>NC_089197.1:13015784-13615784 GCF_963930695.1 Labrus bergylta
TCAACAAGAGATGCTGAATGTCTCGTCATGTGAGAACAGACACACATGAGGAGTCGCTTACAGAATGTTGTGCTGACTGCTCGCGACTGCTATTCTGTTTTATGCTGAATGGTTGTCTTAATCCGTGTTTTGTTGACATCCCTTTTATGTTTTAAAATATAAATCTGACATTTCACTATTTGCAGTATGTAAAGATGTCAACTTAATGGCTGTATGTCAAGCAAAGTGTGTCTGAGAATAACACAAAGAGCTAACCATGACACAGTGACGTAATCATCCTTTTTACCATTTTCAAGCTGTCATGTCCTTGAGGCTGCAACATTCCCCCCCTCCCCATAAAAAATAAAAAAAAACAGATTAAAATACATCAAAAAAGGGATTAAAGAATCTGCCGACACCCTTAAATCCTCGGAAGGGTGTCTGACTCTATCAAAGGATGAGCATGCTTAAATATGAGGCAACACACATGACACATGACGACTGCTAATGTTCGGTTTGTCGTTTCTATCGCTGTGGTGAGGGAGAAATGAGATTTCAGTGAAACCTGATATCAAAGCATAGTGATAAGTGGCTTTGGTTATCTTTATTCGACACAGTCGCCTATAGGTGGGAGAGGGAAAACATCAGACAAACAGAGATGGGGCTAAAACTGAGGAAAACTAACACAAAAAGCAGACGTGTTTAAACCGGATAATTGTCTTATCTGCATTTCAAGAGGTCAGAAAGGAAATAAAACAAAGAGGCCGCAAGACAGTGTGTGTGTAAGAGAGGGAGAAAGAGCAGCATTAATTCCCCTTTTGCTCATTTGGGGGTTTCCCTGTTAAGCGGTGGCTCACCTCGAACAATGCTTAAGGAGAGCTGAGTTCAAAGCGTGCCAGTGGGAGGAGGGATGGCAGTGTGGGAGAACAGCAGACAGTAAAGATGGGATTTCTCATTACTCGCGTCTCGCTCCGTGCCCCGGCTATCACTGCTGTATAGCGCTCGCTCACTCGCTCTCTCGCTCTCTGCCCTATAATTTTTCTCCCCCTCCTTTGCTCTTTCAAAGACTCAAACTGAATACATAAGATTGGGCCCCACTAGACCACTCTACCCCCCCTCTCTTTCTTCTGAGTCTAGTTGTGTTTCAGCAGTATCTGACTGTGCACACACAGGCTAAAACACACAGAGGCACTCTGTATGACAAGGCAGAGAGAGAGAGAGAGAGAGAGAGAGAGAGAGAGAGAGAGAGAGAGAGAGAGAGAGAGAGAGAGAGAGAGAGAGATACCATCTGCACATGGAGGCGACTTCAAAGCCAGACAATATGGAAAATAAATGTCCAAATAAAAAGAATACCGCTATCATAATTATGTTCATGCTATTATAAGTATAAATAAATGATCAGAGCATAAAAATTAAATATTTATCTGATTCATGTGATCCTAAAAGCACAGACTAAAGTCGAGTCTGGAATAAAAAAAACATTTCCAAACAAAGAAATTTGACATTTGATCTCATAAATTCGGATTGCCCTACTCTGTTTTTTTTTCATGTATTCTATTCATTATTATAAAAAATGTTCCAGCTGTTCCACTGCTGATTATTTCCTTCAGAACTGTTCATTCTTTGATGGATCAAACTGGGGACAAAGCTTCTATGTGGAAGCTATTCAACTTGATTTACTGACAATAAGTTAATTTATAATCAGACAAATGTGGAACAATTCTAACAAACTATAACTGATTAAGCATGTATACAATCTGTGTTTTTTCAATAACAACAAAAACAATGAAGTGTACTGGCTATAACTGACATGGATTTACATTTGATGAAACTATTGGTTCGTTGAGTTTCTATTTAAAAACTCCAAAATGTTTATTTCAACACCAACAAGATGTGACAATTAGAACTGATGAAAAAGGTCCAATAGTTGAGAAAAAAATTAAACAACTCACCGTATGGGTATAGCGACTGACAAAAATAAATATACTTCTCGTTTCCTTTTTGGCTTAAAAAAGACAAAGTTTGAAATAATAAAAGTGAGAAATGACGATAAAGCTTTTAAAAGTGAATGGAATACTTCATGGTATCGTACAGTGAACACATCTAACAGGAGTTGCAGCTTAATTACAAAAATATGAATTTATGTTAACATCCTTCCCTTTCTAATCACTTAAATCTTTTCTAAGTTTGAGTATATGTAGTAGGCAACAAAGTGAAGCTTGAATTGAGCTGGAGCCTGGTGAGGCAAAGAGGTGAAGCAGAGGAGCAAAGGGCCGTAGAGGTGACGGCTGAGGTGGCGATGTGTGGAAGTGGGACGTTTTCTTTGAGAGGAATGAGCCGCACGTCTCCTTGCAATCAATCCCAGATATTACCCCCCGTATTTGTCAGATATGCTCCCTGCCACGCTAGTCACCCGTGACTCATTCTGTCATTACATCTGAGGGGTCACGCCCACTCCGCCCCCGCCTGCACCATCATTCCCAGGTCTGATGGCGGCCTAATGACCTGCTCCCTCTACTCTGCAATTAACCTTTTTATTGGCCACCTGCCAGCCAGCTGGAGATACATCAGCGACGCATGTGTGTGTGTGTGTGTGTGTGTGTGTGTGTGTGTGTGTGCGCAAGAAGAACTGTTAACGCAATAGCTTCATGTCTTCAACACTTGTGCATGTATGCGCGTGCACACTGGTTAAAGCTTTTACTTCTATGAATATCTATGTGAAAAATGTATCAGTCGGTGTGTGTGTGTGTGTGTGTGTGTGTGTGTGTGTGTGTGTGTGTGTGTGTGTGTGTGTGTGTGTGTGTGTGTGTGTGTGTGTGTGTGTGTGTGTGTGTGTGTGTGTGTGTGTGTGTGTGTGTGTGTGTGTGTGCCTATAATAGCTGACAGATTTCACCTGCTCCCTTCTTCAAGTAGAAATTGATTGTATCTAACATCCCATCATGGTTGACCCAGGCAGATCCCTCTGGCTGTGAGGCTGCCTGGTAGCAGAGCTCATTTTAGCACAGCAGCTAAACAAGTCTCTGTATTCTATGTCAAAGAAGATTTAGTAACAGGCACTGATGGAGCGCCTGGATGGATTGTCTGTTGCCCATCTGTGGTTGAAAACACTTGGGAGTCGTGCACACGTGCATGCACACCGGCATTTACTCATTCACGCACTGATAAATTAAAAAAAATAAAAAACTGATAAAGACACAAACTCCTGACCTCCCATTCTCTTTTCTGTGGTGCAAAATGAATGTGTTTGACAGGAGAATAGCCGTGCTGACTGTTGGGTCCATTATCACTGCGATCACAACAGCATTAAGATAATTTGTATGAAGGCTGGAAGTGGCCACAACACTTTAACACATAGTGAAGCATATTATTTGCCCATTACACTAAGCGCATATCACCCGTTCTGTTGTTGCTGGTTATGTGATTGAAAAATGTCACATCAGAAATGTAACTCCTGAGTGACGAAAAGGTTTACATTATAACTTAGATTTTTTTCAATATTAGACTTACAACTGTTGAGATATTAAAATAACTCTTGAAAGAGAAAGTGCTGTGTAGGGTAATGGCAAGTCCACCAGTCCATGAACCTAATACCAGGACATTTTAGACTTGTGGAAAAAGTCAACCTGAGATCAAACCTCCCTCCCTGCTGCACCAAAGCAGTATCCTACACAGCTACTGTACTACATCAGTGGATGACATATGGCTGCCGCTGGTAACTACTGTTTTATAGTTTTAAATCAAAGAAGAATTTATTTTAAGCTGATAGGACGATAATAAAAAAACACATCCTTACAGAATTCATAGTATACAGTAAGACAAAGGACACTAAAACCTGCATTTCTGAACTGCAATGTCCAGCTATCGATTCCATTCCAAGCAGATACCCACGTTTGTTTTATTAGAATCAGCATGGGATGGAAAAATGGCAACAGAACATCTCAAACTAGACTGAAATCTTCGAAAGGGTCTGCTATAGTGCATTCTGCAGCTGAACCTCTGAACCAGTTATTTCAGAAAAATACTTCACGCCTCTTCCTTTTAAACACTGAAGCACTGTGACCGACCGTTTTGTCAAGACAAGTCCTGTCTCAGGGAACATGATGCACATGCAGTCAGGAAACTGATCCCTCTGAGTGCAGAGGGAACATCTACTCCATCTCTCAGACGGTGCTGTACTGCCTTATTAATTTGTGATTAAGAAAAAGAAACAGATTTGCAGGCCCACAGGCACTCAGAATCAAAGGGGCTTATATAGTACTATCCCATTGTCAACAAGTGGACCCTCTTGAACGTCTTAAAATCTGGCAGAGCACTGCAGAGCAGACAGCACACACAGTTAATGCAGTCTGTGGCTCCTTCAGCTGCAAATTGAATTTTCGGGGCACCTCTTGACTCAAAACACCTAATAATCCAACGTCACTTTATGTTTTCAAACTGAACAAGGTGACATTGGAAGACTAGCGATGTGAGTGAAAAAAAACACACACAGACCCTTGTACAAGCATTTATCCGGTAGGGCAATGCATTCAGGCTGCAGCAAGGAAAGGAATTATATATAAGAGGCTGAACTGTTCAAGGACAAAAAAACAACGACGGTAACAAAAGAACCTTTTCCCACCTCCAGATGATATGTGACTTTGCATCTTAGCAATGGAGTAGCAAAGATTTCAAAAGCATGGTTACAGAATGTTTTTGTTTTTTTTCACAGTACATGAGGGAATTTGTCTTGTATTGAGATCAATGATAAAACAAGAGGAGATCAAGGACAGACAGATAGATGTTGAGTTTTTCTTTAACCTGTACAGTTTGCATTTTCCTTACCACGTTGAATTCCCACTGAATGTACCTTCTTACACACACACACACACACACACACACACACACACACACACACACACACACACACACACACACACACACACACACACACACACACACACACACACACACACACACACACACACACACACACACACACACACACACACACACACACACACACACACACACACACACACACACACACACACACACACACACACACACACACACACACACACACACACACACTCAAGGTTTATTCAGTTTTTGTGGCTCATTAAATCTGACAGGAGCTTTACTCAGAGTTTGGTGTGGTTACTACCCCATACCCACAAGTGTTTATGCTTATAAAACAGCAACATACTGTACGCATACTAATAGGTAATCCTTTCGACAAGCTTAAGGGAAAAATGCCTATGTAGGTGTATGATAGTATATGCAAAGCCTTTGGTGCTTATGTGCAGGAAGAAATTTTAAACTCACTGATGTCAACTTTGTCAACAATCTTTGGGTAAATGTTAGTGCTCATGTGTTCAGGCTTTATAGCCACAGAGTTTCGTTTAATCTTCCAGGCCTTACCTGCTACAGCGAGACGGGCTGTGCGACTGGAAATTGACCCCAGGTTGTCGATAGTGGCGACGCACTGATAAGTTCCCTCGTCTGGCTTATTGTGCTTCGAGTGAACGACGTGGGTGAAGAGCAGCGAGCCGTCAGGAAGTATGTTTCGCCTCTCGTCTGAAACCAGACTCATGAAGGTGCCGTCTTTCTTCCACTCGATGCGTGCCGTCGTAGCTGCGTCGCTGTGGGCAGAGCAGTTGAGCAGTGCCGAGTTGCCCCGGATGGCCAGTGTGTCCTGGGGCTCCACTGTGAACCAGAAGGGGCTGAAGGGCTGCGCTGCTGAACCTGGAGGGCAGAGAGGAGAAAAGAGACGTAAGGAAGATGCTCCACGCGGAGACTGTGTAATGTTTTAAAGATCAGGCCTGTTGTTTGTTATTGTTGTTGAATAGTGGAAGCCAGACTTGATTTTAACGATTGCACTTTAAAAACCAGCATGTGTCTACTCTCCACCAGTGGTAGAAATGTAAATTTGATGCTTGCCACTGATGCGGTCACTTGTGATATATTAATAAACCACTGACTAAGTCGTGTTTAAATGTAGAACACTAGTAAGAATGACTTCTATCCACAAAAAATCTATGGAAAAAAACAAACAATTGATTTAAAAAGAAAAAACTTTGTTGTTTAGGCCATTTCTGAAGATGTTTTACGTAATGTTTTGCTTCTCCCTGACTCTGCACATATGAAACTGAATGAGGAGTTACATAAAGCATTGCTATCCATATCAGAGTTAGCAGAAAACACACACACATTGTTCTCTGTGAATGCAATGCTAAATGATGGCTATAGTGTTAGCTAGTAACAAATGATCACAGAGTTAAATAGCCAAAAAGCTGCCGTGTAAGTATTGTTGCGATTGGCCGGGAATGAATTGGGTAGTTTTCTAATTAGTTAAAGAAAGAACCACGACTGACTTCTACCCAATATTAGAAGAGTTCGGATTGAAACTAGTCTGTTCTACATTTTGTACACTGGATCCTATAACATGTTTTACATTCATCTGCCGTAGAAGATTCAAGAGAGTAGTAAAATACCATCATTCTGGATACATGGAATCACTACTGTAGCTTCAGTTCCAGTTCAACCTCATGACAACTGACAGCAAAATCACCTCTCCTGAGACATAATCGACTTCAATGGCACATTTTCAAAACACGCTCACACAAAATGTGCTGGTGGGCTGAGTCGAAGGACCCTACAGGACTGCAAGTACCCCACACACTCAATGAAATGTTTCTGTAGCAAAACATCTTCTTCTCCCTTCAATCTTTTCAAGCCACTGTGCCTCAGTCAATCCTAGAAACTCCAAGAGGCTTTTCATTACGGAACCACAAGCCCTGCTGGGGATGGACGAGAGGAACTGACAAATTTAACCCAGTCTAGCCTTTCTGGCAAGTTAATATCACGTCTTGCATTGGTATAAGTAGAGAGTGCAGCAAAAGAGTAAACTCTCTGGAACGCCAAGGCCATTTCTTTTCCTCGAACATAAATGGTAACATCCTGGTGCCATGGATAGTTCCAAAGTCAGAGGAAGTGCAATAGCTATGCATTTGTCCTCATCCATTATTCAAATGCTGCCACCCAAAGAGTCACACACAGTGGTATTGTTTAGATAAATAACACCAATTATCAGTTCTGCAGGGAAGGAGGAAGGCTAGAAAAATAATTAAGAGGGTATGAAGGTATTTTAATAATGCATGGAAGGAGTGAACTAAGTGGCTGAATGTTAAACGCAGTTTAAAATATGCCTGCTCTCTTCCAAAGAAATGGCGAGTCTCCAGAGGAGAACGAGAGCAGAAGGAGACAGCAACGAAGAGAGTAGATGGAGGGGAGAAGAGAGATGCTATGTCAATGGTTCAGCTATTTAACTACTAGGAGGTAATTTCTCTACCTTGCGGTGCCAAGTCCCTCGTGTGAGATCCAAAGAGAGAAGTAATGTAATACATGGTCTATTACGGTGGCAATATGGCTGCTTGTCCTCCGTTTGCTTAGATCTCTTGAAAGCACAAACAATTACGGCAAAATGCTACAGAAAATGGCTGGATTGAAGAGATAAATCTTACCCTCACTTTAGGCCATCAAATGTAGGAAAATAACCTATTCCAGCTATGCTTTGCCATCATCTCCACATCCAATTAACACTGGATAAAACACTACACGAGTCACAATGTAAAGTGTTGGGACTGTTGCCACTTTGACTGAAGCATCAGAGTCAAATTGATAAGGAAGCTCTCTTTCCCAAAGACAACATATTCAAAAACATCTCCCTGGGATGGTTGCCACCTTACTTATTTCCCCTAGTAGCGTCTCGAGAACCATTATTACACAAGTGAAACGGTAAACTGGCAATTTCCAAATCAGGTTTTGCCGCAAGTTATGTGCAGCTAAAGACTTCATGCATAATTTTAGGATACATAAACTTTATTACATCTGTGGATGCAACAGCAGCAAAGTTGCTTATGCAGACAATATTTTATTTGAAACCCGCTCCAGGCAGGAGTAGCTGTGATATTTCAGTTAATAAAGAGGAGTCAGTAGAAATGATATACGCTCCTGAGCTAGCAGAACACATTTCCACCTGTAACTCTCAGCAGTGAAAGAGTGCCTTTTTAAATTAGACCCAGGTAAGCAGCAGATTTCAGGAAATCGATAGACTCAGAGATGGTGTACATATTGGACAGAATGTGTCAACACCAGCAAATGTGACATGACAGATGGGGAGAGACCAGAGTGGAGTAGCAGTGGAGGGAATTTGTCACTCCTGCAGACCAGAGGCACCACGGCATGCTTAATCATCTCTGCTTTACGCTGCTGGAGCACTGGGTGTGTGGGTTGGCCAGAGCTTCCAGCACCCAGCCTCCAGCCTGGCTCCTTTCCAGTCAGAGGACCATCTTCAGCCTTTCTCTGTCTGAGGGAATACACTGAATGAGCTGGAAGGTCCTGCGGCATCCTATCACAGCCAACATAGCAGCCTTCAGCAGCTTTTTATCCCCGTCGCAGGAGCAGTAGGGGAGGGCTTAGCTTCGGCTTCACTGTCGAACAAAATGGCGAACCATCTGCTTTCAGTTGCCGAAACAACATCCACTGTCAGCAGAGCAGGGCAGGGGGAAGACAGAAAGATTGGGCGGAAGATGGGGATAGGCCGGGGGAGGGGGGGGGTGGCTACGGGGAGGGTTTGTTCTTATCCACTCTAAGACATCTTTTTCACAAGTTTGTCCCAAATATTTTAATTATTTCCCTCCAAAAGTCTATTAATAAGACCCATACCAGTCAATCTGCAGACAGATAAACACTCCAGCCAAAAAACAAATAAACAAAACATAGATGCCAACAACCTGAGCCAAATTTCTAACAGCAAAACAGGGAAGGTGGGACTGTGTTATCAGTGGATGGTGAACACACTAAACCCGCATTAAGGCCCCGTTGATGTTTTTTTTTTTTTAAGTCAGATGTTTAATCTGTAATAGACCCTTATTGACTTATTGATTATATGTCAAATGATGCTTTATATTCTGCTGGCAGTGTCTAGAGTGTAAAGTACACAGTGATGTTTTTACATTCTGTGCTCATTTTTTTCATGATACCATGCACTGTTTTCTGCTTTATTGAACCACCATATTAGAAACATACAGTATATGGCGATACCCATACATCTATCATATACCTGTATTGGCAAATGCTATATGTTAATTGAGCTCTAACGCAGACATAACAAATATTTTGATGAAAAGCAACATCAACTTCTCAAAAAGCTTTCATATCAACCCAAATTGGTTGACAGCGTTCTTTCGTGCTTCCGTTGCTTGTAGTCAGTACAGAGAGTAGAAAATCCCAAGAAAAGCTTTCAACATTGAAACATAAGCTTCTACTTTGAGGTCAAAGCCAAAGAAAAGTTTTCTTGTGGCAACTAACAAGGCTGTGAGTTGCAGGCTTGGGAGAAACATTCTAATGAACAGCTACAGAAAACAAGTGACAGCCTCTTGATGTATTTTGAAACCTTCATTGAAAAAGAACTAAACAGAGCAAAAGTTGTAGTACATCATTAAAGTGTAGAGAGAAATTCTAACCAAATCTCGGTCAAAAAAATTATTTAAACAAAATTTTTACGACAACAGGTAATTCTTCCTCTTGTATAGAAGCCTTTTTGTCTTCGTTCATAAGCAGGTGTACACATAACTGTCCTTTTATTACTACAAAACACAAAATACAGCTGAGTTAAATTAATTCTCCCTGAAATATGTCTTATAGTTGAAAGGAGAACACACACATTTTTATGTCAGCATTTATTAGTTCTGAAGCTCTGCAGGCTTTTAGCAGCACAGCTGCAGAGCTAAAGAAGGAAGGGGGTGTCAGAAAGCACATTACAGTGTGGGAAGTCTAATCTATCCAGGCCAGCAGTGTGGGAGCCCCCGTTTGTCTTTGAAAAATAGGAGCCACCGCGCCAGGCGACCAGTGAGAACGAGGGAGAGGAGAGCGAGAGGCTAGAAAATGAGGTTGTCTGGTTGATAAGTATGGGCTGTTACCTCTGTTCCAAATCCACTTTGCTCAGCAGTCATAAAAGGTTCGGGAGCCCAGCTTAAGGTGGTGCCCTGATATGCTGCCTTTCTTTCTCCTTTGCTTTTAGACGAGAGCGACAGAACGGAGACATGGTAGTGCTGTTTTTCAGATGTTGAGCCAGTGTTGAAAGCATCGACTTTACAGGGCTTACTGCCAAGGTGAGGTATGTGTGAACGCAGGTAATGTCTCCAAAGAGCACTGGCCAGACATTTTTAAGATATTTTTGTTTAAGCTTTGAAACAACTATGTCATATCCTGAGTGTCCTGTAAAAGCTGTGGATACCTCAGTTGTGCAATATGTAGTTTATGGCAGCCATGATTATTGTTCTGCAACAACATAAGAAAAGTTGACAATTCCTGCAGTGGATTCTACAACGTTACCATAACGACTGTCTCACTAAAGGCAATGAATCATCATTTGAGTACACCGCAGGTTGTCTCGTATTTTGACAGTCCAATATACATACTTTATTTTTTTTGGGATCATTGTACCCAGAGCACTGCAGAAGAAACGTCAATGGGCCTGGATCAATGTGATTAACCTTCAATTAAACTATACAGCTAAATGGCATCGGTGCGACTCAAATTCAAAAAGGTACTTATGTCCAGCAAGCAGCATGAACTTATGGAAACTCTGATAAACATGCCTCTTAGGGAAGGTAAAACAAGAGACCTGTGTAATGTGAAATAGGTATTTGATGTTGTGCTGACCTAAAAATGGAGTGAATAGTCAAAGCTTGGTATTGAAATAGCAAATCTGATCCAACCGACAATATCCTGATTCAGGCGCAGCCCTAGTTAATACCCCAGAAAAGGGAGTACAGAGGAGTTGGTGGGGGTCTGCTCTCTACACAAAGACCCCCTGTTCTGTCCTTTTTTTACCCTTGGCTCAGCAGGACGCCTCCTCCCTCATTGACCCAGCTTGTGAGAGCAGCCATATTGACTTCTCTCTTTATTGAGCCACTCTTGAGACAGAGCAGACCACCACTCCTAAAAAAAACCACTCCCGTTTTCAACAACACAGGCCGTTCTGTGGTTTGGACTTAGGAACAAGGGGCATCCTGAGGAGTTAATATTCCGTTTTCATTATAGTGGTGGAATCTAATTTTCACACTCTGATCTCGGTTTTTCTTTTTAATTATCTGTCACTGGATCTCTGAGCTTGAAAGACTTCCAGAAAGAAAATAATAGGAGTAACAAAATCTTTAACGGCACATAAAGAATGAATGAAAACCTTCCACAACTGTGAAGACTGAGCACCTCGTACTTGAAGCTGCCGCTCTGTTATTTGCATCCCTCCACTGTTTGTCCTTCAACCCCCAGTGTCAGGTTTACTTTAATGACGCTAAAGGAAATGGTTATCTCCGCTTCCCTCCCACACATTCTCTCTCTTCTATGTCATCTTTTTACCTGTGTGTTCTCTGAGTCTTTGTCTGCAGACTCATTCATCCTCACATCTCTGCAAACTCCCGTCTTAAAGCCCATCAGTCACCACGACACACCTCAGGGAAATAATGATCTGCAGAGACTAGGTGTCTATAATAGAGCAGGAGAAAGGGCTAACTGTATTTGAGGTTTGTTTCTATTTAAGGAAAACCTGTACTTTTTTAATCAAAGGAGAAGTACAGAGGTCCTCTTAAGGATTCTATTACAGAGCCGGCTGCAAAACTTTCATTTTCTTAGAATTGACGATGTGGCACGACTTGAAATCAATCACAGCAGTAAAGATTTGAGCGAAGACCTCTATTTCATCTCCAGGTAATAGAAAATAAATGAGAAGAGGGCATATTCATTAGTACAGATTGGTCTCTTTCAATACTTTGAAAGACATTTATCTCTTGATATTAGTCTTGAGAACTGCTGGTGTTCACATATCTGTGTGAAGACAAAATCCCCCGTCAGAAGGATAACTTCAGGGCAGTAACTGACTCAGAGTGTTATGAGTCAAATCACATGATGCCTTTCAATACCAAGCTTTGACAATTTGTTCCAGTTATTGCAGAAGCACAAAACAATACTTTTTAATCAGCACCCAAGGGTCACGTTCCACCTTTTAAGAAGCACGAGTCAGACATGAACACATTTCCATTCAAAGACTTCTTCCTTGGCCTTGCTGAAGTCACATTTAGGTGTTTAATTACTATATAACTTAACTGTGTGAAGGATTTTGCTAATGTTAGCCACATGGCTCACAGCCCCTCTAGCCAAAACTGCTTTATTGAATAACCTGGTCAGTTTAACCCTGGTGATAATACAGCTGAGCTCAGCTCTTAGACCATAAAACATACAACCAAACAATATTGAGAAACAAGGTAAACTGCTTTATTTGATGTTTTTACCCATTTTGTCTCGTTGTGCTGGGGAGTAGCAGACCAATCCTGCTCCAAGTAAAGATCTTCCACACAATGGAACCAGCCTTTTGTAAATTGTACATCCCACCATACTGTTGCTGCTGCTTTGCTCTGAGAAAGGTGATGCACTAAAAAAGGTAAATACTCAACAGGAAAACCTGCAAACTTATTCAGGACTCCAAAAAAGATCATTAAAATCATCATTGACTTGTCATTGAGGGAGTTGCCTTAATAAAAATAAACAGAAAACTAAAGTAAAAGAGTGAAAATGACAAACTGAAATCTAGAAGAGGCTGGGTGACAGAGTTTTTTCTCTTTCTCGCTCTTTTTCAAACTGTAGCAGAACTTCAATTAAGTTTGGTCACTCTTGTATTCTTTTGAGAGAGGAGCCACAAACAATGGCTGATGTGCCTGAGGGAGGGAGCTATGATCTGGGAAACCACAACCCACAGATTCTGATGTCCTCAGCGTTCTCCACAGCACTTGATGAAATGAGGGGTTGAGGCCAAACCATAAAGGGACAGACAAAATGACTGGGGCACCTCGAGCACGCTGGCTGTCCTGCGCTGGCTCAAGCTCAACTGGCAGATTAAAAGAGGAAAGGATCCAATTTTTTCAGCTCGCAGTTCTCTGTCATCCTGTCTGCTCGCTGCCATTGTAAAACTCTGGAGGCTTGGAGAAAACATGACAGGGTCACGGGCCGGGCTGAGTCACTGCAACAGCGTCAGCTTTGGTTTCAATGAATACTGCCAGAAAATGTCATTCGCACACAAATGTCAGTCTCCCGTTAATCAGATGAAGATAGATCCTACTCAAATGATTTACTGGTTAATAGGATTAGCAGAGGCTTTGAGTGCAAGTCTGGCAAAATATCAAAATCAAACAGGCGTGTCCAATGTGCAGAAATGCAAACTGCGGGGATTTTATTATCATGATTGTTATGGCATTAAACTGGAACTATTTACTCACAGTGACAGGCAATTGCATAACAGTAATTAATGTGTACCTAATACCTCTTTCACAACAACACACTGACCCTTATTTCTGTATAGCAGTGGACAAATCAAGAAAATCCTCAAATTAACAAACCATCTGCTTTGTATTGAGTTTTGACTCCAGTCAAAAAAAAAAAAAAGGGGGGGGTTTGGATTTGTTGTTTTTTGTGCTAATTACACAAGGCTACATGAGACCAAAGCTTCACCATCACTCGACTGAGCTTCTGAAGAACCCGGAGCGCCCTCGAAAATGTAGCCAAAACTGATGTTGACGTGTTTTAAAATGTCCCCTCTGGAAAGCAGGGAACTAGCCCTCCAGTGCTTAGTGATCATGCTTTGCACTCATTAGGGTGGCATTAATGTTTCATCACTATTTACACCAATAACATTTGGAAGCCATGTTTCTCAAATATGAATAGTTGTATTCCCCATGCAGCGGTTGTGTAGAACAGCAGGAAATACAAGTCGTCAAAGTCTGATCATTATTTTAAAATAAGTGACTACAAACAAAAAGGCTCGGCTAGGCTACCATATCTACTTAAAGTAAAAAAAACTGCAAAAGTTTTTTGTTTTTTTAAGTTTGTTGTAAAGATGTAAACTATTACCTATGGACTAAATATAAAAGAATCCAAAACATGAAATAAAATAAAAATGTGGAAATGCAATTTTTACAAATGTATAAACCAAAGGAAAATATCACTTGAAGAATGCAAACAAGAGCTCCCAACAGACAAGTGCTTCCGAGGGGGAGACAGAGATCCGGGAAGGATTTGGTAGACGGGGAAACCTCTCTCACTTCACCCTGATTGTGATAATTAACCAGCACTGAATGAGGCTCAAACCCCCCCCCCCCCCCCCTCTTATCAGCCTCCCCACGGGGCCCACGTTGAAGGATTGACCCGCTGAGACGACAGCAACACATTTGAGCAAACTGTGTGAGCTGTTTTAGAGATGGCTGCATCGGTGCAGCGTGTGGGAACGTCAAAAACACAGCTTCACGGTGAATAATTGGAAAGCAAAATAGCGAGAAACAGCGTGTTTCTTTGGCTAAATGGATGCCGACAGAGCCATCAGACTAAAGGTTAAAACCATCACTTAATGTCAGTGTTTCAGAATTGGGGTAACCTTTACAGGTGGTTGGAGAAAGCCCACTAAAATTCTAACTCCTAACACTCAGATGCCATTATCTGCTGTTTTTTTGTTTTTTTTCTCAGTGAAGTGCTTTTTAAATTGAACTTTGAGGTGCTGAAAGAAACTATGCACACCCAAACAACTTGAGAGAACAAAATAAGACACTGCAAAAACGAACATGACTCTTCATTAAGAAAGGAGGAAATACAGACCTCCACCCCCTCCGACCAAACGTTGTAGTATTTCTCAAATAAACAAAATTGGAGGGCCGAATAATCCTCTTAACATTCTCAGTGATTTTAAATGTAAAAAAAGTAGTTGTAAGTCAGAAGAGAAAAAAAATCCATAGTATCCCTATGATTTTAACAGTTCTTGGTAAGCCCTCCCATACCTAAACAAGTTATCTGATTCGGTCATGAAATCAGCGAGCAGTGGGCAAACATGGCCAGGAAGTAGTCGACATACTGGCCAGATTGAGCCCAGTTCCTCCTCTCTCCATGCGCAACAACAGATGAGATAGTCATCTGAGACAGGAAAGCACATTCATCTTGCAACCCAACAGCTCCACCCCTTCCCCGCTAACCCTGATACTAAAGAAAATCATCATGTGGCTGTAACGAGATATCCTATAGATTTTTTAATGAAACACAATATTGCATTCTCTTGCCCCTGTTTTCTTTTTTTTCCTCATGCTATCACATTCACTCACATAAACACATACACACAGCACAGAGGAAAGAAAATCAATATAATCCAGAATGCTTCGCAAAGTCAAACACCCGGCAATTTATCAGCATTGGATTTCAAAGTCTGGCTCTTTGCCTATTTTGTCCTTGACTGCTGTCATTTTGTCTTTTTTTATGTGCGTGCGTGTTTTTTTATCACACTGAGAAAAGAAATCAAAGGGTTGGATACGGTACAATTTCCCACACAGGATGGCAACAGTTAAATGCAGCATTTGGTATGAAAAGCAGGGGATAAAAGGGTAGTGAACAAGTCTACTGGAGGTCACATGAAGCCACTCACTTGATCACAGGCTCTGGCTCGGTCTCCCTTTGAGCGGTCAAGTGTGGCCAATCTGCCTCTGATAAGCTCACTGCCAATTACCAGCCCCGGACACAAAAACATTTTAAACTATCGCAATTTCTCCCCTTGTTAAGATAAGGATCTGCATGCAAATTTAGCTAATTACGACAAGAAAGCAGAGTCACAGTCACCGGCTTTCAAATGTGCAGACTATTACATTGGCCGATTATCGTCATAAAAACATAAATGACATAATTAGTCGACTGATTGAAAACAAATACTCCCAAAGTCTTGACATGTGTGATCTCTCCCTCACAAATGGCAAACCACAAAAGTTGCCTTCTCTGCCTTAAACCTTATATACAACATTCAACGTTTCCTATAAGCAGTATATGTGTGTACAGGACTCTTCATCCTTTGGTGTATTTTGTTCTATTCATAGTGAGTTGTTTGTGGCTTCAAAGTGGTCTGCGAGGAGGTGCTGTTAGCGGGCTGCTGATAAAAGAGCAGCCAGTCGCAGCATGTTCACAGCGATTTGGAGGAAACCATTTAACACTGGAGCACAGGAGAGATCAAAGCCTTCGAGCCAACACTGGGAGGGAGACTCAATTACTATTTTACTTGAACCGGATGTTACCGCTCCACATAAAAAAAAAAAAAAAAAAACAGAAAGCCTTAAAATAACTGTGGACAAAGTATCTTGGGTAACTTGAAGAAGCAGGGTTACTCAGGAGGGAACGCAATCTGAAAACAGTGCAGTAATAATGGTGGAGTCAAGTGTGGTTACAGGGGTTAAGTGTTTGCACCAGGGGCATAGTTAGATTTCAAAATGAAGAGGCTGTGTGAGGCATAAAGGGAGGTCTCTTAGATATTACTGTAGTGTACAAGACTGTCAAGCTCCCTTTGAAGTCATGAAAGCATCTTTTTTTTTTTGTGTGAAAGAAGCCATTTTTTTTTGGTAATAAGAGTGCACATGCTTCACCTCCACTCTACTCTACTCGCCTGCACACATGGACCAATTCCCAAGTCTGTGCACAGATATTACACCTGCAAGCTGAATTCCTTTGAACAGCACAAAACATATCACAAGACCAAAGCTTGGGTTAACCAGATAGCAAAGTAGTCTGAGGCCAGGCTCCTACTACACTACAGGGGATTTAAAAAAAAAAAAAAAGACTCACAAAAGCAGAAAACATCACAAATATTCCTTATAATCTCAAATTTCAGAACATCACAAGTCGCTCCCATCAATCTTACTGAGAAGCATATCAAAAGGCATAAATAGTCTCGATGAATGAGAATGATAGTGGAGACAGTTGTATGTTAGCTATTGTTAGCCTCAGTGCTATGATGTTTTCCCATAGACTGTAAATATTACTGGACAAACCCTGACCCGTCTGTTACGTAGGCAGCAAATGAGTCCAATCGACGGCCGCATCCATGTTGGATTTGCAGTCTCAACCTAACTTCGGATCAACCGAGCAACAGCAGTAAGGCGGGACTTAACTCCGCCCATTCAGTTCGACGTTAGCGGTCCACTTGACAGCATAGCTAACGGCTACGGCTGCTATCATCCCCTATTCCTGCTCGTCCTGAGAAAACAGTAAGTTAACATTTAACTTTCTACAACACAGTTAAAACAAATTATATTCTACCCAAATATTCAATTAAAGTCTTAAAACTACACTTTTTTTAAATATACAATTGTGGTTATTAGTTATTTGTCAGAGCAGTTACTAGACTTTTTGCCGCTTGTGTTTTCCATGTAGTCTTCTCCGTTGTTGGCTATTTTGGTCCCGATTAGAAACAACTGTCGTAAGCCACCCCTATTTTAAATCCCAATTCAAACATATTTGACATTGTCAGGATGTTCTAGATGAGTCTCTGAGCCGTTTTGGGGTTTAAGATTTGACCAGAAAAACCCTCAATTAATACTAGACATTCAAGGCGGAACATCTGTACCGAACAAGGTCCAGAACCAGATTTTCCCTGTTTGTTAAGAGGGGGACTGAAAAACAACATTTAAACCCAAATACAGATTCTGTGTAACCCTGGTAGAAGAAGCCTTAGAAATAGTGATAAGTAAAATTATAAGCTGCACAGTTAGCCTTAATCTAAGTTAAGAGCAGAATGATTTAAGGAGGTTATTATTCGTTCTGATGCTATCTGCTGATCCCATACTTACTTTTTTCTCTCCTTTGGGAGGGACTGCAGTTTTATTTTTTAGCAGGTCTCACTTTTCATAAATCATTTTTCTACAGCTCTTCCTTCTCTGTTCAACCATTACACTTCTTTGTTTGTACCTTTGTTCTTTTTCACACTCAACCTCCCAATGTTAGGCCTGTGCCAGTCTCTGAGGGTGTAACTTCAACAAAAGAGCTTGGAGCAGGTTGCCGCGCTGGTGGCAACAATGAAAGGTGAAGTATACTGTAGCATAAATACCAACCACTAACAAAGCATTGCATCACCAAACACCCTCACAAAAACAGCGTTCTTGGTCACAGAGGCCAATTTTGACATGATGTGACCTGTGTTGATTTCCATTTTTACACTGCAGCATGAGAGAGACTTTTCTTTATATTTCCAGTCCAACAGAGGCTGAACACTCATTAGAGTGAGCTTATCTCTGCTCTCAGTGCTGTCGGCTCGGACAGCAGGAGCTGCCCAGCCTGTTGTGGATGCTAACAAGGATCATATTGCAGGTGAGGAAGAGGCGCAGTGATGTGGCAACCAGACAGAGTAATGGGTTTTTTGTCGTGCAGTCAAGAGATGAGTGAAAAAAATCCGGCAGGATGCAGCAAGGTGAATGTCACTCACTGCATTTGTGAGCATGTCTCAAAAGAGAGAGAGGTGGTGCGGGAGGGGTGTCTCATTTGCTTACCAAGACAATTTTGGCTGTGTGGCCAATCAGTTTAGCTTGGATGAAGGCTGAATGAAAAAACAATAGATGTCCCAGCAGGCACAAAGGACAGAGAGACTCAATCAGAGTGGTTATCATTTCTCACTCCCCCAATCATTTCTCAAACAATATCACCGTATGCAATATGTACTGTGTGTTCTTCTTTGAGCCTGCCCGACCATGCTGAATGTTTTTGGTGACTAAACCAGCCGCTGGATTAGGAAGACAATGTTCTTTTGGCTTGACACAGACTGCACATCTCTGTGAGATTTTCTGGTCAAAATTTTCTGTCTCAAAAAGTAGGAGAACTCAATTTGGAGAATTTTCATTAGTATGTTTATTTTGGAAATCACTTGTCATTTGTGAAACACCCCATTTCCCCAAATAACACCTGGTTGTCAAATAAAAGCCAGTCTTAAATAAAAGCCTGGTTATTCAGCTGACACAAACATTTAAGGGTGGTCCTTAATACATGCCTGAAAACAAAGGTGGACAATCTACCTGTGGTTTGCATTTACGTTTTCATTGGCTTCTTTTACTGAAGTTGACATTTTCATGATCTTAATTGTCAAACTGTATTTTGTAGTACCGGTAACTTAAAACCACTGCAAGATGGCAGTATTAAAAATTAATGTTTCAGGGTGCCGGATAGCCTAGCGGTTATGTCATGCGCCCCATGTACTTTTTCGCAGCGACCGAGGGTTCAAATCCAACCTCAGCCCTTCACTGCACATCACCCACACGCCCTGAAGGATGACAGATTAATCTGATCAAATACAGTCAATCAGGGGGGAAAAAACAGAATCTTAAATAAATAAATAAAGATCCTGGTCACTATTTGAGGAATTACAGTCGACAGTCATTGCCAAAGAAATCGTTTCACTTAATGACTAGAAATCAAAAAGGAAAAAAGACTTGTTTCCTTGGTGGTGGCTCATTTGTCTGCAGCAATTATACCGTTTTTTTTTTATCAGAATCAATTTGGCACTCCTCAGCTGACAAAACAGTGCTATCTGTGCAACTGCTGGTGCGTCTCAGCGTCATCCAGTTAGATAGATAAATCCTATTTCCTGTACAAAGACAGATTGTATCTTAGCTCCATTGTGTGATGTGATCGTGTGCATGTGTGTTTGTCTGTGTGTGTACAACCCGCCACAAAGCAAGAGCTTTAGCCCATCAAAGGGAGTCGTCCCCCCCCTCCCTCACCCTCCCACCTTTCTGTCTGCGCCCAACCGTCCCTCTCAACAATAAAAACACAGGAAGCAGCGACCATGAGCACTTGACACAGACTTGTCCTGTGGCAGATTTGATCAGAACGAAGCCGAGATTCCCTCGTATGTGTCAGCCAAGGTGTGTAAACAGTCAGCTGCTGAGCATGACCAGCTTGTGTGCAAGTGTTTACAGTATATCATACACAGACGTAATCTTCCAGAGCAATCTGGTCCCACCCCTCCCTCTTTCTTCTTCGAGTCATCACTTCTGAAGAAAGCTGCATGCCCAAGAAGGCTTGAGTGAAGTTTCATCACTATTGGCTCAAATGTGGCAGTCAAAATCTGCTTACTGGCCTACATGATAAGCTCCATCATCATATCAATCTCATCATTGAGGCCTGTATCAAAGGAGCATCAATAAAAGATGAGAGGATTATGTGTTTAGTATGCTACATATAGCTTATGTGGTGTAATGGGCATAAATAATTTACTGTAGAGGTGTTACATAGGGGTCTGTGTATTGTTGAAGCTACACTTTTCTGTCATGTAAAGGCTCACTTGACAGCCTTCCTGTGAATGAAAACTTCACACATCGGCTGTGAAATCTTCATTGAGAGCAGACTTTGAAGTCATGATGAAATGTGTGGATTCGGCTTAAGGTATTGACCCACTCGGCACTCGAAAAACAACAACAATCTCCAGCATTTCTCGACGATTACTTCCCTACAATAGATATGCATAATCAGGTTTGTTTTCGTGTGTGTCTGCATAAGTATCCAGGACACAGCCAAAGCAAGCTGTTGAGTAAATAAGTGGCTGAGTGGCAGCAACTGATGAGCAGTAATGATTTGTGTGCAGTGCTGTCTTCCCCCTTGAGAGTTTCATTCACACACCCCCACCAACCCACCCAAACACCGAGGCGAGAGCTGCAACCAGAGGGGCACTCTGGCCCTGAACTCATCTAATCTTTAACATAAGAATAAGGCCCTGAGCGCATGTGTGTGCATATGTGTGTGTTTTTCCATGCAGTATCCAGCAGTACCCCATGAATGCATAAATACACAAGTAGCTGCTATCCCCAGTTGGTTTTGTTTGTGTTTGAGTATATGCTGCTAGGCTGACAGAGGTTAAACAGCGAACACATCTGCAGGGACAAACTTGTTTCAATCATGCAGATTAGCAAAAAAAATAAACTGAAACTATATTTAAAAAGATAATAATTGCACCATTAAGAAGGTCAAATCTAGGTCAAAGTTCATGAGCAGCTGATGAAACCGTTTAGAATATACGGCAGCAGAAAACACAGAGTCATTTTACACCTGGACTGTAGTCACTTCCAGCCTAATCTTTTCTGATCACACAATTTACCGTCCTCGCTGGCTGGGAGAAGCCATGCTACACTACGTGAGACTCTAAGCTCCAGGAAAGCTAAAATACTATTAGTCACCACAAATACTTTTCATATTTAATAGCCTCTCTAAACCAGAGTGCTTCTCGCTGGGTTTCCTTGTCCGCTCCATCACATCTGAGTGTATGGTTTAATTATTAATACGGCCCTAGCAGACTGCAGGTTAGCCAAAAGGCAGGGCCGTAGTATGTAGTGAGCTGAGGCCACTTCAGTCCTTGTTTACATGCTTGTGGGGATTGTGATTTAGTGTTCACCTGCTGACCGCCCCCAGTAATGTCAGTTGTGCTGACATGGTTGCTATGGATTTACTAGAATACCCAAAGCATTTAATATACATACGTGTGCTGTATATAAACACAAATACAAAGTGTAAATACACACAAGGCGTGCACCCAAGTGGATTGAAAATGCATGGCTGTGGCTTGCAAAGGTTTTTGTGATTAAACCAAGCACTGCGGGAGAGCTGGGTGTGTGCATGCTGAGACCAGCTGTGGTGCAGCGATACGAGGAGCAGTCTGCCCGTTGGAATTAGCTCAGAACACAGAGCACGATTATCTTCACAGGCAGGTAACAGCTTCACTCTGTGCTGCTGGGTTAGGCTACTCAGACACATGTAAACAAAAAGAAAATGTACATGGAAGTGGTTTAAATAGGAATCAAGAGCCACTAAGGTTGCTGCTGATGCATCCATGTAAACCTGTATGGTCAGGTTTCATTGCTACACAGGAATAAGCCCTTAATTAAGTTGTATCTAAAATCCCCATATTTACATGTTGGCCATCTTTGTCAAGCATCACAGTCAGCATAAATGCAGTTTAAATGTTTTAATGCTGTTTTCAAGCTCTGCAAATGGAAAACAACAGCAGTAATTTCTAAAAGGTATCATCCTGCACTTCTAGACAAATCAGTTATAATGACAATGGACTTAAAATATATAATATAACAAGGTAAATCAATAACATTATAATTTATGAGTTACCAACCATTAAGTCAGAACATTCTATTTAAGCATTAAATAGGCAACACAGTCAATAGTTAGAAACATTAATATTCTATAGCACTATCATCTTTCAACTCGGATGAGAGTGAAATACCTGTTGCGGTTTCTTTATGGAATCTGGCTAGATGTCCTTCTTAATCTTACCTTTCCATTGCCTTTCACATCACTTAAAAATGTGGTAGTTGTGAGAAGAAAATGTCTCGTCAGATTGCATATATTTATTTGATTTCCAAACATTGAACAACAGCAGGATACCATAACAGCATTTCAGCTTCTCACCCTATCAAAAGGGAAACGCTAAGCCATGTTAATATGGTGAATTCTTCACAGATTGTCGTACCAATCTCCAGCAGGCTGACAACTCCCCAACTCTTAGTTACGAATGATGGTTTTACTGCCAGAAGAACTTGCTGTGTTTTACCCTGAGGCACTATGGTACAGTCCACAGATATTCTACAAAAGAACATTGTGAAACAATATTTGGAAGCACTTCATTGAGTTGTTTTGCGAGAGTTATTTGTTGCTTTCACTGCGCAA
The DNA here is from genome assembly GCF_963930695.1 of Labrus bergylta. Classification (NCBI taxonomy): domain Eukaryota; kingdom Metazoa; phylum Chordata; class Actinopteri; order Labriformes; family Labridae; genus Labrus; species Labrus bergylta. The sequence goes on from NC_089197.1 coordinate 13,038,318, forward strand.
TGAGAGCTCAGTGCTGCACTCAATCTCATGGGAAGAGGAAAAGGGAATTTCAATGGCTTCATTTGACTCCTGACAAGGCTCTGGTTTGACTCCAACTTCGCCTTTGATTGGTTGCAGGGGTCGAGGAGAGGGGGGCACCTTTGTTCAGGCGCTTAGGCTCTGGCACTTTAGAGAAAAGTGAAACTATGAGAGTAATTTGGCAAAGCACTGAGTGTTGTGTGTAAGGGTTGTAAGATGGAAAACGTGGGGGCATGGGACTACTTTTATCCACATCCATTTGGTTTCCTGTCATGAGCACAGACAGCACAAAGGGCTAAAAGAAGTCTCGCTCTGATGGGGGATTATGGTAATGGGTACCTTAGCAAAACAGAGCAAAGCTAGCTGTCATTGCTGTTATTACCTTTTCACAGAGCTCGATTAATAACACGCAAAAAATTCAGCAAAATTTTTTTTTTTAAAATAACAATATTCCCAAACATCACCTGCGGGCATGGAATGCTTGTTTTCAGTTTCTTTCTGTCATTACACGCCCAAGAGCATGCCCCTTTATCCGTCATATGAACCTGTTTGTGCATGCCTCTAAGACTGGGATAATTAGGTCTGACGCTCAATCTATTTTAAGGACTAGCCAATGCGCTGGCAACTGTGCACCATCACTGCCTAATACTGTACATGAAAGGCCTGAATGAATGATGAATCCATCCATTAGAAGACGCCTGGACTCTGTTTTCTCTCTTTTTCCTTCTACGTTGGAGGGGAGGGAGGAGGAGGAGGAGGAGCGGCTGTCGTGTTGAAAGGCAGGGGTGATAATTGGTCCTGGCTCTTTTGATGTGCAGACAACGCCGTAATCCGTCCTAATCATATTAAAAGGGACCCTGCTTGGCCGGCGAGGGCCATCCAGCTACAGCCAAGATATAGGTAATACTTCTTGGCATCAAATTTGAACATGTTCTAAGACGCAACAAGCTGTCCTTCTAATTGGCTGTGATTAAGAAAATTGCCCTTGCTCTGTGTTACATTCTATTATCCACATTGCCTACAGGTGTAACGCAGTCATAGCCGACTCACACTGTTAACCTTCTCGCCTTTATCTTTGATTTCATCAAGAAAAGATAATCAAAGGAAGGACATCAATGCTAAAAGGTGAAAGGCTTGACGAAAAGGTTCAAGGAGTGCAGCTTGTCCTGTCAGCAGGAGGACAAAGGACTGAGACCAGAGAATGGGGCAGTCTGGGACCATGTGTCCACCGCCCGGGGGCCCGGCCAATGATCTCACTGTCCTGTGAGGCCAATATGGCATTTCCTGCCCGTACCCTGGAGCGAGGCACCGGGCACACCAGAGGATCTGTTGCAGGCATATGGCTGCGGTATTCTGTTTAGCATGCTTGGGGATTTTCCTATTGATTTTCACAGCAGCAACTCTTTCATATTAGTCGTTTGTCCCACTTTCTGAGAGCAAATTACCACTTGCAATTATGTTTCATCAGCTCACAGGGGGAGAAAAACATCTAACTGGCTTTACACAAGTAGTTAGTAGACATGTCATGTAAATGAATTAGCAACACCTGGAAGGGATTTAGACATCAAACACTGCATTATCAGCTGTTTAAAAACTGAAACAGTACAATACGACAGCTATAGAAGACAAGTATTGCAAAATACTGAAGCTGTTTGTTTGTCGACAAGGAACACAACAGTACAAAATAAGTCAGAAACAGTCGTGTTAATCCCTCGGCAGCACTAGCATGACCCTGAAACAGTTAACGCATGCAAACACACACAGGCACTGCCAGATAGTGTATTCTTCTGGATGGATAGGATTGCTCTGGACCACAAACATTGCATGTTGCTGTCTAAGACAATCAACAGGGAAAACTTCTACTACTTCTTCTCTATGTTCTCTATTCTTGGATAAGCACGGACAGACACAAACACAGCCTTCATAAAACACAGACTTCATGTCTTGATGTCTCTGTTCTTCCAGCAGTAGCATCTTCCAGAAAACATTTATACTGCCAGTGCAATGAATGTGTGTTAGAGTCTGGAGTATACAGGCGCAAAGAGCTCTCTCTCTCTCTCTCTCTCTCTCTCTCTCTCTCTGATCCCGGGCAGGCTAACATGTTTCCAGCAGTGTGTTGTTAATGTTCAAGGGTTTGGTGTGTGATTGAGCACCTGGCCTCCAATCAGCATCTCAATGGGGCTGCTATAAATAACTTTTTCCTTCATTCCAAGGGATAAAAAAAAACTAAGTGTAACATTCTTGCTAAAAACCATAATTGTACAGGTCCAATTCTGTATGAAAATTTACTGCAAATGTAAGTATTTGACCCACTGTACTGTATATTATAAGGTACAATTTCAGAAATACATGCATTAGTAACCACCTCATTGCTACAATAAATACATCATTAAAATGCTGATTTACACATATAAAGAGGCAGCAATGTATCAGACACAGCCAACATCAGTCAAGATGTCATTTTTATGTACAATACTCTTCCAATAATTGTAAATCTCTCTTCTGCCGACATAAGACAAAACAAACCTCGTCTTTTTTTCCCACTTAAGAACTTTTGCTTTTAATTCGATTACAGAAAAAAGATTCAACTCATTCTGAGTATCAGAATTTGTAATTTCATTCTTCTAATTATCAGATTTAAAACAATTTGCATACAACACTTTAATAGCGCATAGATTAGCATTTAATCCGTCAGGCTCTTTTGAATCAACTACCGCAGTCGCTCTGTCATGATCCCCAACGTAATCTTCCAATCGCACCGGCCTTGTGTGTGAGTGTGTGTGTGTGTGTGTGTCTGTGTGCAGATCAGACATGGAGGAGGATGTGGAGGGGGAGTGGTGCTCTGGCATTGTTGTAGGAATCAAATAGCGTTGCCATGGCAACCCTTTGGCAGCGGCAGCCTCTTTGCAGTAACCAGAGAGTAAAGACCCCCAGGGACCCCCTCACCTCCCTCCCCTCACCCCTCTCTCGCCTCCGGCACGTTTGTGGAGGGGTCCCAGGGATCCAACTGGGGGTGTTTGGCACTGTTGAAGGGGGGGTGTCCTTTGAACAGACGTGCACAAATAACCAATAGACCCTCTGTCCGTTTGAAAAACCCCTCATCGTATCGAAGAACTAGTTTCAATTTTCATCTTTTGAGTTTGCTTTCAAACATCAGCGTCCAACACAATGAGCCAAAACGAGAGCTGGAGCCTGTTGATAGACATGGGGAGAGCTGGAGGACAGAGAGGGACGAAGGGGAGGAGAGGGAGGAGCCTGTTTGAGTGCAAAATAACTAGCTCTGTGTGTGTGTGTGTGTGTGTGTGTGTGTGTGTGTGTGTGTGTGTGTGTGTGTGTGTGTGTGTGTGTGTGTGTGTGTGTGTGTGTGTGTGTGTGTGTGTGCGCTCACACAATCAGTCACTCTCACACCAGCCCCCTCCTCTGCCTAACACAGGTGGGTATTGTCTGCAGCGCGGGGCGCTCATGGCAGCCAGCCAGCTCGACTCAGTCACCAGGCCGGTCCGGCTTCGGTCGACTGGCTGTGCAGGTCCACCATGGCACACTAAACACTCACTCCAAATGCAGCTTTTAACCGTTTCCTATCCATCAGGGCTGGACTGAAATATTTCTCCTCTAATTGGAATTAGGAAGGGATGATGTGTATGCCAAAACCGAACCGTATTTCAATGTGTGAAATGCAAAACACAACTGAGCCCAAGCCTGCTTCTTCTGAAATAATCACACATCTCCATGCACTATTAAAATGTGGAAATAGCTCCATGCGGCATTTCTACAACCGCAGATATTAAACACATTCCTTCCAGACAAGAGCTCAGACTGGTAACCTGGGCAGACCATCATGCCCCCCAAAGGACTCCTGTCAGATCTTTTGATTCAACGGGCAGCATGAAGACGTTTAAATCTTTAAAAAGAGACTTCAATACCCTTTCTTTCACATGTGTGGATGTCATGTCAGTTGAAAATGTGGGGAGAGTAGCAGTCAGAAAAGGAGGATGTACAATGACATGAAAAGAAGCTTGAATAACCGGTCGCTTGTTAAACTGTTTGAAGGAAACAGATTTTATACTTCCAGGAAATGGCAACGATTGTTATAAAAGACTGTTTTCAACAGCAAAAAAAAATAAAGTAAAATTAATGTAATGTTTTGGATAAACATTTTTCAGTGGAATTGTATTTTTGAACTTAAATGAGTTACACTGTGCATGTGGGAGGATGGTGTGTCCATGAGAAAAGCTACAAGCATCTAAACATGATTTAATAAGTTATATGTGCAGTAAACAACGGTGTGCTTCTTCATGTGGCTTCAGATCGTCAGTAAGGACAAACAGATACTTGTGTGAAGCTTTCCATGCTTACAAGCAAGTTAAAAAAAGAAGGTGTCTAGCTGCTACAGCAGAATATATTCATTAGTTAACATAATCACAGTTCAAGATGTAACTGTTGCAGACGGAAGTTGCACCTCTAGCTCTTGTTGAAAACTTTAATTTGATAATATTAAATATGTGTTGGTGTGATGTTTGTGTAAAAATCTGTGTTTGTGTATTTATTCATGTAGTTTGCTGATTGTGATTCTATAATATCCTACGTTAGATTAAACATGAAATCTATGAAAGATAAGGACTGATTAAAGAGATATTTCCTGCTAGCTAGCACATGTTATGAAATATGTTGAATGTTATATAGTGTTAACAAAAGGCACACAGACGTTTTTCAAATGTATAATTGATTCCAAACTTCCATTAGATCTCTGCAAATGGGCTAAAACGGGAAAAAAATGTGTCAGGGAATGAAGGAACTATAAATGGGTGTCAAAGGACCATAGCACTGATTTATAACTGAACCCAAAGACCTGTGAGCTGTAGCTCAGGAGCCTCAGGGTTTTTGAACATGGAGGTTATTGATGGAGGCATTGATTAGCTGTCAAATTTAAACGTAAAAGGCAGTCAGACCATAATTTCCGATCAATTAACAGGGCTCAATGTCAGTCTGCAATGTGGGGTGGTATGTGGTACAACATGGCAACGATATAAACTGCTTCATGAGTTCAGGACGCTTCAGGCTGAAAACATTAGTGCAGAGAAGTAGTGATAGAAAAAAGAAGAAAAAAAAAGGCTCTGGTGACATTTATCAGAGTTTTACTTTCTATGAAGAGCTTCCAACTTAAAAGCAAATAACTCTGACTATGGTTTGTTTATTAAGCACCGACAACAGTCCCTGGAGGCAAAGTTTGAAGTTGTGGGAGTGGGAGGAGCAGTACGCGAGTAGGAGTGAAATAAGGAGATGGAAACAGGACTTTTTCTCCGCACAACTCTTCCAAAAAAAGAAGAAGGGGGGAAAAAAACTGCAGGGCATTTGGAGAGGTTTTTTTTTCTCAGCTTTAATTACAGGCCTCTTGTCAGACAGATCTCTCTCCAAGAGCTATAAATTGGAGGGAGGTGGTTGGAATAGAGACTGAGCAACTCTTTCCCAGTCTCCAAGACTCTTTCCAGTTCCCTTCACAAACATGCGACAGGGACAAAGAATACAGCATTTAGCCAAAGCTAGGTCTGAATAACATTTCTCTTCTTCAGAAGTCAGTGGGAACAATAAAGATCTGACAACACAGACAAGGAGCAACTGCTTCAAAGTCAAAAAGCATATGTTGGTTCAGCAACTGGCTCAGTTTACCACATGCCACTTTGGAGCCTTATCAACACAATAGATACACCTAGTTGTTACATTTTTTTTTTAAAACAACGTTTACCTTTTAGTAGCCATAAAAAAAAAAAATCTAATTTAAACTGTAGAATCCTTATAACTCACAAACGTATAGCCTTCTACAGATAATGATAAATGTGGGATAGTGGATATATAGAAGACGGTAATGTGGCTCTAATTTAGATTCTCTCTGTGCAACCACACAAACACTGTTGACATTCACTCTGACACGGCAGATCAAGACAAATGTCCACACTCCTTTGAAACATTTCCCCTGCGGGACCCTCTGTGCTCCTCTCTTCCTTCAAATAAGGCTGGAAAATGAATAACAAATAGAGGTAGGGGGGCAATTTTATGTTTCCACGATTTATGGAGGGAGACTGAAGTGTCTGTTAAATCTCTGATTACCCCAGACATCCCAGTGTGGTTTAACAATTTCTTATGTAAAGTGTGTCTAGTGACATGTTTTCTGCATAAATGTGATGATATAGGGGTCAGTATGAAAAGGCAGCTATAATGGGAACAAGTAAGTGTTGTGGTTAGATTGACCCAAGATCGCAGAGCTGTTTCCATTAGCTAGAGTTCACATTAGGTGTAGATTTACCTCTGATTTAAATAACTTTGGACATTTTTAAAAATTACAATATGTTGCACGACATTAATTGCAGCGTGTCAACAAAATAAACAGGATTTGTTTTTCTGCAACAATCATCAGTTCTGCCATTTTGTTCTTCAGGTGTCAGCGTACACTCTTGGTGACCAGATTGAAATCTGCAGCACTTTTAATCAGATCTTCTCATATTACTGTCAAGATGTCAGAAGAAACTTTGGATATTTTATGCAAAAACCATGGCACATATCCCCTGAGCTGGTAGGGGGCATTTTGAAGTCCATCAGAAGATTATGGCAGACACAGCGTGCCACAGTGCATCCCCCCCGAATGCACCGTCTGCCTCTACAGTAGGTCCCAAAGCACCAAGCTGCCAGCCTGTTTCTACGCATGCATGATGATGGGTGACACTGAAAGCCAAAGGCTCTGTCGCACCATTACAGCCATTGTCTGGGAGATTGGAAGAAGTTAACTTGTGAGCACACAGTGCCGACACTTGAATGTGACTGTGTACAAAAACAGAGTTGTCAACATGTCAACACTTGGGCCTTCAATGTGAATGCTGAAATGTCTGTGCAATCACTTTCATCTCATCTGTGACTGTAAAGCTTTGGTAGAAAAAATATTCAAATGAAATTTAAAAAAATAATACAATGGATACATTTTCCCAACATGTCCCTCAACATAAGTGACAACACAGGTTGTTTGTTCAAACCCATAACTCCCATACATGGCTCAAAACGTATTCCTTACTTAAATAGGTCAATCCACAGGCATTCATACAAACATTAAGTTAACCTTGAGAAAGAACTGCCGTTTAGTTTATACATATAAGACTTCGTTAGTTCTAGAAAAAGATTGTACTTTCAGTCAAAAGAAGTGATCGGTTATGGTACTGGATAAGTTATCATGTTATGGCAGCTCATAACTCATGCTAGTTACAGTTAGTTTGATCTATCCATCCACCCAAACCTCCCACATCATCCTTTCTCTGTCTTTGTACTCAGTGACCTCACTTCCTCCTTCTAATCCATCACAATAACTGCAAAGCTATATGGGTGTATTTTATTTTTCATTTGGAGGACCATTTCTTTTTTCCCCATTTCCAAATCTTTGAATGTCCTACTCTGCTGGTTAGCAATCAATTCAGTCAGTATAAGTGGCCAGAATCAGGCCTGGACTGGACTGTTACAAGGCATGCAAATGCAAAGTGCCTGTACTCAAACTCCATGTGTAAAAAAATAAAAATAAAACAGTACTTAACAAACCGTTTATAGTCATGCTTGACATTTTGTGATTCTATGGTGTTTTTTTTTTTTTTTGCATTACTTGCAGCTCTCTTACCCTCTCCTCCATCTCCACACTTTTCCAAGTGGGGAAGCCAGCACAGAAAAAGCCAAAAATCCTACTTAGAACAACCTGTTAGCCTGCAGCTACTGTGTTACAAGTAAAGAAGGTGACAAGACTTCTACTTGCTCAGTACATTGGCTGCCAAGGCTTTCATGGCTTTTCCTGCCTCTTTGTACCCCGAGCTATATCCGCAATACCACCATGGAGGCTATCCCAGTCTAATGTTGTAAGGCGTGGAGAGCACCCAGTGCCACCACCATGCATCCCCACTTTACTGCTGATAGACCGGTGTAATATCCCATTTTGGCATGACACCTTTGACACGTCTTGGTGTTCCCTGCCGTGAAATCTGTTTGTCTGCTGGCTTTACCAGCTAAGAATCCCCCCCCCCCCCCCCCCCCCGGGGCCAGCACATGTGTCACATCCCTTCCCCCTACATCTTCTCCTGTGGCTCAGGGTCCCCAATTCCCCATGCATGATCATTTGCATCTTATTACCCACTGTAAAACAAACACTGGGTATGGTGGCAGTGTGTACGGTGTCTAATTTTTGTGTCCAGAAGCGTCACATCGGAGAGCAAATTGCAAATATTGGTGTGTGTGTGTGTAATGTGTATACAGGCGATTCTACCTGTGTCAATGAGGGTTAAAGCACCTGCTGCGCAATTGATTACATTTTCAAACTGCATCTCAGCGGGGTGTAATCAGAGAGGTGGAGGATGGGCGCGCTGGTTTTCTTTCTTCGCTTTAGCCAAGACCCCTTCTCATTTTCATTATCAGTCTCGTACTTGGGTGTGTTCTTTGTCTTTCCGCAGCCTGAACGCTCTTTCTGAAAACTGTCTGTCCGACTCAAAGGCAGCATCATGCATACAAACACAGACATGCGGGCATTCAGACATGAAAAAGACGTGTGCTGAATCTCTAACGCTGGCAGACTCAGACATAGACATGTAGAGAGCATGCAATAGTTAAGGCAGAAAGAGATAGTGGCTCTGAAATGCAGGAGCATATGTTCAATGGCTTTACATCCTCGACAGGACTCTCAACAAGGTCACCTCATGAGACACTCCCAGAGACCTCCCAGGCCAGTCTCCCTCCAACACAATGTTCAATTATAAAACCAGCGTTGGAAATTGTCCAGAGGGTTAAAGACAAGAATATCAGGCGTGAAAGCAGAGTAGAACATGGCCGTCTGTAGAAGAATACCATGTGTGTAATATCCAGTTTTACCAAAGCGAGTTGGTGAAAGCCTGGCAGGCGCTATTCCTTGTGAATGCCATGAGGGAGGCGTCCTGGCATACGCATGCTGCATGCCGGTTACACGCCAGACAATGAGAGAAGGCAGAATGGCGTGTGGGGAAGATAATCCACCCTTCGCACAAATAACGCCACCCCTCTGGCTTCCGGGGGCCTTCCTTTTGTTGACAGGGGCCATGGTGTCGCTCAATATTCGACCTGACAAGCACAGCAAATCACCGCGACCGAGCTGAGTGTCAAGAGGAAGTGGGTTTGTTTGCTTATTGAGCTGGAGCAAGCATGGTGGGAGGGAATGTGAGCAAAGGAATGAGAAGAGGAACTGAAGGGGAGAAGAGAATGGGAGGTGGATACTGGAGAGTAAATACTACAAGCAAAAACAAAAGTAATACACAAACGTACCGAAAACTATGAAAAAAGGGCATGAGAGAAGAGTTCAGGGATTATTTGTTCTGAAACTCAATAGGTAGAGTTTGAAATCCGGAGAATCGTGAGGTGATAAAATCTCCGCTGAGGAGGTGACAATGATCTGAGGAGGAGCTGAGAGGAGGCGGCGGCAGCTCCTGGAGAGGCCCCGCCAGCACCCAGGGAGATACCTTGGGACACTGTTTTTACAAGCTGTCTGTGCACGAGTGGGCGTATATATGTGCTTAAGATCAGGCACCATTGATTTCTTTGTGACTGTGTGGTCAGGAGGTTTACGTTCCGTTTCCTGCGATGTGAAAACCACAATCTCTGCAGATACTCTTCAAACAGTCATGTGAAAGGAGGAGAAGATTGAAGGAACTGCAGAATGGAGGAGTCTCTGAGCAGTCTTCATTCTTTGTCTCTGCCCGTCACACACAGCTGTCTGTTCAAGTCCCTGAAGTGAGGAGAAGGAGGGTGCAATACCCAGTGGGACCTTACCACACTCTGCACAGAGAGGCTAATCACTTTACAAGTGTCAAGACACCAAAATGCCCCTGATAGAGCTGTGATGACTGCCACCATCACGATCATAGTCCTTTCATGCTGACATTTATTTTGATGGTGTCATAGCATCAAGAGAAACCAAAATCAATAAAAGCAAAGAGTGACGTCAGCGCAGATCTGCTGGCTGGATTCTGCATCCTGCTGCTGCTCTTAACTGTCTGACTGTTATGGCAGCCCCTTACACAGTCAATTAACCAGATTCATTAACCAGACGATATGTCTCGTTCAGAATCAATTTGGCCCTCATCTCTCTGTGCCACTTTCAAGCCAAGTAAAACCAGCACATAAAAAGGCTGACACTAATCACACATAAATAAATGGCATGAATTAGGTGGACATTTCATGGTCTGTGTCAAACCATTTATTTTCTCATTTCCTTGCAATTATTGTTTTGGTTTTTTTTAGCCAGCTAGTTAACTACATTGAAGAAAGCTGTAGTTGTTGGTGCTAGTTTACATACTTACTTCTTTCTAAAAAGGGGCATGCATTTAAAACGTGAACGGTTTCAAACATGAGGTAGAAATGTCGGCGACAATTGGGAAAACACATTCAAATCGAACAAGTAGAGGACAAATAAAAAGCTTGGATGTCGCCATACCGTCATCAAGGATTCCAAAACAACCCTAATATTTGTATCATCATGTTTAAGACTAGAAACCGACTGCAAAGGTAGGTTATCATTTCTAGTCCTGAATCACACATTAATTAAGTTTTAATTCCACACTGGGTTCAACCTTAGGAATAACAGGATTCATTATTTGAAGGTAAAAAAGGACATTCTCTCCTCCCACCACCCTCTAGCATTCACTCCTTCCTCTGTTAGCATTTTGAAACTTGGCAGCAAAGACTGTGATGATGGAGCCTCTCCAGGCAGTAATGTGATGTGGGAGACACTTCCAATTTGATAAGCATTTATCACCCGTGCTATCCTCAGCTCATTCTCAGCACATTCACTGGATTCACTGAACGGTGAAGCACACACAGCTAAAGTTAACCCGATGTATTAAAATGTTTTCAAACAGAATAGTAGTAACGGTGCTTTTTAGAATAAAATAAAATGAGTTTCCATAAAAGCAGGATAATGAGTATTAGAGCTAGGCAATTCCAATGATCATGAAAACAAGATATTTAAGAATGAACTCTCACTGTGCTGCATACAGTGCTGCGCTGCACTCGTTTTGTCCATGGGTTTCGTCATGTGTGGCAAATGTTTCAGTGTTCTTTGTAATATTTTGGCCACAAGAGTACATCAGCACTGCCTCACCTTCATGTGTTTGTTTGTTTTTCATATCGTGCATGGTTTTTGAAGTGTTCAGAATGTCAAAGTTTTAGGAGTGTTGAAGTTTACAAATGCATGTGGTGCAGACGTTGTGAAATCAATAAGTAATCATGTTTACATAATCATGATCTCAATGTCAATCAAAAATAATAGTGATTAGGACTTTCGCCACAATCAAGCAGCCCTAATCAGTAGAACTGTAAAGGGTATGAGATAATGTGCTAATGCAATAACAGCCAGATTTGTAGCGTCACATTACGGTAACTCCGACTGTGCAGCAGTGCAATCTGTTTAGCCCATATTACCTTGTCAGGGCTTAGAAAAATCCCTTTTGGGGATTAAACCAAGGCATGTGGGATAGCATTAATCTGGCCTACAGGAGCGGAGCACCACTCTGCAGACGGACAGAGAGGGGTCAAAGAGAATCAGCAACAAGCAGATGATAATAAAAAGAGGGACAAACTAATGCCATTTCTCTCAACTCTGTCCTACGCTGGCCTGCAGGCTCATGGCAGACTGCTTCGATTATTGTGCCTTTGGGATGTGAAAAGCCGGCCTGGCCAGCTAACCTTGTGACACTACATATGGCCGGTGCACAAACGGACACACAACTGGCTTACATGTGAGGCAGTCCTATGCAAGTCAACTGCGCCAACGTGCTCGGGTTCCTGTTTCCCTTTGAATAGTAACAGGGTCACCTCGATAGCTACACACCAACAGCTTCCTATATTTAACCTGCTGCTAGCCGGTGGCCAATAACATATTAATATAACTCTGTTGAAAGCCGATTTGCTTAGGTGTTAAACTGATCCTCCAAGGGGGGCTGTTTGGTTTCCGTGTGACATCAAGGTGACTTACAGTCCCCCAGGATTATTTCAGATAGGTTCAAAAGGAGTTGAATTGTTTAGAAAAAGGGCACAAGGAGTGTCTAGTCAAAAACTTAAACTTTGTTAATCTATCTCACACTGGCAGCAAAACCTTCAACTGTCAACAAATTCCAACCAACATGAGTGCGTCAAAATCCAAAGCTAAGATGAAAGGGTCCTGTAAAAGGAATATTTAACAACGTAAGAGGGTCTTCTGCTTGGAATTGAAGGCAAATGTGGACCCACTGGTGTACCAACATGTTCCTGGATAGGGGATCAAGAACACGCTAATGCTGAGATGTAGAGAAATAAGAGATTAAACACTTTCAGAACATTTTGTGAAGATAGCCTTTCAACGTTTTGCTTAGATCAGAGATCATAGGGGTTGACTCAAGTGGTCCACTAAAGCTAGAAATATATAAAGTCTAATAGTAGTTTGCCTTTAAATTAAGCTTTGATGGTTGGCAAGGATAAGCTAAGCACCTTTTAAATATGTTAAACACACATAGCAGTTGTTCATGAGTTATTAGGTGTGAAATATGGTTTGAGGCTTTTTACAGTCACAGAGATGCAACAAAAGCTGAGAGCCAGCACAGCAGTAGCACAAAAGGCTCTATCCCTGTGCTACCCTTCCCTCTTACACACACTGATTGCTTAACAACAGTAATGTCCACCATTATTATAGCTGTAAACATCAACCTACATCCTGCTAGCAATGGAAACATCACGCCCATTATCCTCTCCTGTGACAGAGACAATAGTGCATGGGAGGGGAGCAAGGATCGAGCATCCTATTTTCTGCAAGCCTATTACTAGGGACTGTTTGGAGCTTGATGATGAATAAATCATTTCAATATGGCTTTGGTGGAAGGGGCAATTAGACGCTGCAGCTTGAGGCTAATCAAATCCAAGGCTCCCTCTCCTTCCTTGGCATCCATTAGAAAAGGGTGATGGGTGGAGGGTTGCGATGAGACGCTAAACATTAGTGGCCTCTGCCTTCCTGCAGCCACAGTGTGACTCAGTTTGTTCCTGTTTTCACGTTTGTTTACAGCAGCTCTGTGGTTCAAGTGGGCCTGCCGTGTGCAAGTGTGTTACTGGAGTATCATTCGGGCAAACAAGACAACAGCAGAGTTAGAAACACAGCTAAGCAAGATAGTGGTGAGACTTTTGATCCAACAAAGGCTGCCTTAACAGAGCCAAGATCTGAGGTAGTGGGCTTGGGACACACACGCGTCCATCATAAATCATCCTTTTAAGTGAGCACAACGGGAACCTATGCCTGGGTTTGAAAAGTTGTACAGCTGTTCTGATTGTTTCTCCAGGAAAGACCAATGTCAGGTCTTCTCTAACCTGAACTTAAGACCTGAAGTGAGACAAAACTTCTCTGTTAAAAGTCTGACAGAAGATCTGTAGTTCTTTAAAGGCTTCAGTACTTTCTGATCACCTGGTATCCAGAAGCATCAAAGTGTTGACATTATTGACAACCTCATGGATATACGGAAAGCTCAAACTAGACTATATGACTTTCTGAATAAATGACTTAGTAAATCTGTAGTAAGACTAGGCAGATGTTTTTGATATTAGATAAGCTCCTTTCACAAACCCTCAGGTGTGTTTTTTTTCCCTTCAATCAGTGATGTTTATGCCCTTGCATTTTTCTGTTTTATTTCATTTTTTGTGCAAATAAATAACAAAAAATTTGAGAGAGCAGAAAGTATCTTGAGATTGGCCCTTCTTTTACCTTGCTTTTTTTTTTTTTAGTACTGACCAGACTGAGTGGCCAGAGTTGAAATACTTTGTTTGATATTTAAAACCATTTTGCCAAATGGCCAGGTATGATCAACATTAAAGCAGAGATCAAAGAAAGATCTTGCATAGCTGACATATAAACCAGGAGAGGAAGTTCTACTTTTAAGACCGGTAAGTTCACGGTAGATGAATAACTATTGCCTACTGAGTATGTCTTGGGATGAAGTTGAGGCCAGACTTGTTTGCCAGTGCACATGTGATAGGAAGTTTCTGAATAACAATGTTAAAGAAATGCAGAGAAGAAATTTTGCTATAGGTACAAAAACTCCCCAGACGAGCATGAGGATGAACAGATAAAAACAGTTTGAACAAAGCCCCACAGAAAACAACTTTTTCAGAGCCTTTTTTCCTTCTCCATCTGTCAGTCATCTCGTCTTACCAGATCTCGAATCCCCCTAAAGCGAAAATCTAACTACCCAAATGAAAAGCGTCCATCAGAGTTTGCCAACCTACATCAGAATTTGTCTGACACAGGCTGGTGTTGATTTCCCAGTCTTGACTCAAAGCTTCCACAAAAGCCCACTTACTGTCTCCTCCACTGTCTGCCTCCTTCTGTCTCTCAGCCCACAGATAACTGGAAGGCTTGGCGCTCATGCCAGCTCTGTAAGCCAAGGGGAAGCGTTTGGCATTAATAATCCCAGGCATCATCAATAAATCAGAGAGGCAGTGCTTTAAAAAAAAGGGCAGGTGATGGTCCGTGCACAATCCCCCAGATCTTCCTCACTCAGCATGCTATGACCGAAGCAGAGATGGAGAGAATATGGGGGAGGAGAAAGAAGGAGCACATCTTTGGGATGTTTGGTTTTCACTGTAAAGACAGACGTGCTGTATGTATAGAGCAAGAGAACAGGAGAAAAAAGTAGGACAGACAGAGTGGGAGGATGGAGTCTACACCCTCTAAACAGTGTCAATTCTTCATAAAGTGAATTGCGTGTTTGGATTCACTATATGTTGACTCTGTATGTCAGTGTGTATTATCACTACCACGCAATCCCCCACTATTACACACACACTACTACCCTAACATACACACACTCCAGCTGAATTCCTAAGCAGGGGAGTCTGCCTGTCCTGCACCAGGGGAGTGAATTATTTATCGTGGGCCCTTTGCAGCGTGTCAGCGGCTCCACAGGATGAAATGATATTTATGGAGCCCCCTGGGCAAGGGTGGGAAGGACAGAGGGAGAGACAGAATTAGGGGGAGGGTTCGGGGGAGGTAGGGGTTGAAGGTACTCAAACACACATGTACTGTCTATATACAGTATATAAAGCACACAGAAGGTGAATGGTGGCTGATTGTGAAAGGACTATGATTGGCTGATTGCATGGACTAGGGTTATAAAGACAGCAGTAGGGGGAAGCACAGGGGTAATTTATGCTAAGAAGTATCGGTGATCAAGACACAGGGGATGGAGGGGTAATGATGAGGGGTACAGATGGGCCCACTGGGATTTGATTTGTTAGACCCTTGTAAGTCAAGCATTGATTCAGGAATTGTTTCTCAAATGGGGGTACATGTGCTCCCAAGGGTTACTTTGGTGAACTGCAGGTGTTGTATGTATATGTAAGATGGTCAGTTATGAATGGTTCCTTATATGATTAAATTAAAATGAGTTCAGTAAAAATATATATATTTTTTTTTTAAAACCACAATTTTAGACATTTATTTCAATTTTCAGTGAAATTGATAATTGCTGTAAACTGTCAACCATTACTACAAATGCAAACAGCGTCTCATTCTTGTCCTCGTCTGGCAGAATTTCCATCGGGAAAATGGGTTTGAGCTTGAAACATAGCCACACTGAGGGTTAATATGGCAGGATAGAAGTGAAAAGCAAAAACAGAGCTTGCCAGAGCTTACGTGCTCTGGTGAAATTTTCTAGAAATGTCTCTGCATTAGGGGGCTGTGTTTCTTTTGTACAATTGAAGTTTCAGGGCTATATTTATCTAAATGTTACCTTTAACCCTAATCACACACTTCTGTAACTTAGTTTAACACACAGACATGAGGAAGACATGCAACCGACTTCCTCGGTTGGATTCAGACACCAGGGGTCTTTTCCAGTATGATGCAGGGATAGTCTAAACATCATTGTAAGCTGTGAACCAGACTCATACTAATAAGAGTAAAAACTAAATATTATGCAAGACAAAGAGAACTAACGCACTAACACTCGAGGAATAAAAGATAAGCATATTTGTGGGGTAACAACAATTGGTAACCCCCAACATAGTAACATTCAGCAGTATTTGGAATTCACACTTCTAGAAGAGCAGTTTGCCCCCAAGCAAAGATCACTTTCTCCCCAGGTCAGAAAGTCATAACAAGACGGCTTGGGTTTCAAAATGGAGTTGGGTTACTGTGCACCACAGCCTGCTGTGGCAGAGATCAGTGTGGCGAGAGGGGGGAGAGAGCCAAAAGGGACGGACAAGGGTGAGCAGCAGGAGGGAAATCAGTATCAGGCATGAGACGGGCTGGCCCACAAGAGGTTCCTTCGAAAGGAAATGGGCTGGAGTCTCATGAGTAGCTCTACCGCTGTTCCTTGTGTAGCTCAGGAGCTGCAGCAGCAAGTAGGGTGGAGAGAAGGTCACCAAGTAAAGTAAAAGTACAAAAACGGAGATGCATGAGGTGTGAGTCTCTCACCTTGACTGTCTGTGGCACACGCTTTTTAATAACTTAGTAACCCCCTTTTTCTCGGTTTGAATGCTTCCCCTCCTCTTCCTCACCATGCCTGTCTGCTCTTTATCCATCACCCCTCCCCTCTCACCCCTCCCTCCACCAACAGTGACTCGCAAGGAGGGTTGAAAGGTCATATGATGGAACAGGGGGAATTTACTTCCATCATTAGGATGTAAATGGGTGTCAGTGAAAAAGGACAGAACTGGCATCTGTGTGTGTGTGTGAGCATAATACATGTGTGGTAGTGGTGTCTTCCATCCGTGTGGGTGAGACATTGTGGTATTGAGACGGAAGTGGGAGTAATGGGATTCTGTTAATGACAGAATTAATTGAGGCTCTGTCACCAGCGGGTGCTGATAAGGCTACTCTACTGTGTGTGTGTGTGTGTGTGTGTGTGTCTGTGTGTATCTACATATTGTTTTTTTTTGTTTGTTGTTGGACTGCAGAGAGGATGCTTCCAATGTGATAATACTCTCCACTGCATTTGGAAGGCAAGAAAGAGAGAGGAGGGAGGGAGGGCCGGGAAGGTACAGCAAAGGAGAAAGAAGAGATAAATAAGAGGTGCAGCCATGAGAGAGAGAGAGAGAGAGAGAGAGAGAGAGAGAGAGAGAGAGGCGGATTAAGAGAGTGGGATACAGTGTGTACATGCATGCCTGTGAGAGGCTGAGCACTGATAGCGCCTGTGGGATGAGGCGGTGGGTGACAGACATGCTAGAATTCGCCGCCATGCCACAGAGGATAATAGCATCCCTCAGCAGGAATGCCTAGAATAACAACAACCACCGCCTGTATCACTAACTGGACCTACTGTATACAGAATGGAGTCTTAACACAAACAACAATAGCAGAAGAGTGAGGCCTTAATCCTGTTGAGTTCAGTTCATTTGGAGAGTGTATGTAGTAATACAGATATTTCCAATGGCCCCCTGAATGCATTCAGATATTTCTGAATAAAAAGATTTTTCATCGTTATGTTTGCCATTTGATTCTTTATTTCTTTATTACGTTTCATTTTGATGATATGAGCAAAATAAGTGAAGTTCAGAATCAAACTACTTGAAGGGTTGATATATAATGTATAATATATATGATAAGTACTTTCTCTTAAACATATTTTCATATTAACCACTAAAAAGTGCATGTGTGTTTTCCAAATTAAAATGTGAATAAAATTGTTGCATTCAAACGTCTCATAATAATCTGTACATTTCAAAAACACAAGACAAAATATACAGTTACAATCAAATCCCTTGTTTCACCTTCATATCAAACTGTAAAAAAAACAAAAAAACAATCCTCTTTATCTGTGCAGTATGTCTGTATGATAAAGGTGTAGTGTCAGAGCTGCATGTGGGTTGTGAGCCCAGACTGAGACAGTGCATGCAGAAATCTTGTGAGTACAACAACACTGGCTCTTACTGAATGGCGTGGTAAAACTCTTTGTCTGTGTGCCACTGATTGTTCTGATGTGTGTATGCCATCCTATCGTCTATGCCCAACGGCCATATTCAAACATCTGTGTGGCATTTGTTTACATTTCCTTTGCCCACAGATTTGCTTTTGTGTCTGAGTGTGTGCACATTTGCTTGTGCAGCACGGAGAGGAACTATCTGCTGGAGGAGAGGAAGAAGACGGGTAGTTTGGTCTACCAGCACTTCAAAGCTGCTGTGGCTGGCTGATTGGCTGCCTGGCTGACTGAAAATCCCCCAAGGGCAAGCAGACCTCAGATTTGATTACAAACCCAATAATGTGAACTTCATATTTGCAATGTGAACAGCGCTCATAACTCGATTAGACAAGTGATTAGCGAAGCGCAGCCAGATAGACACCAGTCAAAAAGTGTCGCATGAATGTAAGGGGTGTCAGAGGCGGTCTTTGTAAATTCTTGATGTCAATCATTCTGCCCTTGAATAACAAAAGACAACCTTTATGTGTAGAGCGATCTTTATGCAAATGAAATCTATTATTTCCTTGCACACAATCCCCTTCCATCCACGCAGACCATAAATCACTCTCACATCCATCACTTCTCCCTCTTGTGCAACATTATAGCTTTCCTTGACATCCCGTCACCATTTTCCAACCATGACAGAAACCATCTCAGCCCCCCTCTCCAGTCCGCTGTCATATGTCTTGCCATTGTGACATTTGCTTTCGAAAAAGAGCAGTGTGTCTGTTTTTCCCCAAGTCTCGATTTTGAGCCAGTGGAATGATCATTAATTACCAAGGAAAGGGCTGCTAATGGTCGTCTTCACCGCTCCCCAACCCTAAACCCCCACCTCACACTCTGCTGCCTGTCCTGGGTCTCCATGGCGACCTGTAGCGCAGTGTCTAGGGGCCTTTTACGAGGAAGTGGGTGAGGTGTAATGATTGGAAGGCGGGCCTGACCCCCATGCTTCTTGCACCACTTGACTAGGCATAGTGCTTATTAACAGGCAATTTCTCTGGCACCTCACAATGGTCTTGATTTACTAACAAGTTCAGTAATGACTGAATGGAAGGATCCTGGCAGACCAGCCCAGGTTAGAGAAAAGCTTGGAGAGTGTTATGGGGCGTGCCGAGTTAATGCTGCTGTAAATTACTGAGCAAGAGCCTCTTGGTGCTGCCTGAAAAGTTCTTTGGGCTAAGTCATTTAGGACATTTCATTGTAGAGTTTATCCACCATTCAATGCACTGATCTGACACCATAATTGTAGAAAACATGTTTATTCTTCTCCAAACCTTTAGACAACACATGAGCAACACATTCTTTGACTTACACTGTCAACAACGGTTTCAAATCAGTGTTTTGAGGTGCCGTATAGTCTTGTGCCTAATGTACAGCAGCCTTGGGTTCAAGTCAGACCTAGGCTGCCTTCTCTCTCTCCTCCCAACATTTCCTGTCTGATACTAATGTTGGCTCAACTTGTTAGTAGGTGCTATACTTGGTTTCATTCAGTGTACTAAACCAGGCCTATATCATTCATTCACATCCAGACAGGGTTTGTATGATGCAGTTAAAAAAAGAGTTAGATGTATTTTTTATACATTTTTGACCAGAAGCACACTGGGTATCAGCCAATGCTAGTGTCTAGGTATCCATATATCTGGAAGGGCAAAACAATATCAGAACATTTTATTGCCATGTCCATTTAAAAAGGTTAAATTTCAATTCATATCAACAGTGAATACATGCAGAGATATGTATTGACAAGACTGAGCTGAACAGACAAAGCAGTGGCTACAGTTGCTCCTTTAGCTTCTTTGCTGTTTCCAAACAACACAGAATATATGGCTAATATGTCACGCATTGGTGTAATAATACATCGAAGGATGACCTGTTGGTTGCTTGAATATGTCAAACTGAAACGTCAGAGTTAACAACACAGTTGGTTCTTTCTAACATTTACCCACCAGAGGAGGGACTTTTCCTCTCCTTATCTCATCACTTAAAACAAATACAAGTGAATGAGCTCAGCTGCCTCCAAAAAAAAAGGAAATGATGAGCCTGGCCTGTATCCCATGACAACGTCCGGGAGCATATGGCGCACAACAAATTCAATATGCATGTAAATGAAGCTTAAATCAAAATTCAAAAGTGGCTCGGAAAACTAAAGCACATGTAGTTTTCTGAGTGGATTTGAGATACGTATAATTTTCAGCTGAATAAACAATCAAAATGCATCTGAAGCTGCCACCATCTCCTGTTTTTGTAACTGTAAAGGGAGATTGTTTGCAGATAGATAGCTAGCTGACATTCACCGTAAGGCCACTAAAAGCTTGGAGATTAAACTCCCTTGTTTGTATGTACCTTCCTATTGAAAGGCTTTTGTTATCCATAATCTCAAAGTCAAATATCTCCAGCACCCCTCTGTGGCTGGCTGTGTGGAGATGATATTGCATTTTATTTACACTCTTGCATCGCAATGGTTGCCTTTCATAAAAGCCTGGTCTTCCCTTGGAGCCAGATATTTTCTGAGTAGAGATGGAAGGTATCCAGCACTGAGAATATCATCCTGAACGAGATGAATCATTCCTCTTATTCCGTTTACACACCTTCTCAATGTCAAACAGCAGCCACTAGCCTCCCATCTCAGGCTCAGTAGCCTTTTCCCCATATCAATGAGCGTTGTCGGGGATCAATAGGATGACAGGAAGACAGATCGCCTCGGGTGGAGAGGGGAGGATAGTCCCGTGAGGAAAAGGAAAACAAATTCCGATGGGCAATGCTCCCAACTTCTAAAGCCTTAAACCTCCATCTGTAACATCCCATCTTCACAGCTTCCCCTGTGTGTGTTGATTCACACTGCAATGTGAGCCTTAGTCAAGAAGGTCAGCAATTATTTAATAGAAACCAAGCCATTGTTTGCGCCTACCACTCGTACAGTGACATTTGATCATATGGTTTACAATCCTAGTAAGCGTCAACGATCATCTGACGAGGCTTCAAGTATAGACAGCAGATATCGGAAGAATAGACGAGAGATATCCAGACCAATACTTCCTTCTGGGTGTGCTGGTCACTGTTAATAGTCTGTCAACTTCAGTATGAGCTAAGAGACCGCATCTGCAACCAGTTTGTTGTCTGTGGCTATACTGTATGCTGATATCTGTTTGAGATCGAACATAAAAAGAGCTTAATTTTCATTTCATATAGCCGATATGATCCAGGATTGCAGCCAAAGCTAGCTCAACCATGAGTTTTTCCAATTCTGCTTTAACTACAAAAAAGGAGTTCAAACTGAAGCAAGAACTCATCAGATACAAATATCTTGTTCCTGGTCTACACATTTTGTATTTACAGGAAGATGTCCGTTTACAGAGATTATACAGAGGCGAGTGTGAGACCCTGTACTTAAAACCATGAAGGTGACAGTCGTATTTCTTCTGTGGGAATTGTGTTGTACAGCAGGATTAGTAGCAGGATGTGCTTTACACAGCATTAAGGGTATCATAAGTACAGTAAGGGATATTTACGGTTGCAGCAGATAAGGATAATCCCAGTGTTATAGCCCTTTCCTTAATCTGTCACCACCCTATACTCCGCTCTTTAATTGATTTATTTTATGTTGTACTCTCTTCGGCTGTGACAAGCCATGACAAGGGGCTCCAACAAACCCTGGTTACTGGTGTTATGAGTCTGATGTGTTTGTTGCTGTTGTCTTAGAAGACCTGTCACAGAGACACTCAAAACATACCGTGACTGACTGACTTGAGACAGGCGGCTCTTTTTTTTAAAGAAAACAACCACAATTTCAGCTTGGAGCGCTGCGGAGACCAAATATGAGGCTGCTGCTGTCAGAGCAGCTGAACCACAACCTACAGTGAGTCAGTGGCAGATAATTCATCAATCATTAAATGGATGGAGCTCATTGGGGCATGCGTAACATAAGGACAATCCCACAGCAGGTCACTACTCTATTCTTGGTTTCTGACAAAATAATACCAATATTTAAGTTTTGTTCCCTGTAAAATATAAAAGTCCCTGAACACATTTCTTCACATTCATTTCTAAATAAAAAACGTTTACTGTGTCTTGCGTAGCTTAAGAAAAATGCAAAGGGATTTCTGGAAAGTAGGAGAATCTGCAGGGGGCTTAATTGTTCTGAGAAAGACTGTGTCAACACATCTAGCACCCATTATCTTATGTGCTGTATATTTCATATATCATGTTGGGAGGATTAGAATTGCATTAGTGTCTTTCAAATGCCAAATGGACTGTGCTAGGTTCTGTGTTATTATCCATGATCGGCCTATACATGTGATTAACAGTGTCACATGTATGTGTGCTCTTTACAGTGAGCTACACAAACGTGGCAAAAATTGTGTCATATATGCATTAAATCTAATGACAGTCACATCTTTGGGACTTACGCTGTCCATCTCAGGCTCAAGATGGAAAGATTATATCATTATTTTGTTCAGGAAGCAACTGCAGTTGACTGACAACCACACACTTCTAAATGAAATGACTGTGTAGACACTCAATTTCATCAAGGTAGTGTTCCTCCTGATTGTTTTTTTCCCCATGTGTGGATTGCATGCGCTTATAGCTGTAGATATCTGTTGTGATAAACTACAGATGTTTGGTATTGCATCTTTACACTGCAGCCTGATGTAAGAACATTAAAGGGTTAAGTATTGAGAGGCTTGTGTTTAGGGACTGTTATCTCGGATCAAATGACAGATGCAATAACGATGTGACAATCAAGCAGGAAGTAATATTAATAAAACAAGGCTTGCCTCATCTTGCATGCAGAAGAGTGTCAAGAAAATCTTGTATGCACTCCATTTCATTCTCAATATCTCTGCAGGATTTATTTGTCATTCATTTGTCATTGTCTGAAGGCTTCTGTCAGGAGAAAGCAAACAAGCTAAATAATGTCCACATTTCAAACCAGATAACGCCCACTGCTACAATACCGAAAGCCAAACATACTGAAGTATTCAACAATGCTCTTTCTTGGGCAGGTGGACGTGTGTGTCTGATGATGACTGTTTGGGTGCTGCAGGCTGTGTGGCCAGCACCACAATGATGTATGCACACCTGCCATGGCTCCTGGCGAGCAGTTTCACAGCTAAAACAGTGGGGAGAGGAGGGAAAGAAAGGAGAGGACAGGATGGTGTAAGGGGGGGAGAGAGACAGGGGAGGAGAGAGGGGGAGACGCCTTGAGGGGCAATGCTGGGGGGAGGGGAAGAGAAAGCAAAAGAGCTAGAGAGCTGTATCCATTATTAATGGAAGTTTGGTGTATGAAGAAAGAGATCTAATGTGGCCGCCAAGGTTGTAGTGCCGTGTGTAATCGGCAGAGACACATTCTCTCACTGCGCCTCTTAAGTGTTTCCCATTCCCCACTGCCTACGACATCATTCCCATTTCTCCCAGTACATCTAGCCATTGTTTCTCAAAACATGCATTTACTAGATAATCCCCAAACAACAGGTTGTACATTAGAGCCTCACAAAGGGGAAATAAGAGCTCATTCGTTGATGAAGGGATTCGATGAGACAAAAGGTGAATGCAACTAAATGGAATAGGAGCACCAATGGTGATGCTGCCAATAAAATCCAATGTGCAAATATGCCGCTAATCTTTTTACGTCCAACACACCACACCTGTCCCAAGTCTGATTTTCAACATGTTTTTAAGATTTCTCAGTAATAGAAGTAATTTCACCCAAACACCTCTTATAATAAATACATTTGACTATCTTTAGATTGAAGCGCGCACATACACCTATAACCACAAATCCACTCACTACTGCATGTTTCCCTTGTGGGGCATTAAGGCTGTAATTGGTGAAATATATCCACCATTAGCTCATTCTGACTGCTAATGAGCGCACATAAAACATAGCTAGAAACAATATTTTTCTAAGGTTATTCCAGAGTGAGACAATGATGCAGGCAGGACAGAAGCATGCAGGAAACAAAAGGAAATATGTAAAGGGTGTTTAGTGGAGCCCCTCTTTGTATAGAACTTAATGTACCTTAGGATTCTGGGAAACCCACTGAACCAAACCTATACAACACCTCATGGATATAAATTAAACACAAAATATGCTTAAAACTGACGTCTTGGATTGCAGGTACATGGAAAGAAGCCCTTTGGCCCAGTGCCAGCTGAGGCCAGCCAAATAACCCCGCCACCATGACGAATCTAATACAATTACACACATGGAGGTGTTGAGGGGCTGACAGAGAATGATGAAGCCAACATCAAACGCAGTGTTGATAAATGGAAAGCAGGGAGCGGCTGACCAGAGGAGGAGTCGAAGGGAGGGGGGGGGGGGGGGGGCGGAGGACAGAGAAGGAGGGTGAGGCTGTTATTGATTGTACTGCCTGTGTTCTCCTCATGGGGAGGATGGCGACAGGAGGGAGGGTGATGTGTGAAGAATGGAGGGCAGGGTTCGCCCCGCGGGCAGCAGTTAAAGTCTCGTGCCCCCTGAGAATGCACCAACTAGCCTCGAATGAGGGGGCCCATTGGTCACACTGGATATATGATTGACACACACCACCAGTTACTACTACAACTAACACTCTGCCTGACCCATCCCCCTCAGATAAACACAACAATGCATCCAGGGCTGATTGAAATTCAAAGGCAGCCTTGAAGCCACAGGCAGAGACAGTGATGGGCAGAAAGGGGGCTGGCAGTTGTGGCTCACAAGGGTCCTATAAAAAAACAGATGCTAAATCACTTAACAACTCCTAAATTAGTTGCTTGCAAATCTGCTGGGACAAGGAGAACCTACCAGTCTGTGAACACGGCGTGAATGGGTAGTGGAAAGCCTCGTGGTGTGAAGTGTAACATATCACTGTTGTTGTAGTCTGGCTACAACAACAAAGGGAACATGGCCTCTCAGGGAGCACATTTCTTCACATGCTCCCATACAAACAACCCTTTTCAAAACTGTAACTAATATTATTAGGGAGAGGAATAGGGCTGATGGCTAATACAATTAATAGTTGTCAGCCAATAGAATTTGATATTGCTACCAGTGTGATAATAAAGAATAGAAAACAGAGGATTATAGGCTTAAACATGTATTTTATGCTTGTGGAAATTGTCTATAAAACATTATTTAGGCTTTGTTTTAATTCTTTTAGGAAAGATATTTAAACCAACAGAAAACACAGGACATAACAGTTGCATGTTAAATATCTGCGTCTCTACGATGCCCTGCTGGTTTAAACTCTGATTTTTTTCTGGAAACTCAGTTTGTGTGTGTTTATGTCAAACATCTCCTACTAACAAATATAATGGAACTGGTCAAAAAAAAAATCAAGAAAATGAATCAAGGGGTTTTAAGATAGAAGTGTCTCAACATTGACCTTTGGTCGACACAGGCAATGTTAATCTCGTCAACAAAATAAATGACGAAAATATTCGTTGACGAAGGTCTTTTTAAATGAGTCAACGATGACGAGACGAATAAATATATATAATAATAAAAAAATAAAAGCTCACATCTGATTTTGCTGACTAAAATATCTTCTATTTTCGTCAACTAAAATGATGTGCAATTTTAGTCAGTGATTAATTGACTTAATTAAATCAATAACAAATGACTAATATCTGACTAAATATAAAAGGATATTTCGTCAGGAGACTATGACTAAGTTAGAAAATGGTGTGAAGATTAACACTGGACTCAGGTTGTCTGATAAGAGTGTACAAGCTCAGCTGCCACTAACATCAAGAACGTCATATCACCATTGATGTCATCAGTTTTCTTATCTTTGAACGATAACTGGAGTTCACTTTCCCCATCACCCTGCCAACTCGGTTTTTTTTTCTTTACTGAAGATATTCACCTTCTTCACATGCAGCTCAAACAATAAACTTTTTTTTTTTTTTTTTTAGCTACCTCTTCTGTGTGATTGGCTGTTTTACAGAGGTACAATTTTATCCCGACCCCCAACCAAAATTGTTTGATTGCCCATCTCTTTGCAAGAAAGTCAATAAAGATAATGCAATGCCAAACTAACAAAGGCATCAGCTGACAAAACTCAAATTGGAATAACTGCACCACATCCCATCACCTGAGCACCCAAAATCTATTTATCCGAAACGAGGACATGAGCGGCTGGTGACTGACGATTGCCATGTGTGCATCTCATTTTCTCTGAGGGAGGCTTTGCTGCAGGATTTATCGTCACCTCTGATCTCATTTCCTTTTTTCATATGCTACTAAATCCCAGGTAAGGCAGACGTTTGGGATGACACAGGGAGAGTGGCCAGCACACATAAATTGGACTCCTGGAATTAATCTGGAAAAATCCTCAATGCCAACCTGCTTAGTTTCACTTAATCTAGGTTAAACCGAATATCAATTACACTAAGCACAAAATGTGGGCCAGATAACCACTGATCCCTTACCCAACAATGAAACCAGGATGGTTCTGAAAACTGAAACTAGTTCATTGGATTCATTTAAATCTTTTTTGTTTAATTGGCATGAAGCAGATGCTCACGGAAGAAAAAGCTTATGGCTCAGCAAAAAAATGGGCATAGCTTCAACACACACAAACTTGAATTTAATGTTCTAATGAGTGGAAGGATTGGAAGCCGAATAACCCAAATCCCAACTACATTGGCAATCTTCTCTGAATGCAGGTCAGCGCAAATACGCTTATTGGTGGGATGCACTCAAGGGCAAAACAACTTTCCCCTGGAGGGCTTCTCAGGTGACAACTTAAGTAACACTGTCTGTCTTTGAGTCACAGCCTGAATTCCACAAAAAAAGAAAAAAATAGCATGTTCCAGCCAGGTGAGGTGAGCACGTAGTAAACAGGTCCACACAAAGGAATCACAACAATGGGTGACATGGTTGTTCTCTCATGCACTCGTTTTTTTTTTCCATTACAAACTTGCATACTTGTACAAGCAGCATTAGGCAGCTCTGGATTCAAACTGTGAGATCAAAATTCACACAAACTGGGTCAGTAAAAAAAAATGACCATCACACCCTCAAAAGGTATGCAATAAAACACTGCCTCATTAGATGCTTTTTGAACCACAACTCCTGCATGCTACCTTTGAGCTATTTTCAACTAACCAAGAGAAAATTCTGTTTTTATCACCCAACCTAGTTTGGTCAATTAGGAGCACAGTGATCATCCAGCACGCTCCTGTGTGAGTACAGTTCGTTTCCTGGCTTTATTGTTACAAGTGCTAGGCTCATTCAAAAGTGGATGAAATGGGGAGGGGGGAGGGGGGAGGGGGCCCGGCCCAGACACTATTTACTCAGCAGGGAGAGACATGAGTCCCTGGCTTCCTAATAGCTTCCTGCATTTCACACAATTGTTTCCCCTCAGGAAATCTTATTGATACAGACGGCCTGACACGTTGACCAGAATACCCACAACACACAGAAACTGTGCTTAAATTAAGCATCTTTTGACCGGGAAACTCTTTTTTTTTTTTGTTCCTTAATATCAAATCTTTTAAAAATAATATCATGATCTGCATGACTTTTATTTCAAATGGTGTAGCTCTTTGAGGATTATGACCTTGTACACACTCACTACAAGCCCATTACAGACAGTTAGCCAGTCAACAACACTATGAACCTCCAAAGACATATTCAATTCCAAAGAGTGACTTTTTAACCGTGAAAACAACTTGGCTACAAAAGTAACTAACCTTTACGGTTAAGTTGATCGAACTTTCACTCGGTTGCTTCTGAAAAAAATAATTCTCTTGAAGTACCAGTGACTAGTTTTTTTGATACACATGATGCAGAGTTCATAAGACGATTTTAGAGTTACTGGTTGGTAATCCTTTTAATTTTAGAGGGACTAGCTATTTCGCCCTGCTGCGATGAGTGCATCAAAACACTATCTCTGTGCACAAACATGACATTTGTATTTATCTTCAAAGACACCATAGAAGCAAATTACCCAAAATATTAAGAGTAATCCTTTAAGAGCATTTTATAGACCTGCTAAATTAGTTAAAACCTTTGATCACAGGACGAATAGAAAAACAACAAATTCAACTCTTGATAAAAAAAATGTCCCCCAAACACAGATGGATAAAGTACCCCTAACTAGGCCAAGAAACCTTTACACCCTCAAAACTGCCACTTGTATTTGTGTCGGTACACATGAGAAGGGGTTAACAAAGTAAAGCTTCTACAGCATGCACATGAACCGCAGGTATGTGTGGGACTAGCAGAAGCACAGCCCATAAAATCCACAGTCAACCTCTGTCTAGCACGCAAGGAATGTTCTCTGAGCACTTCACTATCAGCGTCGAGCCAGGAGGGGCTATCCTCGCCTTGGCTTTGAAGTCTGTGTGGGAGAAAGGCCAAAAAATGAGAAAAGGGGCAGTAATAGTGAGCTAGAGCCAAGAGGCTAGCTATTGCGAGGTCAGCCAATTTCTTTCTCATTAGAAATTAATTACCGACGTAGCCAGTGCCTGGGCTGAGCCACTGCGTCGCTAGGCATCCCGTGCATTGCCCCACGGGGAGCACTTGAACCCCTGACCCCCCCACCACGGTCGTTTGGGGCCGAAAGGGGTGCGTGACATGGCTCTGGCCCAGAGACACTGCCCCGCCAGGCTGGGAATGCAGTGGCACTGTGGGGGGATTGGGAGAGGGACAAAGAAGGGGAAGAGGGGCTCCACTGATTCAAGGCTCATTGGGTTAGAGAGTTCCATTATTAAGTCCCCCGTCACTCCGCAACAAAAAGCACCCCACAGGCTAGCAGTGGCTAATAAAACCACAACCTTTTATAACCCAAGACCACTTCTGACATCTTCCTTTCAGGACAAATCAAAGTGTGCAACTCGGTCCCAGACTTAATGAAAGTATTCACATGTTTGAGTTGAATGAGCTGTTGCTTCTTGCTGTACATGGACCTGTGAGAAATGCCAAAAGCAACCTAAATTAAGCTGCTTTCACACCTGCTTAATTAGATCGTGTTGGTTGCATTTTCATTTAGACTTGCTACACTTCACCACAATATTCCACGGCATATGGCACAAACAGACTGCAGGACATATTTCAGGATCTTGCTCCGTGAGTGCTTATGAGTGTGTGTGTGTGTTTTTTGTGTGTTATTTGAGTGAATTTGTGCAGCAGGTGCCCTGAAAGCTTGAATGACATGCTTATGCACTCAGGACTAATTTAGACCACTTCAGGTAAATGAAGTATGAAAGCAGAAATGGCATTTTGCATTGTTCCCCCAACCAGAAGTTAAAACTCCTTTATTGTTGGTGGGGAAAAGGTTCTCAACGTGTTGTCCTTCATGGGAGAAACATACACATTCCATTTCTGAAGAATGGTTCTACACAAAAGGTCTTACAGAGCTCCAGTGTATAACCTGTTGTGTTTTCTACACTCATTTATCGTCTGAAATGTTCACAGCTAAGCGCTGAAACAGTCGGTGAATAATACAATTAGTTTAAAAAAATATATTAAAAAAAATTGTTACACAATTTTGATTATCAGGCCAAACATTTTTTAATTGAAACATTTCCTGCTTAAGGCCGTGTTCACACTTGACTTCTTTTTTCAGAAAAAAAGTGCTGCTTTCAGCGCCTTTTGAGCTATTATGAGCGTGTGTTCTGTAACCTTAACAACGGGATCTAGCCTACGGTGCAACCGTGCCAGAGCCAGCCGGAGCACGACGCATCAAGCGGGACGGGAAGTCAGACACCGATACAACATTAAAACATCCGGTTTATTTTCAGAATAACACTCTCCGTTCTGACGGTTCAGAAAAACGACCATTTGTGTGTTTGGCGCTGGCAGTTGAAAAAAGAAGTCAAGTGTGAACACGGCCTAAGGCTTCTGTATAGTGATGATTTATCTGTGTTTCCATATTATTTTATATTGACGGTATTTGGCTTTTGAACAAGCCAATAAAAGATGTCACCTTGGATTTCAGGAGTTATGACTGCACAGATTAAAAAATTAATTAACAAATCCAATAAGTAGACCAATAAAAAAATTCTGCAAATTATCACAGGTGTAGCTCCACAAACCAAACTATATTCAAATCTGGCACTGAAGCAATACCCAATTAAAATGTGACCAAACACACCATGAACCTCATTCTAGCGTGATTGAAAAGGAGGGAATAAATGAACAGACATGTTTAGCTGTAGTCATTAATGTTCGTCTCCCTGTGTTCTTGACGGGATACCTCATTAAAATGTGTTGGTAGCAGCTGGCCTGCTATCCCACCCCATTACTGCCCCACCATGCCAAAACCTCTGCCATTGGCCCTCCCCTCCCATCCCCCACTCCAACACGTCCCTGGTGTCTCATATGACATCTGTGTCTCGAGGTCCTGTGATGGAATGCTGCTCTCCTGCTCTTCCTCCGCAGGTGCTCCCTGCTGGCAGCCATCCATCCTGCAGCCATGCTGGCGCTGCGGTGGCTGAGTGGCCTGTCAGAGGCGGAAACGCAGGGAGGGAGCGAGTGGAGTCAAGGTTCAAGGGACAACGGTTAAAGAATAAGAGGGAATGGATGCAGCTGCTTTCCAACACTGATGGGTGAGAAACCCATTTTTTTTGTTTTAAACCTCACCTCTGGGGGCTTATTGCCCTGCCTCCACCTGCTTAACTCACAAAGCTCATCCTCCTCTTCCTCAACGATATCAAACAGAGGAGGGTCATGTCTGTATTTAGACACAGCTCAAGAGACTGTGTCGTCCAAGATGCTGCTATCAGGTTCTGTGGGGCTTCATCCAAGAGTGAGTCAAACTCGGTTGTATTGTATTCGGGGTAAGAGCTCGTTCGTTGAGTGGATGTTCACTAGAGTCAAAGGCATAGGGACACTTACTGAATACACTACTTTACCACAAAAGTGTTTTAGCATGTAAGAATAATAATGCTTCAACTCTAATCTGGAAAGATTCAGCAAAGGAAGGAAGCAGCAGAATCGTCACATTGACAGAGAGTGGACCACATGACAGGTGTTTGACCTGATGATGGAGGTATATCTTCATTGACCATTGCAACATTTACATGGATTAAAACATTTTTTGTTGCCCAGATTGCAGTTCTTCTTGTGATAGGGGCCCGCATATCATCACACTGTAAAATTATGTTGCAAAGGGCAGCAAATAAAAATGCTTTGGAAAATATATGTAAAATGGTTTATAATGGTTAACAGCAGTTTTGCCCCAAGTTTATGAACATGTGTGAACAATTGATCATGCACTGGGGTTGTAACACAAAACAAAGCCATTCTTCAGCTTGTTGTTACTACAAAAATGACCAATGATAAACAATGCATCTAATAGAAATGCTCCGACTCTTACTATCATCATGTGAAACTTGTGCAACACTCTTCTGTTTTGTGTAAGGCCTGACAGGAAACTAACTCGTTTCTCACAATCTTAAATTTTATATCACAGGCAAACCTCTTTTATCAGACTCTGTTAAAAAGACACACTCACATTATCATCCTCCCAAAAGGTCAAGGACTGCAATCTACATAAGGTAAAGGACTCACATAACTGGGGAAAGATTGTAGGGTCTGCTCTTATTACCATAGTCACAGTTTTCCAGGTTCATGGTCACTAAGGTGTGGATTCAAGTGTTCGAAAACTAAAATAAACCCCTCATGACATCTTGGTCAGACATTTTAATAATTTCTATGCAGATCTTGAAGGCAATAAAGACCTAGCCAGAAGCACCCGGTTTAAAATACTGTAATAAAACAAGCCTCTATATGTTTTAAGGGTTGCCTTTTTTCCCATCAACAGGGAGATTTCTCACCACACTGCTTCTGGAAATCAAACTTAAAGGGGCAGATATCATTTTCTATTACCAAGTTCCGGGTTATTTTATGTTACAGCTGTGCTTAGGGATGCATTTGTTCAACTGTGATGGTCCAAGAAAGCAAAGTCAAAAGAGACGGCCAATTCCATGACATCATGGGCAGTGCATTATAAAGGCTTTAAGCAGTAATTTCACCATTTCAGCTGCTTCTCTTGACCTCTGTTAACTTCAGATGAGCTCAGACTTGAGGAGAAACTGGCTCCAATAACTCTGTGAGAAGTCGGTACAGTGCAGTCAGTGGAGCCCCATGCCAGAAGGGAGCTCCCAGTGGCACAAAGGAGCCTCTATCTACTGCTCAACTTTTCAAAGACTCGTTTCAGCTTGGATTTAGCAGCAGAAACATCAGTTAATACCCAGAGAATTTTTTCCAGGGGTCACCATAGCAGCAGGTGACATCAAAATAAAACCTGGGAGGTTGACTGGACAGGCTCCAAGATGAGCTGAGACACTAGTTGATATATCAAAACAGAGCCGACACTGGTCTTACCACTAAACCCTAAATATTTTAAATTGTAAGTCTGAGACTCAACAATCCAGAGTTCTGCAGTGTTTCGCAAGCTGAGACAGTGCCATGGAAAAGTACTGTGTATAGGACACAAAGATGGCACCTTCTTGTATTCTCGCTGAAGTCTAGAGAGGTTTCTATGGATGTCCACTCGCAGCAGCTCATAATCTTTTGAAACATAAGTAATCTTTGGTGGAGTTAGTTGAGTACTGGTGTTGGTTTGATTGAAGCATAGCATCTATTTGTGGAAAAATCTCACCAATCCTTGCCAGTACATACGTCAATATTTCCCAATGGGAGACTTTATTTGGTTTGTGTGAATCTTATAAAACTCACATTTTTAGAAACCAAAACCATACAACTACCAATCACTATGCAATACACAGCTGTGGGCAAAGCTGCAATTTAGTCTAAAACTAAACAAAGACTTTCACAATAAAAAAAAAAAGAATCCCTATAATAATATAAGCAGTGTGGTAAATGAACACACACTTCTCATGCTTTGTGTTTTTCTAAGTTCATGCTCACCACATACTAATCAGTGACACCAAGGTTTCTAGCTGCCATACAGAATATACCCGAAGGCTCAATGGAAACAGCCTGATTTCTGCCCATCGCCTCTGTGAAAGTAGGTAAACACTTGCTGATGAGAGAGTGAGTTCATGTCAGGAAACTCTCTGAACCGTGTTGATAAAACAGCTGTTCAAGCCCAGATGGGTGGCACACGCCTATACAAACACCCACCCAAACGTACACACATATCCCAACAGGTCTTAAGCTGCCAAGAGACACAGGCAAGGAGCAAGATGATGGCAGCCAGCTCGCTTGAGCGGGACTCACAATCCTCTCTCTGTGTCTGACTGCCCCACAGTCTTTCAGCTCATGAAAAGTTCCTTTGAGTCAATGAAGGATCAGAGGCTCTGTGTGCACACGGGTGATTGATACTTTATGAATGTGTATGTAAGATTTGGCCCATATTCACATGCTGCGAAAGGGAATACTGGTAATATGACTTATAGTGAAGACACTGATGGTATTGAGGTAAGAAATAACATCCGTTCAGCCCAAATCTGACCACCTCAATGGGATCCATTATAACAAATCTGAGTTTGTAAAATCAACATTCAAATTGCACCATCCATACAGGACAATTATGGTGAACAAAAATCATTGTATTGGAAAAGCTGAATTGATTCTTGTTTTGCCTCCATCGTCTTTGAAGCACAAGCTACTTTACAGCTGCACTACACATTGATCGACACCATTGAGAAGCCTTTCAGGTTAATTCACGGCCCCCTGGATGTCCTCCAAATACACGGCAGAGAATAAAATCATGTCTGAGAGCTGCAGGATGTCGGAAACCAAGAGGTACAACACAACCATATGCTTTTCTTAACCTGCCAGGTTGAAGATTTTAGTTTTTGCATAACACTTAAACTCATGGACAAAAGCTTGATCTGTATTAGTTCTTTTGAGTGCTGCTGCTGCAGGTCAAGTTAGTAAATTCGGTTTAATGATTTTCAGCTTTTTACTCACTTACCTTGAACACTTCTCACAAAATGAGACTGCAGTTTTGTCATCGTTCAAGTTCATAATGTCTCTGTAGAAAATCTCTTTGCCAATACAGAAAAATCCCACCGGAGATCGCACATTATTTTGTCATTTTATCAACAGAAAGGCTGGATATCTTCTTTGGAATATTAAAGGTCTGACATCACTGATTTCAGCCGGATACCCCCAAAACTTAATTATTGGATATGGATATTCAAAAAAAGAAGGTTAAACCAGCTTTGTCCTTCAACTTCTTGTCCTTCAACGTCTTACCCGAATTGCCAAACAACCTTGATTAGACATATACAACGAACATTTAGATGTTTAAAAAAAATGAGAATTCAACTATTTGAAAAAGCTTATTTGACTGGAAATATCGATGATATATAAGCCCGCCCCCCCCAAAGGGCTGTAAAATCAGTCCCATGTAGAACAGAGCCTTGCACTCATTAGTCCATACTCTTCTGACAAGCACAGCTTGCATGTGTCATAATCTGGAGCAGCTGCTGCTGACAGGAGACACCATGACAGGAGCTGTGCACAACCAAAATAGTAAAAGTTTGAGGAACATTTAGGGGAGGAAAAGTCCTCACAGCATTGCTGAGCTTTTACAAAGATTTCATTGGAGGCAACAAAGTCCATTCCTGTCAAGGATCTGCTCGAATGCCAGGCCAGAAAATATCAAACCGTCTCTGCATGCAGAACACTTACATTTTACAAGGGGCTTGCACTGAAACCCAGAAGCAGAGAGTTTGTTCTATTTGCAGTAAAGACAGAGCAATGCCACACTGTCCAGTAAAACATGAGCAACTGTGACTGCAGTCAAGCACAACATGAATATTAAAGAGTCATTCTGCAAGATTCACTACTTGCTGTTCAGACAACTTGCATGTTTTCTAGTTTGTGTCTCAGGTAAAAGCTTCAGTTAAGTGTTACGTGTGGGGGCCTAGCACAGCGGTTATGTCGCATGCCCCATGCACAGAGACAGCAGTCTTTGTCCCAGCTGCTGTGGGTTCGAATCTGACCTCGGCCCTTTGATGCATGTCACCCCCCAATGCTCTGCTCCTAACATGTCCTGTCTCTCTTCAGCTGTTCTATCCAATAAAAGGCAAAATGGCCCAAATATATATATTTTTTTATGTCAGAATAATTAATATTTGCTTTGATTTCACATTTACAGAACAAAGACTTGAAACGGTTTATCAATGCATCAAATCAGATACCCCAAGGATTCATATGTTGGTTTCTTTTACAATGATTGTTTTAGTACATTTGAAGATGTTTGTATCTGCAGTCTTTGAAATTCTACTACAACAGAAACAATATATTTGTCAATTACAAACAACGTCTTTCCTATTGCAGGTGTGACTGAATGACTGTAACAAGTCTTGAACAGCTAAAGAACATAACATCAAAATGACTGAGATGACAAACTAGACTCTTATTGACATGTAGACATAGCTTTAGTCTACTTTATATTATTTTCTCACACCGCTGCAATGTGTGTTAGCTCCATGGAAACTGGAAAGACTGTGCTGTCCCATAGGTCATTCAGCTCGAGCATCATTCAATCACAGCAGAACAGGGAAGCCTGGAGAGCAAGACAGACCACTGTGAATAAGACATTTTGCATTTCTTTCTATTTTCAGAAATAAAGCAACAGGAAACAGAAATAAGCGAGGCAGGCGTGTTTCCAGCCATGTCTCGGGCAAAAGGTAAAATGTAGTTGAAGTAATGCTCCTCGGGTTGTTATAAAGTCTCAGAGGAGTCATCAAACATGGAAGCACAGACAGCTTTATGGCCTCTTGACACTATTCAACTTCTTTAAACTCGCAGCAAGTTTTTTTTTTTTTTGGACATGAAAGGGCCAGCAGCAGACACAAAGAAACACACAGCAGCCAGATTGGAAAGGTGCTGCGTCCGACATTGTTCTTTTAGTCACAGCAGGAACACCTCTGAAGCTGAGAGAAGTTCGGCTTCCAAGAAGAGTTCACTTGATGTGAACTTCTTTTTGTGAGCTGAACAATCACAACACGGAAAAGACTGCATTTCAAAGTACAGAGAAACTGATGGTTCAGGACAACAACTATATCTATTCCCCTTTTGCACAACATTAAAGGAAAGGTTTTTCCTCTTTCCAGGGAGCAGTTTCCCCTGGATAATTGATTAGCAGAAGGGAAAAGCCTTTATTCTGAGAAAGCACACAAAATTCCCCGATGAAACTGACACCGCTGCTATAAATGTAGAACGTTTTAACGTGAAAATAGCTAGGTTCCAGTTACTTGAAATCCCATAATTACCCGCACTTGAAGAAAAGTTTGCTTACACAATTTCTGAAGAGAAAGCTTTGACAATCTCTGTGGTTCAGAATATCTGACATATAAATTTGATATACATTTCTTTAACAACTGCATTACATCACAAAGAATATTTTGAAACATGAAAGAACAATTACGGTCGTCTGCTCAGCTCAGCGCGACAGATTCTAGTGCTGGTCTCCATTTCTTATGGATAAATACATTTTGTCCACTCCACAAGCGAGAAGTATTTTCTTCTGCTTATAGATACAGCTGCTCGTAATAAGATGAGCATAGGTTTTATTTACAGGGATTTGTGAAAGAAAAGTGGGGATGTTGTGGAACCAAATGACACACGTGCCGACACATTCACAGCATTTAACCTCTGGTACCTTTCAGAGAGCAAAAATACTAAGAGGGACATCTCGAGACTCTTAATACATTTTTCCAACGGTAGCACGTAAGGGACAATATGACAAATGTTTGCAATAGACAGTGGATTGACATAAAGTGTAAATATACACAGGAATGCAAACCGTGAAAATAATTCTGAGACTTCTGACTGTGTACCAGTGAATCAGATGAGTAGGAGAGGCTGCAGTGGAGACACAGGAATATCATCCTTAAGTCCTGTTTCTCTGCAGCACACCACTAGAAGCAGCTCTGATAGAGGCAATTTCATCTGAGGAGGGGGGGGTCAGCAGAAGCCACGGACTTGTTCCTGATCCTTTCTGGCTTTTAACCATGACCCTTTCCGTCTCTAAACTGACAACAGCCCTTCTTTTACTACCAGACAGAAATCAGCAGCCAGACAGCCCCGTCTACTCAAATACACAAGGGGCTATTAAAGCCTGTAAGATTT
Organism: Labrus bergylta; assembly: GCF_963930695.1. Classification (NCBI taxonomy): domain Eukaryota; kingdom Metazoa; phylum Chordata; class Actinopteri; order Labriformes; family Labridae; genus Labrus; species Labrus bergylta. Next base: position 13,075,344 of record NC_089197.1, read on the forward strand.
ATGGTTTTAAACAACATGTTGAATGTTTCTCAATAAAAATTCAAAAATGCTTTATGTGACCTACTGCAGATGTGTAAATATTTAAAACAGTGGCAAATAGATCGTTTCAGTGGTGTGCATTTTTTCCATGCTGCAAATGATAAAGACCTTGCTGTATTTATACTTTATTACAGCTACAAATGAGCAGATCTGCAGTGTTAACACTGTATAGCTGCTTTTGCATAGCAGTACAAGAGCAAACAGACAAAAAGCAATACATCCGAAAAAACACCAATAGACCCACTGGTTACAAAAAAAAAAAAAAGAGTCAGCTGAACCATTAAAGCTGAAAGCAGGTGATTACACTGAACCCAAAACACTAAAAAGATGCACCAGCAGATGTCACGCCGTGTATTCAGAGGATATTGATCCGTCTTTAACCCTGCCAATTACTTGTGACAAACTGCGGTGTCTGTTGGGGCAAATCATTTCAATAATTGCAGTCATTTTAACACCCGAAAAGCACAGAACGAGCTGATTTCGCAGCTGAAAAGCAAATAGGAAAAAGGAACAAACAAGTCGTTGTTTTTTCAACCGATATCTGGCACTACCGACCTTGCGGAGCCACCTATCACAATGAGCAGCAACAAAGTGAGCCTCCAAATCAGTGGCCGCAGCAGTTCTGTATAGCATTTCCTAATAGGGGAGGTTTCATTAGTGAGGCAGATGAATCAAAGACTTGGCCAAGTAGCAATTATTCGTCTCCAGTGGATGGAGGTCATTAGGACTTTATGAGCTATTGGAGCCCATAAATAAATGATCAGTAAACAGCATAACGTATACAACAGAGACAGCAGGTGACTCCGCATGACAACCCTTTTAATCTCATCCCTACACGATGTGTACATGTGGAATAGATTCGGAACAGAAACATTTACAACATGTTGCTCTCAGATTGTGCAGGTTATGACTGCACTATGCACTATTCAATTCAGGATGACTAAAGATCCAACTGTAAGCCTTCTGCTTTCACACACAAACTGGGACGTAGGATCACCAGGCATTTCCAAACACAACAACACAAAAAGGTGGTGAAGTATGTTCTTAGCAGCAGAGTCCACTGAGAAGACCAGTAAATGCGCCAAAGAAAACACCGATTTGTTTATGAAGCCTGGGTAATGTTGCATCTGAGGTGGTCTGCGGGGCCTGAAAAAAAACCTGGTGAGTGGTCTGTAAGAGCAGAGAGTGGTTGCCAAATGTTTACACGTTTTCCGCAAGTTATTTGCATTGTCCGCTGGGAGACAATCAGCACACAATCCCCTCCCGGCAGGCTTACAGAGATAAGATAGGGTCTAAATGGATTTTACACTCCTCTAACAGGGACTTGTTTACAAGAGATAAACTTTGGAGGTATTTCTTAAAGTTCTAACAACTTTTGAGCGCTACAGAGGAGGACGTGGTAAATTAAAGCTGAACTCTGAAAGGTTATTTCAAAGTAAAACTTAAAAAGTGAGACTATGAATCATGTCTGTCCCCAAACTGAGCGAGACAAACAGAAAGTTCAGGCTTCAACTCTGCCAACTTTGATAAGCTCTGGCCACAGCCACAACCTCAAAAGCAATGTGTTTTGAATAAACAGATATTTTCAGAAAAGGGGACCCCACAATTAGTAATTTGAAACTCTCTCTGCGTGTGGGTCCCAGTCCAATTCTCTGGAATCAATCAAAGCTCCCAAAGGAACTCCCTGGTCCCCTTAATCTCCTGGTTTTATTACTTTCCAGACAGTCAGCCTGTTCACCCTACCCCCATCTCTCTTTTGTACTGATCTCCAGCAAAGCCAAGGAGGGGCTTTTTTTTTTCTCTCTCTCCCTCTCTATCTCCCCTTCCACCACTGCAGAGATCTTTTCATGCAGGAGAGGGTCTTTCATCAGGCTCCACACGCAAACACCTAGCACCGGCCTGTCACTCCAAGGCCTGCTGTCTGCTTTGCACATTCATCTTTCTTTGAAACTAGCAAAATAAACAAGAAGCTTTCAAGTTTTTTTTATTGTTTGTTTTTTTACACACAGAAAACACTACTTTGCATATCACATAAGCGATGTGGGAGAGAAAAAAAATCTGGGCCATGTTGCACAAGAGTGAGTTATTTTTCATAATTTCTCCAGACCACATGCTGCTGTGTTTGATAACGTCTCAACAGCTTAAATGATAAAGATATGACTCTGTCATGATGGGGTATGTGATAAGGGCTGGAACGCCTTTTTTTTCCCCCCACATGAGTCTCCACTTTATCTCAGACACACATGGCTGTGTGTGTCTGGTATATAACAGTCAAACACAGGCTCAAATCAATCTATCTTACATCAGGAATCACCTCAGTGAAATGTCTCACAACAGCTGGAATAAGACAGAAAATGAGCTACACACTGCAGAACAGTCCACTGTCCTAACATCAAAACAATTAACAGAAGAAAATGAATTGGGGTTCTGTTTATCCATCAGCTAAACATGTATTGACGCCCAGGTAATGAGATGTCTGCTGGACTGATGATGCTGGCTTATTACCTGACAGTGAGCCCTAATGAGTCTTTGCATAGTGTGTGTGTTTTTTCCCTTCAGATTCAAGTTACTGCCATCATTTGCAATCCCATGACAGATGCATGATCTCATTCCAACAAACAAAAATGTGCTATTTTAGCCTTTCAGGTCCACCTGCAAACATTTGTGGATCAACTCTCCCGGCATGTCTATGAATCATTTGAAAAGACAACCAGAGGGATCTCGTCAGCCTCTCTGTGCAGACAAAAGGACACAGTGTGGAAAGCGTGTTGCTTTACTGCTTTAAACAGGGCTTGCTCTTTGAGTAAATAGTGTGCCTGTTGTGGAGAAAGTAGCCTACTTTTAAAGTTGACTAAATGGTGTAACAAGAGCTGACCGAAACACAGCAGAATTAGCCTCCCAGCTCCATGTTTGATTTTCAAAGCCGTGTGTTTCTTTTCTCCCCCCCCCGCCGCCGCCGCCAACTAAATGCAGGTAAGTTTCTCCAATCGAGGCGTGAAGAAGCACACGTACAGCACAACAATTGGCAGTGTGTTCAAGGATTTTACCTTTGTCGACATGCTTTGCCGCGGTGGTCTCCGTGTAGAAGAGAAAGGTGAGACAGAGGAGAGAGAGGAGCGACAGAGCTCCCCGCTCGGCCATCACTTTTCACAAATAAATCTTTGCAGGCTTCAGGAACCCCGGAGAAGCTTCCAAAGAAAAAAGAAATCCTTACAATCCAAGGCCACCTCCTGTGAATGCACAAGGGGGAGAAATAAAAAAAAAAAGTTCAAAGTCCTAAAATGTGCAGAACCATCCGGAGCCAGGTAGTTTTAAAAGTAGCCGGATGAAACATGTAGCTGTGAAAGAGAGAGCCGCAGGTTAGGGGAGAGTGTTTTCTCAACTTGGTCGAGGCAGAGGTCGGTGGAGGAAAAAAAAAAAAAAAAAACACTGAAATCAATCCATTGCCACGGAGGCGCAGCGCAAAGGCGAAAACCGATTTGCGGGTGACTGCGCACCGACGCGCCGACTTTACTGCTCCGGTTTGTGACAAGCGCGTAAAAAAAAGCCACAGAAAAGGGCTCGGTTTGGAGAAAGATAAGATCCGACCAAAGGAGAAATCTCCGCCGCGGCCAGCTCACTGCTCTCGGACGGGACGTAAGAGAGCAGCGTGTTGAAGGGCTGGATCTCCACTGGCTCCCCGGAAAACAGGGTGTGGAGTTACACGGAAGTTTGGATCCTGGCTGCCTTTTGTGCTCAGGCTAGAACTAAACTATGGTGTGGGATTTCGCTCCCGAAAGAACACCTTCATGTTAACACTGCAGATATAGTCTACCTGTAAAACATTAATTCGCCGCCTTACACTTAAATGATAAGAAGTGATTCTTTTACTTCAAGCCTACAAAAAAAAAAACAAGCACAATATTTCCTAAAGATTTCAGAGTTATCAAAGTCTCAATAACACCAACAAAAAAAAAAAATCTGTTTCAGGCAGGGTCCTCATGGGCGGTTCTAGGCAGGGGCCAACAGGGGCCACTGACCTTGCCCCCCCCCTCGTGGCCACCCCTCCAAAAGGAAGAGCCCCCCTAATAACATACTCAGTATTTGACTCACAACCGGACTCACAATCTAGTATTAAATACTGTTAATTAAACAAATACAAATCATGGTATTTAATGATGTGCGCTTTTATTTGGCATAATATTTATATATTTTTTTTAAAGCGATCATCTTTGTCTATTTGTGACCTGGGTTTAATGTTCCCCTCTGACAAAACAACTGGCCCCCGTTTGGCCCCCTCAGTAAAAGTGGACAAGAACCGCCACTGAGGGTCCTACATAATTAGTGAAAACAACCTGTTCATTAACACTCATTTTGTTGATGTGCGAACATTTAAAAACATTGTCTACAGAAGTATAGGTAAAGATGTTTTAGATTAAGTGTTGCTAACTTGTCTTCAACCCTCTCCAAAGCGCAATTTAGTCATTTGAAGGTCGACTAGCTAGCAAACTTTAGCACTGAAAAGCTCATGTTCCACTTTGTCAATACATATTGTTTGACCTGAATTACAAATATTCACTATTATATATATTTATATCTTGTCTGAACCTGAACAAAGATGGCAGCCGGAAACGACATATCTCTTCGACGTATGAAGCAAGAGCCTAAAAGAGTAATTTATGCCGTCAAAATAAATGTTTCATTTTAACAAACGAGAAAAACTCATAAGTTCAAAGTTAGCCAATAACAATATAAAAAGCAATTGATACAAGCTTGCCTTTCTTCCAATCCCCGGGCAAAGATAAAACTCCAGAATTACGCGTAATCTCACAAAACTCTAATCTCTCCTATTCCTAGAACATCAGGCTGACATTATGCTAAATAAAACAACGTGGTGATTCACAAAATGATGTGTCACTGAAGTAGACATTATTTTTCCACATAAAAAATGTTATTTTATCCATTAATTTGTGTATGTTTTAAACATTATATTGTATGTTGTAAATCTCAGACATTAAGAGTTTATGTGAGATCATTATGAGCAAGTTAAAATATGGAGTTGTCCTGGTCCTAAAAGGAAAAGTACTGCGATTAATCTGAAAAGCAGTAAAACATTGTCTTTTTAAAGTAATTCTACAACAGTCCTCTTTCTCCAGTTTGCCTTATAGTTTAGTGAACCACAGGAGATATTTTTACCCTTTATAGGCTCATTTCGAGATTAACTAGCTATCATACTGTAGAAGTCAAGCTTCAGTGATACATTCATATTTAGGTCAGCTGTTCTCATATCCAGTTTATAAGTAGATATAAATAATGGGTACAATTACTTTCCTGTACAAATAAATGTGCACAGAAATGCAAACAAACACAGTGGCCAGCATCTGCAACTTGATACCAACAAATTATGTCAAATGGAGACATCAAATCAGAAGATGGGATTCGGTTGTTTAAACTTTAAATGGAGTTGATTTTCCAATGTATTTGAGAATAGGGATTTAAAAAGAGTATTAGACCAAGGTAAAAAATTAGCAGCTTTACTTTCCCTTTTTGATGAGGCTATATTAAGTTAAAATGTCCCTACTTGTTTGTGGTATAATAGAGCACTATTGGGAATGAGAATAAACATTTTGCTGTATTCTCCTTTAGCTTGTGACCAAGCTTTATGGAGGAGGGTAGGCTGGTTTGTTTTAAACCAAGTGATATCCAAGCTCAGCTGCATCACCCAAAAGAAGAGTACCTCACTCAGGCACACAGAACAGCTCCCTCCACTGGTGAGAGTAATCTATAACAAATTAATCACAACCATTTCCTCCCGAAGGTGATGACAAAGCCTGTTTTTCTTTGGTACCTCTGTGGCTGCCCTGGATCAGCTCTCATTTCAACAGTCAAACAAAACATTTCCACTTTAAAATAATGATATTTTCTTTCTGCTTCACCAATTGCCCGGTGTGCCTCAAGGCACGACTCTTGGGACAACAATTTTTTGTTGAAACCTTTGCCATAATATTTATCACATCTTACAAATGAACTCATATCCTCAGGGCAAACTAAATTCTGTTGTTGTTGCTTTTTTTTTATTTTCTTTTTTACTTTTAGCTGCTGTCAAAGTACAAAGTTTAAAAATAAAAATAAACATCCACCCAGGTCATTTTAAACTCGGTATCCCTTTTACTGCCTGAATATATCTCAAGAAAAAAGGACAGCTAGCACAACACAATTCAGCAGGACTACAGATAGGGAACATGTGAATGATTTAATGTGCCATTTGTGTACTGCAATGCCTACTGGTGGGCAATAGGGGGCAGACAGGCTAATTATGAGTTACTCAAGGTAGAAATATGAGTATTGATAAACACATTTGCGTATTTTCTTGTGTAAGTGAGTGATATTTCTGATCCAGTAGATGCTTTACATTTTTTTTAAATGGCACTGTTTGACTTTTTTAAATACTAAGCAACACAAAAAAATTGGTTCTTACAGATGTTAATTTCATCAGAAATATTAAACATCAATTCAACAAAATGATACAAAATGATTAATCATTTTACCTTCATATAACCCTTTTTCAATCTGAAAACCAAATGTTTATTTTGCTCATATGGCCATGCATAATATGTTTTATTTTAACTGCGCAAGTCAGCAATCAACAAGAATTATGACACCATGTGTTACTGTGTAGTTTTTGAACACTGGTTGCCAATGAATTTAGATTCATTTAGAGTCCCTGCTGTCATTTCACAGGCAAAGCTGTGTAATTCTCACATGGGGTTGAACATTACTATGCAAGGTCTAGTTCTAGCAGCAGCAGACTTAGATAAGTGTGAGTGCTTCAGAATGACATATTGAGCATTTAATCCTTCTTGGAGTAATCTGACTTCCTGAATTTCAGCAAGAGAATAAAATCAAAACACTTTAAAACACTGGATTTTATCTTGACAATGTTGTTGTTGTAGCATAAAGTTCAGGGTTACCCATTGTTGTACTAGGTAATAGAAAAACCCTTTTTGAAATAGATGTTTTCTTTTTAGTAATCATCCCGAGAGAAAAAAACAAAGTTGGTAATTCAAAATGTTCTTGCTTCAAATCTTCATAACTTGTGGAGGACAGTAACATAGCACAGAAAGAGTCATTATATTAGTGTATGTGACGCATAACTGTATGATTTTCAGGTAATGCCACATTTTAAACATGCAATTAAGACATCATTTTTGTACAGTCTGACAGATTATCATAATTTGGCTTTTAGCTGGGCTGACACGACCGGTCATTATAATGTAATAGCCAACATTTGTTCCTCTATAAGACTTATTCCCGCTCTGCTGATAAGGAACCAAAACGTTTCTTCTAACAGTACATGAATCCCCACCACAGCCTTTTCCAGTATGCCCTGCTTTTTATAATGAAGCAATATATTTCACAGCAGACCTGCCTGTTAAAGTCAGTTCACATCCTCGGGCCAATTATATTATGAACATGCACACAGCTGGGCTCAAGCTCATGTCTAATTCTCTGACGGTGGAGTATTTTTTCCCACAGCCTGTTGCTCTGCGTTATGAGCGCATATTTCTTCCAGATTAAAGAAAAAGGTCTGAACCGAATATCAAATCTCTAACATTAAAGAGACTCTCACGTCATGAATCAAGTAATGGCAACCATGCAGTCGAGGAAATGGCCTTCAGATTACTGCACGGAAATGACCGTGGATTAAATTGCACTTGTGGCAGCTGTTGAGCGTAATATTTCAAACCTTTCAAAAGAGTTTTAACTCTGTTAAAAGCAGCACAATCCAAAGTATTTTTAAAATATAGCCAGGCATTATAATGTTGAATGGATTGGTGTATTTTTGGAGGGCCTGCAGGGATGTTAAGAATGGTGATACCATTTGGTTAACAAGGTGGAAATGTTGCCAGTACAGTTTAACAGAAAATATATTCACACACTGAACCTATTATTCAATTTATGTGAAAAACTTTTGTGTATAATATAATTTCCTGTTAAGATTTTTTTTTTTTTTTAACATAACCACTCCAATACAATACAATACAATACACTCGTATCAACAAATCAGCCACTCTCTTCAAATGATTGGTGCAGATTACCAATACTGGCATTGAGCTGAATGGGATCCCAGCATGATCCTGATCTTGTTTAGGATCCAGATTAAGAGTCAAAGGGCTCAGTTTATAAAAGGCTTGAAAGCGTTGCCACAGCATTTGGTGCATACTGAGGATTATTTACCCTCTGGATGTTATTTGACCTCATCCACTGAACATAAAAGTGCGCATTGAAGGCTTAACGACAGTGCAAATAAATAAATACATCTTTAGCTATACAGTGTGAAATCATAAAAAAGTAACATCAGGATACTTTAATAAGAGCACTTCTTAACAATACTCTTTTTATCATTATTTGGAGTGACCCCACATTAATCCATCATGAGCAAGAATTTATAAGCTGTGGCAAGACAAAAGTTCCTTTTAACAGGCAGAAACCTTGAGCAGAACCAAACTTAAGGTGAACAGCCATCTGGTGTTAAATGATGGGCAAAGAAAGAGGGGGAGTAAGAGATAATGGAGAGAAATACAGATAGAAAAACAAACATGAAGACAGTGGTATGTACACAGAGCAACAGAAACAACAACAGATAATACAGATTTATGGTAATACTGCCACTAAGGATGGTAGAAATTTGACTATTATTAGAAATCAAAACTATGTTAAAGTCTGACTGTGTAGTGTAGTAAAGGTAAAGGTAGACATGATGGCTGTTGTGAGAAACTTAACGTATGTGTGCATTTTCTTGTGTCTGGCTGTGTATGAAAGTTTCCAAACTGAGTTTGAATCATATTAGCCCCAAGAAAATAAGTTTGACATTTCATTCCTGAACCAGCGGTGATATTTTCTCTTATCTGACACATTTGACCGGTATGAATGAGTGTGTATGCGTGTGTGTGTGTGCGTGTGTGTGTGTGTGTGTGTGTGCGCGTGTGTGTGTGTGACAGTTATTTGCCCACGGAGACAAACAGCTGCTGTGTACCTGGCCCACACCCAGAGCTATATTGGCAGCAGCACAAGGCCCCATGGAGCAGTCTCACCTGCCACCTCACAGCACATAAACCTGCTTCAACAGGAAGCAAGCCGTGTGCACTCACAGACCTCCATCATACATGTGCTTGCCTGGGCACATTTTCAGAGGCTGGCACAGCTCGTCTCACACATGTCAGCACTTTCTTTCCCTGTCTTCAGTCTTTTCCTGGCTGCTGGGAATCATTGTTCTAATTAGCTCTCAGTGTGCGGCTGAAATATTGCAGCGCAAAACCTGCTGAAACCAGCGTCTTGATTGACATCAGAAGTCATGGAGAGGGGGATGGAGAGGTCAGCTCATGAGCAGGTTTAGGATCTGTGACAGTCTGAGCTAGTATCAGGTCAGGAAACGGCAAGAAATGTTTGTAGATTAGCTTCTAGGTTCTAACTACAGCCTGGAGGTTTGCTCTTAAAGGAGCCATGACCTATTGTACATTTAAGTCCAGATATTCAAACCTTTCACAAAGCTTAAGTAATGTGTTGTGATTTCAGTGAAAATGTGTGTAATGCTTTTTAAAAAAAAAATCATTTCCATGGACAAGAAAAACAATGAGAAACTAAACACAGAACTATTTCGTTAATAGGAAATTATAAAACAAGATAAACACAAAACAAAGAAATCGATGTACGATGTGGTAGGAAAATGTAAGTAATGAAAAGTGAATATGGAATATGAGATCTTAAATATTACTCTAAAGACAAGAAAATGTGGGGCAGAGTGTGAATATGGATAACATAAAATATGAGAAACAGAGCTTGAATCAAAATGATTGAGCTTTATGATTCTCAAAAGGGACGTGCAAAGCAACATAAACTAAGCAGGTGCAGGCCCAAAAGAGCTGATACAAATGTTATTAATCCATATTAAATAAAGAACTTAAAAACAAGAATGTAGTCTGTGGGCATTTTCTTTTCTTTAAGATAAAATAAATCTTAAAACTGATGACAGGTGATGCCTTTGGGCAAAGTAAGTACATAAGATGATTTAAAGGACGAAAACTATTTTTCAGGTGAATTAGGGAAATAATAAAAGATGTACAATTTGAAATGTGTTCTTTATATAGGAAAGACTCATATAGTCTCAGAATATAGTAACTCTAGTCAACACAAACAGAAACGGTGCAACAGACGTTGATCAAGCAGTATAAAGGAACTTACTTTATAGGGCTGATTTTTGTGCCCCATATGGACAAAACAAAACCTGTGGTCTCTTTTCTAATCTGATTTGATGCACGTGTGTAGTATCCCTATAGAAACAAATCTCTGTCCTTCCCTTTAAGTGTATAATTTACATCTCACTGCATTGCTGATAAAACTGTAAACAAAGGCTCAGAGGAGTGCTGCTATAAGAGCTCCTCGCAATCCCACCGAGGTGACAGCACTGACTGATTGAAACAGAACTATGTAGAAACAGTCATTCTTCTATAGCTGATGATATGGCAAGTCAAGGCTGCTTTTTTACAGGTTAAAAAAACCCCTCACACATTTAAATTAAGCGCAGCTTTGTTAGAGGTCTGGCAATCATCACTTTGAAGCACTTTTCAAAGCGACATAAACTCAAAAGAGGCTCTACTCTCTGAAGCAAAAGTGCAGGTGCATTTTTGAAAAAAAGAAAATCTATAACAGTATTTCATCGACTGCCTTGGACGAAGACATATTTCCCCACAAATTAAAACCACGAAACTTGGTTTGAAAATAATCTGGGTAGTGAGAAAAGGCTTGACAACATATTCCAAACTGCATCAACAAAGAGGAGCAGAATCATGAGCTGAAAAAGTAACCAACAGGGATGGGAATCTTACCCCAAATGCACCGCTCAATGGCATGAAACCAAAAAAAATACATTTTTAATTAAGTAACATCAAGTTAAAGTCCCCTGTCATGTAGAGCTGGTGTTTTATCTAGCCCATGTAGGTCTATGGGGACCCTAAGAGCTACATCTATTATTCACTATATAGTTTAAAACTGTAGATGTTGCTTTGAAGCATCCAATACACCTGAATGTATGCTCACTGCAAGCATATCAAACACTTTAACACACCTTGGAATAAATGTATCATGTAAATGAAACTGTGAATATGAAACTCTCGTGCAGTGCTGTTAAAGATTGGAAGAGTTTTCTACACATACCCTCTTTATTATTTTTCATCTATTTTCTTCTTAATCTTTAGTTGATTTGAAAGCAGACCAAAGAGAAACGAGTATGTCAATGTAGCTTCCCTTCTAGGCTTTTGTCTCTTCAGAAAGGAGACACATCACTCTTCTTCTTAAAGGTTAGTCAGTGACAGTAGCGTATAGGTGTGCTCAAAATGTCAATGCTTTCTAATGGAAGGAAGAGAAATTCAAATAAGAGAGATTAAGCCCAGCAGCTCTGGGTTGGTTGAATCTGTTCACCCTGTTTCAGGTCACATTCGCGCTATTCTGTGTCCGTGCTTATTTCACAGGCAGGCGTGAGCGATTCTATCTCTGCTTCATTAGCTGAATGAGGACACTTCCTGCTCTCCAAAAGCTGCACGTGTACATTCAAGAGCCATACCTGAAAGAAAAATGGCAGTCATGAGAGGATATTAGGTGGTGAAAAGGTGTAATTTGTCAAAACCTGCATTATAAATGAATTTGACAGCGGAGGATAATCCCGCCTCGAGAGTATATATTCAGACTATATGTCGAAGGCAGCAGCTTCATCCCAGCAGGAGTCTGTTGCTCGGAGGCGCTAGGCTACCAAGTCGAGCAGCGTAAACATGGGCTTCAAAATGAATACTCGATGCTGTGTGGACTTTGCCATGGTGCCCCGCTTTGAGTTAAAGCCATTGAAATACATTTAAAGAGGCCAACTGTGGAGGCTCTCGGTTTATGAGCAATAATCAAGAGGCTGTGTTGGAACCCTGTTGAGATGCAGAAATATAAAATATGCTGCAGTTATTGTGAAAGCAAGGAGGAAAGTGTTTAAAAGTTAGAGGTTCTTCAACATATGTCAATGTGCACCATCCATCGTTGTTTGTCCAAATAAAAAAAAGATTTGGTGTCATATTGTCCAGAATTAATGAAACCGTTAATGTCAAGATGATGGGAATTGTGGGGTGAGCTGTGTTATCTGATGAGAGGAAAAGAACAAGCAAATATCAAAGGTGCAATATCAAATATTACTCTTACAATAATAATGACGCAACTTTAAGGAGAACCCTCTGATAAGTTACCAGCAATATCATAACTACAACGGAAAATAGCTTTAGTTGCAGCAAAAAAAAACGTTTGCTCTTTGTTGGAATCCTTAAATCCACCCTTATTTATCAATTATTTATATAATTAGCATTTTACTTAAAAGTCACACTCTGGACGGGAAGCTCAAATGCTGTTATATCTTGTTGTTAGTCCTTACAAAATAGACTTTCTGAAATATTTGACTGATTCCCTGATGCTTTATCAATGAGAAAAGTAAAGAAAGAAGAGGAAAATGGAGGTAAGACATAATTCAACATATTCTGGTAGCTAGCCTTGGACAACAGCTAATGCTTTACTTCCTTTTTCTGCTTTATGAGCAAATATTTCTCTTTATTTAGGAAAGCCTGTTGATACATTGAAATTCAAAACATGCTGCAGTAATTGTGACACTAAAGAGTTAAGTGTGTAAAAATTGGAGCCCACCAATAAATAATGGCGAGTATAATAACTCTCTATCATTCACAGTATTGTACAGAACCAAATCAATTTCACGAGCCCGTGTTGACACTCTCTTGTGCTCTCTCCAGATGGGGTTGGTTTGTTTTATACTCCTGCCCTGAATGGATAGCTTTCTTTCCTGCGTAATGAGCACCATTGAGATGAGGTGAAGTCACTTAAGGGGCTGCCTGGGCAACACATGCAGCCTTCCCAAGATGTACGACCGCAAGCTGCCTTCCTCCTGGCTCACCTCCCCCCCCCCCCCCTCCAGCTCTTGTGGTTAAGGGCCTTCTTCCTGCCAGAGGAGGTCGACTTTTGTTGTTGTTGTTGGAATTGCCGTGGCCACTTATGGCGGCTCTCTCAATCAACAGGGACCGTGGGTCCTTAAACGGGGCTCAGGGATCACTGGGATGTACAAAATAAAAAGAAGCAGCTAATCTTGCATGCTCCACGCTCTGTCCGTCGAGAAAAATGCATTCAATTTGGCCTGACAAATAGGGTAGAGGTGTCCTTAAGCGTTTCATTCTGATACAAGATGGCCAATATTACTAACATATTTATTTTCCTAAGCAGGCACTTGTGGCAAAATGGGTGATGTTTTACCCATAATGGATGATCATGTGCCTTCACAAGGGAGGTGGTCAGCGTGCTTTCGGTCCAAAATATATGGAGTCTACACTACAGCATTGTGCCCAGACTGACAATGAAATGGAGAGTGCCATATTGCTATAATGGGGAAAAGCAAGAGAAGGAGAGGAGAAATAAGAGAGAGATGGAGGAGATGCACGCAGCTCTCCAACAGGGAAGCAAAAGACCACAATCTGTTCTGGCAGAACAGATTGAAATGATTACAGCGAGAGGAATATTCTGTTTTGGGAATTCTTTTTCTCCACTCCATCTCATCTGTCATGAAGAGCATCTATAGTCTGACTAGAAAGAGAAAAAGACAGAGTGGACTGCAGTCAGTGCTGAACAATTCTCCATATTTGTAGTCTCTTAGATTTTTCTTCTTTTTGTGGATTACATGTCTGAAGAAGGTATTTAGAGACACAATGAATACCTCAGTGTCAGACTAATAATGATGTTTGGTCTTGGGATTTTCTATTGTCATCAGCAAAGTGATTAAACATATACGAGATGATAAACAAGATGTGGTAACAGGTGGTCAAGAATAAATAAGCCTGGAAATCCGTGATGGCAATTCACCACATCTACTTAGTGGTCACTTTCCTCCAACATCATGGTTAGGCCAGGAGGCTCAGATTGTTTTTATAAAGTGACACCGCTGTGTTTCAGGTTTATTTAAAGGAAGGGAAGGTAAGTAAACTATAAAAGCAACTTCTCGAACTAAAAAAAACAATAAGGACATGATGAATCCATCTCTTCTGACATGCTCTCCTGGCTCTTTTTTTTTAGAAATTCTTCATAACGTTACTATTTGTCATCAGCTTCAGTGCTCATCAATATCACACTCAGGGCCAGACAGCCCATCCAGTTATTTTGCTCAGCCAAGGTAAGATTAAGTATGATCGCATTGAAAGCTGTTGAAGGGCAAATGTTTTCTTTAATCAAAAATGATCCTTCACATCATTAAGGTAAATATTGTCCATTGGAACACAAAAAACTAATTTCAAACCTGATCACCTTCTGTTTTTCCTCTCTTGCAAGAAGAGGCTGAAAGCAGCTAATAAAAACGTCCATGTGTTGTTAATTCAGGAGGCCACTGCTAACATACTGTTGAATCTCACCTCTTTGCTCATCCTGCCTTGTACATTTTTGTGTTGTATTCTTTAAGAAAATCGTTTCCTGCCTACTTTTAACCCAACATAGTACTATACACACTTTGTAACTTCACCGTAAATAAAGGCTTTTTTGGTCTGCGTGCTGTAAATTACTCCGTAGAATCTGACCCAGTTCCAGCAGTGAATTCACGATAACTTTATAGAAATAGTCAATATTTTAACTGATGGTCTGGTTTTCATTTTTAGGTCATATAGAGACATCAATATTAAATTGGGACTGTTTCACAACAAGTTAAAAACCTCCTCACAGAAGGTCAACATAGTCAGCTGTGAAGGAAAGTGTTGCTAGAATGACCCTCTCGTCATATCTCTGTAAAGCCGAAGCTTCTCTAAAGACGTTTAAAAAACACTTATGATAATTATTATTGCAGAAGTGGCTTCAAAACAGTCAGCTAGAGACACACTTACTTTGCAGAGCAGCTAAACGTCTGTATGTTTAGAGAACTCAGTATGAACCGAGCATGCCGCAACAACACGTCAGGCAGAAAAATGACGCATTAACTCCCCATGGTCCATTACAATGCATTACACTAGTGTGCCTGTCTCCTCTCCAATAGTTATTTATTCCTGCCCTGTAATTAGGCTCGCCTACAAAAAAAAGTCGATTTGTTTACCCCAATGTTTTTTTCTCATTATGTCTGGAATACATCCCCCGGAGTATTACTCTGCATGTAGGCTACAGAGCGCTGGGGTAACCAGGGTTGTTTTCTGCAATGATGGATAGTTCTTCCTTTGTTCTTCTGAGGCAGTAATGCTTGGTTTTTTTCCACTTGCATCAGTCAAAGAGTTAAACGATGGCCATTTGCATGGACTACATGTGTGTTACTGGTATCTGGGTTAGATATCATTCACAATTTGACTTTGCAAATGACATTCAAATTTCTCAAACAATGTTGCACTGAACTGTCAGTGATCAGGTATGTATTTGTTTTTGTGCATAACCACACATATGTTTGCATTTTTAATGTCAGTCATATTAAAAGTGATGTAATTTTGCAGCCTTGTAGTCCATATTAACAAATGGTGGAATGGGCATTAAGATAAAAATATTTAAAAAAGTGTACCATCTTGTTTTGTTTGAAAGAGTGCAATAAACTACAAACAAAAGTTTTGTAGTAAAATCTCTATTAATATTGAATGAGATTATTTTTAGACTAAGACGGCTACATCTACAGTAGCAGATCGATAAAGGTGTATAAATCCACTGTGGTGCTCTGAGCTAAATTCTACTGTCAGGATGCCTGCATGTGTTATAAGTGTGACATACATTAATTGTCCTGATAATGGTCCTAGATTTCTTTAAAAATACAAAGTTTGTGGAGTCATCTTTAAGAGATGTGAATGTGTACACCAAATTAAATGGGAATGTACCCGATAGTTTTGGAGATGGCCCTTGAACACCAACCTCAGGTCGAGAAATCAATAGGGATGGGATAAGAATCGAGTTAATCCATCCAATAGACTTATTGTTTCAAACAGGCAAAAGTGGTAGGTTGACAAGCTAACCAACATGGCAATGGTCAATGCTACATATCTGAAGCTGGCATTATGGTGACATTGTGCCAAGATGCTTATGTCATGCCAACCTTAACATGGTTGCTTTAGTGGTTTTACAATCGGAGCCATAATCAACTTGACAACAGGAGCTAATTTTGATGAAAGGTACATTTATTTTCAGCCATTCATCAATAATTACCAAATATTTATTTAGAATTCATTCAACATAGAACACAATTGTTCTCCTGAGGTCAGGTCATTGGGTTAATGTGGCTAAGTATCAGAACTATAATTCTACAATAGATTGTGATAGAAGATGACAACAATACAAGTGTCAAATCATATGCTGACAGATAAATCCCAAAGGCTTATGGATGAGTCTGTCTGCTTTAAGTTAAACTTAAAATATAGAAAATATGTCCCAGTAAAGAATACATAGAAACAGTTCTGACTCTGACAGTTCTGACAAACAAAGAAATTCACAAGGAAAACATATCTGCAAAATAGGCCAAGATCTATCTGCAGTGTCAACCCTACAGACAAAGAAACTAGAAAAAGATGTATTTGTGGTGTTTTTCCTCGCTCTAGCACTCTAGTTTTCATTCAGTGTCTTATTCAATAACAATATAAAAAAGAAAGTGATACGCAGATCACCAACTGTCTAGCGCTGGGAGGCCTTGCATGAAATCACACATCTCTGAGCGCTGTTGCTCGCAGCTTGTCTCAGCAGGCTCCTTGTTAACGGGATAGCGCCTCCAAATCTGCTCCTGTAACACCTCCCAGCTCGGGTCATTACAGCGGAGATCAATCCTGATGTCCAATCAGATTGTAACGCAAAAGAATTTCCTCCAATCAGGCGGCAATGCACCATGGGATGTATGCTTATATGCAGGCGGTGAACGGGCACAATAACAATACCCTTAAATAACATGCAGACGGGCTGAGAGGGAATTAGGAGCTTCTGGCTTGGCGATCAGGCAGGCATCATTATCACATGGACTGCAGATGAATAGATTGGGTGCGATAGTATGAACACACCCGAATCCATGTGTGACTGTGCAATTACAGCACATTTACTGCACCAGCTGCTGTATAAATCGAGGCATGTGTGCAGCGTGGTGTGACAAACACCCCCAGGAGATGAGCGGTTGCTGGCTTTGAAGGTGAAATATAGCAGAGATATATTCACACTTGAAGTTGTGTTAAGAGAATATTAAGTCACTGATGCGATTGGACGACACAGGAATGTTTAATGATATCACATCAGTCTTGTTAATTCAGTAGGATTAATGAATCCCAAGACCGTGATGTGTATATGCGGCCTGTGAATGCATGTTTGTACACAATTTAATAAATTAAACAGAATATAGTCATATACAGTTGGGTGGGAGCTGAGCATTCAGGAAACTCCATAACTAATTAAGCTGGGACCAGGCAGGAAAACAAGGTTGGCAGTAAGGCCGTACCAGATTCACAGCGTTATCAGCCGTTTACAATTTCGTCAGTGAATATGTGTCAACACTGTTAGACTGTTAACCTGCCATGAATGTACGTTACACCTTTCTTCAGGAATCTGGGGATAAGGCTCCGGCCCAACGAGAGTGGGAGGCAAAGGGAAAATATTTAAAAAACAAAAGTGTATTATTTACATTGAGGAACAGGGTGCCTGTAAGTATAAAAGACTAAACATCACATAATCCTACTTTCTGATTGGGGAAATTATGCTCATGTTCATGTCATAACTATGTTCAGTAAATGTCGTCCTTCAATGCAAACAGGCTTTGTAATAAAGTGAGTGTAACAGCTTCTTCACACAGGTCCCTGTTCCTTTTGGAGAGGGGATGATGTCAGTATTGACAATTCGCAGACATGGCTAAGAACGCTGCAAAGCCAAACATGGAGGACACGAGGATGAGGAGAAGGATTCAGGAAAGGACTGTCTGAATAAATTGTAATAATTCTGGAGGTCATATACAGGAGGTGAGTTAAAAGTAAGCTTCTTCTGTTACTTTATGTGTGTCTCTTGGGATAATTGAGACAATCTCTATAGTTGGCAGGTAGCTGCAAGCTAAGAAGTTGTAAATTGCTGTTGCTGTTGCTCTAGGAATTTAAGCAAGCATAATATGGGACCTTTAATGTTCAGCAGGCTAATGTTAGCACAATTTAGTTAGCTCGTAGCTTCACATTGCACATCAAAAGTCTATGATGTCCTTGACTAAAACAGGTTTTATATGGAAGGAGAGGAGTTGGCCCGTCCATGTAAATCTGATGTAAACACTTCTCTGACGACAACAACCAGCGGGTCATGACTTAGAGAGACATTTACAGAGGAAATACTTGATTTCTGGTATTATTATTTATGTGTAAAATGTTGCACATTCTTACTTCAAGTCAACAACGTCCAACATTTGTAATATAATTCTCTGCGAGCCTCTATGTGCATTGTAATACCTTTCAAAGTGTTATTCCTGCTTTCACTTTAGAAAAAAGATCCAAATACTTCTTTCACCACTGAGCTCCTCTTTGTTCTTTTTCCACATGACAAAAGTTGGAGGTGATGACAGGAAATCAAGCCAACTGTTCTCTGAACTCTCAGAGTGCTTCATAGAAACTTCCTCCTGACACTGTCACTACACTGGGGAGTTTGTTCCAGTAGCCTCTCTTTCACTGCTGACATCTTGTGAGACACTTGCGGCGCTGCTGCCAATTAAGCCATTCATAACCCGGAGACAGTGTACTTGGCTTATATAAGCTGGATCCTGGAGTCACTTGATGGAAAACGCATTTCTCTGATGTATTGAGGTCTTTTAGGAACATTACTATTCCTTCTGTTCCACATAAGTGGGAACAGAACAAAAGATCTCTCTCTCTGTCGACTACAAAATTCACTCCACCGGCTTAAGGGGGGCTCTTATCGAAAACCATATATATTTTTAAGATCAGTATTGCAAATTCATGATTCAGAAAGATTCAATTATTGAAGTTGCTCTCAGTGATAGACATAAAAACAAGAGAGAGAAGATCAGACATTAAAGTGAAGCTGAAAGAGAATATTTGAGTAAGAGAATCTGGTCTCTTTACATGAGGAAGTTTGTATGTCAATGATGTAATAGTATTGATAACTACCTTACGGTAAAATCAAAAACTTGATGGATGGCATTAACAACTAATTTCTTGCATTTTATATTACTGTAAATATACAGCTGCAGACAAGATTTAAATCCCTTAAAGGTGCACATTTTAAGACGATTAATAGTCCTTACTTTTGGTTATCCAATAAAAACATAAGTATTATGAGTCACAGGATTTTCCTTGACTTATAAACTTCATTGTTTTCTTAATTTTGGAACGAGGTTTGTCAAAGTAGCCCAACAAACTGAAATGTTTCTGTTCTGCTGCACAGGTTACAAAACTACAAAATATGTAATATGCTGAAGGAAACTGTAAAATCACAACCTTGTGTGCACAAACAGAAGCCTCAGGGCTGCAAAATGAAACCAACACAGAAGAGGTAAAAACTGCAGTTTCTCAAACTGCCAAACAAGACTGGCTCAAAAGCGAGTCAATCCCCATAGATCTGTTTTTAAAAAAAAGCTCAACATAGAGCAGCATGGAACGGTTTAATAGTTATAGTATTGAAAATGGTTTTGGTCTCTTTACACTCATGGCATATCAATGAGAATGTTAATACAACCCACCCATTTAAATTATTCTCAGGTTTAAATAAATGCATAATTATAACTCACCCATCCACATTTGATTGAGGTTTAAAGTAATGCATACTAACTGGCTTTGCAGCTTTGAGAGACGGACGAGTGATGCTATCCGTCTGTCAAGATTCACCTCCAATAATTTGAGTAACTAACTTGTCCTCTTGACCGTTCAACCATTTTCTTTCATCTATGGTCCCTTCTGGCTCTCAAACAGGATAATGAGAGCCAAAAGTTCAAAAGTCGGTCTCTAGAACTGTGTTCCAAAAACCAATGGGTCATGGGCAGTGGCTATGTTTTAATGTTATAGTCTATGTTTGTGCTAGATACAAAATAAATGGACAAATGGGGAACAGTGATGCAATTTCTAACCAATCCAGCAAAAGTTTAGAGTTCCTGTTTTGTGTATTATCTAATGACAAATTTAAATAAATGCTCACTTACTTTAGTGAAATTAGTGTTGGGGATGTTGATGTTAAAGACAAATGTAAAACATACCAACAACAATGATACAAACTAAACCCACAAATATGATATTGTGTGTATCATTGTTATTGGTTTGTTGTACATTGTCTTTAACAACAAGACCCCCAACACTAACTTCACTAAAGTAAGTCAGTGCGTAGTTTAAAGGTAAGAAAAGAAAAAAAAGAAAAGTTTTAGCCTGCAGCTTTTAAAGAACATTTTCACTACAAACTCATTTTCACAGGAGACATTTTGACATGTCACAGTAGGAAATTGTTCGTCAATTTCAGGCTCCTGCTTTTGTGCGTCTTAGCTCTCTGTCACTCTGCCACGGCTTCCTGTGGCTCTTAGATTGAAAATAACTATTGTGAATAATATTATTGAGTTTAATACTGTGTCTTCTGGGAAAATTCCAAGTAGTTGTATAAAAAATGGCTACAAATGAAATGGTTGGTGAACAAAATGGTTTATATTTAGACATGCTATAATCATATACTTGTTTTTTTTGTGCCATGATTTTAGTATGACTTCATCTGCTTTTAATAAAGTCTCACCCTTTAACAGGAGAGTCTGAATCTGGATGGCATATGGAGGCTCCTGTAGGTGCATTTCAGGTTCCCATTGGACAGGTGAGAAAGCCCCCCTTCAGGCTTCCATAGAGTCGGTGACCACAATGATCGGAAGAGCCCCAGTTGGCAGAGTCCCACACCTCATTCCTGTGACCAGACGACGTGCCAGCGAGATGATGTTTGATGCCAAGGCACAGAGCCAAGTCGCTGACAGCTCTGCCAGGTGGGATGGGGAGGGAGACAGGGAGGGAGGAGGGAGGAGGGAGGAGGGAGGGAGTGAGGGGGAGTGGGTGCTCAGGGGAGCAGTGGTGTGTGTTTGTCCACTTGCAGGACACAATTGTATAAGATACAATTATACCCTCAACAAAAACACATGCAAATTGAACACAGCAACAAGCAGAACAAATCCTTCTTAGATCTGACAGTTTGTTTACATGAAACACACACACACACACACACACACACACACACACACACACACACACACACACACACACACACACACACACACACACACACACACACATCTGTAGCAAAATGGGTATCTATATCTTACTCATATAGATTAAAGGGACGGTAGAGTCTAATAACTTAATATGAACATCCATCATTTAAAAAACTGTTTTTCTCCTTTATTCAGAGCGACTGCCAAAGGTCAACACGCTGCCTGTAGTGCCCCCTACAGGCCTGGTGCTATGCTGATGTGATGAATGGGTGCTCATTTTCAGCAGACTTCAATAAACCAATCAATCAATTTTATTTGCATTGCGCCAATTCTTAACAAATGTCATCTCAAGACACTTTCCAAAAAGCGACCTTACTATTTGTCATATCATCTATAAAGACCCAACATGAATCCTCAGCACAGCACTAGGCAACATTTCGCAAAGTTTCAGTGGCAAGAAAACATTTCCAAAACTTTGAGCAGAACCAGACCCATGTTAAACAGCCATCTTCTGAAACTGTGTTAGGATTGAAAAGTGGGATAGAGGGAGATGCAGGAAGAAGAGATGGATAGAGACAAAGAGAGAAGCACCTACAACAACAATGAATAAGATAGATTTATAGCTACAAGGCAGTGAATAATGGTATGTGTATGAGTAGTACTGGCAGTAACAAAAATGTATGATACTAGACCATGTGATCTAGTGTCAACATTAGCCCTTATAATGGCAATAATGATTTTGATAACTATAGCAGTTGTCGAGCAGCTTCACATTAACATTTATGATAATGATTATAGGTGGTGTAAAGCTGGCTTTTCAGTTTCTGTATTTGTTTTAGACTTTTGTTTGTGCTTTTGAATTTACATCATTTGTGAATTTGAAGCCGGATCCCCCACATAGAAATATTTAGGACCATTGCAGTGTGTTTGCCCTTGTCAGCCACCATAGTTCACTTTACGATAATTAATGACCCTCTAAATCCAAGACGCTGCATCATCAAGCCCTTTGCAGCTCCAAATATGACATGACACAGACATGCATCCTGCTGTGACTCTCATTCATCAATCATTGCAGCATCACTGTCGGCACAGCTTTCATCAGCATGCTCGTGGACGATGAATCATTATGAGTATTGAGAGGAAATATAAAAAGGTCAAACTCAGAGCAAAATGAAGTCACACAAGAATCGCCCTCTCCCGACGTCTCAGCGGCCATCAATCAAGAGACGGAGCCTTTTAATGATCACAAATCTGTCGCCTCTGTCAACCTCAATCATTCTTTTAAGAATGAATGAAAATTGGTTTATTTAGGAGGGGTTCAGACCCACCCATGCAATCACATACTAATTTAAGGCAGTCTGTTAAAAGAGCATTATAGTGGCATGGTGCCCCCTGTTGACACATCATCACTGCATTTAACGGCTTTGTTGGCTTTGCCATAGAGATTTATTTTACTGAATCTATCCATCTCTGTGTTGTATATATACTTGCACTTTTACTTACTGACATCGTTTCCTCTTTTCTAGATCTATGCTTGTGTTGAACTTACTCTCTGATGTACGTCGCTTTGGATAAAAGTGTCTGCTAAGTGAATTATAGAATTGTAATAATAACAAACAGAAAAAACGTTATTAATAAAGTTTAAAAGGTGCTTAACAGAAAAAAACTAAAATAAATCTAGAAACTTAATTTTCTAAGTTGAGGAAACCACCGAAAACGATTTGGAAAATGTTACCCGTCACTGTTAAGTCAATATTAAGAACATTTTTGGAGTATAAATATATATTGATGTGTAAAAGCCTTTGAAGTATACAAGCCTTTGAAATTCTGGCATGTTATATTAAAATGCATAAAATATATTAAAGTTGCACATCTCCATTAAAGCATCTTCAAAAGCTTCACAAGACTGCTGCATAAGAAGACTAATGCAGATATGACCACGAGGGCTAACGTGTCCTGAACTCCAAAAGAGTGATTCAACAGCTTTTTCTGAACATTAATGAAATGCATGTGAAATGTATAAAAGCATTTGTTAAATATCAGACATTAGCAGGATTATAAATTGACATACAAGCATGTATAAAAAGAACATGTATTAACATTTCATAATTTACAAATAAGACATAAGCAACTTCCGTTGATTTTATTTCATAGGATATGTAGATTGACTTTCAGTGCTCTTATTTTGATTCAGCCACAGCAATTGGTACAGCTGTCAGGCAAACAAGACAACACTGGATTTATCTGCGTGTTTATCACTGTTTTCTACCACTTTGGCCAGATTACATTGTGGAGAGGCCATTAACATATGGGGAACTGCAAACGTTTGTGCGCAGTCTTCCATGGTATGTGTGGAGGGCGCAGACATGATTTACATTAACATATTTCAAAGAATCTTGTTCACTTTGGTGGATTAAAGAGTTTACTTTAAAAATAGAAGCGCTGAAATGCCTCTTTAATCTATGCATGAACATCCACACTGGCCATCAGAATTAATCCCACTGCAACAATACATGCACTTGAAGCTAAAACCCAACAGCTTGAAGTTGTAGAGCCATCAGTGGCTGTCGTCAAACAGCAGAGAGAGACGCTGGGAGTTCACAAGAGATAAAATGAGAGCGAGCCGACGCTGAGCTGGTGGAGCTGTTCATCTTACAGACAGAAGTGGAAGAGGAAATGTGCTCCTCTCCACTCACTGTGATGAATGGGCTTCTGTGAAACCAGTTAAACATCTTGTCATTGTGTGTGAATGGAGGGTGTGCAGCCAGGGTGCCATCTTCATATGAAAGTAGTGTGCAGATGAGTTAATGATTATGGGTCAGGGTTTATGAATGATAAGTTATCGGAGTACTACAGCTCAGTTTTTGAACTGATTCAGTCAGTGTCTGCACAAGCTGGCCTCATTCTTGGCCCAAAAAACTGTGATTATGTTAGAAGAATAAACTATATCTGTAAAAAAAAAAAAAAAAAAAAGTATAAACAAACATATATTTTTCACTTGATATAGCCTTGGTATAAGACATTAATCTCTGAGGGTCTGCACAAACATACAAACATAGTATATATATATATGTGTATATATATATTTTTAAATGTGATGGTAGTTTACCAGAGTTCCTTAAACTTAAAAACAGTAACAGAGCTCATGGTAAGTATTGTGAACTCAACACTTGCCTGTATACATCTCTGAAGGAAGAATGAATAGCGGGTCAAAACCACAAACAAGATCATTTAAACAGTCTTCTTATCACCAATGCCCTCTGTCTTAAATGCAGGGGAAAGAAAACAAGAATGGTAACTCCAAGAGTGGCCACAAAAAAAATCAATATATCATAAACTCTAAAGAACTAAAAATCAACATGTCTGATGTGTCCTTCGGCAAGACACTTGACCCCAAATCATCGCCATGAATGTGTATGAATGTGTATGAATGTGTATGAATGTGTATGAATGTGTATGAATGTGTATGAATGGATTAGGTAATGCTGATGGACACTTTACATAGCAGCCTCCACCATCAGTGTGTGAATGTGTAGGTGTGACCTGTGGTGTAAAAACGCTTCGAGTAGTCAGAAAACTAGAATAGCGCTTTACAAGGTTCAAGTCCATTTAACATAAACCATTCGCTTTCACTGTCATCTGGTTTTTCTTCAAAACTGCTGGTCAAATGTGGTTTTCTTCTTAAAGCTTTGCTGTCCCACTCATTAAGGTGTTTTTGTGCCATTTCTTCTCTCTGTCTCTCTGTTCTCTCCTTTCTCTCTTTTGGAAAAGACTTCTAGGTCACACTCCCACCTCTCATTATCATCAATAAGCAACTTCATCATCTGGTTCACCAGACTCACATCCCACCTGCTGCATCCTGGAGGCTTCTGGTGACCTCTTGTCTCTACCCACAGCTCCCTACTGTGTCTCATGAAACAGCAGCTCAGTGTGTGCCTCCGGTGTGGCTTCTCCGTCCACCTTCCTTCATAGTTAAAGCAGGTACTGGAAGCAGAGAGAGGAGCCTTCTTATTATGCATTGCTGCTGGATATCTGCCCTCTCGCTATGTATAACTTCAACACAGGCAATGAAACAGGAACAAAAGGAATGAATATGCAGACATAAGGCCAAAAGAAAATAAACAACACCAACATAAAGACAAACAACACCAAAATAATGCCTCAAAGTTGCATCAATAATACACAAAGATGAATCACATGAATGGTTAAAGACACTGAGGCAGATAGAAGCTACTGTCTTGATCTTACTTTTTTGTGAGGACTTGAGATTACATTTTTTTTTGACCACTTGACTGCGGAGAAAGTTCCTAACAGGCTTTAGGATTTACACTTCATAATCACAAATCATTGCCTAATTAAGTTTATAGTAATTTACCACCACTATCCTTTGAGTTAACATGCTAGTTGAATCCAAACAGCATGGTTTGAGTCTCTTACTTTCTTTCCCACTTACTGCTTGACTTCTGAAGTTCAATAAATAATCATGCCAACCTCATATAATATTTACCTATAAATACATCAGACACAGACAAATTATCATCATTTTGAGTGGTGTCACTGTGTGCGCCTGATGAACATAACATGAGTCAGAAATGATTTAAAGTTCAGTAACTGGCTGCCTGGAAAATGTACTGACCATGAAAACAACAACAACAACAAAACTAAAAAAGTTGAAAAAAATTCCACAACAACATGGGCAACCCTCTTACATTATACATGCTTTACTCTATTGTTTTTAAAGATGTATTTAGGGGCTTTTTTGGCTTCGATTGTAGAGATAAGACAGTGGATAGAGTTGGAAATCAGAAAGAGAGAGAGAGAGAGTTGGGAATGACATGCGGGAAGGGAGCCACAGGTTGGATTTGAATGGTTCAACCACTACACTACCGGCGCCCCGGCTTTACTCTGTTGTTGAAAAATTATATACAAATACATTTTTGGATCATTAATAATTGAAGTGGTCCTTTGATTTTATAAAAAATAAAATTGTTGGAACACACTCTTTACATTTCATGTTTAAAGACTATATTGTAGAGTTCAGAGCAACCGTTTCAAAAGATTTGAAATGCTTTTTTTTAACATTGCTTATGAGACATCCCAACAACAACTATAATATAACTATAAAATATAAAATAACTATATATGAAACACATGAATACAATATTCAAGGGTGGCAGGAGATCCTGAACCAAGGCTGGTAGAAATAAAACAAATGTTAAAACCTGTAAAACCTTACAGAGTTGACATTTGCCAACCTAACTCTAACTCATAAAACTTAAAGATGTGGTATTAAATATGAATGAAACCCCAAAGCCTAATAACTCTGAATAAAAACAACAGGTTTGGTTGAAATAAAGGGCATCACCGGGTGAGCACCAAATAGTGTAACTGCAAAAATATGAAAAATACATAAAAGAAGCATATGGAAACATTCAGTGGATTTCCAGTGATATAACACAGAACCGGGAACATGTCAGCTTGTTTAAAACAAAAAGGTACCTACAGACCAAATGTCTGATTGCCTCGCAGGTGAAAGCACTTCTCATGTGGTGTGGAAGGCCATCTGGAACAAGACACACCAGAGATTCTCAGAAACAAGCCAGACCTCCTTGTTGTGACCTTGTGTGGTGAACTCTAAAAAGAAAAATGAATTTATGAGTATCAGGAGCGGTATTTCTTCTTTCACTTGTTCTTCAGGAGAAGCATTTGGACGTCATATGAAATGATTGGCTGTTTTTAAATTGAAGCTGCAACGGGCCAAAAGTTCTATCAAGCGAGAATCTGTCTCTCGACTTTCTCATCGACCATCTGGACGTAACTCAAGATGGGGGAAATGGAGCCAAATTTAAACAATCCCTCCTCTGGGCTATTGGGCTGACTGATGAGGTGCTACGCGGCGGCCCTGACCCCGCTTAGTTCTCTGCTTTTTTCACCAACAACATGCACTCATAGTGGCATGTCCACACTGCCAGAGAGAATTGCCCCTGATATAACTGTCTCCATTACACAACGTGTCACTACGGCTGCATGTGAGGGGAGCAGGGTGGGTGTTATGGCACATTCCTCAGTGAGGCCCGTTGTATCGAAGCCACAGGCCCCGTAATAAAACCCAGTGGTTGTAAAACATGACATTTGACAGTAGCAGAGTAACCTGAGAGATTTGACTCTGGATCTTGTGAATGACATAGCTGGAAGTAATGGCTGTCCACTAATGAACGCTGGTGTTTATTTTAGCTGTTTAAAGTGGTAAAGCCAACACTTCACCACTGTCCCTCATGGTTACTTTATATCTTAGACAACTCGTCTCAGCTGGGTGTAGTTCTCATTTTGTGACTCAAAATGGTAAAAACAACATACTCAAGGCTGGGAAAATTAGGCTGTTATATTTCAAAAGCCACCACAGTACCTCTAGTGAATTTATCACAGTGACTTCCTTTCCCAGGTCTACACTGCTGACCTGTACCTCTCACTGCACCTCCATTTGCCATGATCTTGAAGACAGCCCACCTAAATCTGGCTTAAATTACCTTGTTTGAGTGACTGAAAGCCACACAGACCCCTGTTTTTTCCTCTGCTTCAAACTCCAATTCCAAAATAGCAAACAAACAAACAAAAAAAGAACACTGATATGGACTTCTGAATTGTTGCATCGTGTTGGTTGTGCAGAAAAGATGCCGGCACACTGGGACCTTTTTATGGTTGCAGGTGTGTGACTGTGCTTTTTTGGACTAGGGTGGTCCGTGGTCCATCTGGAGCACTGGCTTGTGCAGGATCGACATGAAGTATGAGTGTGAGTGTATGCTCACCTTGACAGGTTTCCATTCTCCGATAACAACCTGCTCATCTTACATTAACCCTTACTGTGTGTATTTTTACGCAGCATTTGGGCATTGCGGAAGCTACAGGAGCAACATGTAAACAAATAGCACAAGCTTCATATAAACCCGTACATTGATGCTCCATCATGCAGGGTCTGCTGCTTTCACAGACAACAATTTGCAACTGTCACAACTTCTGATGCTGGCTCAGCAAGGGGAAGACTTGCCCGACCATTCCCCCTTCAGGTGTAAAATGAATATGGGGCATAGGAGAGGTGTAAAAGACTTTAACAGGAGATGCAAAAAGGCCTGATTTTAAAGCACCAACAAAAGAAATGTGCTGTGTGGATATGCCACAAGATGTGGCAGCCTGTCGCAAGCCTGAACACTTAGTTTGATCGTAAGTCCTGCTTCTGATTGGGAAAATAGTCAGTCATAGTTAGGATTCAGCAGTGGCACCGGGGGTGGCTGATAAGATATGATTCCCCTTGAATGGTCGACCACCATTTATTCTGATAGATGCATTGTAAAGTCAAAACCTTCATGTTATTCTGCTGCCCCCTCCAGCTCCACATCAGAGAAAACAATACAGAGTTAGCTATGTTTTTCGTAACTTTAAGCTAGCAGCAATCACTCTTAGAACGAAAGTTTTTCAGTGTCATTGTGGAGAATAAAATAGAAACAAAGTGAAAAGATAAGGGCATTGATAAGGATGACAAATTCACTTAAATACATGACTTCTCCCACACAGGAATCGTACTAAAGGAGAGGGGATGACAGGAATTTATGTACCGCCAAAGAACAAATGAAGCAGGAAACATTCTGGACTACATATTGGAGGTCATCACAATCAAATATTAACTAAAGCCAGGTAGATTTTGTGTGATTATATCAGCATGTTAATCAGAGTTAAATGTAAGTAAGTCCCTGTTTCATACGCAGCTTAAACTCAGAGAGCATTTCAATATCTCAGGCTTTCAAAAACCACCATGCAGCCTTCTTTGTGGCTGTAGTGCTCCCCGTCCCATACTTCAGCCTGAAGGATTGCCTCCTACCATACGGATTAACACTGCCATTTTATTCAAGGGAATCAGCCCGTAGCAGGTGCAGCGCTGATCCAATAATCTCCACGTCAGATGGATTACCTAGCTTTAATCAATGATACGATTGACACATCCACATCAAATACACAGTTTCTATGTAAGCGGCACAGGTGTCTGCTTTAAACTGATAAAGAGTTTAATGGTTAAGCACATTTATTTTGCTTTCTCATGCGAGAGAGTCAAAGATACAAAGAGGAATCTGCTCTGTACTGAATGGCGCTTTTCCCATTTTCTTCATCCAATTCAAGCCATGTGAGTTTGAGAGAACAAGACTTCAGCTGGCTCATAAAAGCTGGTCATTAACAGCACATTATAACTCCATCCATCATTCATGTGAACAGCTTCATATCACCTAATTTCTTGCACGTTATTTTTGGAACCGCAGTTTCCTGCACTTATGCCTCCCTGCTGCCATAATGACTGCAACCTGTGGAGCTGTGTAAACTGAAGATAAGTTTCCGACGACTCGCTCGCTGGCACTGTCGGAGGCTTCTTTGTGATAGGCACTTAATGATTAATGAGCAGTCTGACTGGGAAAATTCTCCTTTTTATTCATTTCGGTAAGCTGACAGAAATGAAAAGGTCCACGGATGGTCCTCTGAGGCATGCCCTTTAGCCCATTTGCAACAATGCTGTCTCTCTTTGTGCTTGATTTTAAACAGGTGGCTGGTTCTTAGAGACGAATGTCTTCCTACAATGCTTAACACTATCTAAGATATGAAGCACTTGGCCTTCTTGTGCTCACAGCAGTGGGCACTACATTGTATCAACGCCCCTCTGTGATTCTATTAGTTCTGTCATCGCTCATCAGCTAATTACAGCTGCACATCTTCACTGTTTTTATGCATGCTGCTTCCTATGGCAATTGTTTTTTATTTTATTTTACGATCACCTACTGATGATACAGTCAGATCAGAAATGAGTTACGTCCGTTTTTTCTCTCTCTTTGTTTCTTTATGAACAATGGCTGCACAGAGTATTAAACCATATTTTCTATATTTTATCAAATCTATCACGGTGTTCTAACAGAATAAAGTTTCATTACATATCTGTTCCTCCAGTGTATGTCTGTTTTTTTCTGTGCTATTTCTGCATCTAAATATATATTCTTAATGTGCTTTATCTTAAGTTACTCGTCAGAAAAAAATAACAACATGAATCTCTATTTCTTGATTTCTAAATTTCCCTCCAAAGGATCAATGAAGCTTTGTATAGCGATCCTCCTTGAGCCACAAACTCAATTAAAAAAAAAAATTAAATAGTAATGATAGAAATAAATACACATTCTCAACACGTGTATTTGAAACATGGAATGCATCCAGCAATTTGCAAGTTGAATATTATGGAAAATCACCTGCACAAAAAAATCAATTTCCTTTATTCTACTTCGCTTGTCTGCATGTTTCTAAAGCTCTTGGGCGATGGAGAGATGACTCTAAGTTAGCAGTTCTGATTAGAAGTTTCCCCAATTACTGATTTAATAGGCTATATAAATCTGTGACCGAAAGTTTAACCTATGCGTCCTCAAAACCTAAATTCCAAAGGTTTTTTTTTTATATTATCAACCAAAACCAAGCCACAACCAAGGTCAAGACTTGATGTTGAGTAGCACTGGTGAACTACCTGAAAATGGAAACCACAATCAGTACTCTTCTTGGTTAGGTATTAACAACAATGTATAGACAGTTTCATAACTCCTACGTCGAGTTTCACATCCATAATATAAGCAAGTAGCAACAGATAATAAATATTCAACGAAACTGTACTTCTCACCTTAGTTGCAAGAAGATATAAAGTCATAATTTCAAGTTGTTGCCAGGTAAAGTATTTCGGTTAAGATTTGTTGTATAACCCGGCTTCAATGCATCCCTTAACATGAATTTAAAGATTAATGATTTAAATTAATAATGTAAGGTAAGTAAACCTAGGCTACAGGGGTTTTGTCAAAGAAGAAGGGTTGGATTGACTTACATTGTAAAAGCACTTTGAGGGGTTCTTTGACGAGAAAAGCAGTGTGTAAGATACTGTCTAACTTTGTTACAAAATGTGTTAATTCACAAGATAAAAACACAAACAAAGCTGCGTTATTCTGTGTCGGTGTTACATATCTTATTGTCGGTATTAACTCCAAACGAAGGAGCTTTAGAGAGGATGGTATACTATATGTTAGAAACATATGAACTGTATTAAAGCTACATAGAACTATATAACGCTAAAGCTATATTTACTGCTTTATTTCCTTCTGTATTTTTAACTACGGTCTCTGAGGTGTGAAATGCTGTTCTTCTTAAGATTCTCCACACGCCAGATGTTGCTGTGCGTGTGCTTATACTCAGAAGCCAAGCATGTCATGCTTATGAAAATCTCATTGCACTAATGCATTTGTAGGATCCAGGTATGCTTCCAGCTTCTTTCCTACCTCATGATTCTTTTGTCTGGACCTCCTATTCACCATTCCTTTTCCCCCAGTGTTGCTAAGCAGCACAACCTTAGAACACACACACACACACACACACACACACACACACAAACGTCAGCTCCATCAACGTACCTGCTGGGCTCAGATTACAAAGCCTTTACCATGGTAGGGGAAATGCCCCTCAGGAAGGCGGTATGTGAGGTAGAGTTGCCTCTCCAAACCTGTTCACTCCAGCGTATATACGCTGTAATGAGCTGCAGAGAGGGCTGCCGTAGTTAATAAAGACGTGAAGCACATGGGAATCATCTTTTTGCTCTGTTGCTATTTCGTCTTTGTGTGGTTTCCTATCCTCAAACATGGGGGGAAAAGAAATGTTTGTAGAGATTTCTGGACTGTTAAATGAAACAAAGCTGGCTCCCAGCTTGTGCGGTTTTCTCTGCCAATGTCAGAAACACAATGTTCTCCAACAATTCTCTGTTTTATCTTTGTTTCTTCCTTCTTTTATCTTTTAAGTCCTCATAAGTTCTTCCATCTCCTTTCTAATCTTGAAAATGTCTGCATGCAATAAATAAATTATTTCGGGTCCTGCGGTCTTCAAACTTTTATTTATTTATAGATATACTTGTTTTTCTTGATTTTTTGATGGCCTGAGGAACTTTTCAGAAGATTAGAACAATAAGTAACTTCATGTTATGTGTGTGTGTGTTTGTGTGAGTATGGCAGTTAAGGTGATTAGAGATAAAGAGCTGCAGACAGGAGGAGAAGAATGTGACCCTTGTGTCTTTCACCTCCTTTCATCATGACCACCACACATCATCAATCAGCATCTACAAACCTGCATCCTGATGACTCAACACTGTCTCTAATGAAAGGTGCTCAGCAGAAAGAAAGGAGGGAAAACAGCAGTGGCATGAAGATTATAGAGAAGAAAAATGTGTTTTTCAGTCTTTAATGTTATGCTATATGTGATGTTAAGGCTTTTTTTAATCAAGGATCAAGCGTCTGCTAGTATATAAATATATTTAAACTTTACATTAAAGTCACCAGACAAATTTCACTTTGCTGCAGCACAACATAGCCTAGATATATTCCCAACACTGCCTAAGGGATAAAAAGCTTGACAAAATAATCAATCACAGCTTGTGGATATAAACATATGCGCCTATAATTTAGCCACCGCAGTAAATCAGAGATACATTTCCAGATAAACAGGATGAAAGAGCAATTTGGGACATCTGTGACTGGCTGAGCTGATTCAAAAGGGGTTGTTTGATGTATGGCAGGATGTTTGCAGGGTTTTGCCATGAACCGTGCAATGAGAGTAACAGATTGTTTCATAATCAAAACCATTCGCAGCGCAGGGTATACATTATTCTCTGGTGGGTAGATTTACCCCGGCATGGCCTAGGTCACAGAAATATGTTGCTCCGTTCATACAAACAAAGTTTTTTTTTTCCCAAGTGAGAAGGTTTAAAACATGTTTAGCTGAAGAAACTGAGAGAAGTGCAGCAGTGACAACCTCGTCTTTTAACACTTATATCGAATGCCTGGGCAGCAATTTGCAGGCCGAGCGACTGCACTGACAGTTTCTTCTTTGCACGCTGCTGACAACAGTGGCAGGCAGGCTGATCAGCAGGGAGGAGGAGATGTGTGCAGCCCCCTGTGTGGTGCTTCACTGCTTGGGGTTTAATACCTGTTGAGTGGACAGAGATTTAGTGAGCTTGAGTGCAGCAATCCCAGCTTACTGTTGTACAGGTGCATCTCTCGTCTCAGGTTAAACTGGCCTCAGGGCAACTGGCAACGCTAACTGGAGGAGCTTCAGTCTGCGGGAGCCTGCTGGGGATCAGTTTGACTCCGTGGCAATGAGAAGAAACACAGGATGTTTGTAGACACATTACTGAGAAATGATCCTTTTTTTAAGGCAATAATTTGTTAATACACAGAACACCCTTTTTCATCTTTGCAGTGAGGCATTCAGTATTGAGCACATTTTTTTCTGTATCTTTTAAAGCTCAAATGTGTCAATGATTGTACTATGAATCAAATTTAAAGTGCTTGATGAATATTGTTTATAATCCCTCAGAGGTATAATTGTTTACAGTCTTTTTTTTCTTATGAAAAGGTGATATTCTTGCAATCAAAGTTTTTCATGTTCTCAGTATGACCCAAAATCTAAAAAAACAAAGAAATATTCCATTAATATTAAGGGGATTCATTAGATATCTGTTAGTCAGCAGTTGGTTTACAATTTGGTTTTGATGGTTAACATAAAAGGTTGTTGTGCTTTTGGTTGATTTTCCTCGATCACCACTGAGCAGATAGAAAAAAAAAATCTTTGCTCTTAACCAGACGGTTACGATGGAGAAATAAATATCTGCTTTGGTCATGTCAAGGTGACTATATAATTAAATAAAGGTCGCTAGAAAGTAAACCGTGATCTGTTGAATTAAATGTCTTCAAGATCACAATAATCCTGAAATTTACAGCAAATGTTTTTTTTTAATGTGAATTTTGCGCAAGGTCTAAGATAAGATATGTTGCCCTAGAAATACAGTTCAGACAACTCACATTTGCATTTGTTTGAAATATTTAGTGCAGCAGCAGAACAAAGTCTGTGTTTGGCATCTAGGCTCTGACCTCATCACTCCACGATGTTTTATTTTACATGCAGAAATTTGAGGAGTGATGGGATTAAAAGAAAAAACAGTGAGCCTACAGGTGGATGCTGGGGTGGTGGTGCTGGGACTGAGCAAGAGTGCAGTTCTGGTGCAGGTCAGAGCTGGCAATTAAATAGCAGAGGGAGAGAGCTTGCAGCTTTATAATACAGCCAATTTAAAGGAGGTGTTGTCAGGTGATGGTGGATAATGATGCATGTCAAGTGTGAAGTCAGTGCAGCTCGAGTTGTCTGTCTGAACTGGCTCACAGGCGTTGATATTTTAGTGACTAACTGCTTGTTAACTGTTCATGTGGCCCAAAGAAAGAATAGTTCTTAAAACAGAGTCTTTTTTTGTTGATTGACCTGAAGCACCTGTCAGAGAGCAACGGGTCAAACAGGTGGTACTGAACCTGGGAGGAGTCAGTTTCACGACTTTGTTTTATGAAAATTACTTCCTGAACATTATTTTTAATCCTCTCCAATGCATTTAATTTTTACCAGTTCTCCAGTTCTTTGTTCTGGAGTGGATGAATAGTTCCTCCTCTGTATACCGACAGGTCAGGTAATGGAATCATGTTTTGTATTCCAACATCGTTACAGCAAACAAGCCTCTGCGCTCGTATGTTTGGGCCTGGAGCGCCCAATCAAAACCTTGGTTGAGGAATCGTTTGTTAGTGGCTTCACCTGTTAAAGACAAAAAGAGAAACAAAAAGATGTGAGCTTCACAAAGTCAGGCAGGTTATTGATTTCGGTATTGTGTATTGTTATATGTTTTATTTTTTTAACTCATTTTCGATGTTTGATGATTCTACTGAGTTTCTTTGATCTTGTCAGACTTCTCAGCTTGCATTTGATCTAAACTGAAACAAAAGATTTTTTTAGACAAGCCATGACTCTTTCTCTCTCACTTGACCTCTTCTCTTTCCTCTGACCCGACCTCTCGTTGCCCGCTGCCTTTAAGTGCAGCTTCCTGACCAATGTTTACACCCATCTGCTCGACCGTAATGAAGCGCAGGTTTCAACAGCGAGCTGCTTTCCCTCCATCAGTGCAGGTCAAGTTAAGATTTACGCTGTGAACATTTAAACACAGGGAACACGACTTCATGACAGTTCTTCCAAGAGATGATTCCCTTTGCGTGGTGAAGCGTCATGTCAAATTCCCAAATTTAAAAAGGTAGATGAGACTCATGATTAAGAAAACTATATTTGCATAGGGAAGAATATCTGAAGAAAATAAATAAAATAAAGTTTATTTGTCTTTTACATGAAATATGTAGCTGGAAGTAGTTAGCTTAGCTTAGCATAACACAAAAGGTTCAACAGCCAGCCTGGCTTTAAGGCTGTAGGTTTCTATTCAGTACATTGGGCACAGCTTTTAAGTTAGCAGGACGGCTCAGTCAAAGAGTTACTACAGCCTCCTGCTAGCCTTAGGGAAATATGATGCTCATTTAATGTAGCCAAAAAAAGTATCCCTACATATATATATATATATATATTATCCTAGATAGCCCCTAGTTGGGGCTCCATCGTAAACAAAACTATCTGAAGTTCTGTTTCTGTTTTCATGTTTTCTTGAAGGACATTTTTGTACACAAATGCAGTTCGAAGTCAGTTGGTCTTTACAGAAATGAATCAAATGAGATCCCTTTGTTGCACCCTAAACTAATAACAACATAGAGCTATCCAAAACGAGCCCAAACACAACTCATTTCATTTCTTCTGTTTCAGTTAATCTGAACAAACAGCGGAGTGGAGATATAGAATATTCCACAGAGCTTGTTTTAAAAAAAAAGAAAAAAGGAATATGTCAGCAGTTAATTCACACAGAGATAAATGCTTTTGGATGAGCACTTTACACATTTAATAATATTCATTCTCAATTCAGGTAATTGATTGACATTCTGTGCTTTTGAATCTTGTCTGTAAACGTTGCAGTAGTTATGATAACACTCTCTGCGGGCTGAATGACACCCAAGGAATATATCTATAGACTCAACATAAGATGTTTAAAGAATATTACAGTGTGTTATATATACATACCATACACATAATATGTATGTGAGTTACATTTGTTTATTATTTCTCAGCGTGTGTGTCGCTGGCTGGGGGTCTTCAGATGCTGTGTGTGCTGTAGCGGACATGATGTGTAACAGGTGTGAGGCGGTGAGGAGGGGAAACGTCCGCAGCTGTCCCTGTGGACATCGGTCATGTCCTCCCCCATCTGCCTCCCCCCCTGTGTCCCACCAAGGTCCTAAAAGCCTGGCTCAAGTGTGTGTGTGTGTGTATATTTATGTATATGTGTGTGCAGCAGACCTCCAATCCACGCTAACTGCAGCCAAGTGTCATCACCTCTCTATCCACCATACCACAGCCCCTCCCCCGCTCAGCCCTAATACCCCGCAGGTACCCAAAGATCCAGGACACATGTGGTTTTGGCCATGTGTCCATTAAACAAAAAATCATCACGCTTCATAGCCTCGCTTCGGCCAGGGGCAATCCAACCCTCACACTGATCATTATGCCTGAGTGAAATTTAAATTATATTCCTCAAATCGAATGCCAGTTTCAGAGTGTGAATTAAAATCACTGGGAGGAAAAAATTATAGAATTAAAGGAACAGTGTTACATTCGACTCCTCTTTATATGGTTGATGTGCTTGACCTTCATGATGGCTTATTCATTTTCTTTACCTGTCACAGAAATGTAGTTATGAGGTTATAACAAAGGATCTGCATATCATTGGAACATTATTTGATTGGTATTAGCTTTTCCAGTAGAATATCATACATTTTTGTTGGACACTCTAAAGATGGTAACTGTAGTGTGGTGTACGGTGGCCGGTAGGGGTCAAACGCTCAGCAACTGATGAAACGACATACATTTAGAAAAATGCACAGCATATATAGAAGCGCTGCACATTCAAAAGTAGATGCAAACTACCACGACAAATGCAAAGGCTGAAACGCGCTGCAAAGACACAAACGCACTGCAAAAGCATCAAACGCGCTGCAAAGTACAGAAACAAAACGTCAGTCAAAACACACACAACCAGAAAACAACAGCAAACACAGAAATGCTGCAAGTCTTTGATGTCAGGCTGGGAAAACGGGTGCAGAGGGATGAGTTGCAGCTGGAACTCATAGCCCCAGAGCTAGCACTAGCTCCAGGCATCCCGGGGCTGCAGCCACAGACCCACACTCGGCTTTCGTCCCCGAAGTCAAAATCCCGGTCGGACTCGCTTTATCGCCGCGTTACAACATAATAACATTGAAGTTATTCTGTGTCTTTCAACGATACAACTTCCCTATCTAAACATAACATTCTGTTCCTAGCTGTCTCTCTTACTCTCTCACGTAAATAAACAGATCCACAGCGCCCCTACAGGCCTGGAGCACTTCCATTTAAGGCTGAACTTGCAGCGTTTCTGTGTTTGCAGTTATTTTCTGATTGTGTGTGTTTTTTGACTTAAGTTCCGTTTCTGTACTTGCAGTGCGTTTGATGCTTATGCAGTTGTTTTGCCTATTTGCAGCGCGTTTGTGTCTTTGCAGCGCATTTGTGTCTTTGCAGCGCGTTTCAGCCTTTGCATTTGTTGTGGTAGTTTGCATTTGCTTTTGAATGTGCAGCGTTTCTATATATGCTGCGCGTTTTTCTAAATGTATGTCGTTTCATCAGTTGCTGAGCGTTTGACCCCTACCGGCCACCGTAGTGGTGCCACCTGCATGCTCACACTTTAATTACTATTGCTACAAAAACCTAGAGGTCATTGAGTTCTGCATCTCCCTCTACCTGACTCTCCAAGCCCCACACAGTTCAGCATATGGCTGTTCATCATGAGTAAATATATCAGAAATCAAGGATAACCTTTTTAAATGTCTCTCTGAGTTATGACTGTCTACAATGAGTGAGAAGCGTGAGTCCACCAGCTGAACTGTTTACATAAATGGGGCGGCTTTGTGTATAAAGCTGTTTTAGTCAAAGACTAGAGAAAAGAAGAAAAACATACTCACTGCTTATTTGGATGTCAGGTAAGTGTCGTTAGATCTCGGTCATTCTGTGTCAATTTATGTCTAATATGAAGCTATGAGTTAACCAATGTGTACTGACATTAGCCTGCTAACACAACAATGCAGGACACAGACAATTGCAGCTCGAGCAAAGGACATGTTTGTCCGCTGCTTGCTCCTAATGGTGCTTCATTATGATGCGTTCTAGTTTAAAATCCTTCGTGTGAGTGCATGTGGAGAGGGGTTGGTGTTGTGTCACTGGAGGAGAGCGGAGGCTTCAGAATAGCGGAGGTGTCACCAATCAGAAGTATGTTTTGGCTCAATGCTGGTGCTCAACGGGGCGACATCTACTGGATCAAAAAGTCGCACAGTCTTCCTTTAAGGGAAGTTTTTCCTTGCCACTGTAACTTTGCTAATTTTTACTTAGTGCTGTGCTCATGCTGGACTGATGTTGGGTCTTTGTAAATAATATGATAAAGAGTAAGGTCCAGAACTACTCCATTTGTAAAGTGTCTTGAGATGACGTGTAATTAATTGGTGCTATACAAATAAAGCTACATTAACAGATTCATTAACAGAAAAAACATGTTTCAAAATAATTATGTTTGTTGAGTTTTTCTTCACTATTGAAGTGACCTAGATTTGCATTTAAGGGAAGAAGAACAGCTAAAAGATAATATGACACTTATAATGTTGCCAGTTCCCTATTATACAAAAACACAAATGGATTAAAAATTGGGCTCAAATTAAAGCTCGGTGTGGTGTTAGGGTGGGGGAATACATTTCCTTAACTCCTGTTTAATCTGGGTGCACACTCAGCCATTATAAATGAAGAAAAAGAGCATTCACATCATGGCACTGCTAACTAAAGAAACTATATCAAACAACAGGGGATAAATGAATATGCAAAACAGTCATTACAATGTTTTAATGATCCTGGATCATTAAAAAAACATTTGAAACACATTCAGAACCAAACAGTCAAAAATATATGTGCGGATAGAAGCTCAGCGATGTTTGAACACTTTCAGTCCGACTTTCTTTTTTACTCTCACATTATTATCGTCAGCTCTTATTTCACAGAGGAGTGATTCTTCTTTACTTTCCAGTACAGTATGTGGTTTTTGTTTGAAGGTAATCATTATCTCATGACAGACAGTTTAGTTTTTTTATTCTGTTTTTAAAGAAATATTTAAAACACAGAGGGAGTGTGTTGCATTTGCAGAGCTTCAGCATCTGGTCCCAATTACATAAAAATATATCAAATGTTTGATTTACAATTCAGATTTTCCCTCATTTGAGTTTTTCTTTCAACAGGAACTGAAACATCACATCAATGAGCTTCCTCCCAGCTTAATTTCAGTTACGACTCTGTCACTTGGTTTGCCAGTGGAATATTGGGTTTTTTTCTTTCCTTAAGGGCATCCCAATGTCTTACAAGACTTTGACTGACAGTTTAACCAGATAATTATATCCCAAATGGAAATCCATTAAAGCGCGCTGACAGATTAGTATAGGGGGTTCCTTGTCCGTGGCAACACAACACCGCCGCAGGTAATCCTAAAATGAGATGTCATGAAGAGAAAATGAATCCGTAAAACTTCCTGCTGAACCAAATTTGAGTGTCAGAGAGCGACAGTGACTCAGAGGTGACCTGCAACACAGTAAACAACACTACCTGTGTGAACAAACTGAACTGTGAGGGCAAACATGCAGCAGGTTTTCAACGCAAATATTCAGCCTGACAGTCAAATAACAAGATTCAACGCCAAAGAAGACATCTTCTGCTGCTTAATCCTTTTGTGTTATTGAATATTTCAAATGGAACAGTATGGTGGAAGACGTGTTGTAGTCAGTGCTGGGAGTTAAACTGTTACTGTAACGCCTCTAGTATTAGCGTTAACTAGTAACGTACACTTGATTTGATAGTCCCAAGAAGTAACATTTAAAAGCTGGCAATACTTGTTACTTTAGGCTATGTGAAACAACCAACAACAACACCAGATGAAGGTGTATTCACATTGTTTGGTGGGTTAGGTTACGCTATCGTTAGCACAGTAGCATCCTGGGAGAAAGAACATTGCGCACAGATTAGATTAGATTAGATGTTTATTGCCATTTGCACAGGTACAGGACAGTACAGGTGCATTGGAATTTTTGTGTATTTCTCCCAGAGTCAGCTCAAACACCCTGTTTTATTATTCAGGTACAAGCTGGACGTTTTTACTCGATAATCAAAACAAGCATGAATGCAAAATAAATGAATAACCTAACTAACCTTAACCCAAGAACCTGAAGTATCTCATACTGTTCTGAACGGTCAAAACAGAAGGAATAAATCAAATAGTTTTGTTGAATCAAATGTTTTCCTCAATAATCTAATGTGACTGAAATACCTTATTCACACGAACCAAACCCATCCAAAGAACTGTCAAGGTTATAAATTAATAACCATGCTCTTGGAAAAAACTGCAAAGGCTTTAACACTCGGTGTGTCTGGTTCACTTTAAAAAGTAAATGTGAACAAATTCTCTGTTAACAAAATTGCCTAAGTGACCATCCTTGAATCAATAGCATGCTAATCATCCACAGAGGCTGACATTTCTAGCTCCGTCCACCAGTTAGTTATAAAACTGAAGAAGCCTTTCGGAGGAGACGTGAAACATCTTCAAGATCTTCAACTAAGTTGCCTTTGGATCAAGCTTCGATTTACTATGACCTGCATGACTGAGAACCTGCACAGACGTCTTGCCTTAGTGAACTAAAACCTCGATTTGAAGCATGAAGAGTGACAGATAACAGTTAAGAGAGATCTTTACAGCTGCAGGAGGGGGTTTGAAATACATTCAAAGCAAGGCTCAACTCTATAAGAGGAGACCATGACAAGATTGGAATGAATTACCTTTTCTTTAAAAGAAAATACACACAGGCTGGCTGAGGCCTTCATTTGTCATGACTAATACGCGTTTCCAGACACTGATGTGTTGTGCAGAACAGGAGCTGGGAAAGCACCAGTTCATTACAGGCCCACCGGGTTTACTGCATTTTGATGGATTTGCCCCGGACCTTCCACATGGTCTCTGCTGCACATCAGGTAATTGCTGTTAGACTAAGTGCACTACCACCAGTCCCAGGACTAAAACCCTCACGGCACATTGTCCTTCCTGTGTGTATCTGTGTGTGTGTGTGTGTGAGGAAGACAAGGGGGGAAAAAGAAAAATGAAGATGGAGATAAAGTGTATCTCATTGTGTATGTGTGTGTGCGTGTATGTGCAGGCCCCTGCGTTTAAAAGGCAGAGTGAGATTGGCTCTGTGATAATGATGTATGAAACATAAAGCCGAGGTCATCTGTTCCAATAAAGCCTCCAGTCTCTGGGCCCCCCTCTTGCATGCAGATGAACCAATATAAAGGGCGCGCTTGGTTTCATAGGTTACACCCTCATTTTTCTGCAACACAAACAACTGAGGGTTCAGTTTACTGTCTATCACATCCAGAT
Organism: Labrus bergylta; assembly: GCF_963930695.1. Classification (NCBI taxonomy): domain Eukaryota; kingdom Metazoa; phylum Chordata; class Actinopteri; order Labriformes; family Labridae; genus Labrus; species Labrus bergylta. The sequence goes on from NC_089197.1 coordinate 13,117,091, forward strand.
GACGGAGAGAAAAATGAGACAGCAGACAGGAAAGGGAAGAACAAAAGAAATGCGGAAATAATAAGATATCTCGCAAGAAAGAAACACAAAGGGACTCCTGGTTTCCAATTAGTGGGAGGTGAAATGGGATGTGGAATATATAGCACGGACTGTCCAGTGTACGAGTCGCAGAGCGGGGTGGGGAAGAGGTAGGAGGGGAGTGAGGGGGAGGAGGGGGAGGAGGGGGAGGAGGGGAGCCTGCCGGATTAGAAGGAGATGAGACGAGAAGCATTGGCCTCTCTTCTCAGACAGCTCATCTCTGCGAGCTGCTGGAGGCTGGCAGAGAGAAAATACACACCGGGGGGTCTGGCTTTGGAAAGTTTGCTGCAGCACTTCTACTGAAATCTCTGACCTCAGAATTGAGTTCATTTTTGGCTGCTCACACTCGCTTATTCTCCTCCAGAACATCAGCACATGAAATATGTAACCTTTTAACTATTCATTTGTAGACTCGGAGGATGTTAAAGCATTATTAAGATCGTCACTGTAAAGCACTATTATTATTAATCACCTTTTGAGGAACCATTCCTCCTATAGATTACGTTTTATATAATAAGGCTGCACAGTGAATAGAAAAAAGTTTATGCATTAGCAATAAACTCAAGTCGGATTTTAAAGTTTGGTTGTTATTGTTTTTTTTGGGGGGGGGGGGGGTTGCCTTTTATCAGACAGGACAGCTGAAGACAGACAGGACATGTTGTGAGGAGAGAGTTAGGGATGACATATAGCCTCTGTATGTGGAGCGCAGGACATGACCACCAGGCCATCCCGTGTCCCCAAAAGTCTGATTTAATGGCAACAAATGAGATTTTTGTTAAACATTGTTTTCTCTCTCAGCATGGGTACATTTTTCATATTCCTATAACTATAAAGGCCATGTTTTTACACCATTTTGATGCAGTCAAAGCTCAAGCTAGCCATAATACCTATTAGATGAATTGGTGCTAATTCTGTGGGAGAGGGACGCTTTTTTTATTTATTTCAGATTCAGAAGGGACATGTTGCAAAAACAGGCAATTAAAAACACAGGGAACAGCAGATATACATAAAAGAGTGTAAAAGCTAATATACACACATTCAAATGTGTGCAATTACCACACTTCGTATCATCATCCAAGTATTGAACAAGGTAATCACACTTTTTTATTTATCCTGGAGGCGTGTAACACCTGAAATTGTAAAGAAGGGATTGGATGGCTAAGCGATGTACAAAGTGCAATACTTCAACAAATCTGGGTGCTACCTGCACTAAAGTCAAAGCAACAACTACAAGGTGAGTGACAGATGATGGTTCAGTTTAATGTGAGGTAATACTGGTAAAATTATGCATAAAAATAAAAAAGATTGACTGACAACATGGCGGTCCATTTAACCAAGACTTCCTTCTCCCTGATCCCCTGATCTACACCAGTGCTGCTCACATTGGGCAGCTGCTGGAAAAGCTTTACCTCCTCCTTTCTAGCCTAAAAGGCTTTGGTCTACCTGTGTGAGGGGGGTTAGTATTATCTTCTAGTAGTATCTTCTTCCTGAAGAGCTGTTTCATGCTGCTCAGCTAACCCTGAGAGCGTCCTGAGCAGGGCCTGGAGTTTAACTGTATTTCCATTTAGCACTAAATGGTTGAATCTAGGGCAAAGTATGTCATGCATATGCTTTTAATTTCTTTTCTTGCCTACATACAATAGTCCCAAACTGGGAGTGGAAAATTAAACATGTTGAAAATGCAAAATGGCTTTGTACTGTGTGAGATCCTGACAATGAAATAACTCAGATATACTGTAACTTATTTGTTGAGTTTTTGTTTTAGAATTCCTGTGCTCATCCAGTTCACTAATTTGCTTTAGTACGTGTAGAGAACTAGTGGGGGGATATAAGCATGTATTTACTGAGGTCTAATAGAGAGTAAATGAGGTGTGGGGATGAAATAATAGTTTCAAGGATTTTTTGATTCCTTTGAATTCGCCTGGCTAAATAAGCAAATTAAGAAAATGAAGAGTATTCTTTCAAATGGACCCATTCTCTTTCATGCATTGATTCCTATCCCCCAGACAAACAGGCTAGCCAATGAATAAACATTGGAGCATTTTAGTGCTTAGGAGCAGTCCCCTGAGCACGGGGCCTAATTCAAGTACCATCCTTTCGAGGGATCGATTCTGTGAAGAAGCATAATGCTATGCTCGGTTGTTCAGCTTGTCTCAGGAAAGCAATTCCAGCTCCACCGGCGGCATTTGTTACTGTGTTGTCTTAAAAACCTCACAGCAAGAAGTTATGGTGCTGCCATGGCACAGTGGAGAGGCATTTAAAACAATGAAATGGCCGCTCAGGGGGCAATTAAACCCAGGTCAGGCCTGATTTATGACTCGTTTGAATGACATGACAAACTCAAATGTTGGTGCATATTTCTGTGTCTGCATGCAGACTCATTCACCTACACAGAGCAATCTCATGGCCATTTTTACATTCACACTGTTTACCAAGGCCATTTAATCCTATTGTAAGGTTGCATGTTTACTCTATCTGTTGTATTTTTTCCTAAAGAATAGTCTCACATTTTTCTATATTTATACAAAACTCACATGCATACAGCAGGGGTGTGAGTGTGAGAGTTGAAAACCCACAGTGATTCATCTGTGCTTAAATGCACACCAGCGTGCAGCTCATGTAAAACTTCAGAGCATGAAACCAGTCTGATCAAGTGACTTTCTTCCAAATGTACAGCCCATTTAGTAACACATTCTCTGTGGGATTCCCCTGGACAGTGTTTCCCTTTTGAGCCACATTAGAGGCACAATGCCTCAAAAACCTGGACCAACTTGACCTTGGAACTCAAACCTCTTAACTCTATTATGCCAGGAAGTACGAGTATTTTGCATTGCGCCCTCTTATCTTATTGACTTTAGCAGGTATTTAGAGCAACATGTCTGCTGCCCCTTTGAGACCGCATTAGCTTGGGATGGGTGGAAACTGAGTGGAGTTAAAGCAATTTAGACATAATTCCCCTCCAAAATATGAATCAGCAGGCTACATAAAGCTATTACAATCGTTAAATGCTTGACTGCAGTTAATGTGAAACTTGTTTTTATGCTACAGGTGTAACAGCTGATGTATATGTTCAAAAGCACGCTCTTTTTATACAGAGCTACAAAAAGGAGTTGCTGCCAAAGCATTGTTTGTTCCTTAATACCAGCACAAATTAACTCGCTATGGCAGATTATGAACTAGGTCATTGGATTTTGTGCCAACAGAAAGAAATTACAGAGTTGAGGAGTCTTTCTTTTTGTAATGCAATAGATAAATTATCACAAAGATCTCCCTCTGTGATCCCCACTTCTAAAGTTAAATGACCGGTGTTTAAAATGAAACAACGTAAAGCAGGGAAGTAGCAGAATGCAACCAGTACAGAGCTGCTCCCCCTCTACCATATCGTTATAATTTATCACATTTACTGGAGTTATAAAGTCTGATCATAATAGACTATTGATAACAAACTTTTTCGCCTTTTCACCTGTATTGATAGGACAAGAGGAAGAGAGGGTGACATCAGGAGACATCATGCATCTGGAAGGCAAGACCAACCAATCAATCAATCAATCCATCAATCATAGTTTGTAATGAACAATAGTTTCCAATTCATAACGAATGTAATCTAAAGACGCTCTACAAAAAGCAGGGAAAAGACCTCACTCTCTGTTATATTATTTACAAAGCCGCAGGTTTGACTCAAGGGCTGAAGCCTCTTTATATATGTGGCTCATGCTCTACAAACTGAGCTAAACCAGCGCCCCAATCTTATAATATTTAATTCCATTTCTGATTGAACTCGCTCCACTTTCAACTCTGGACTCCTAACTAACCCGTCACCATCTGCATCTCAGAGGGGACCCCCCCTGTGACACGTCCCCCTAAACATGACGTAACACAGCGATTGATCCCAGCGGAGAGAAACCGCCTGGTTCAGGATGTCAGGATTTAGTCAATTATTCACTGGCCCTAGCCTTTGGCCCGAGGCTGTTCAACTCTTTTACCTTTGCTCCTCTCTATAACTCATCAAATGCTGTATTTATGAATAAAGAAAACATGCAGGAAGGCTCGATGTGATTCGCTGCTGCTGTTATCGCAATTCATGTCACGAACAGCAAAACTTTCCTGTTTCCTCTCTGAGGAGCAGAAGCCCCTCACTCTGACTACCGATCAAAGAGGATACGTTCAGATCATGCAACACAATTTATGTCCATATTTTCAGGGCAGACTGTGAAAACTTAGAGGTAAAAGTGGACACAGATTCTGATTGTCTTTATTGTGCTTTTTAAGAGGTATTGTGAAGCTGTATCTTGTTTGTCAATAAAATTATCATTTTGTAAGGAAGTCAGTCTCAACGGCGAATTTCTTCATCATCAAACATATCAACAACAAGGGAATCCACATCAATTGTTTCATTAAAGGGATCGTATTTTGGTTTATTTCGATTAAATTAACTATGCCTTGAATTTCAAATTTTCCAACTTAAGCATCCCCTAGTGGTAAAATCTATAAAGACACTGAAGAAGGACTGCAGTATCCACTGTTTAAGGGGTTGGGAACAACACATGGACTGCATTAATTTTAACCAGGGTTGTCAGATTGTCAGTATAAACAACAACAACCCAAGACAGGCTGTCATCATGATTCATAGAGGGCATTATATCATAATACTTGCCTCTGTTGATCAGTGGCTGAACTGAGACTGTCCAACAAAGAAAAGCATTGAAGCAGTCAGCTTGGTAAATGCCTCTGAACGAAAAAAAAAAGTTGGTTGTATCACAAAGTCAGGGGACTAAGAGCCGATTTTCAATCTGAAAACAATTAATATAAAGACAAAACAAAGGCTTTGTGTCTGTTATAGAGCCCAGGATAATCGATATCCAAAAGAAAACGACACAGTCCATCAAATATACTTTTAACTAGGTCTCAGAAAGAGACTTTCAGATATCAGCAGCTCATAAGTAAATTCAAAACTACAGCATTTGCAAAAGTTAATTGGTCTCTGTTCCATGACACAACTGGAATGTTATACTGAACATTTTAATTTAAAGGTCCCATATTCTGCTTTTTCTGGTTTTATATGCCCTTTAGTGTGCTTTCCAAGTGTCCTGTGCATGTTTAGGCACATCTATTTGCAAAAATTTCAAAGTCCGCAGAAACTCAGCTTCTCCTACTTCCTCCTGTTAGCTGTAGCATTAGCTGCATGTAACGCTCGGTTCTAGCCCCCCTCGATAAAAATTAGCAGACTTGGCCCACGTGGGGTCTAACAGTGGGGGCTCAACAGAGCGTAGCTGACGGACTCAGAGCGTAGAGGGAGCAAGGAGGAGCAGTACATGAAAACAGACACTTTTTTCGAACTTTAGCTATTGTGAACGTACGAAAGTAGGTACATAGATTAAATATACGAACCTCAAAAAGGCCATAATATGGGCTTTTAATATTGTTTCACTGAATGGCCAAAGTTATTCCAGCAAATCGACACCTCTGGCATGACTTATAAGAGTAGAAGTTAATGTCAACAGTTAAATAAAGACTTAATCAAATGTTACTTATTGGCAAATAACAGCTGGACATGCAGTGTGGTTATTACTATGTATGTGTCAAACGTCATGCGAGATGTACACAACACAATCAAAGGAGGGTGTAAAAAACATCGAGCCCATGCGCACAGTGTCAGTGCTGAAATAAAAAGTCATATCAGTGCTGAAGTTACTACAGTTTGTTTCTCACCATGTTTCAGCTATTTCATTGTTTTGAAACTGTGATGTACCGGTAATAGTTAATATCACAGTACAGGCATGGCTCTGCTGCGTCCATGATATCTCAAAGGGAAACACGTTTCCCCAGGTGCTTCACATCTTTCTGTTACAGTGGTTTCTGTTCATATGGTTTTAAATCCTTTCTTTCAAACAAATCCCTCTCAGGACTGAATCCAGGCTGCGCAGCACTGAGCACATCCTACTGAGCGTCCTGATTTCAAGCTCTACTTATCAGCTTCTCCAAGACTCCTGTCAATGTAGGGGGCCTTTTTTTTTTTTTTTTAAATGTGACCACCCTGCTGTAAGTGACTTTTCTAACTTTGATGTGCAGGTAGAAGATTATTTACACAATCTTAAAGTAACAGAAGGAAGTTTTGAAGTGCAATCTGTCCGAACTAAATGCTGCTGTGCTCTTGGAGATGTTATCTCCCCTTGTGTTACGGTACAACAAAGCTGTTACTGCGGGTCATTTCAATCGCTACTGAAAGTATCAAATCATATTAGATCTAAGTCAGGAGTCTGAAATTTAAGCTGAGGCAAATTCAGCCGTGATTTGATTACGTTCAAGTCTCAAAGCTTCTTTCTGCCAAGGACATTAAGTCTTTGATTCACATTTCAGATGATATGAGACTTTTGAAGAGCGGCTACTTTGATCTGAAACTCTGACTTCAATTAACTAACTTTAAATATCAACCTTAACTCAGGATTTAACTGTATTACAAACTTAGCAGCTTTCTATTCTTAATTAAATAAATAAAATATAACCCCAATCAGAATCTCTTTCAGTATGTTTTTGTATTTTATACTTAAGATCAAAGATAATTCTTTGAAACAAATGGCGTAAAAAATGTGCATGCTAACATGCTAAACTAGGATGAGTAACCAGGTAAACAACATGTTCATTTTGAGCATGTTAGCATTTAGTTTATAAGTCATCGCTGTTGCTGAGGTTGCATCCAGACCAACTTTGGTGGAGTGGACTAACACACAGGCGGGGGTCACCGGGTAACTCACAATATGATGCACAATGTGTGACCCACAGTAACGTCAGAGTCTCATGATACACTGATCATTGGTACCAAAAGACAATCAATGGTATATCACAATATCTGATAGAAGAATATAAAATTCCCCTAAAAAGGAAAAGTGCAAGATTAATGAATTCATTCACAGCTATTTGGTGTCAGTTTCACCTCTTCTCCTGTTGCATCTCTCTTTTTTTAACCACTGTCAGAGATGATCTTTTTTTTTGTTTTTATCCCGCTGTCAACTTCTTCCTTGGGAAATTAACATCTGTACACATCACATCTGTCATTCATGGCATACAAAGCCACCGTGAGGGGTCATGAAGGAGTGACATGATAAGTCGAATTGGCATGGAAATCTGTATATAGCGCAGTATTTTTAATGTTTTAAATTAAATATCTACTGTATATTTTGAGGACGCCAATGGCCTGAAATCTGACCAGTAGCTCCTTTCCTGCATGTCATTGCCCACTTCCCTCTACTGTTAAAATGTATATTTGGCACTGTATTGTATGCATTGTGGATGACGATATATTGGCGCATTGCTTTTTTGTCCCACCTATATGGAGGTATGATGCGCTGAACAGACACTAGATTTCTATCTTTGAGGAGCCAAATGGAGATACAGCCAGTAACAAGATGTATCAACAGGTAAATGTTGCTCCAGTATACCTTTCAATGTTTATATGTCTGTATTTTTTGTACTTCTTTTACCTATGTCCCAACCACCTAAATATGATTTTTGTTTGGAGACTTGATTTAACAGTTTAACATTATCCTGGTCTACCAATCGAACTCTTCAATTCCCTTCTAAAAACACTGAAACAACACACACCCAATCGTCATCTATCATGGTGAGAAAACACAAGTTAATTTAAGATCTTTATCCGAGTTATTCAGATACACCAGGAAAACATCCACGACAGGAAGTGTTGTGTTGAAATCTCTTCTCAGTACGCTCACAGAGGGGGAGTGGGGTTTATTGGATGACAGGATGGGCTGACATGTTGGTTTACGCTGCAGCAGTCCTGCCTACCTGCCTGCGTGGACTCTGCGTGGAACACAATCTCACCACAGGGCTCAGATAGCTCCACAGATCAATACTGCAAGAGAGTGATGAAATAAATAGTTGTTCTTACCGGCTTTCTGCTGTGATGGTATTCTGCTTACAGGAGTAAAAATTAAGTCATCCAGGCTGCTGTTGAGAGAGACGTGAAAACACTCAAGAAGCAGAGTGAGTCTACTTTTGAGTCTACTCGTAAAAAAACTTGGAAAATATATGGACAATAATGGGATGTAGGAGTAAGGAGTGTGGAAGCTGGTGACTTATGTTGCACTCTTTTTACGTGACTTAGCAAACCTGCTTCATTCAGTAAAAGGGCAGTATTTTATTTTTTACCCAGCTTGAGAGGGGGGGAAGGTGTTTATTTGAAAGGCAGAAAACAGTGTACGCTCTCGAATAGATTAACTGTGCACACAATTGATCAAAAAGCTTGAATGTGTATTTCTGCTAAGGGAGTCTGGTTTCGGCTCGATTGAGTGGAAAATCACTGCAGAGTCACTTATCCTCTGGAGAAACTACCAACGGACTTTATTCACATAGTTTTTAGGACACAGTCCGTAAAAAGTTGTTGCCCCATTAAATGAATAACTGAAATATGATAACTCCACATTATTCCTTAATTGCTTCCATTTAAAGAAAATGCTTCCTCACTGTTTTTGGAAAGCGGGTTTGTTTTGGCTCAGCACTCCAGTAAAAGGAAAATCGACAATAACAACCTCCTAAAGTATCAGAAATTCTTTAAAATCTCACTCAGAGTCAGCGCACAAGCAGCTTATAGTACAACAGGTAATTAGAGAGCTGCAGCAAAAGTTCTCTCAAAGTCTTAGGGAAGTTTCAAATTGTACTTTTTTTTGTCTTCCTTGATAGAAAGGGAGTTGTATATTTGTACTAGATGTCAAAACCAACAGACTGCAGTCATTCATTTGAAATCACTGGTTAAGAAATCTTGAATAAATTGTTGTTTTGGGGGGTTTTCTGCAGGATTAGTGAGTGTTATATCAACTGTTTTAAATGATTTTTGTCCTGACTTCAGTGTTGACTCGGCAGCAAGGTTTGACGTCAGCAAAGTGGAGCCTAAAGCCTAATTACTATTTCATTTCTCTGTCATCTAAAAGACCCCCCAACTATGCTTGTGATCAGGTTCCTTTGACTCTGCAGCCTTTGTTGTAGTGTTGTAATCTTAGTTATACCTAACACTTTTATCAAAGACGGGCTGCACACAGCGCTACAACAACCAAAGGGGGACAAACCTTCCCCCAGAGCAGCTTGATTCTGTTTGTACGTTGGAAACAAAGATCTTAACGGGCCTTTATCCTAGAGTTCTGAACTAAGGTGACATTGAAAAGTCGATGCATTCGTTGGCGGCACTTCTTGCTGTAACTGTTCATACTGCACATGTTCTACTATGGGGAAATGGTACTCCTTGTTGTGCATGTACACAACATTTTTTTTTAAAAGTATCCCTTGGAAGAGATAACTTTGAAAATTATCGCGGCTCGGCACATAAAATCCCCAAACTGTTGTCAAAAGAACATCCACTTCCCTGCCGCTTTCTTCGTGTTAATTTACATTCATGCAGAGCAATGGGAAATGAAACAGTGAACCTTTGTTGAAAGAAGTGGTGGTGGTGATACTCTAATGAATGGCTCTCTCATCCCTGAGATGCAGTTTGTGACTGTGACTTGCAGCTTGTGGCTGACATATTGGGGGTGACACAATGAGACAAGGCTTGTGGAAAGACGGGAGAGCGGAGAACCTAGATAAAGCTGCTCCGCTGAGCTGCCGGCAGGGGGTCTTTGAGATGTCTCCACGAGAGGGGCGGAGGGAGGAATTTTGGGAGGCAGAGCTCAGAGTAAACAGTATCTTCTGAAAAACAACAACAGCAGCAACCCCCGCGCTCCCTAATCAAGTGGCTTTATTGAAATGCAAAGCCTCGCTCCTTCAGTTCCTCACGAAAAACCAAGAGTGATTAAAAGTAAAGTACATTCCCTGCACCATTACTCTACCTAAATTACATGTTTATACACCGGCTAGGATTTAACAACATCATATAATTAGGCATTATTAGTGTCATCGTGAAATATGGCGTAAGTCTAGTGAAGCTCAGCAGATTAATTACATGAAACAGCACCTCACACAAACAGCACAAGAACTGAGGCCTCTCTCTCTCTTTCACTGCGAGTTTTCTGTCTGTATGTTCTAATCCATCTATTGCTGCCGCCGTAAACCCCAAACACTGCTTGTGTTAAGCTGAGTGGAGTTATAAAAGGGCAAACACTGTAAGGGGAAAGTACCGAGACAATGTGGAGAGGAAGGATTCTCAGATTCATGCTGTGTTTTAAAAAAAGTATGGCAGAGAAAAACATCCCGACTGCACAAAGATACCATTTCAGGGACACAAGTTACCTGAAATAACACAGCACCGGTTACTGAACTAAATTCACTTCTGCTCCCTCCATTTATTAAAGGAATATGTTGACATTTTGCAAAATGTGCTTAATGTTCTCTTGCCTAGAGCTGCACATCTCTGCTGGAAGTATGGAACTAGGACAAGGAGTGTTTTAGTTAAACGAATGGAAACCAGGAAAAACTGTGAGCCTGGCTCTTTCCACCAGCCAGCACCTTTAAAGGTGTAGTCACAAGTTTGCAAAAGAACAGTATTACCGCAAGTGGAGATATTGTTGCTGCAGAGCTTTTTGTGAATCCATAAATAGATCCACCAATACAGTCGAAGATCAGCATATACATTTGAGGATCTACTTAAGCATTTTCTAAAGGTTTTACACCGATATTATGCCCGTCACTTTTATCTGTGAGCCTTCAGTTTGTAGATGTAGTCACAGGTTTGCAAAAGAACAGTACTAAGTGGATATAGTGTTGCTGCAGAGCTTTTTGTGAATCCATAAAATAGATCCAAACTTACATGCAAAGATCAACGTGCATTTGAGGATCTATCTAAGCATTTACTAAAAGTTGATCATTGAGCCTTCAGTTTGTAGATGTGGGGTGTAGTCTGTTGACTGGTCACTTTACAGAGACAACATTACTCCAGGAAGTCACTTTTCACTCCTAAAAAAAAACAGTCTGGCAGGTCAACATTTATGCACAGAATTTACGACCGCATTAGCAGGTGAGCTTTGGAGCTGCTGATTGGAAGACTTGTTTGTTTTGCACAGAAAGGCTACCTGTTTACAGGTACTCATCTGATGCTAAGCTAACATGCTGCTGGGTCAAACTTGAATTTTAAAGTGAAGAGTTTTTAACTAGTGATGAAACAGACCTGACTTAATACTGATTTCCCGGAGCTTGAAGTAATGTTTAATAAAATAAGCCTTTGTCGCTCACTGATTATGCTCAGCATGCCAGGATCCTGATCAACAACACCAAGAGTCTTGATTGAATGTTTTATTTTCTTGAAATTAAAAAATGTTGATGACTGGTCTACCAACCTGTACACAAAGGACCTCCAAACTGTTTGTGTTTGTATGTATATGTTGTGTTTAATGTTTTCACATTCAGCACTATTGGCTGCAGTTACTGCCAATCAATATCCAATATCCAAGTCCCTCCCCCAGCTTCCTGATTTTAAATGAAACATGTATCTGTGCAAAATGAAATAGAAACCTGCTGGCCATTTGAGGACAACCATACAGACATGACAGTGATATCTTTCCTAAAATTTAAATCTCATTATGACTTGTCCATGTCTTATAAACAATACAGTACATGAATTTGGTTTTGTCTAAGAGGGACAGAACCCAAAACCTGCAAAGCCAGGCATTTAAACTTCATCATAAATAGAGTGGAATCCTATATTCAGTTTGATGTGGTCTATGGGGTGATATAAGACGATCTACACTGAGAAGAGATACATGCAGAATTAGACCTCTTTAACATTAGGGCTGATCTTTGCCTTTGAAGCTGTTTTAACAGTAAAATCAGGTCAGATCTCCAGGCTCCAAGTAAAACACGAACACAGAATCTCACTGACTGCTGCCACAAGTTCTGTACAGCGTGACTCTGAACAATATGCGGTGTTGTGTTAAAAGTCTCAGCTCTGAGGTCTTACTGTACTTGTTTGCTCAGAGTGTTTTCCTGTTTTTATTTTTACAACCTGTCGAACTGCCACCAGACCCCACTGAGAAGAGGAGAAGCAACCTACTGTGAAATGTTTTTCCCTTCCTGCGTTTGTTGTCCCTAATCACAGACATGATGCAGAGGAGGCAAAGCAATTAAGCCCGCACTATAAACATGTCTTATTGGAATAAATAACCACCAACAGCATTTGGACATCAATAAGGAAGGGCTTTTCATGCGCTGACAGAAAATTGACTCCCAAACCCAAACATGCTTGATTTAGTGAGTTTAGTCATCTATTGATCAGGAATTTGCAAAGTCGAAGTGAGGTGTAACAAACACAGTCTTGATCTGCTTTGCCGTGCTAAAAGGTTTTGATTACAGCTCTTTTATACTGTATGTTCACAGGATGAAACAGATTTATGTCTCCTGCTGCTTTGTAGCCTCCACCCAGGCACAAACCAGAGTTAGGGTGGAACAGGACTGAAGGTTATAGCAGGTGGTCATGAATTAATAAAACAGCCTCAGAGACACTGAAAAGTTCAGTTTCTGGACTTTACCATGATCAGTAGGAGGTAGGGAAGCAGAAACAGACAGAATACAGGGGATACCTCCTCTCCGTCGATGTAGCTCTCTTCATATGCTGCCACATTGAGGGAAGAGTATATTCATGTCATCTATTATTGTCATCCCTTAAGGTGTAAGGCAGGATTTAATTTATGTGGTTGTATATGTGTACGCTGTATCTATATCTAAAATAAAACAATGTTTAAAAATATGATTTGAATACAGTGCAGACTCGACTTTCTTCAGAGTAGATCAGATCACGCTTCGTAACACACCTCACAGCACAAGAAAATCTGGCAAGATAATCTGTAGTAATGTCAAAAAATGGGATTTTGTTTAGCTTTTTCAGAAGGGAGGAATCAGGCCTAAGCTTAGCCCGACTATCTGTTGGTGTGGACCCAGCTCAACAAACGTTAAGGCCAATTCTCACTCCACTACCATCTAAATTTGATGTGTTTGGCTGCTCATATTTTATAGCTTGGAAGTGAAATGATGCTGGTTTGGTTGTTAACAACTGTCTGCTGCAGATAGAAAAAAGAGCCTTCATGGGGTTGTCGGCCGTTAAAAGCGAAACAATGAGCTGAAAGACTTGAATTTGTTGGGGTCATCAACACAGTCAATCTTTTAGAATTTATACAGCACAAGGTCATATAACCCACTGTTCATATAAAAGTGTTGATGAGTTCAGCTTTAATTTAATAAATTAATCTTTTAGAATAAAGGTAATAAAACATAAGACACAGAGAGAATGTTTTGATCACTTTTTGTCGTTCCCGGGTTTTTCGAAAGGTAGCATTCCCAACAAATCTATGAGCTCTACCGAAACTGTAAATAATATATTTAATCATAAATAAATACAGAAATGAAGCTGACCTTCATCCTTTCCTTCCATTTGATCCATCATAAGTAGTCTACCCTCAGAGACTTTGTATTTCAGATGCACTGCATTATTACTCTCTCATAAGAAAAATGTGCTCCCCAGCCTCTGCTCAGGCCAATCTGTCGATTAGAGGTTAAATCTCAGTTCAAGGACTTCAGCCAGTGGTACAGAAAATAAATACAGATGATAAATCTCATCTCAGGTTACTGTGTGCACTGTCCAGAGTATTGTCTGACCTGTAGTTTTCAGCTATAAGAACCACCAAGACATTAATGCATCCTTACCCCACATACGTAAATCCTGATTAAACGTCCAAAACGACACAAGATAAGAGAAGATGTGGACCAAACTATATCTGTTTCCTTTTACTATGTGTAGTCAACAATAATGCTGATATATTTGCCATTTTAAAATAGTAAACCAGCAACAATCACACATTGTAACCGAAAAGATAAAGCTGCTTTATTATTATATTCCTTTGTTATCGTCTACTAATGCCGACTCAAACCAACCACACGTTTATCAATCTCTTATTACTTCAAGCTTGGCTGCCTCCCTCTGTCACTGTGTACAATAGTGATTGATCCTAAGAAAATCAAGCAAGTTGTTTGGAATATTACAAGAAGAATTTGCAACATTTTACACATAAATACAGCAGAGATCAAGTGTCTGTAAATGTCTCTCTGAGTCATGACTGTCTACAATCAGTGAGAAGCGTGAGTCCTGCTGGCTGTGTTGTTGTCAGAGCCGTGTTTACATCATGTTTACATGGACAGGACGGCCTTCCATATAAAGCTGTGTTAGTCAAGGACTAGAGAAAAGAAGAATAACAAACTCTATTTAGATATCATGTAAGTGTCTTTAAATCTCGGTCATTCTGTGTCAATTTATGTCTAATATGAAGCTATGAGTTAACCAAAGTGTGCTAACATTAGCCTGCTAAAAAGACAACGCAAGCCACAGGCAATTGTAGCTCGAGCAAAGGAGCAAAGGACAATTTTGTCTTCCGCTTTCGCCTAATGGTGCTTCTAATACATAACTCCTTTGTGTGAACGCGAGTGGAGAGGTGTTGAAGGTGTGCTGCTGGAGGAGAGCGGAGGCTTCAGAATAGCAGAGGTGTCTCCAAACAGCAGTTTGTTTGGGTTTAATCATCGACTGGATCAAAAAGTTGCACATTCTTCCTTAAATGGAAGTTAAAAATTGAAATTTGACATGCTTGATCAGAAGTACTGTTTGGATGGTAGCGCAGTTTAAAAAAAAAAAATCAGAGTTTGAACTTCTCTTCCAAACTCTTTTATTTGGTTCTTGACTTATTGGAGGGTCTGATTGAAAGTGTGTCCCGATATCCATATTTTACCAACAGCAATATAACCCCTGCTGGCTCCAGAATAAGCTAAATCACATTTATACCCAGGGGCTGACAACATGTAGGATCACTTCCCTTGTTTTTATCAAGCTGTTTAATAAAAAAGAAAACTTTCAGCCAAAGTAAAAAGACTTTGATGAAATTTGGGCTCGTACTGCAGAGGCCTTGATATATTTCATACATCCATGCGTGCAGAAAATACACACAGACTCGCTCTTTGTAGAGCATCTACTCGACATGCATCAATTCTGAAGCAGGTTTATATCTGACGGAGCACATTGCTTTCTCGCTGTGCTGAGATTTCTTCAGGCTTGAGAACCACATATGAACCCCCCATGGTGAGCTGCATGCAGGATGCATAAATATTTTGATACAAAGTGTCCTACATTTTTAATGCTGGTGGTATTACGTCCTTCAAAACAAGTTTACTCTTTAAATAAAATGGACCGCTTCATGATTGAATCTTTGGTTTCAACAACATTTCATTAAGATGCCGATGGTGCTGCATAGAAATGTGTAAAAACGACCTCTGAGGAATGAGAGATGTAATTTGTTGCAATCCCTAAAGCTGTTTATATAAGACAGGTGGAAAACATGTTTTCTAAACGGAAAGTCAGCTACATTCAGATAATGTCACTAATCAAACTCATATATAAACTGAAAAGGGATCTTAAAATAACATTGATGATTCATGAGTGTACAAAATGTACAAATGAGCACATCATATCAGATTTAGAACCTAAATACTGAACATAGGATTACACACTCTGTCCTCTCATTGAGAAACAGATTCATCAGCTCGCCTTCGGTCTGACGTGGTTAGAAAAACTTAAAGAACAACAAAGATATCAGAGATGATACATTGATGAAGTATGAAGAGTCCTACCTGTGTGGCTTCACAGTCTCCATCACACTCAGGTCAACGTGTTCACCTGACAATGCAAACCTTCTCTTTTCTTCTCAGCATCATTCAGCCTCTTGGTTCATCCTCTGTATCTGTTGACGCTAACATAAGCAGGATGAATCAACATGAAGTCAGTAAAAGGTCTGCTGTATCTGTTTTTCTGTGGTATTGTAACATGTTTAATCAAAATGCTTGCTTCAACAGTGTTTAAAGAAGCTACTTACCGAAATAGCAAAGTGTTCCTGTGTAACACACAACAAATCTCAGCAGGTTTTTTGGGGTGTGTTCACACAGGACAATAACACTTGTCTAGTGTTAGACTAGAGACAGCCTTGCAAAGTGCTCTGTGAAGCTACATTCAGGAAACATCTGCAACATCTGCATGCTAACATCCTCACAATGCCAGTGCTAACATGTTTATGGTAAGCAGGTATACAGTAACCCATATTTTAGTTTAGCAAGTTAGCATGCTACATATAAGCACTTTGAATTGCCTTGTTGTTGAAATGTACTATATATATAATTGGCCTTGCATTGCCTACATATGTTGATTACAAATAAACAGAATGTGAAGTGAGGCTGTGTTGCAGCCTGAACTGTATTTGCAAGTAGGTCTGGGAAACTTTGGGTGTCTCACGATTCCCTTTCGATATTTGGGGTCGCAATTCGATTGAGAATCTATTTTAGATTCAAAAAGATTCTTGATTCATGATTCAAAGTCGTTTATGAATTAGTACATACTTCAGGATCTACTCCAGTCATCTGTGAGACTGGCTGAATTTCTTCTCCATTCTACTGTGTTAAAGAGCTAGCCTTAGCACTTAGCGGGGAGTGACTGATTAGCCCAAAAAAAACAACAACAATTTTTTTGGAAGTTATAAATCTACTTAAAATCTCAGATGATAACAAAATCTTTTTTTTTTCACACCTCTATTTGCTAGCATTGCAAAAATGTGGTAATGTTTGAGAAATGTTGAGTTGTTATGGTAAGAATGTTTTCACCTGATGTTTGACCTCATGTTTCTCATTCAAGAATGTTTTCACCTCATGGTCATGCTAGATGAAGAGTCAAAGGATGATCAGTTATTATTCAAATTATCACAAAAGGGAGAATAATCGTCCAATAATTGCGCCATTCCACCTGAAAAGACAAACTGTGTCTCAGTCGTGTTATAGAAAAAGCCAGGGATCGTCAAAGTTAGTGGATGTCAGAATACAAGTCGTTTTTGAAGTATTTCAGTCTGGATTTAATTGGTAAACAGATCAGAATTCAGACCCACAGTAGCATCCCAGTGTTACACCACTAGACTATCTAACAGAATACATTCATATGCTGCTACAGAGCACTTGAGTTTGGAGTACACCCTTGATGTATCCACTTCTCACACAATGAAACGCACAACGAGAAAAAGAAGTCACTCGCAGCTGGGAGAAAATCTAATTGTGGATGTTGCTGAGACCGCTCCAAAAACTCATTAGAGAACATAAAAACAACTTAAATCTGAAAAAATAAAAAAAATGTCATAGTTTCTATATGGAGTTTGACAGGCAGTCGCATTGAGGGTGGAGGTTTGTATTTTCAAGGTGTGGGACTTGAAGTACATTTTAGTAGTATGTAAACAATCTGAATATAAAAACAAACAGGAAAATTCATAGAAAAATGCATACATCACAATATACAATTATTAAGTATATTGGAAGGGGTGCATAAATTGGGTGTCAGGCAGGAGAGATTGTGCTGAGTTCACATATGAAGTGAAGCTAAATAGAAAAAGAAGAGAGGATGAGAAGCGTGTGGAGGACTAGCAGTAAGTCTGACACTCGAGATCTTATGATTATCTGGGGAACTATATAAAAGAGCCAGACAAGAAGCAGAGGCTGCATGAAGAGCTGCAGACAGAATTACTGTAGGTTTATGTAATGTGCAAGTTAAAAGCTTAGGCTAGAGGACTGCAAAGTATACGAAGAGGGGCGGTGAAGGTTAACAGCACCGCTTATCTAAAATCCAGACAGTCTGAATCCTCAAATATCAAACCACCGCAGGTCAGCGTACTTCAAATAAGAAAGTCTATGTGGATAAAGGAAATAAAACTTTGTGCTTGTACGGCCTCTGACAGCTCTGTGCTGCATCCAAACATACAAAGATCGATCCTGCCAGCTGTGAGCGCCTGGCAAACAAGTCTGTAAACAATGGGAAATTAACAACAGCTGCAGCTAAAACACAAGCCAAACATTACAAAGAGCTATGCAAAAAACCTCCAAAGGGAAGTTAACAATAGAAAATCAAGTAAAATCAATCATACCCTGAACGTACCATTACTGTAAAGATACTGTATTAAGAAAAGCCATATTAAAAAACGTTACATTTTTACCTGAACACACGTCTAAATCTGAATTAATAAAACCCAACAATGAAAAATAGCCACACTTACCTTTCCCTGGAGCCTGAGAACTTTAAATGAAACTTCCACGAGGTACTAAAATGCTTCCTCGGGGGATTTAAATCCTAAAAGATGAGAAATGGAAAACCAATCTTCCACAGCTGCACTGAAAAATAACTGCAGCAGGAGCAGTAATTTACAGGCCATCAGACGGCCCGTAAAACTTACGACCACGGGGAACTCGGGCATGCACAGTTTAACAAGGACCTAATGAAAGAAAGTACAGTTTCCTGGTGATATTAGCAGCACATGCAGATGTTTCATTTCATCGAAGAAGCATAAAAAGCTATTGTAAGAAATGAAAAAACGGACTGATCAATGACCACTGCTGAGAGCATCTTGGAGTTGAACTTTAGTGACAACATGTATTAGGTTTATCCAGAAGGGTGGTAAGTAGATTTTTTTTTTTCAGAAAATAATATTTTGGGTGGCTGTGGGTCAGTGGTAGAGTTGGTCATATGTATGATGTGCCCTTGGGCAAGAAAACCCCAAGTTTCTCCCGCTGCTTCATAGGCAGCGTGTGAATGGATAAGTCAATACTGATGGTCACTTTACAGAGCAGCCTCTACCATCAGTGTGTGAATCATAGAGAAAAATGATGGTATGCTACTATCTGCTTTATTATTGTTTCAAAGATTCAAGTTGTGTTCTGTATGTTTAAAAAATGTATGTTATATATTTGAGCACATTGGAACCTGAATATGAAAAACATACATCTATAGTGTTTTTAGTGGAGTCTACTTTAGGAAATAAAATGTGTCAATAATGTAGTAGGATCCGTCCCACATGGGGGAAATGTGTGTTTGCAGCAAAACACAAACAGATGCATCAAAACAGATTCATCCAAGAGTCTCATCCATAAATTAAAGTGAATAAAAATAAATACACTCAAATACAAATTCAATACAGTATAATAATAATATTAATAATAATAACTTAGATTTATATAGCGCCTTTCATAAAACCCAAGGACTCTGAAGTTTGACAAACATATTTCTGAGCTGAACGTTGAGTCCTTTGGGGGACACTACTTGTACGATGAACATATGGTTTCTATTGTCCAGAATAGAAATGAAGAGCGACCATCATGTTTCAGTCGGAGAATGTAAAAGGTTTAAAGGTCATGAATACATTATATTTAAGTAAGAAATATTGCATATACTGCTTTATACTTTAAAATCATAATCAAGTTTCCTTGTCTTTAAAAAAGGATTCATTTGGGGCTTTTTAAGCTTTTATTTTGGAAATAGACAGAGAGAGAGAGAAGGGGCGGAAACGCTTGCTCATGACACTCCCGCTCGAGAGGACTTAAGTCTTTGTACATGGGCTAGCTCTCTCTTTTTAAGAGGTTTTTGATTTATCTCAGTGGCACAACTTTGAAGGCTAGGAGATGAGTCGATGTCTTTGTAAAAACACTTGAACCGTAATTGATTTGAATGTGTGAATGTAACTGAGCCAGAATCATTTGTACAGGGTCAAACCAGCTCCACAGCTCCAAACATCATATCTAATAGTGCCACACCGATGATGATTCATACCACCCTGACCTTTTAGAGTGGGTGAACAGTTTCCAGGTGTGGTAACTCAAGGATGTGAAATCAAATAGTACGCAATAACCAGGTTTTCAAATTGGAAGCACAGGCTTCACATCCTCACACTCACAACCACATCACTCGCTACAACAGAGAGAGACTGACAGTAACCTTGACGACCTATCACTCGGTCCACAGCAGCATTCACTTTGTCATGAGCACAAGGATTTTAAATGATTCCACTCCCCACCAAAAACAACTTTGAAAAAAGTACACAAAAAAACTGTGGTTTCCATCGTATAATCTATCATGGAAATGTTCCATATCCTTCAGCACGAGCTACAAATCTCACTTAAGCTACAACACTCTCTGTCACAGCAAATAAGACTAAATCTCTACTCATGAGGGATAAATATATTCACAGGATGACTGAGTAAATATGTAACACACTATTTGGGAATCTGTAAAACTCCCCGTGTTAGAACCCCTTTAAGTGGGAGAAAGCCCAAAGAAGAGCCTGTTATTAACGGAACACTTCTCACACAAGGTCAGAGGTTACACAAAGTATGGGATTCTCAAGTGTTTTAATTTGTTGTACTGTTGTACATGTACAAGGAATCTAACAAGTGGATATCATTTCACTGCTTCTCAATTGATCAGCAACTGAAAAGACAATTAATAGACTAGGGAACGTATAGCACCGTTGTTTGCTAACATTAGCAAGCAGTCACCTGGGAGAAAATGTAACTGTTTAAGAAGAAAGAAGAAAAGGACAGATGATAATCCTGGCTAACGGTGATGTTAGCTAGGTAACAGTAATGTTAGCTAGCTAGCTAGCGGTAATGTAACCTAGCTAAAGTTGCTGTTTGATAGGAACATGTTGAATGCTAACATTAACAATTGTCTCTGACCTTCAGCGGCTGATCAATCAAAAAGGGGTGAAATGGTAATCACATATATGACCTTTGTTTATAGGATTGGAAAACATATAAGACTAGCAGCAGTGATAAACAACAGTATTTGAGCTTGATGCCATTGTTTGAATATGAATGACATTTTAACTTATTGAACACCATTACGCACAAGCTTAAGTCAACCTTTCAGCACTTTCAATTAACCAACTCACTCATGGCAAGTAGTTTTTTATATTTTCATGAATGTGCAGTCAGGCTAACATCTGTTATTTACGCCAGCATCAAGAACCACACTCCATCCCCCACATCCACCCACTGTACTGAGACTACAATCTGCAAAAACAGCTCGAGTTGTAATGAAGATTTAAAACATATTCAAAAGTATTCTTTAATTGAAGCCTATTCCTGCACACTAGACTCCCTCATCAGAATGCTCTCCCAACTTTAGGTGAATGATTTCAATTCATAAAGGTAAAAGAATGATTAGAACCAAACAGTGAGCTGGGATTTGGGAGCTCTGTAGGTATTTTCAACAACAAAATTAGCACTTGGGTATGAATTTCTTGGTGTATCTGAGTAAGTAAAACACTGTTAGTCGAATATTTACATTCTTCATATTTCATTAATTTTTTGGTTAATGTATGAATGACCCCATTGGTTTGTAATTCATACTCATAAATAACTCCAGGTTGTGAATGATAAGTACAGATGATTTATGAGACCTGGTCTTAAACCACAAATATTAGGTATGTTCACATCCCTCCCAGGTGGATGCTCATAATGACTAAAATATACCTGCAGCATAAATTTAAGAGCTCAAAGTTAATGAATACAAAATCATATTTTCTTACAGGGCCAGATATTTCACTATAAGCCATCACCCCAGCAGGCTGTTACTATGGGGGATGTATAAGAAAAGATTTAAGTTATTCTCCCTGTGTTACATAATTAGTGTGTTAGATATAGGATAGACTTTGATAGTTTTTTTTAAACAGCACTGTCCTCTGTTGGTACTGTCTGCTGAACTGAATCACCTGATCATAAAGACAACAGTTAAAAAAAAAAAAAGACACTGATCGGAGTAAAAAAGTTCGGTAGCTCTTTTCATTAAAGTCTCTTGTTTAATATTAAATACAATACTCTCTATAAACATTACATTTATCCACATATAAAAGCATGTGTCACTATTTACATTCAACCATTCAATAGAGCCCTATCATACAGACATCAAGATTCTCTTACATTTCTTTTTAATCCTATCTTAGAAGTGATTGTCACAGCGTTTTCTTCACATTCATTCATCTGCTGTTATGCTCAACAGCTGACAGACTGGCACCGTCCCTAGAAATAACAATCCCTCACATTACCTTATTGCTAGCTCATCAGAATATTAACACTTACAGCTGCACAAATGCTCATAATTCCATTTTGTCCACAACTCAAAGATTCATTTTAAGTTGGTTTAGACATGTGAACCAAACCTGCCATATAGATTTACAGGACAAAGTAATGATTTTCATTGAAAAGGTGTATAAAGTGATGCACTGACATTCATTATGTCTGAGATAATTTGTAATATAGAAGTGCACAATGATGTTGCCCTTTTCAGTGTCATGATGTTTGTATAAGGTATAACATGTCTTTGGACCGTGCAGAAGCCTCTAACTCCTTCTTATTGGACTACAATGACCTTAAAAAAATAACACAAATAGCTTGGTTGCTGATTTAGAACCTTATTTTGCCACTTGAACACAAGAGTGACCATGAGTTTGTAGCTATCGATGCATTCATTCCTCCACCTTGGTTTTCCTTTTTGAAGTCTTGGGTTTGGGGATGATCGCCTCTGCAGGTTCTGGGGAGCCTGGAGGATCACTGGGCGGGCTGGGGGCACTCTCCACATCGGGTTCTGGCTCAAGAGGCATGGAGGGGCTTTTGGAAACTCCTGAAAAAGAAAATGTTATCTAGAAAAAGGGCTTTTCCTTTAGATCAGCACACATTGAAAAGCTTTTCTGGGTTCGTTCCTATGACATGTGCTGATCATTTCCAGAAGTATAGAACCTGATAAGTACAATAAGGACACACTGCACCTCAATACAGCTCTGACCATCTACGGTTACAGCCAACACACATGACAAATCAAGTTTGTGTGTTCCGTTTCTATGATAATCTCAGATTGGGAACTGCAGACTCATGGGTCAGAGTCCACCTTTATTCAACCAACAGCTCGTTATAGCAATCAGTAATATTAGAGAAAAACATGGTCACCAATATCAAAACCACCTCTTCTAGGCTCATTGCAGGGCTCGTCCGTTAAATTACAAATTTAATGCACCTTGAGAAAGTGTAGAAGCCACAAAATCCATCAGGTGGATGATTAAGTTTGCTTGTTTAAATTCTTCAATTGTATTGCACAAATAAAAAAGGTAATATATTTAAATAATGAATTTAATTTACAGTCTGTGAGCTGTTACAGCATAGCAGTGACTGACTCCAGTTAATGTAAACTGTACTCTAATAATAAGTAATTTTTGGGGTTATTTTTGCCTTTATTGGATAGCACAGCTGAAGAGAGACATAACATGTTGGGAGGACAGAGTGGGGGATGACATGCAGCAAAAGGCAAAAGTCAGACTCACACCCATGGCCACTGCAATGAGGATTATAGCCTCCGTACATGGAGCGCGCAACATAACCACTAGGCTCCGCGGCACCCCATAACCAGCATCCCTTACAATAAACTGATGTTATACTGCCTCACAATAACTTATCTTTGTAGCATATTTACAGGTGTATTTGTACAGTCACAACAAGTTTGTCGTTATAAACTTATTGTTGGTTGTTAAGTTGATAGATTGTTGGAGCAGTTCTGTTATGTATGACAGCCACTAAATATGGATGCATTGTTCTGGTGTTTACAGCTAAACAACAGAATGAGAAAACAGCCCACAGCCTCTTGAGAAGAAAAGCACTCCTGTCCTCTTACATTTTAAAACTGTTAGCTGCATTTATCATTACAGAAACCTTAAGTTCATTAGACTGCAGTACCTGTGTGTTATTTTTTAAAAACTCTTGCGCTATCAACAATATATACTGGACAGAAGCTAGCATTTTTCCCATATATTCCATTTTGCCTGGGCCCATTTGTTCAGTCTGCTACAGTCATGCAGACAAGAAACTGTGAATACAAAAAAAAGAAACATGTTCAAATTGGACTTTTGGTTCAATGGAGGAAGTGGAGAGTGTGAAATTTGTCATCACCTGCAGTGGAAGTGAAACACTCGACTCTACTGATGAAAAATGTGTTTTTTTTATATCCTTCTCAGTTTGAGTTTGAGGTTAGCACAACTTTAAATGCACAGTACATTTTGTTTCCAGGTGTCTTAATATAAGAAAACAAACAAAAGTAATTGATATGTTGTGATGTAGTGTTGCATCTTGGGAGTTGTTGTCTTCATTGTAAAACCATAAACACTGATCAAATCTATCTTGATGATCAGTCTATGCTTTTTTAACCTTTTATTTATGTTATGTCAGATCATTATCATGTAATCATTGCAAATGGCATACTTTAATAGCTTGCATTCACTTTTTTTTTTGATGAATCATCAGTTCATTAGGAAATAGTAACCTTAATTAAAACCAGTGATGTCTTAGTGTGACAGTATGAAACATTTGGGAAGATTTAACTACACAATTCAACAATATAAATAACATAGTTCTAGTTGTATTGGGTGTTTTAATGCCTTAATGTTAAATATTATACCTTCCACAGAGCTGTGAGCTCTGCACAGTTTCATTAGTACATGACTCAGAGCGGAACCTTAAATCAAACTCCAACTCTAAATTGCCTCTGGCACTTATAGAAAGGTCAAAGTGAAAGCCAAATAAGGGTGACTTTATGTTAACTGTCAGATCTTACAACCTACTCTGGAAGTTTGTACCTGTTGGAAGCTGTATGTTCTTGTTGTAGCTTGCAGCTGAAGACATGGCCTGGCCCAGAGCTTGGTTGGTTCCCAGGGGAGCACCAGGGGTTTTGGTGGCTGTTGAGTTTGGTTTTGACTTGGAGTCCTTTCCAGGTTTAGTCCAAACCAGGCTCTCTGTCACCTGCAGGGCAACGCCCATCTTCTGAGCCATGTCTATCAGCTGTTAGTGAGATGCAGGGAAAGACTTAAAACATATTGAATGTCCTCAATGATTGAGAATGAGAGATCAACATCACTGAATTATAAAGAACCTCGGAATCAAATTCAAAGTTGTTGCTGCTGTCTCGAAGTAGGTTGACTTTCCTCTCCATCTCCTGATACTGATCCAGAGCTCTCTTCTTTTCACTGTGATTATAGAGGAAGATGGCAAAGTTCAGGTTGACCAGAGGGTTGGATCTGTAGAAGAGTGATCAATAAGGAGACAAGGAAAAAAGAAAGAGTGATTAAACTACAGATTCAGACTCATGCACAGAGTACTTTGAAGGTGAAAGGCACCAAAGTGGTGAAAGGTATGAGATGGACTCACTCATCCATTGTCACAGCTTGTTCATATGCTCTGGTGGCATTTTCTTCATCCTCCAAGTTGGTCAGAGCCACTATTGAAAAAGAAATTCAACAAGATGAAGTCATTCACATTCAGCGTGTCCAGCCTGTTAGATACCTCGTAATTGTTCCCACCATTTCCGCCACAAATAATCAGGCTACCCTTTAAACATGTGATCAAACTGTGACTTATTTCTGCGTCTCTCTGACTTAGTACCTGCCAGCAACATGTAGAGGTCGCCCATACGCGGGTTCAAGTTGATGGCTGCGCTGAGGAAGTGGAAAGCTGAGGCATACTGCTGCATGGTCAGGTGTACCAGTCCCAGGTTGTACAACACTTTCCAGTCAAACGGAGACAAGTAGTGGGCTCGCTTCAGGCAGCTGATGGCCTGCGGGAGAAGAGAGGTGGAAGAATAGTCTTCAGCCGACAGAACTGTTTGACAAGTGTCTCAATAATATATGATTCCATACAGAACAGACGGATTCAGAACAATGGTAGAAATATACTATACCACCAATGTTCTCATCTTACTGGCTTTCTTATTCACAGTTATTTAAGGTAGCAGGTCTGCTAATTAATATCAGTCTCGGCAAGTAAACATTGAAAACACATTTACAACAATGCAGTGATACATTCCTGAATTATTTTCCTGATGCATTCAAATGTTCCCTTTCCGGGATTATTATTATTTATGACTTATTAGATCGTAAAATACTGACGCATCAATGGATACTCAGTATTTTATTTTTGCAGGTGGTGAAGTTGGAATCACACAATTTTATCCAGAATAAAGTTGGTCAGTTATTTCCAGTGGTTCCCAATGTAGAGCTCTGTCTCTTCAAAGTGTCACAAGATAAATCTCAGTGGTTGTCGGATGATTTATGGGGGAAGGATAGAATGGAAAACAATATCTTGCAACACAAATCTGAATTCACCATTTGAAGTTTTCTCTTCTGTTTACTTTGTCTGTCAAATAATGGAGCAGTTAACCTCTCGGGGTCTCGTATTCTTCTCTAAATGGAACCACTTTAAAAGTCTAGAAGAGAAGTTTATACTTGTTGGAGCTGCTGAAAGTCATTTAGACCTGAAACATGACAAGAAATCCTCACTAGACCCTGCTGCTTTATACACAGCCACAAATCAATGGTTTAATATGAAGTACAATGTTGTATGTTTAAGTTTATTATATGTTTTATGTCACACTTAATCTGACAATCTCTTTTAAGAGTGACAGATATCCAACCCAATGAAAAGTGTTACTCACGGCTACATATTTCTTTTTTCCAAAGAAGCACATGCCAATGTTGTTCCAGAGCGGAGGATTCTCAGGAACAGCACATGCTGCCACTCGGTACTTGTTCATGGCCACATCAAAGTCACCATGAGTCTGCATCATGCTGCCTGCAGCCAGGATGGCCTGGGAATAAAAACAATGATTAGAGATGTATTAGAGGAAGATGAACCCTTTGAAACGGCACATGATGAAAGACGGATTACACCAGCTGACAGACAGTGACCTTTTATTTTGACTTAACCCATTTAAATGAAGTCCAATGCACTGCCTTGAGATATTTTTGTAAGGAATTAAGTTTATATCAAAGCTTAATGTTTGTTCAAATAACTACATACCTTGTAATTGTTGGGGTCAAACGTGAGCGCATTCCCAAGGTGAACAAAAGCTTTTTGGTATTTTCCAAGCTGGAAAAAACAGGACATGGAAATTATACATTTACTCCTTTTAAGATGTTTCCAGCAGCTACAGTAAATGTCACTCTTATCTTGTAAAGCTTGTCACTTTGTACACATAATTAAATCCAAAAGGTTATAAATGAATTCTCCTACCTGTAAAAACAGCAGGCCAAGAGTAGTCAGCAGTTCAGTATTCTCTGGGGAAAATCTAAAATGAAAACATATGGAATGAAATATGTCACTTTCTCTATGCCTGTAATTAAATGTAATGCCTGCAATTAATCCAAAGTAAACATAGTTGATATTCAGGGAATCTGCTGATTATTCAATCAGGGTTTGATTCAGCATAATTGTGCAGTATTAATTATAACCTGCTGCAGGACCATGTGGTTTGAAGTAACAAATGGTAGGGAAGAAGCAGATGAGAATTAAAACAAGATTCACAGTGGTACACCTCATTAAAAGCAACACTAGTGTTGGGCCAACTGATTAATTAATTTAACCCCAACAGGAGGTAGATGTCATAACTTCCATAAACAGAAACTAATGTCTATTTTTTTATTTACACCACAGCATAATGTTTAAATATTCAACATGTCAAAAGAAGCGACAATGAAGAGAATGTATCCCCCCGACTATAATAGGCCCCAGGTTCAAATGTGGCAAGGTTGGAGCTTTGAGTGAGTTTGAAGGAGAGCTCTTATTAAAAATGAGCTCCAAGGACTGAGGAGCATTAAATAAATCAAGAGGCACCTCAAAGTCACCACCCTTCTCTGAAACCTTCTCTGAGGTGTCATTAAGAAGGCGTGTCATGCTGAGGCTTTTTAATTACTTACACTTATTCTGATGAGATAACCCCTTTTTTTAGTCCTGATAGAAAAATATATTCTCAACTATAGTGTCTGTGCAGAATATCATATGACTAGAACAACTGGATAATTAAAGGAAGAATGTGCAACTTTTTGATCCAGTAGAATATCGCCTTTGAGCACCAACATGAAACCAAATCAAACTGCTGTTTGGCTATGGTTTGGTTATGTTATTCTTCTTTTCTCTATTCCTTGACTGAAACAACTTTATACGCAAGGGGATGAGCCGGCCTGCCTTCCCATCCATGTAAACATGATGTAAACACAGCTCACACAACAACACAGCCAGCTGGACTCGCCTCTCTCCCTCATTCTACACAGTCATGACTCAGAGAGACATTTACAGAGGATATACTTGATTTCTGCTAAATTTATGTGTAAAATGTTGCACATTCTTCCTTTAAGTGCCTTTAACATCTTCTCAGTGTCGAGTCCAACAATGTCCACTTTAAATTGTACTCACTCCACTGCCCTCTTGTACACCTCAATGGCCTTGTCAGTCTCTCCAGCCAACAAGTGAACCTTTCCGAGCATCATGAAAGTTTTGTCCTGTTTGTTTATCTGGAGAGCGATGTTCAGATGCTCTTCAGCCTGTCAGATAAATGAGATCACAAGTATCCAATCACAGGGGAATTAGTCAAGTGAGTACTTCTTTGGTGTTGGTGAAATAGGCATACTCACATTTTTGAAGTCTTTGATGAAGAAATAGCACAACCCCAGATTATGACTGATCTCCTACAGGGAGAGGATAGTTAAATTACACGCGGGGCATTTGGGCACTCTTAATTAAACAGGGACAGATAATGCCTGAGCTACAATCCCAAATATGGCATTAATTGAAGACAACAGCTCTGTGGAATAAGAAATGTACAGTGGTGTTAAATGCAAAACTTTAAATGTTAAAAAAAAACGTCTATGATTTTAGAGGTTTCAGGGTGAAACAGCCCTTGATGCGTTTGGGGAGTGATTTTTGGGTGAATGATTTGGAATGAGATGTTTGGCCCACTCAACACTTTTTCTTACTAACTGTGACAGAAGGCAGGAAGTCTACACTAAAGTATTTATCTTTATTTACCCAGTCTTTCTCATTGAGCCTCGCAGCTTCATGGTAGAATTCAATAGCTGCTTTGTGCTTTCCCAGGAGAAACCTGTGGAAAGAATAAACAACAATAAACCATAAGATACATTTATCAGTCATAATAACTGCATGCTGAATAACTGTTCTTCAAACCCTGCAACATTGGAAAAACAGTCACTAGGGTTAGATTAACTTTTTCCCCACAGTATTTCTGGAATAACGCTGTGCATTTAGGCTGTTATCATTTTATTGTCTGCCCTCTTAGTTAACGGAGAAGGGTTAATGCACCCTCAGCTCAAGGAAAGGAGACTCACAATGATCTGGCCACTTGCTTGAGATTGTCAGCACTGCTGGGATTAAGGATGCCGCAGTTCTGAAACAGCTCGAGGGACTGTTGGATCTTGCCCTCCAGACGTAAGATTAGTGCTGTGGAAAGAAATAAAGACACAAAGAGGGAAGGGGATGTTAAACTCCATGAGGAAGTACAAAAACCCACTGAAATCAAAGGCACAGCAGGGGGTCCCAAAAAGCTGATTTTGAGGCACTAAATGATGTATGGGGGAGTGTGGGCGCCAACTAGCACAGAGCTTTCATTTGATGTACTTATTAATTAACATCAAACATGTTCAAATTTAAAAGAAGGTTACTACAAAAACTGCTGCTCACCTTGAACATAAATGGCATATTCACACATGCCATTAGTCTCCTGCAGTTGCTCTTTGATGATCGCCTGCATGAACACAGAACAAGAGACAATTTCTACAACTGAGTTGGATTTTATTGATGGCGATTACTGCTACAATAAATGACTGCTATTCTTGTTCAATTCTAGTCTAAATTGATTTGGTTTTTAAAATAATATAAATCTAAGCTTGTTACACCAGCCAGGACTTAATTGATAAAGAATTGTATTTTATCTTGTACTGTAGCTCTTTATCATAACAGATGAGGGCCCTATTTTTGTATCAAAGATGCAATCACCACAAACAGGACTCATGGTTTGTTTGGCAAGTTTAGTATTTTCCTAAAATTGAAATAATGACTATGTCCAGCTGTATAGTTCTAGGAGCGTGTAGGTGGGAGTAAAGATACAAACAAGAGGGAGGTTTATAAAAATGATGCACTGAAAGCCAGCTGTTGGTATTTTGGTGGAAAACGTGGCTTAGAATTTATGCTAAGAGAGAATACCACACAACCACATCGTCTTCTGTTTTATTGTCAAACTTCTGCAAATTTGATGAATCTGTCAAACAGAACAGTCTTAGTAGTTGGAGTTAATGCACATTTAAAGCTGCATGAAAAAAATGCATAAAAAGGTCCCTGTGCCAAACACTTTCTCACTGCAATTGCACAAATAAAATAAGGCATGTTTTTAATTATTGTCTTAAAACATTTTGTTTTCTAAGAAAATGTAAAAAGGAGTAGCCCTGTAACCCGCCTTACAAGTACAGGCATCTATTGAGATTACATGAAGGAATTAGTGGTATAATGTGGGAATACACAGGTCAATACAGAGAATGATGCTGTAATAAAGCTCAGAGTCAGACTACAGGTATTCATTATCTTCATCGTGTCTTAAAGGTCAATCAGACCAACACTGAACACAGATAGAGGTTTAAAACTGAGGAAACCACAGGGAGTGTGAGTGTAATGATGGAGACACTTTACCTTACAGGTGTCATAGTCTTTGCGGATGTAGTGTTGGTGGATTAGCCAGTTTCTTCGCTCCACAATCGGAAGCTCTGGAGCTGGGAGGAAGAATAAATTAAGATGAGAAGAATATGATGCTGAAAATCCCAGACACTTCCAATTCAATTACCCTGTATTCTTCAAACAATGTCTTATTGAGTCTAAAGCTATATAATTCATCGTGAAAGGTGTCCTTGTTTAGAAGGCATTATTAAGATTTAAGTTAATTCACCAGGCACTTGCTGGCAAACAAGCTTTTACTCACAAAACACAACCCAAGGCTTAGAATACCAAAAGTTATGCACTTTTTGATGCTTTTTAATTAACAGTCTTTTTTTTTATTTTGCAGCTGAAAATATCACCTCCCCTCTGCCGTCACTTGCAAGTCTTTGATCTGACAGTTAACACAGATGTTAACACTTCCACCAAAAGAAAATAAAAAACAGTGCGAAACCATAATCAATTCACCAATCCGCTATAAATGTCACCTTGTAAGCAAGTTTTTCATCACAAACAGAAACACTGCTTTTTCCCCCGTCACTTTTCTTATACCTCTGCAGGTTGAGATATTCTCCCCGTTGCCAGGGCAACAATGTCTCTTGCAAGCCAGGTGCTTGTGACAGAACAGAGAGAGTGTAGAGTCAGACTGAAAGAGGGAGGCTGGAGGTATGAGCAGCACAATACAAAGCCGTCTTTAAAAAGGGTTAGGTAACCTCAAGGAGCCAACCACAATGCTCCAAGTCTTTTTCCCAGTGGAGTTCAACATTTCATTTCACAAGGAAGCAAATGTAATTCCAATACGAGCGGGTTTGATTCTGGTAATCCTGTTATCTTGCACCTACTACCTTCCTGCGAGGCTAAAAATAGGTTTCAAGGCAATGGGAAATGAAGTGCTACGCTTTGAGTCAGCCAATGACATTGGGGGATATCATTAATGATCTGCCTGTGTGAAAAAATACAGTGTGAATTATTACAGTAAGGCTCTCTTCTGTTTTTATCTGTCAGCACTTCAAGCAGCAGTCTGTTGATTTGCCGCCAGAACTGGAGCCTCTTCCAACTACTTCAACGAAATCCTCTCCATCGCTAAGTGTGAAACTGCATGGGCTTCACACGTTTGCCCCGTCAAGATCCAGAATGGCCCTATTTGTAGCACCCTAATCCTCTTTCTTCCTGCTGAGACAGCAATAATATGCTTGTCTCTGGGTTTCAGCTGTGGCCCTGTGGTGCTCCAATCTCCACATACACAAAAGCAGGGCGTATTTGGGGCGGAAAGATGGGATACATGGCTGACATGTATTACTGCAACCACTGTGTGAAATAATGGTAGGAAGGAGAAAGGCGGAAGAGCGCAGCATGAGGTGCCCTAAATATAGTCGTGTGGAAAAACTTTTGCCCAAACACAGGATTTTTCTCGTTGTAATACTTGATTGGGCTAATTCTGAGACAGATTTGGTTTCAAATTGCCTTAACCATCTGTGTAAAGGGGATACGAGCAGAGGAGCAGCATGCTGAGATCAAAAGACACATGCAGAGATTGTAATGAAAAATATGATGAAAATTATTTTGGGGAGTTCTACCGCAGAAAACTTCAGAAAACCTTGGTCTTGTAAAGTGATTTGGTCTCATAACCAGCAGCCAACACTTGCTCTCCTCCAAAACATGTCAGAATTTGAACCAGAACTTTCCTGAAGAAAAAAAAAAGACTAAATGCGGCAGATTGTAACACCAATGTTAAGAAAATTGTCAACTGAATTCTACAACAATTAAAACATGCTGTATAAAACAGAAACACAACAGAACAGTCCAGAATTGGACTTATGAGAAAAAAATGGCTCACCTTTTGCTTGTATTGAGGTGAGTTAGGGACACATCTTTTTAAAACATAGTTAAAATTCTAAACTTCATACAAGCTATGGACCTTGAGAAGCCAATAATTGCATACTTTTACAAACTTTATACATTGAGTACTCAATACCATGACTATGAACTCACAGTTCCCTTTGGAAGATGATTATGCATCTTAGATTCTTACAATATATATCCCAGTTTTTTTTTTGGAGTCCATGCCAATGCATTTGTCTGGAGTATGTTCTTAACGCTTTCTATACTGTTCAGTGTTTAACAAAGGCGTAGGAGCCACAATGTGTATTTTTACCTCTGTTGATTATTTTTCATGTTTTGCTCCTCATAGGTTTGATATCATTTCCAGTAATTTGCAATGGGCATGGTTTTATGGTACTTTATTTTTTACCTGTGTATTAGTGTGGCGGGAGGCGAGACAAAGAGGGTGAATTTTCTATTGACCGTTTTGGAATATTTATTTAGAATTACATTTTTATTCGTTTGTTTAAGATATCAACAAACATATCTGGACTTTTGATTTTATTTTAATACGAACAAGTCACATGTAAAGGCCAACTTAGTCTCTGTGCGACATTCTCCAATCCGCCACAATAATAGGCAAAGTGTGTTAAAAAGCAGAAATAAAAATCCTATGGTTTTTAACTGTAGAGGAGCTTTTAGTACCCTATACTCATACCGGACTGTGCACTCTCTGTGCACCTAGAACAAATATATTCTTTAATTTTTGCTTTTATGCCCTCATTATTCAGTTAGCTTATATAATATGTATGTACTTTGTCTCCTCAATTAAACTATGAATGCAACATTAAGGGCTTAAATGTCATAGATCACTGCATAATGATACAACACGACACAAAGCAAAGCACTAATTACTCTCATAAGACCATCAACCCTAGCAGTGCTTAACTGGTGAATTGCAAACAAAGCAAAATAATTAACTGTTATATAGTACATTAGGTTCATTTCAACAGTAGGACAATGTCCTCAATAGTCTACAATGTCTTCACAGAGAAATACGTGGAACACAGCGTAGCAGAAAGTAAAGATGGCTCTTTCCTTTTAGAGACGGTAGAAAGAAGGGTAAGGCTGACCTCTGCAGGAGGACTAGTTTTAAACTCCCTCTTCTTCTGTCCTCCACCAGTTACAGACAAATAGTCAGACAATACTGACAACATAATGTGTTTCTTTAAGGAAACTGGGCTTGAAGACTTTTTGTGAGATGAATTGCAAATGTCAGGTGTCTATATACCTTTGGGTGCCCGACGTTTCTTGGCCTCTGTAGGAACGGTGAGCTGAAATATAAGATATACATTACAAACAAAAAAATAGTAACAGTGCATGTTTCATAGAAATGCTAAATACACACTAATACACATGTATCAGTGTCATGAACAGTGTCAAGCAGCCAAACCCCTGAAGTGTCTTTAATTTTCATATTACTGTAATAGGCCGACAGAAAGACACCTCAGAGGTTGACAAAAGGTTTAAAGCTAACTGCTGCAACTGATTTTTAATGTACATAGTGCTGCTTGCTACACAAAAAGGCACTTCCAAATGGCACACGAATAAATTCATCCCAAGTTATCCAATATTCACCATAACTAGAATTTTTGTATTTTATTCATAGTATATTAGGGCTGGGCGTTATTACCTCAAATCAATATCACAATTAATTGAACCTTTTACCTCGATTACGATTAATGATTGATTATTTTGTTGTTGTTTTTTTGCCCTCACAGTTGACTGAGGTGGTCTACTGTAAATATGCTCAACTATTAAAGCTGGGATATTTTTTCTACTGAAAGAGTTCAAATATGATGAACTACTTTGTGTTTATTTATTGAATATTTTGAACTTAAATCAAACCATCGCTTGAAATCAAAACAACACATTTTAGTTTTGAAGTAGAAATTAAATTATCTAAAACAGTAGAAAACAAATAACTTGCATGTTTTGCAAACAGTTTTTCCGCAGAGTTTACATTTGACTTTATTTTTGTCCGGTGTCGTCTTCCCTGAAGACAAAATGTGTCCTAACGACGGACATTGCTTCCATAACACGGATTGGACATGTTGTCACTTGACTCTGCCCTGAAAATAATCAACAGGGGCAAGATTATGTCGGTAAGAGATTCTGAATGTTGGTTTCGATTAATTTTCGATTGACTGCCCAGGCCTATAGTATATGATCATGTTGCAAAATAAGTTCTACAATTAAAAGAGTAACATTAACATTGAGATTCAGAAACTAGTATAATTTAGTTTATGGAAACTATTACTAATAAGACAAAGTCTTGTTGGAGAGGCCTGAGTTACCCGTGAATTTAGGGTGAGAGAAAACCACGCACTCAAACTGTGCAATATTAAATTATGGTCAGGGAGGCATAAAAGACAGCTTTTCCTGTCATTTCAAAAGCTCAAAACATTTAAAACCCATGGAATATTTTATGTTTTTAATCTTGAGATGCAAAAACATGAGTTTTTGCAAGAATTTGTAACACTGACAAGCTGATTTTACATGAATTTAATTTAATCAACGTAACATGTAATGTAAGACAATCAAAGACACTGTTTGTATACAGTTTTAAAGAAAATGATACTTAATCTTACTTTGTCCTGTTTAAAACACTAAATGATTGTCAGAGAGTTGAATCAAAAGAACAAACGTAAATCCTTGCATTGCTGGTGCCACAGACTGACTTCCTTACAAACAACTCTTTGGTACTATGTACAGAAAGGTTGACAGCATCATGACAGTGGGCTGTGATTAAGACGCCTTGTGTGCAGGTAGATATGCGCATGCGCAATCCCAGTGTTACGCTTCAGATTTTTTTTCTTCTATATATTAAGACTCACTTGTGGATTGTTTGGAGAGCAGCCACTGACGTTTAGCTGCAACACTGTAATAATATGTCTCAAATCAATCACATCGTCGACGCTGGACGTTATGACGGTAATACAAAGAGGAAAGTCAAACAGAGTCAGTGCAAAGCAGGACAGTAAATAACGTTACATTACATTACGTGTCCGTGTTAAGCGTGGGCTAATTGTGGTCAACAATGCACATTCGCACTGTTACGCTATCCACGCAGTAATGTTATTAATCACTATGACTCTCTGACTTATATATATTTATATATATCTCGTTGTTCAGGGAGATTAAAAGACAAGTTGCCGCTAGCTGTAGGTTAATTAACTTAGCTCAGACTTAGAATTGGTTAGCCACGCAGCTAACAATCAAAATACGGGCGCTGTTGAAAGGTTGTCCAAAAAAATATTTCGCTACCTTTGCTCAGCAAGTGTCACACTATGGATTCCCAGAGAGGAATATTTGCGTTCACTTAAAGCAAACGAAAAACTAGCTTTGAGTTTGTACTCACCGCTGTGGATCTTTCCTCGTCCGCCATCTTGGGATGATCAACTCTAGAAGCTGTTGCTATGGATACAGGAGTGGAACGCGGAGGAGTAAGCTTTGTGTTTACAGTCTGCGCTATTAATGAGCGTGTCGCCGACCCACCAATCCAATGTTAAAAATTAGACTTAATTATGTGAAAAATTGCTCATATTGTCATCATATTGTAAAAAATGGGACCGATTAAAGTTACTTTTCAATAAAGTATGGAGGCTTAATAAGCTTGAACTAGAAAACATAGCCTACTAAGCATTTAAAGTTTTAATAATTTCACACTGTCATATCATTAAAGAAGAATCAGACTGTAGCCTAGATGCTTAGATTAATATTTTTTTCTCACAAATGTGTATAGGACTGCAACCTATAACCTAATTATTTTAAACATGTAGCCTATAAACTTTATTAATAATGAAAAACAAGTAAGAAATAGCTTCATAATTAGGCCAACTCACAGCCCACCTTATGCCTTCAGAGCGCAACACTTTTCTCCAAACCTCAAAATATTGAAATAACATTTTAGTTATTAAGAGATTTAAAAAAAAACATTTGGGGAACATTTAACTGTAAAAAAGGCATATTTGGCATGTTAAAAGATAAATAGACTAAGGCCTCCTGGTTAGAAATAGTAATATTTGATGAGCTCTTTATACTTCAACAATAACTGACCCTTTGAAATAAATTCAATGAGGTAAAAAGTTCAATTGGGAGGAGAATAAGGACATTTAAAGAATCACTGGAGTATATTCAGAGACTGACATATCCCTCTGGGGTTCATGAGTATATCATAATAACATCAAAATGATAGGCTACAGATTCTTTTTTCACTGTGACATCTGGTATTGGTACATTTGGTCAAGCAAAACCATCTTTACTTGGTAGGCGTACACATGATACTTTTCAATAAGATCTTCAATTGAAAAGAGAAATCATATTTTATTCAATGTTAAGACTTAGAACCTATTTCTGACAAACAACCGACCAGTACATGTTTTAAATACCAGTATTTACAACAAACCTCAATACACATTGATCACAGGGAAACTTCACCATAAAACTATTTTCTATAAAGACAAAGAAAATAAGACAAAACATTTACAACCGACAGCCTTGTGCATCAATCCCCACAAAAAAATCAGACGATTACACTTGCTTAAAGGCACTGAGGTACACCTAAAGAATGTGATTGATACAGGGGCAAAGGATTAGAAAAGGACAGTATATATATTCACAAATAAAAACATGAAAATACTAATACCTACAAACATGTAGGAGTAGCTAGAAAATACAAACTATCTGCAACTATCTAGTAACACTTGACTTTGTCTGCAGTGTAATAACTAACAATACAAAGTCAAAATAATGAATATTTGACAGATAAATAAAAGTGTTCTTTCTGCTCATTATCATTCTTTGTAAATATATAAAAACTCTATACTATCTCAGCAACTTGGTCAGTGAATCTGCGCCCTGTATTCCCTTTTATTACAACAGGATCCATGGAAACATAATGGCGTTCTTAAAAAGTCAACATCAATTAAAAATGAAATAAAATGTGCTATCCCAGTTTTCTTCATTTGCCCTCAGACGAGCTGTTTACCTCACTTCATCTTAATCAGTTTGCAGATTTTAACAGTAAAAAAAAAAAAAAAACCTTCATCCCTTCACCGTCATTAATCATCAGCTCCGCCTATACAGCACTATAGATACAAATCAAAAGAGCAACTGTGTTCATCAGCAGTTTTACATGTAACAGGATGTGTCTCATTTTACATGGCATACGATGAGTGACCTGCAAAGAAAGTCACTAGAACATCTGAACTTGGTCGTATAAAGCGTACTGTCGGAGTTCAAATGTTAAAAAGGCAGAAAAATAATACTCATGACAATCTGATAGACAAGTAACTCTGTAACAATCTTCATGCTGCTGTGGGGACAAAGATAGAAACAAACATTATGTGATTTGATCATTGGTTGATTATAAAACAATCTCCAGTATTTTAAAATATCACCCCAGCAGTACTGAGTGTTTAATTTAATCTCTTAGGCTTCAGTGTGTTTCTACATCTCAACATGATAGAAAAGTCTTATCATGAAAATCCCCTCATGCTTTGCCGGCATTTTCAACATGAAATGATTTATAAAATTTATTTTTCACTAAACCTCACCTCTTTTGATTTGTGCACAACATGATTTCACACTCGTATATCCTTGGTCTGCTATGTTTAATGCTCTCCTGATGATATATAGTGGTCTGATTTTGCCAATTTTGTCTCTCCTACTCTGCCTTATACTTACCATCAGTTTGTCTTAATCCTACAATACATCCAGAATTGTATTACAGCACAAATTAACATGCTGTGTACTGATAAAGGTTGTACAAATATTCAATAACAACCAAGACGTTTACAACACCACATCACGCATCACATTGCTGATTTTATGGAGAGGAGATTATCCTTCTTCCTAACTTGTTTTCTGGCTCTGTTCATTAAATAATCAGTCCCCCCCCCCAAATCCCCCAAACTAATAGAAGAATGTTGGTTTATGGCTCCCTGGTATGATGGTCAGATCAGAGACTAGCCTGAGGCACTGAGGAAGTGGAAAACAGTCTAATTTTCCTGGTTCCTGCCAAAGGCTCCCTGAGCAGCAGCGCTGGCAGCGCTGGTTGCTGCAGTCTGAACGGTTCTGTTGGTCAGGACTCCGCTGGAGAACTCCTGCTGGGCCTTGGTGAAGCTGGCCCCTGTCCTTCTGTACTTGGAGTGGACCTGAAGGGATAAGTGACACAGATTAGGGCACAGACAGGTATCAATGTGTTAAGTTTAGGCCAATGGTTCTGGTCTTGTTTTGTCCGAAAGTCAGGAGGATATATTAAAAAAAGAAATGGGCCATACTTAAAGCAGGTGCTGACTCAGGTTTTTTTTTTTTTCTTCAAGAATTTGACAAGATTGCAACATACTCATTTGGCCAGTTGTACATGTTTTTTCTGTCTTTGCCATGAACTGTTGCGTTAATATCAGAGATTTAGTGATTAGTTTAGTGATTTAATGTTTTAATGTTTATATTCCAAAGCTGTATTGGTTCAAGATGCAGACAAAATTTTTTATTTATAATCTTAAAGCTTTAGGATTGTGCTGGCTTTGACAGCTGGATGCTCCAATACTCCACATAGTTACATAGAGTGCTAGTGTCTGTAGAAAAAGAACAACAGAATTAGGCCCTGTGTCCACCTAGAGTTCTTTTCTGAGCGCCAGCGTCTCTTTTCATGAGTAGAGAGCGTTTGCAGCAGTAGACGGCCGCCTGCTGAAAAATCGCCGTAACCAGCGTTTTCTTTCCCCTTTATTGCGCAGCCGCTCTGAGTGCTTTGAGTTGAAAATGTTACTTTTCAGAAAGGTGCTGTTAATGCCACTGGCGCTCTTTTCAAAATATCTGATATTCTCCGTATTTTTGTCCCCTACAAATCGTGTTTTATACTAACTCTTTGCTCCGTGTCTGCTGGGGTAAAAACGATTTCAGATATAAAACATACAGTAAAAAAAAAGAGTTACTGAGCCGTGTCGGTCATACAGCAGCCGTTGTCAACAGACTGTTGTCATAGAAACAGGACGGACGTGCAGCACTTTCATTCTCAGCACACAAACGCTTCATTCAAGCGCTTCTGAATGCACAGCCAGCGCTTTTCTGCCCCGGAAAAACTTTAAGTGGACACAGGGCCTTAGAATTGTGTAACTTGAGTAAAATCTCAATATTAGTATTTGAACATAAACATACCATCTTCAGTAGGATTACAGACAGGATAGCGTTTACGGTGAAAAAACCAGCCACGACCATCATGACCACAGCCACAGCCAAGTTTACGCGGATCATGCTGATGGCTGCGATCCATCCACTGTTGACAAGAGATACACAAACAAACAACAACAATTAAGAGTGAGTGTGTTTAAATAACAGCACACAAGCATTATAGTAGTGTGACAATGACTGATTCAAACAGTATCCTAACCTGAGAAAAATTATTATGAAAAGTTTGAAAAAGTAAATGATGGAAAAGTAAAAGGCTTAATAAATATTATATGGTGAAGAAAAGAAACCCAAAGGGAAAAGTCCCACACTTACAAAGCAGCAACCCAGACAAGTTAAAGCAGCAGGAATCTGTCAAAGAGATGCCAGTGAGGAGAAACACAGCAAGAAGAGACACACAAACACAACCAACATTTAATACTAATGAAGATAGAAACTGGTTGTTAGCAATGAATGACTATCTCATGCATTTTGACAACACCCTCAGACTGTCACCAACATGCAGATGAATATTCAGTGACAAAGGTTTCCCCTGGGGCGCTCTGGTAGTGGTTAATGCGTGTGCAAAATGTACAAGCAGGTGGCCCGGGTTCGAATGCGACCTGTGGCTCCGCTCCTTTCCCGCATGCCATTCCCCATTCTCTCTCTCTCTCACTGATTTCTGATTTCTATCCACTGCACTTAAATAAAGGCACAAAAAGCTAAATAAAAAAAGGTTTCCACTGACCTGTTTCCCCATCTGGGGATCCCTACAGTCTGAATGACGTACACCGCCACTTGGAAGAAAAAGACAAAAAAGAAGAAGAAGAAGCTGAAGGAGCTGTCCGACCTAGTGAAGGAAACAACAGGAAAAACCAAGTTACTGATATAGAACTTTTTTTATCCTTTAGGAACTTTATATCGTGTAAAAGCATCAATAGAAACACAAATAATAGCTGGACAGACTGAAAACAAACAATAGGCAACCTACAAGTACAGCTTTAAGAGTTTTCTGAAGGGTAGTAGGTGT
This sequence comes from Labrus bergylta, assembly GCF_963930695.1. Taxonomy (NCBI): domain Eukaryota; kingdom Metazoa; phylum Chordata; class Actinopteri; order Labriformes; family Labridae; genus Labrus; species Labrus bergylta. The sequence goes on from NC_089197.1 coordinate 13,157,610, forward strand.
CTAGAAGTCATAATCATTAGAAAGGAGAATTTAAAAGTCTCCAAATGTTGTGTTCTAGTACGTACATAAAATGAAGTGGAGGTTTAGGTCAGACCATACGCACTTAAAGACCAAAAATAGTCTTTAAAATCTTTTATTTAGTATATACAGTATTATGACTCTACTGGAGATATAAATTATGTTTGAGATGCTTATTCTCTGACAAGACCAGAGTCCAGAAGAATTTGTTTTTTTTTCAGTGGAAAAAAACTATTAAAGTTCTTAACCATAAGAAGAAATAAATTACAAATATTAAAATTATATGATATATTCATATATCTCCTACATGCACAGCAAAACATTTAAACCAGTGTGGTCGGTAATGCGACGTAGAGAATATTTCATCATGATCGTACCTGAAGGCCTTGTATACGGGCCTGTACCAGCAGATGAAGGACACGGGGGTGAAGAGGACGAACCAGAGGATGGCGAGACCAAAGTCAACACCACTCGCGGAGTCTGCAGTGAAGTATGCCAGACAGGCCAGCACGTTGAGGAAGAGAGTGGCACTGTGGACTTAAGAGACACACAAGAAATCAAACACATCGTAGACATCAACCCTAAAGGACTAATGCATCACAATTCTTTTCACAGCTAAAAAAAAAAAGTATTTTTCTTATAATCCAAAAGAAGGCCATTTGGAAGAGATTTTTGATAAAATCAATAATGTGTGACAGAAAATAATAACACAAACGGTTTTTAAGGACATACAATTGAAATGAATAAATCAACGTTTTACAAAACCTTTCAAATACAATGAGATACACTGTCCTCAAATGTTAAATCATTTTTATATGGAAAAATGTGATAATAGGCAGCACAAAAAATAATGATTGTTGTGGCTGTCAAGTTTTAAAAATGTTCCATTCATAATGTAATAATCCTATTGTAAACTAGGGGTTAAATGTTGTAAGTGATTATTGTATCTATAGAAGATTTCGTGTTGTGAAGACATTTTTAAGTCTACAGGAATGATGCACTGTGGTGTGCATGTAACCATGGCTGCTACAGATGTCAATTATAAAATTACTTAGAATTGTTGTCATACAACATTTATAGATATAAACATTTGTATTGAGGAAAAAGAGCTGCTTGCATGAGTACATACACATCCAGAGGTAGTACATTCTCTTGCAGATCCTGTGGTATTCCTCTGGGATGTCCTCCTCAAAGTCCTGATAGAAACACGGCTTCACAGGGGAGAAACTGGGTAGAGGGGGCCAGTTGTTCTGTTTTTCTGAAAGACAGGAACAACACAGCTGGTTTAACATCGTAACTGTCAATCCTTTAGTGTTTTTTTTTCATAACATCAGGACTTCTAATGCCACTTGTAAAAACAACTTGAACTTCTCACCGCCAGTGCTCGTTCTGCCTCCATTCCTGTTCTGCAGCTCCTGCTCTCTCCGCTCCAGGTCGGCTGCTTTCCTCTCCAGTTCCTCCTGCTGTTTGATCAGGCTAGCCTGGCCAGCAGCTGCATTTTCCTTAAGGGATGGAAGAGCTGCAATCTGAACACTGTGTTCAATATCATCCCTGCATCACTAAAGCTCCCTGCTGCATTTTCCATCTTAGAGGATTTGTTATTTGAAATCCATGAGCTACACTACATCTGATTTTACAGCTTTTTCAGCTGTACAAGACAGAACATCCTGAGAAAACTATGATATCCTAGTTTTTGTAACCATTAACTCCAACTATTAAAGGCACAGTGTGTAGATTCTGGCACCAGGGGGCTCTCAATCAAAAAAATACCAAAAGATGACGTTGAGGCTGGCGGGGAATCATGGGAGTGATTCCTTCTGCTACTTTGTCGATTAATGCATCAGTTTGTAATTCTCTTAATGCTCCTAAGGTTTTTTTTTACAATCCTGTAAAGCACTCTGATGTGCTCCATGTATCATTGGTGTTTTATAAATATACATGCCTTGCCAAGACAAATTTCTAGTATGTGAAAAACATTGTCAGCCATAAAGCTATTCTTTTCTGACTTGCTATTAAAGTTGAATTGAAGTCAAAATACTAACGTCAGTAGCACTAACATACAATTTTGATTCAGAATGGAAATAAGCCTTTATGTGACAAAATATTAAACAAGAGAACTCTTGCAAGTGAATTTTTAAACAATAAAACTATGTAAAAATACATTTGTTAGTCACAATTTCAGTTTAGGTGGGGCTCTATTTCTGCTACAAGCTTATCACTCTTAAACTTAAAGATGTATTTGTTCTTGTACTTATCGATTATTTTGGACATTTAAAGCTCCTTTCAGCTACAAAACACAGGTGCACTCTAGTAATTCAATCTTTACTGATATATAATGTTAAAATGTAATGTTCAGGTGCTCATTTCCTAGCAGTTAGGTCGCGCCCCATATACAAGAGCTACAGGACGGCCTGGGTTCAGATCTGTCTGTGCCCCCCCCCCATCTCTAAAAAAAATATATATAAAATGTAATGTCACATGGTACATATACATCAGACTCACCTGTGCACTCTGCTCCATCGAGGTCTGAAGGACGGCCGGTTGTGAGGAGGCAGCAGAGATGGGGATGGTCTTACCAGAATTGGTTCCCTTGGTAAAAGAAGAAATACTGATTTTTAACTTCCAAAAATTACCTCAATATGACGAAAGAACACTTCATCACATTCACAGTTAGAGTAAAAACAGAGGTACGAACCACATCAGCAGCAAAGGGGTTGAACTCCCCCACGTTTTCAGTGGCTCCACTGGTGGCTTGTGTGATGGAGGCATCCTGAAAAACACATTGAATAGATTCATGATGTATCCCTGAGAAGTAACAACGCCTCTTCAGTGATATGAGTTAAATTGTGTCCCAGAGAGTGCAAGCAAGGGCCAGGAATGTTACTTGAATGTTTTGTTATTTCACACCACATAAACTATTCATAGCCTCCTGGCACTAGGGCACATTTATCTCAGTTAAAACCGTGATATTTACAGTCTGTGGTTAAAACACAATTTCTTAGGTGTGAACGAGCACACGGTACGTTTTCTTTTAGTATATTGTCAGAAAGACATATGCTACCCTGCAAATGTCTTCACCGTCTGTAGCTTTTACATCACATTGTATATTACAATAACTTCTACCCAGCGGTACACAAACATACTGGGATGTAATTTATAAACATGAAACACTCGCATAGTTCTCCATATGAAACAAAGTGCACAATTATTTCCGGCTATATATATCTACCCGTATGTATTTATCAATGGCGTGTTTAAAATGAAAGTCGGTTGAAGGCTTAATGTTATAAGCAGACACCTGTTCTGCTCACCTGCGCAGGTTAATAAGCAGCCTACTACGTGCAGTGTTATTAACATACAGTTTTACACTTTAGAAAAAAACCTACTCACAGACCACAACGTGTCATAAGACATTATAGTGACGATTCTTGGCCAGGAAATACTGAAGCCAAACCGGGCCAAACCCAGCAACCAACCAAACAGGTTTTGGTTACAGCATATCTCTTTCAGTCTTACATTTACAGAAAAAACGCTGCTAAAAACTCGGAAACAAAACAAAACAATCACCTGAAATGGATTAACGTCCACGGGATCAGCGAAGGGGTTGCTTTCAAATCCCGACATTGTTGAGGAAAGTTTGTCTTGTGTGAAATAAACAACGACAGTCCCCGTGTCCCTGTCGGCGTCTGCTTCTCCTGACTGCTTCTGCTGTGACACAGGGCCTCTGCGCATGCGTCGGTTGAGGCGAGCGTCACGGACGGGGAATGGGAGTGGGGGGGGGGGGTTGGATTTCCCAGTGCCAGTCGTTATCAATTAAAGTTAGTTTACCTTTATTTTTAGAGTAATGCAATTTATTTCCATTGTGCAGTTCTCGTGACAGTCAGTCTGCTATTAAACAACTTTTTTTTTTTTCTTGAAATAGGACCCAATTTGTTGTGGTCAACATAACATGCAAAGTGAGAAAGCCTATTTGTAAAATTTCAGTCACGTCTTCAATGGTTTTAAGATGCTTTTGGGTTTTGTCGGAATTATGGGAAATGTAAAGGATAAAAAAAAAAAAAAAAGAAGATCCTTCGGAACATTTGAAAGTCTTATATTGCCAACTAATTTTCTCTTTGACAAAACAGAAGACACTAGAACTTGTTATTATTAAAACTACCCGTCAAATTACGTTATTAGCCTACACATCGTTAGATAACAATTTTTCAAATAGTGCACCTTGAAGTTGTTGCATTTCAACGACTATCTATGGTTGATTTTGAAAGGTGGAAAAACATGTTTCAAATGTGAAGGGAAAAAATGTATGTACCCACCAAGTTTTGGCTACATGCTTTTGTAGCTGTTACTTGAGTTCATTATATTGAATTGCAACAGGCAATTTCTGTTTATTGCTGTACAGGTTTTTAAGAATTTCAAACATGATGTACATATTAGAGCCATGAGTCACCAAATTTATAACAATTCTCTGTTTGCCCAACCCTTGTGTATACTAAGTATGAATTTTCTATTATTTTCGTCATATTGCTTTCATCTTTAAGATAAATAATGTGTTATTATGATAATTCAAAAGCTAATTCAAAATTAGAGTGGCAGGAACTTTTGTTCTTTGGTAATTATAGTGGTATGGAGACCTATCATATTTAATGCATGGTAGCATATCACCTGTCACCATCTTTGTTCCTTTTCAGACTCAAAAGGACAGCACACTACTTATATACAGCTTATGAATATAAAAAGTCAAAACGTCTGCTGTATAAAGCTCTGATTTAAATATACCATTAATAGTATTTGGGCGTCACTGCAGAATGTCAGGAATGAGAAATTAAGTACTTCAACATTGGACAGAAAGGTTTTCAAAGGACAAAAACACAACACATTCTCAATAATAAAGACAAAAGTCAGACTGTTTTTATATTCTTGTTTGGTTGCTATTCAGCAAACACTTTTGAAACTGGAGGTGGGGGTTGGTTTTGGAGTGGAGGGGTAACAATAGAGTTCAATAACAGAATGGCATTTGCCCCCTACACTTTACACATGACCTGTACTGTACATTACATTTGTTGTATGGCTGTTAAGCAGTGAATGCAGGGTTTATAATACACATTTAACATTCTTTACAGAGCTGGGATCCCCTTGGCTGGAATACAAACCAGCTGACTTGGTCCCTTTGATGGCGGTATTTCCCTTGTAAGGGGGAAAAAAGCAGCACAAAAACTTAAAACATATGGAGTGGTTTTCTCTTTTTCACACATACACACAGTTGAGCATGAGCGCTCGGCAAATGCACACACACGCACATGAATCATCCACTGCCCAAATCCGTACATATCTGTCCATTATACTCAAGAAGACAAAAAAAGATAAATATCTGACTTCAACTACCCAGCACAAGCTGGTGTTCCGGCTTTGTACAGTATTTATACCTGTATATTATATGCTATAAAGAATTTCTGTGACATTAAAATTTATTAAATAAGGGGAACATCTTTTTGTAATAACAGAGAAACCACTGCGTACACTGATTGTTATGAACTGTAAACTCATAAAGCAGCTAATAATATTGAGCTTAAGGTTCACTGCAACATCCATGACGCCTGATGTTGCCTGATTTCTTCTCATCTTCAGTAATACACTGCCTTAGCTTTCCAGCTCTGTAACTTTCCCTGATGCTGAGTGGTCCTCAGCATATTCCAACATTCCCTTTTCTCTGTCCTCCTGCTCAGTGCGTCTCCTCTTGGCGCTGGGTAAAAAGCTGCCAAGGCACTGTGAGAGCATGGTTGGCAGTTTAGTCCACAGAAGAGGAGCCCTTCCACTGAGTTATGTCCCACTGTAAAACAACCCCCTCAGTAACACTGTACACGGCACTTGGGGAGACTTCTTTGCAGACTTCCAACAAAGAAAGGCTAAGCAAAATGCTTTGAAGAGCTGAGATCAGTCGCCATTGCGGTATCTCCCACTGAGAGCTTATATTCCTGCCAGGGAGTTAAAAAAGGGAGTGCTTTGGTGTCCCAGTGTCCTTCATACCATGAATTCATTGTTGCCATACAAAATCTGCTGTGGTAGGTCTGAAGGGTCTCTGCCGTGCCCTTCACCATCTCTGGAGTGCCTCCTGGTTGAATGCTTGGCCCCCCTTAGTTTCTGTTTGCCCCTCTCTGGATTGAAGGTGCCTCTGCTAATAAACTGGGGAACTTCATCGTATGACCCGTCCTGATCTCCTGTCGGGCTCATGTCTGCACTGTCGGATTGGGAGGCCTGAGATGTATTGAGAGCCTGGGCCTGGGCTGAACCTGAGGGAGACTTGTTGTTAAAACGAAAGCGTCGGCCTGTGGCAGAGGACATTGGCTGAAAGTGTGATGAAGAGGAGTAGGAGGAAACACTGGAGCATGAATCCACTGAGTCCACAGAGTCAGGCTGACGGCGTAGACCACGTCTTCGGGGGCTCTGTACGTCAGATCTCCGAGGCCAGGGGGAAGTCACCATCGGACCTCTTTCTGCAAGGGAAAGCCAAAACATGTCAAGATTAGAGGTGGTATTATATCTTTTCTGCCTTATACAGAAAGCACTTGTAAGGTGAAAGGAGTTGGGAAGTAATGAAGTATAAATACTAAGTTACTGTACTCAAGTACAGTTCAGAGGTACCTTTACTTATTTGTCTGACAACTTTTACATTAACCCCTTCTAATTTAATACTATATTTAATACAAATATTTGCACCTTTCTGGTCCTTACATTTATTTTTTATTTTTTTCAAAGGGAATTGTTATATATTTTTTTGCATCCTTGTAGGCATCTTACCCAACCTTTCGAAAATCTCAACCAAAAATAGAGTTGACAAGACCAAAAAATGACAACTCCTTTGGATATTAAACAGTATACTAACATCATCTATAAGAAGTTAGAGTGATTCATAAATAATCAATCAGAGCCATAACAGCATGGTTAGGTTGAAAAGCCTCCAAAATATGACTTGAGGTTCAGCTAATGGGGCACAGCAGGAGGAACTTTGGACGTTTCCTTTTTAATTTTATTCTTTAAGTACATTTTAGACTCTCTAATTCTTAACTATTACTTTAGTGAAAAGTTACTTCTGCTTTAACCTGTCTCTTTTTTTATACAAGTATCCATACTTCTGCTTGAGAGAATAGTGAGAATACTTTTGCCACCTCTGAAGGTGAGTCAAGGTTTCCTGCCTGATGTCATACCAGAGAAGTCAGAAATGGTTCCTTCAGAGTCCACGTTGAGGTTTTCAGAGCTGTCAGCTGTACCGATAGAGGCCTCCGACTCCAAGGTCTCATCATCTGATGCTCTAGGCTCCAGAGCCAGCATCTCAAAAGTCAGTTCCTCTCTGCAGAGGCAAACAATATGCAGATTAGCTAAATGAACTGAAAAGCCAGTTTAACAGCTTATTATACGCAAACTTGTAACATATATTTACAATTCTTATAAAGTTTTTTATAAAAGTTAAACTCCAGTGAAAGTGTTTACTTTTCTTTCTGCAGGCTCTCAATTTGCTCAGTCAACACTCTCTCTTCCTGCTGCATGGCTGCCTGCTGATGCTCAGAGATCTCTGGTAAAGAGTCGGCTCTGTCTTCGCCATCACTTTCTGTTATCACAGCGTCAGGCACATACGGCAGCCGGGGACTAACGGGAGGCGAGGGCGTGTGGTAGCTGAGTCGCTGTACGTGTCCTTTTCCCTTTGAGACAAATAAAGGACAGATGTTATCCTCTATGTAATATAAATATATCACTTGTGCTCCATCACAAAGCAGTTCACCAGCACCAAACAAACAGTTACAGTACATTTCACCACTTATAACTTTGAGCTATTCACTTGCACATGCAGTGAATGATCCACATGAAATGACAAGCCAAGGTTAGAACAATTCCGCAGCACTAAACCACAACATAAATACAGCACAATACAACACAAACATTACCTTTTTGGCTGCATTTGGCTGCTTAAAAAGTAAAGTGAGAAGCAAAGAAGAGGAATCAGTAAAGCCGTAAAGGTCCTAAAGGTCAGTTTTGTTCAGGTTATTCCCACAGTGGAGCAATTACTGTAAGTTACTACAGTAGTTATTTTTCCAGTATTTAAAAATGAAGATTTATGTAACAATACAAAAGTGTGGGAAATCAATTGGGAAACTGCATTTGAGGGATCAAGGCAATAAATGTGTATATCTATGTCTATCCATTTCTACAAATCGAAGACAGATACTATAAGAAAGATGTCTGCTGATCGGATAAGATCGTTATCCGATTTTTTTTTCCCTACCAAACATCGATATCGGCCCCAAAAATTCCATATCAGTCGGGCCCTAGTTTTTTGCATTCAGTATATTCTGTAAAATTTCCCTTATTTGTGCATATTGGAGAAGATAATCATGTACTGATATATCTGGGACAAATCATATCAGAGCTTAACTGCAGACTATACCGTATTATCTGACCATATAATTAAATTTACATCGGCAATGTTTGTTAAATACAACAAATACATGTTTTAAGTAACAGCACAAGCTGAAATTGTGCACTTTGGAATGTCCCACACTACATACACAATCGGGCTGTTTTTGATAGTTTTGTAACGTGAATCATCAAAGATACATATCTTATAGACTAACACATACACACAAAAATAAAATAGAATCAAAAATAGAGACTAAGTGAAGTGATGACTCATGCTTTAGGGGATGGAGAGGATGCACATCATTTTTTTTTTAAAGAAATGAGACCGAGCAGTGATCGCTACAAAAACAACAACAACACCACCAGTGGATGATGGTTTGGGGTTGCAATCCGTGGTGTGTGTATACATACCATAGTGCGCGCTATGCTCAAAAATCTAACAGCTATTAGTGCGGGTTTCTGAGTAAAGGAAAGGACAGGTTAGGTGGAAGAATATGGCGGAGACAAACAGCTCAACAAGGAGGAAATCAGGGAAAGTTAAGCACTGAAGGAGTTAATAGTATGGTTCAGTCAGGTAGATTTAGCAATGGCTCAGTGGTTATTACGACATTTATCTAATAAGAGTAAGTCATAGTCACATTATTTGATCTTACCATTGATCGCCTAATGAGGGTCAGTCTGCACTTGGCTTTATTCTCAGCAAACTCCAGGCTGCTGATGTCCTTTAGTCGCACTTTGTACTTATTCATCTGTTCACAGATTATAAGTTCTACACACCTGAGGAGGGATAGAAAGAAACAAACGATGTCAGAGGGACAACATCACATCAAAACAAAATGATAAGTTCACATGGAGTTACCAAAAGAATCAAACACTTCTGACACACTTGTGAGTTAAAGCAGAGATATGAACCGAGTGTTTTTCGTCTTTTAAGCCCCCTTTTTGACCTTCATTATGAAACCTAAATGGAGATGAACCTACATCAGAGCAGACAGACTGAAAAATGAGAAAAAAACAACAAACAATGAAAAGTATACTGCAAATAAATCATCAAACACTTTTTAAACAAATCATAAAAGGAGTTGGAACACGTATAAACTTATTGTTTAAACTTTTAAAACATAAAAGTGTTTAAGGGGGTTGTTTAAAGTTCTTATCTAACCATTGTTGGGGAAATTTTCTGCAAAAGAAGCCGAATTAAACTTGACATTTCATGGAAATAATATTGCCATTGTGTGTTATGTAGTGATGATATTTTCTTCTACAATGATAATCAATCTGAGGAGAACTTCACTTGACTTTGACATTAAAGTTTTTACTTCTTTTTACATTTTCTCTTCTTCTCTGTCCAAACATTGTCAAGTCTGTGCTCTCACTGCCGTTAATGAATGTTAATAAATTAGATCATGATAGCCTTGAAAGAGTTCCGTTCCTTATCTCCACATGATACAGATTAATTCAAACTTTTTTCCCCTCCTGATCATGCGAATCCAAACTTACACACAATAATTCATTTTATAGACATGAAATACATCCTTACGCTGTGGTCTTGCTGATGTCCTGGACGCTCTGCAGGGGATCGATGGTGTCCGGACAGCGCAGGATACACGGGGCAAAAACTATAGCCAAGGCGTTTGCTGACATGCGGTTTGTTTCCTCTTGCAAGGCGATCCTGACGAGCACACATACAGTATAAGTATTTTTATCAGCGAGCAAATAAAGCAGTTTAACGTCTAAATCCTACTCTGAGATTACAATAAGACTATTCATTACCTGACAAGATGAAATATGAGGCGTTCCAGAGTGTTTAGGTGAGTTCTGCTTAGCTGGTCAATAATTGAATATACCGCTCGGATGGTTTCTTTTTTATCCCGCAGACCTGAAGAGACATTTCCAAGAGACAAATCATTATGTATGGTCGAGCACAAACTGTATCGTCTGCTGTTCTCTGTACTGCATTATTACTCGGGACAGACAGTCCAGTGTGAAAACACAATAGAATTGGATGATTGATGCTGACCACTTACCCATAACACGTATAAACTCCTCATACAGCTCAAATGTCATCAGAGGATTAGGCAGCTCTCTGAGCCACTGCTTGAAAACACTCCCAATAACATGGATGTTGTAGTCATCCAGGTTTGTGCTGTCCACATCTGTGTGTTCAAAAGAAGAATGTTTAGTAATCACGTTTCATTTCTAGAATGTGTAGAAGGAGTAGATTTAGCCTCTTGGTTTAAAAATGAAGCAAATACAGAAGTGCCTTAAACCACAGAGTTTAAAAGGGTTGACACCTTTTGTTTAAAAAAAAGTTGGATTTGATGAAACCTGATGGGAAAATGAGCCTATTTTCTAACTCGTTTTGAAATAAACAAGATACTTGTGCTCAAGCCCTTTGCGCTCTCTTCCCAGAGCTAATGCACTGCTGATAAGTTACATAACCAACCACATCGCCCTTAGAGGCAAACAGCTACCTTCAACAGACCCAGGCTCCGTTCATGTGAGCTCCAGGTATTGACATCTACCAAATGGCCTCACATTTCACAACCTCTAACCGGCATATCCCTTCACCGACGTTTCACCGAGTTTGGTCCAAGACACCTTGGGAAGCTCAACAGTTTGCTCTGGCGCTCATCACCATGGCCAGTTGCTAGTTCTAAAGTCTTCTACAATTAAGCATTTCAGTATTTTTCCTAAATGTTGCTCCTATTTAGATTAAAACACACATTCATTTAGGATATGCTTCAACATGTGGCTGACTGTGATTGATGAATAACCATCATAGCAGCCTGTCAATCAGAATAAATACATATAAAAGTGTTTCTACCCTGTCGTCCAAATATGTTCTCTTCTAGTTCAACAAAACCAAGATGGTGAAAACCAAAATGCCAAAAGGGATTTTAAGAACGTGAGTTCAGAAAACCAGTGGATGACATACATTGACCACCTCCACTTCTTTAAAACAGACTCTGCTTTAACCCCACCAGGTAACATCATTCATCTGTTATATGAAATCCACATCAATAATTACCTGTGTCAAGTCCAAGCTTGAGCTCTTTGATTTTGTTGGTGGATCCTGATTTTCTGTATATTCCTTCAGTGTAGACGCCGTGCATCTCTATGTAGTTTATAAGCTTCTCCACTACTAACGGCACCGCCCTCTCATCGTTAGTCAGACGAGAAACTTCAACAGCAAACTGTCTGGAGGAAAGTTCTGGATCAAACTGTTTGAAGAAACAGACAACACATACTTTGTTAAAACACAGAAACAAGCACACAGCCTGTATCGTATATTTAAATATATCACCACAAGTTTATACGTTTTGCAGATGTAACACTGGCTACTGTACATGAGCCCACAGTCACACAATTAATGTCATGGGATGTTATTGATTAGGCGCACAACATGGCTGACTCACCTTCTTACTGCATTTGGTGGTCGTCTTCTGGCAGCACTTTCTGTGGCAGGCGTAGCGACACACTGGATAAACACAGCCAGAGAAATCAAACAGGTCATTCCCATTATCCACAGAGAGACAGTGCCTCCTCATTATTCAGCAAACAGTACGAACAAAAGAAGAAGAAAAAGTTATCGTTTGAGAGACCATAGCAACATCGGTGTTGAATATAAAGCACAAGCTGTGTGGAGAAATGTCCGCAGAGAGTGAGCAGCAAACCCCATGAGTCCAGTTGAAAACAATCTGATTAGAGGGGAGGGGGGAGAGGGCGGGTCACGCTCTGTCAGGCTGGACTGAGCACATCCTAGTGTGTGTGTGTGTGTGTGTGTGTGTGTGTGTGTGTGTGTGTGTGTGTGTGTGTGTGTGTGTGTGTGTGTGTGTGTGTGTTTGTGTTGTGTGTATAAGTTCAAGTGAATGATTGTATAAAGATAAAGTGAACAATATTTGATGTTGATGCTTCTATTTCCCGCAATATCAGCTACACATATGTGCTAGGACTGTGATTTATCTTTTAGCTGTTGATTATTTTGTCAATTAGCTGATTGATCTACTAGTAAAGAAATGATCATGAGGACCAAGAAGTGACGCTGTCAACTGTTATTCATTCACCTGCTGATCCATGCTCATTGCGATACCGCAGAGTTGAAGGCATGATAGATGACAACACTTGAATACACATTTTTCTGCTACGAAGCTTAAAACACTGAAATGATTTGTATCTTCACCCTGGCAGCTCAAAGCATGTACACTCTCATCAGAGTCTCAAGGTGAGCACTCATGATTCAGACACTATTTTAGTTTACAACCAAATGTTAAAAAATGTCCCTATCCCCGCCTTCTGTTCATGGCATTAAAACATGGCCAGAAAGGTGTGTTTCTTTCCAGTTGACAAAGATGATGTCATAGTGAAGTTAACAAACTTGAGCGATTGTTGCCATGACTTTTGTATGAATACTTTTTGGAAAACCCTGCTTAGTGAGGTTACAGAGACCTTGACTTTCACCACCGGAATCAAATCACCTTAAATGGATTAGACATTTCTGCCAAGTTTGAAAAGATTACATCAAGGCTTTCCTGGGATAACACATTTATAAAAAGAGGTTGGACCTACAAATAAAAACACTTTCTGACACACATAATGACAACAATGTTATGTCAAAAATCCTTTTAAGACATTTTCAATAACTTCTTTATGATTGAGTGATTCTGCAGCTCTGCTGGATTCCTGCTGTGATACATTAAACACATACTCACATTTGCACACACAGGCCCGGTCCATCATCCAGATGAGTGACTGGCAGTATTCACAGTATGTGGGGATGCTGTACTGGGTGGACTTGAAGATGTGGCCGTTATGCTCCTCCACCTGCAGGGTGCAGCAGAGCACAGGGTTCATTTAGAGTTCACCTGAGTTTTTTTCTTTACCACTCACATGTCTGTTTTACTTTTTTTTTCTTTTCTTTTCTTTTTTTTTAAGTCATTTTCTATTCAGGTCACTGATGTATTTATATCATGTTATTCCAACGAGCATGAATTGAGGTGTTGAAGGGTTGGCTGTTAGAGGAAAGAGTTTTTCTTTCATGCCTTATGAAGTCATGAGAATGAATAGACACTTACAATGTCGGTGTCCTTTTTCCTCCGCTTTTTACGTTCAGGTTTAGGTGCCTGCTGTAGTGGGAAAAACACAAAAAGAGAAGAGCAAATATGTTTAAGAAAGAATCCCTTACAACCTTGTATTTGGAAGATTTATGTATAAATGTTGCACACTGAAAGGTGACACTTTCCACATTTCCACATGACAAAATGAAACTCTCTTATTTGAACATGAAACAGCTGACTTGTATTTCTTCAACGTTATCCCAAAGCTGTCTTTACCTTGCTGAGTGTGCTGTCCAGAGGCTTGTACTCTGTCATGAACTCATCCAGGAAAACTTTAAAGGTGTTGACCCACACTTTGACAGGAGACTCTCTCCAGTCCCTCTGCTCCTGTCGCATAGTCTTCTCCAAGATCTGCTCGAACAGAGCGTACAGGTCTTTGTAGCGGATACTCTTACCATCATCCATCTAAGGAGAAACAAGACAGAATTACAAGAGGTGTGCAGTATTATCTCCTTAAATATAATGTACTCCTATACACGGCTGACATTTTGAAACCTTTGCCTAACCATTGAAAACAGTACTGGAGTTTGATTACAATGTTTTGCTTTTAATCACTGAGCTTGAGTAGGGATATCACAAGTTATATTTATAGGTAGGGAGTATCATTTTAAAGAACTTTTCCCATTTTAAAGGACAGTGTATAAACTGTTGGCAGCACTTACAGCGAGTGCAGTTGAGTAAGAGTTGAAAATGTTGAGACGGAACTCCTTCAAAGCCTTTTTAAAGACGACGTCCACCATGGTGTCCTTCTTACTGTCCTCTGTGTCCAAGTCGTTGATCTGAAATGTGACACCAAAATTGTATTACAATAAACAAATATTTTAAAGGTTGAAAAATTAGCAATATAATCCTCATATGTACAAAAGAGAATAGCAGAAAGTATGCCTGGCTGTACCTTCTTCATCAGGAAGTCGTTCATGCTCCTGTAGTCGTTGGTGCAGGTGAGGATCTGCAGCGAGTCGTTCTGCCACTGAGCCGACTCCAGAGCCACGCTGCTAATCTTAACGCTGCGCCTTCGCTTCACCTTAGGGGACGGCTCCTTGTTCTCCTTCAGGTCCCTGAACCCTCGATCCAACGTCAGGTCAGGACTGCAGGGGGGCGACATGTTTTCCTGACCTGCTCAGAGGAAGAGAGTCTAATTCAGTGGAGGTCCTTCTAGTTCTGCAAAGTGACCTAAAAACCCCACATCATGTGCAGTTTGAAAAACAACTAATGGTCTCTGATCTGTACGGTATTCATCATTTCACTCATTGTTCAAGCAGAAATCACAACGTACAGATTCAAGCTTTTAAAATGTGAGCTTCTGCTGTTATCTTTCAGGTTTGAACTGTTGTTTTGACTACTTTTTGTTTTTTTTAAACATCACTTTGGGTTCTTTGAAAATTGCAATCAGCTTTTTTTGTCCCATTTTTGGGCCATTTTACTGAACACAAAGATGCATCTGCAACCACCATGTTGAATAACACACCTTCTCCCAGCAGCGGTCCTGTATCTCCATAGTCTGCATCCACTGAATCAGCTCCACAAATCAGCTTCTCTCTGGACGTCTTCTTATCTCCGTACTTGGTCTTTCCCCAGAAACGCATCTTACCACGAACCCTGATCGGAAAAAAAAGAAGACTCTGAGTTGGAAGAAAACGGTGTTCAAAATGTAAATATCTTTAATGTTTAAGTGAAAAAACAATACTTTTAAATTCTATGGAGACTAAGGAATCATGGAAATAAGGTTCAGGGCAAAACAAACCTCCCATCCTGCGAGCTCTTGCGCATTGAGTCCGATTTGCACAAATCTCCCGATGACATGACTTTGTGAAGTTTCTTTTGCTCCTCAGTGCTCGCAGGCTGAAACAACATGAGGTACAATAAAATGGTAAAGACACGGCTGAAGTGAAGCAAAGCCTCCCTACTGTGCACTTTCATGTGATCAGGTTTGTTTATAGCTGAGGACAAGTTTAAGCCAGTAGAGGGCAGCATCACATCACTGTAGCAGCACAATATGTTGTACAATAACTGAAATACTATATGGTATTTAGTTTAATCATAATTATTTAACAGTGATAATAGGATGCAGTAACACATTAAACATACTTTTAAGATAAAACAAAATATGTTTATGCAGGAAGACAGCTGTTAAGAAAAGAGAAACAGTTTGTTAGAAAGTCAAGAAGAGTGACTGATGAACATTTCAAGGAGTTCCACCGTTCGGTTTATGAGCAGTGTTACTCCTACAAGAGAAAATATAAAGAAGTGAACATGCAAATATTGTTAGTGAATGAGGAGGGATTAATGAAGCAGAAAAGTCTCTGTTAGTACTGTGAGAGAAAGATAAGTGTGTTAGAGGAGAAATGTAGTTAGAGGATTCATATCTTACGGGGAAACATATTTCAAAGCTTTGTCATGCATTAATCAGGATGCATGAAGTCAAATGAAGCATCTCTGTGGATAATGATCTCTGAAGTGATTGTGCAACCAATCAAGTATCAGATTTATGTTTGGATGACAGCCTTAAAGTCATGTCAACACATGAAATTCTTTCTGAAGAACTGTGTTTTGGTTCTATCATCAACCATTATTTCAGAAGGTGTTTCAAATCTTCTTTGAAAAACCTGCCTTGAAATACTTTGAAATGTCTTCCACCCTCGTGAGAAGTTATTGTGCATTAAGTTTAGAAGCTCAGTTTGAGTCAGAGGTGTGCTGCTCTCTCTGTTGAAGGGTTAGAGGTGTCAAAGAGAAGCCACGTTTAAGAGCGCAGAGAGGATCACTGGTGGCTTTGTTGGCGCCTGTTACCATGTCTGAGTCACTGAAACAGGACTCTCCTAAGCCCGCGTCTGAGGAGCTCTGTTTGGAGAGCGGCAGAGTGTAATGACGGGGGCTGACGGGGCTGTCGGCGTCATTGTCATCCTCGTCTGTATCGCCCCCCACTGAGGTGATGGGGACGCGGGTGAGGAAGTCGGAGCGGGTCCGAGCCATTCTGGCTTTCTTTTTTTGGCCCACTCTGCCAACCTAAAGTTTGTTCAAAGTGATAACAGCATGATATTTAAAAAGGTGCCTTTCAGAACCTGTAGACATTTTGGTTCCTCAGGTTTGCTCCTCATGTGGGTCAGTTGTTAACGTTTGGATGATTATTAATCATTTACAGGACAATAGACTGTGTGAAAGAAGTAAGAGTAGCCACTCTGATGTCACATGAAAGAACGATGATGATGATATTTCAGCCATTTTTGAACCTGAAGTGCCCATGTATTTAGACAAGAGTCTAGGTGTGCAATGATACATCTCTACCCTGACTGACAGGTCACCAGGTCGCAACATGTCAACTGCAAGGTAGCCAAGCTTTAAGCATACCACGTGTTACCATCTACAATATCATCAACAGGAGCATGATTTAGATAATGTAACGTGTTTGTAAAACTCATTAGTAGATGGACTTCAGGGGTAATAAATCACTTCAGGGGTCATAAATCAAATGAAAAGTAGGGTTATTTTTCTCAGATTCTTCCATAAGATCAGACTGTTTTTTGTAACTAGTCGAGTTGCCCCCTGCTGGCCATTAGTCAAAATGCAGGTCTAAGGCTTATGGATTAGCTTTACTTCTTTCATACAGTGTACGTTCACAACAAATCAAATGCACAAAAGCAAACCCACAAACACATGCTGCATGTCTGTTTTCACAAAAAGAAATCGGTGTGATGACTCACATCTCTGGATTTTGATCCTTTAGGAGGCTTTGGGACCGGAGCGGGACTCTCTCGTGGGGCGGTTGCAGGTGTTTCTTTAGGAACAGCATCACCGTCAAACCTGAGGGACAAGAAGAAGAAAACAAAAAGACAAAATTCTTATTAAAGTGAAGTAATAATCTTCAAAAAGAGCTGAAATCAGAGCGTCATAAAGACTGTGGCGACAGAGGAATTATGTTATTTTTCTTGAGAGGCCAATGTTAATTTGAAAGCCTCTTTGAAATTGTTCAGAATTGTTATCATTATCCCCTGTTGTGTCTTTCAACTTGTTTTTTTATGTGACTGTGACTTTGTATGGCTGCCATCTTGGCAAGGTCTCCTTTGCAAGTGATTTTAAACCTCAATGGGAATTCCTCGTAAAATAAAGTAAATAAAATAAGATGTATGTTTACTTTAAAATTCCTGTTATTTATGTATTTGTTTGTTCTGAGGTTGTCTTCTTCTCTTTTGGGAGCTTGTATTTTTATTGCTAATAATGTGTTGGATGACATGTCCAAAAAAGTATTTGGGGACTAAACAACTTTAAAATAGGCACAACATACACATAGTTAAAGGGAAAGACATAAAAAGAAACATCAACAAATTCACTACTCACTTTGTAAACGTGACGTTGTCCTTTGGGGAGAAAAAAATGTTGCCTGGTTTGTCTTTCATACTGACTGCGGTGCTTTGATTACTTGCGGGCTTCTTTGCTGCTGTTCTCACCCTGGTTCCTCCATCTTTGGTCTCCAGGGTGAGTTTGGGTGCCCAGCCCTCGGCAGGAGGCCTGGGTCTCTCTCTGGGAGCAGATGCTGGTGGGGGAGGCAGCTGTGGTCGGGGCGTCTGGCGCTGGATGTCTACACCTGGGGGAGAGTGCACTAATGGGGGAGTGGAGCTAGATTGTGTCCTGGCATGAGGAATGGCTCCTGCTGTCCTCTCTATCAGCAGTGAACTGGGCCTGAGGGGCTTTCCAGATGTTGCAGCTCCACCAACATCTTGTCCGTGTCCCTGTCGACTCTGCTGGATCTTGTTCAGAGCTTCTCCTCTCTGTTTCTCAAACATGTCTCTCTCGTACTGAGCGAAGAACAATCGCTGGCGCTCCAGCGCTTCTTTCTGCTGCCTGATCTGCTCCATCATCTCCTTCTCGTTCTGCTGCTGCTGATTCCGCTGCCGCACCTCCTTCTCCTCGTTCAGTCGCACCAGCTTCTCGATGACGATAGGGTCGGCCTGGGGGGCCGATTTAGGAGTGTGGACGGGACTTTGAGGCACAGGAGCTGGGCCTGGTTTCTGCGGGGACGGCGTTAAATCCCCTGTCTGAGCTGCAGAATCTCGAACCTCCACAGGGGGACGGATGATATCACTCAGCTCCTCACTTAGTGGGGTTTCTTTCTGCATACTGATGACCACCACCACTGGCCTCCGTGTGGATTCTTTCCTTTCTTTGACAGACTTGATAACAGTAGTGGTGGTGGTGGTGGTTGTGGAAATGGCTGCCTCTCGGGTTGGCTGATCTTTTTCTGCAGGAGGAACAGAGACGACTGTGCTGCCCTCGCTAGCAGGGACGTAAAAGGTAGGGAGGTAGTTCTCGTTTTTGGGCGGACTCATGGGCGCAGATGGGGCTGTCTGATCCATTTTGTTCTGGGGTTCACTACCTGCGTGAGCTACAGCATCAGACACCTCTGTCCTGTGGGGTTCGGCGGGCATTGGGCTTGTTGAGACCACCTCTACAGGAAGCTCTGGTTCAGGAGGGAAAGAAGGCGGAGGGGAGAAGGCGTCCTCGCTGTCGGTCACCTCCTCTACAGCCTTAGGAGCCTCGTCTTCCATGCTGAGAAGCTCAAAGCTTCCTTTGGAGCTCTGGCTGTCGGGCGTTCCCTGCGGTGAACATAAGGGCGGGGTCACAGAGGGCATCAGCTCCACAGACCAGCGCCTCTCCTCAGATGGCGACGACGCACCACCACCTGTGGCCCGCACTTTGAGGAGCTCCAGGCTGAACTTTGCCTGCTCCAGCTCCCTCATCCGCCGGCTCTCTCGCTTGGCACGAGTGGTCTTCTGGCTGGGCTCGTCGACAGTCCTAGACCTCTCTCGTACCACCACACCCGACGTCTGGATCGCTTCAGTTTCCACTTTAGAGATGCTCTCTGTTCTCTCAGCATGTTCTCTTCCTTCTCCTTCATCCTTTTGTGCACCCTCCTGGCTGCTGAGGATTTGGAGGCTCCTTTCCCGCTGTTGGTAAGAAGGATCCTCCCATGTGCTGATGTCCAACCCCATGATCCTCTCCTCCTCTTCCTCTGGAGAGAGACTCACCTGGCCATTCTGTAGCTGAAGCACTTTCTCCTCAAGCTCCTTCATCTCCTTCAGTCTTTGATCTCTCAGTTTTCGGAAGCTGTCAAAAGAGAAGGCAGGATTACAACTTTCCATGAGGTGAATATACCTCCAGCTCCTCTCCTCAAGATATATTCTAAACAGGTCGAGTTCATAACGAATAATTTGTCCCAGAAGTTTTCCCTGAATATAGAGTCGGATTTAGTTCTTGCTCTCAGCAGGCTCAGCTAATTGTAACAGCTTTGAGTTGGACTGCTTGCGTCATTGCACGCTGTAGTCTATAAGCAGTCTGAACAATGACTAAATACAGTGCAGCAGCTGAGCACCAAGATTAATCTGCTTTTTTCACCAGATTAAGAAAAATAATGCATTCTTGAAAGCTATTTTTGGAGAATAAAGCCTTAATAGAATGCTTACTGTTGTTTTCTTTTGTTATACTCAACTCATCCATACCTTTCGTTTTCTAAAGTAAAGGGTCATATAGTGTGACTGTGTGGTTTTACCTCTGCCTTGTGAGGTAGCCTCTGCTGTTAGCCTGCAGCTGTACCACAGCTCCGCACAGACGTAGGTATGCTTCTCTGGCTTGATGACAGCGCCAGGCCGTCTGAATAACCAGAGCCGCTGAGCAACGTCTGGAGAGCCATAACCTCCACGCTCTCTGCAGCACCACAGCAGACTCCCTCCACAGCCGGAACCTCTGACGCTCTCTGTAACCTCGCCAGTGAGTCTGCAGACATAACGCGGCCCCCTGCTGAACTGAAGGATCATAATCCTCCTCCTCATCTTCATCCTCCTCTTCTTCTATGGGCCGGTATGAGTGCCACCATTTCTGTGTAGAGATGATGAAAATGATATATTATTTTCAAGCTGTTAAAATCCTTAATTTTCTTTAAACCTTTTCTCATGTTTACTGACTTTAGACACTAGAAGTCCAAATGTCATCACACAAAGCATGATTCACATTTTCTTGTTTATGAATGAAAACGAGTAAAATCCCAACAACACTGAAGAGGTCTTTGAGAGAACAGCTGACTTAAACTGTATTTGAGTTTTTTTTCTTAATACATTTTGTAGACATTTAAGCTTATTTACAGTTCAGTAACTTCAGCTAAACAACTTAAACATATTTGATATCAACAAAGATTTACAACAAGTCCTTGAATTTAGTCAATTGTCTCCTGAAAATCTACAATCTCTGCTAAACTAAAATAACAATATCATATGGAAAACATTGCTGATCTTTATAATTTTCACAAGACAAAATGTAATCATAACAGATTATAAAATGTATTCAAATGGATCCCATGCTGAATTACAATACAACTATAGAAATAATTCAAGAGGGGCGCCGGTGGCCTAGTGGTTTGCTTTCGTGCGCCCCATGCACAGGGGCTGTGGTTCTCAAGGGGTGCGGCCCGGGTTTGAGTCCGACCTTTGGCTACTTTCCCTCATGTCATTCCCCTCTCTGTCTGTCTCTCTCTCTCTCTCTCTCTCTAAAAAGCCAAAAAAATAAACCTTGAATAAATCCTTGTACATCTACAACTTCCCTGGTATCTAGAGTCATACAAATATTGGCAATAATTCTAGTTTTAAAATGAATTGTTTTGAAGGACTTGGGTAACATTTGAAATAATATATTGCCCCATTGAAATAATTTAGGGCTAAAAATATGATTGTTTATAAGAGGTCCATGTTTGTCTCTAAAGCCTGGAAGAAACCTCGGGAGGGTTTGTTTTGTCAGTATTATTATTGTTTAGTGTCTACTTTTGGTTTCTGGTCTCTCTGTATTAATAAGGGTGTATTGTAAGCCTGTTTTGGACTGGGCATATTGTTCATACATGACACAGTAAAAAAATAAAATCAATCATGTAATGAAATGTGTTACCTTGTTAAAATTTTATATCGTGAGCTTTTTCACTAAAAGCAAAAAACACTAAAAAAACAACTCATTAGTTTCTTGATTTATGCCTTGATTTATTCATTTTTACATCTGAATTAATGCAAAACATCTTGTAAGATATGAGATCATACATACTGATCTCATCTCATATTTTTCACATGTTACAAACACACCCAAAATCAATAGGAATTAATACAGAATTATTGCTCTCTCTCTTTAAGAAGAAAAGAAAAAGGCTTAATTAGAGATAACAATAGAAATCAATGGAGGTAAGAGAGCTGTGACAATGAAAAGCAATCCACTGTACCTGGATGCAGAGCGCGGCTTCTCTCATTCTGACAAACTGCTTCCTCTCCAGCCGGCCTCTGAAGCGCCTTTGCAGCGTGACGATACGCCTGAGAACTTCTGTGTGCAGTAAGGCCTGCAGCTGCTGGCGCTCAGCCTCTCGCAGAAACACCTGAGGGGAGAGTCACACTTCATGAAGAGCAGGGTTGACTGACCACTCACAGATATATGTACACACCCACACTAGCTGTACATACTGTCACAAGTATGTCAGGTATGATCCTCTAATTATATAGACAGCATCCTGAAGGCAATGGACCCCTCCATCATGCCTCATTCATACTGAGGTCTTAGACACACCTAAAGTGGGGCACTGACTTCATTACATCCTCTTTTTTTTCTCCAGAGGGAAGATTCCTTCAGGTAATATGAGGTTATGTCCAACATGGTCCTTTCCTTATGTCCATAACTCTATTTATAGTGGATGTCATTCAAAAGTTTAATAAAGTCAGTTCAAACCCACACATATATTTAGTAAATACATTTAGGGGTCTTGAACTTCATTTCCCAGATTCCCTTTAGTCTCAGCATAAAACAACATATAGTAGAACATGAAACACATAATAACATACAGCCTGGTATTATCACTGGTGTCACCAAACAATGAAAGAACAGAAGATCACTAAAGCACTGCTTTGCCAAAACATTTCATCTCACACCTGGACTATAGATTGTGATTTTATTTAACTTATTGAACCTTGATATTCCTATTAAGTTATTGGCAAAGAAGCTACAAAAGTTTGTTTTTTTCATACCAGACGTCCTTCATTTTCTGACTTTCCCATAACTAAACATATCTAACTTTGCCTTAGAAATGTTCAAAACAAGCTTTTTCATTCACTCATACACAAAAACATACAACTTTGTCATGAGTTTATATAAGATCTGAACTGCTGAGAGTTGAATAAAGCTCAACCTTTTGCAATCCATGTGTTATGGTGAACACATTATGTAGGCTAGTCCCAAAAAAAATGAGACCCACTGTATTTGTTTGTAAGATCTGCCCAGAAGAAAGGAGAAATCAGGACTCTTACCATTGTCTTTCCCACTTGGTACCCATCTGGTTGCAGGTCGAGCTGATCCAAACACTCTTGGATGTCCTCTCTGGTGGCCCTGGTGCTCTCTGAGAGCAGCACGCTGAAGTGATGAACAAAATCCTGTCAAGAGAGCAAGAAGGATAGGTGTTAAGAAGAAAAACACCATAGAGCGGTGATTCTCAGCTGTGCTGCATGCATCACTTGGTGGTACCCAGAGCCCACTGCAAGGCTGAACGTTTGCACTTCAGGTGGCTTTAGTCCTTTATCCCAAAAAATAGCTAAATGTCATTTGATAACATATGATCAATGTATGCATGTACACATACATTTGAAATGCTATTTAATATTTGTAAGTATATAAGAAATAAAACAAGGGCCGCTGGTGGTGTAGTGGTTAGTGCGAGGGCCCCATGTACAGAGGATGTAGTCCACAAAGTGAAATCATTGTCTGTATAAAAGAAGGGGACATGGCCAAAGCCTCTAGATCATTTTTCTTTTAAAAATATCAAAACTGGGAAATTAATTGACTCTCTCCTAGTTCAGGTTGCCATGGGAGCAATTCACCAATCACAGGCATGCAACCATTATTTACAAAACGAGTATCACACTGTCATGACAAGTCCCCAAACTAGAGACTGAGAGCATTCAGTCATTATGAAAATGTTAACTCAAGTAATTCAATTAACTGAGAAATTGCATCATTTTGTTACCTGGTGTTGGATTTCTCTTTGCAACAGCAGTGCAGTTGCTTCATACAAGCCAATTCAAATAAGTTTAAGGCACTTGCACACTAACTTCACTTTTGAACCACAGAGGCTACGTCCACCTCCTTATGTACCGTCTTGGAGTGAAGTCGGACACATCATTAACTAACAAAACAATATAAGCTAAACACAGTCAGATTCAGACCCATTAGCAGAATGATTTGGATGTTTGAAATGGCCTATAGCTTCTAAAAACAGTACAATTTGTGTGTCTGTTGTTGGAAATTTTAGACTTTAGGATTTGGTTTGGAACATTGTGCTACATAGTCTGAAAAGTCTGTTATGGATCTTTGGTTCACATTTATGTTCTGTAAGGAGTCCAACAATAGATTTACCTTGCCCTAAAGTCAACAGTTTATCTAACGCTGATTCCATTAAAGGATCAACCGTTTGTGGGCGCTCACACATTGGTCCTGATTCTAAAATACGACTCTTGACCATGATGAGAAATTGAAGCAGAAGAAATAGCATCACTCAAGCAGAAAGCAGCTGTCAGGGCACATGTGGTTTCAGGTAAGAGTCCATGTTGTCCTTATTTGCAGAGGTTCAAACATCACGACACAAATATGCTGAACTCCCACTCCTCAAACTGAGGCCCATTGTCTGTCTTCAATACTCCGAGCACCCTGAGCTGCGGGGGGGTGGAGAGAGTGAAACAGATGCTGTGTTTATACAACTACAAGCAAGGGGAGTGTTTCAGAGAGCCGACACAATGGAGAGGCTCTGTTCTGATGTCTGAAGAGTCAAACAAGCGGAGTTCTCCACTGTGATAGCATGCCCAAGATATTTCTCATTAGTGCTGACCGCAGCTCAAAATATGTTTGGAGACATTTTTGGTAAATGACGACGTCTGATGGTAAAATCTGCTGAGTGAGATCATCAAAATAGTTACGTTGTGGAGTTGTTCCACTTGTGTCATGATGACTGCTCGCAAAGGGTCAATCCATACAAATAATAAAGTACATAATAATGTTTTAATACTATTTTGTATGTATTATTTTACATACTTTTATGTATGTAAATGTTTGTTGGAACTTTCTTAAGGAGGAATTTGAAGAAGAACGCCCTGTTTCCACCCAGCGGTCCGGTTCAGTTCGGTTCGGTTCAGTATGGCACCCATTTATTGGCGTTTCCACCATCAAAAGTTGGGACTAGTACCAAAATAAGGGATCTGCACCGTCCTACCTTTTTGGTACCCTTCTGTTGGCTTGCCAAGGGTACCGATCCGACCATAAAGGGTCCCTTTTATTTACTGTGTCATACTCTTCTTCTTCACTGAACTTAATTAATAGCGGGCAACGCTGTTGGGCTGCTATGACGTCAGCGGCCATCTCCATCTGGCTTACACTCCGCTTACCAAATAAGGGTATGGTTGGCTGTGGAAACGCAAGCAAGATCAGGGTTAACCGTACCGAACTGAACCACACTGTACTGAACCAAACCGGACCGCTTGGTGGAAACGGGGCTGATTACCAGTTATTATGCTGTTACCCAGTAGGATTACGAGCTAAACATTACTTTACCTCATTCAGGATTCACTGGGTGTTATAAATACTTAGCGATTCCATTTTGATTCTTGTGTGCAGCAGGAGTCTTCGCTCTAAAGATCTCTGCACTGAAGATAATACAACCTAAACTAGCTGCACTGCTACAGTGAATAACACTATGTGCATGGAAAAATAAGCTGTAGTTAAAGAAGCAACTCACACAGCGACTTAATCTTTGCCTCAAACCTCCAAAGAACGTGACTGGCATAAGTTTACACAAAACTACCAAATGGAAACTACAGTGAGAAGAAACTGGAGTGGGAGTGAGCCTCTCCCCTCAAATCAGCGCTAAACATGATCCGTGTTATTAGTCAGTATTTCTCACAGGGTTGACATCATTTTTAAAAGAGCCAGTATGGTTAAGATGGCTGCCACACCACGTCCCCCATAATCCCCTCTTTACACAACACAGAATGGATCCAGGCTTCGACAACATGATTGATCACAGGAACCAAAAAACCCTGATGGAAAACTGAATGTGGATCTGAACATTTTGGGATGTGAGCAGTGAGGTTGATTGTGTATAACAGTTCAGCCAGCACAAACGGACAAAGAGGAAAAGCGGTATACATATATGCTGATGCTAAACTTCTTCTACACATTCTTCTGACGCTCAAAGAGTGTTTCTCTTTTTTGACAAGATATTTATCTTTTTTAGTCATTATAAAAGGGATATAAATCAGATCATGTTTAAAGAGTATCTACAGGGTTCAAACCTGTGTGTGTGTGTGTGTGTGTGTGTGTGTGTGTGTGTGTGTGTGTGTGTGTGTGTGTGTGTGTGTGTGTGTGTTACCTTGAAGCTGTACTTGATGTTGTAACCCGATTGTCTGATGCGCACAGTCTCCAGCATGCCTGTGTACCGCAGCTGCCTCAGCACCAGGTTATCATTAAACCTCAAAGGCAGCTGAGAACAAGAGAGAGAGAGAGAGAGAGAGAAAGGAAAAAGAGGGGAAGATGATGGAGAAAAGGGGGAAAAGGGAGAAGCAACAGAAAGCAGAGGTTATGGGGAGAGAAGAGGGGAGAATGTTAAAAACCATTAATAAAGTTTAAACTTCAAAAAGGATTTAAAGTTGCTTTAATAATAAAACCAAAACAATCTGCAGTGAGCATATTGTACCTTCTCAGCATTGGAACGGATGCACTTGACAAAATAAGGCTCAGACTGACCCAGAGTCTCCATTAGCTTATTGAGGGAGGCCTGCAGAGTGAGACACAAACACAGGATGTTAAGTACAACACATAGTCACTATAGGACACAAATACATAAAGTAAACAGACAGCTTGTTTCTGTGACTCCAGTACTGTATAACAGTACAAAAAGTTGATGTTGGTTTATAATCTCCTTTTAATGTGTCAAGTTTGGTATCATCTCACCATATTGGGCCAACAAGGTGGAAGTATTGTTACATACTTGGTACAACACGTGTGTTGCAAAATAGCAACCTCTGGTGTTGAAAAATAAAGCCAATGCAGAAGTGCAAAAAACTGCAGTTTACAGAGGGTTCACTTGTTTCTGTCTCCAAAAGCAAAGAAATACCTATTAGGTCCCTTACTGTATCAAAATGTCTTTTTTTTCGAGCAGAAATAGCAAGGGTTATAGGCTGGATCCAAAAAACGATGTGGTATCAATAGCTCATTTTACACAGTGGTACACACGCTCATCAATCGCGATAATACCAAGCATTACAGATATTCATACATTTGCATAATTGGGGGCGGGGTTAATTTGAGTGACAGGTGTGCACACTTACTTACCTATTTGCCCGTTAAAAGACTGACCGAAAGTTAGGTGAAGATGACTGCCATTGTGCTTCATAACGACTCATTAGAAAGTAATGGGTGATGTCACTGACTCTACGTCCAGGTTCTATACAGTCTGTTGTTGTATCTTGCTCTCTCCAATATAGTCATCAACATCTTTGTTTAATTCTGGTTAACAGGCCATAATTAACATCTTGCCCAACACAGAGTTTACTCAAGTAGTCAATCAACTGAGAAGTGGGCTTATTTTCTGATCTTCAGTCATTTTCCAACCTGCAGTCTCCCCCTGCTGGCCATTAAAAAGACTGCAAGTAACAGCAATGCTACATTTGATTCACTTTAGAAACTTGAGGCTAAGTCCACTTTCTTAAGCAGTCTTTGGTCGCTCCACAGTTGTTTGACAGACTTATGGAGCCAAATCAGGTGGTTGTGTCCACTTTCAAAAAACATATTAAACATTTTAAAGAAGTCCTTGCCTGAGATCATAAATACCAGCATTATGTTTATGAAAAATGTGGGCACATTATTTCCATGTGTAATTCTCCTGTGTGTGTAAACATGTGTACATGTGTGTTCGATAATTCAGGAGTGGGAGGAATTCAGTCTCCTCCCCCTCCACTGGAGATTAAAGCAATCAGCGCAGCACAGGATGTGGGAAGTGAAGTCATCTACACACACACACACACACACACACACACACACACACACACACACACACACACACACACACACACACACACACTGGAGCCCTGGCGACGTGCCAGAGGGGCCTCAGTGCTCGTCTACACCTCCAACAGCCACAGCGCAGAGTTCACTTTCAAAGAAATCTGCCACTTGGTTGGTTGTTAGATTTGTTTTCTGTGCTGGCGTGTAACCAGCTGTAAATGAGAGCTATAGATACCAAATTATTCTGAATGTTTCTGAAAGTTGTCAGTCTCACTTATCTCATATTTCTGAGAGATTTCAAAAAGAAAATCTTCTATCAACAGATGCCTTAATAGAGAGAAGAGAGCCAACATTAAACAAGTCTTTTAAAGCTACTGTGAGGAGTTTTTAGCTGATTATGAAATTAATATTGATGTTTCTTAATGAGCTTCAAAAGCAATCGTGACCATCAGTATAAAGATAGTCTATTTCTATATCATTATTGTTAATGCCAGGAACTACTGCCAGGGGGCAGGAGTCAAGTGGAGCGTCTGCTGAACAATAAGCCTTTGTTTGCTTTTGGTTTTTTTTAAACATTTTTTCACAGTGAAGATTCTTGATGAGTGAAAAAACTGATGGTTAAAAGGTTTCTTGATTTAAAAAAACAAACAAACCTGCGTACATGTACAGGACAAGATCAGCAAAGCCATAAGGGATGCAGTTTTGTCCACAGGGGGCGCCAAAATCAACACAAAATGAATGTTCCTCAAAGGAGCTTTAAGAAGAAGGAGTTAACCAATATTTAGTGATTGGATAATTCACTTTACTTTTTTTTTTTTTTCTCTCTCACCAAGTGAACATAAGAAATGACTTTCAAAAGGGTGTGTCAACAACTGACAAAAAAAACATTTCATTTTTTTATACGAGGCATTTTTTCTTAGATTTGCAGACATTATGTCAGACATTAAAGACATTTGGCTGGGCGTGTTTGAACTACGTAATAGACCCATTATGGACAAAAACAGGAGTAAGAGAGTGGACAGAGTAATGGAGTGACGTGTCCACCCACAGTCAGATGGAAAGAACATACTTTGTTTTTATCACATTCACAGCTGGAGGGAGATTCCTCCTTCAAACTCAGGCCAATCATGTGTTTATTTTAGTCAGAGCACTGGATGGCACATCTTTGAACTCGAACATGTCACTTGTGTGTGTATGTGTCCAACCTGGAACTGTGCGCTGATACTCGGCGGTTTCTTCTTCTTGTGCAGGTGAAGTAGCGACTTGGTGATGCGGTCATGAAGCGTCAGGTTGCTGAGGTACTTCAGGGACTTTACATTCAGTAGATGCTTCGGAAGAACTGGCTTGGATTTGTAGTTTTTGTTCCTCCTGTCAAGAACAAAAAAAAACAAATAGTTTCAGAGCACACAAATCCAGTTTCTTTTCCTTTGAATCAACAGGTGAGCAGAATATTTGAATTATTTTGAGAAAGTATCCCTAAGTGAGTCGTATTCCTGTCAATAAAATGTAAATGTATTCATCCCTGTGGGGAAAGTCTTCTTTTCACTTGCTCAGAGGTCAGGGTCGACTACAGACCAGCTCTTGTAGAGCTGGCAGGAATGTAGTGATCACTAAAGGAAACTTCACATGCCAGATGTTTGCTGACAGGGTTTGAACTCAGGTTTAAGTTAAAGGAGGCCTCTAGGCCACAGAATACCAGAATAACAAACACGAGATGTTGAAAATAGTGCCACGTTTTATAGATGTAAAAAAAGCAAAAAGCAAACCATTGAGTTGTGTTTGAATACTTCAAAATGGGGCTACTGACTAATCTCTGCCTCTGAGGTATAAGGGAGTTCATAACCTGATGGTGACTGTGTATACATCTTGTTACTGACATGAGGATGTCGTGGGCTCTCTCCAGCAGTTTGCTGTTGGCAGAGTTCACAAAGATGCCGTCTTCTTCTGTGTTGGAGCTGCTGGTTGATAAACGGCTCTGTCGACTCATACGCCCGTTCCAGCCCAGGCCAGGAGAACTCCTGTGGACAAAACAGACCGACAATAATGATCAAATCTGAATGAAATCAAAACATCTAACACTGCTTTATGAGATACTTTTGTAAGGAAACTGATCTCAGTATATATCCTGACAAAATAACAGTTCTATAGATTATTAAGAGACAGAGTAACACACGTTTATTGGTTTATCCTCTTTTTATGAATTGAAGTCGACAGTTATTTGGAGTTTCTGGAGTTTGTAAATTCAATATTAAAACTGTTTTATAACAGAAATTACAATATAACCTTTAACATTATGGGCAATTACTTTAGACTTCTAAGGTTAGCCGGGGAAAATCAAACATGTGTTTATTCCTTATCAGTTTTACAATTTATACATCCAAGCTAAACTTACATATAATATGTGAACCTCATTAAAACAGAGTAAAATAAAAGTCATGGAAAATGATACAGTGTCAGCACAGTCTTTCAACATATTGATGTTTTTGACATCTTGTTTCTGTTCTTTTTAAAACCATTTCATTTTTGCTTTTATTAAAGTGAAACTTGTGTCTTTTTATGGAAATGGTAAACTTAATACAGATGTGTCAGCATTTCCAGGTCCTCTTAACTTCCTTAATAACATTAATATATCTTTTTGACAGATTATTTTTATCACTGGTTCTGAAGGGTCTTAGACATGACTTAAAAACCCAGATAGCTCTCTGGGCTCACACAACTGTGACAGAAGGTGTTTTGTCTTTTTGCTACTTCTCAAAGCTCCGATGGAGCTTAAAGAGCATCACACCGTGCTTTGTTTCTTTTCTTGTAAAGGGGATATTTGTTTACTCAGAAAAAAATGTGACCAGCAGGGGCAGTAGTTTCCATGTTTCCACTCACAGAGAGAGATATTCCTCTCACACAGACTCTGACACAGTTTACTGAAGCCTCGGAGGGTTTGAACCTCAGGCCGCAAGGTGAAACCAAACCACCTGCCCAGAACACAAGCAAAAACATGGGCGGTCAGGTCATGGAGAAACCATTAACCATTGTGGACTGTTTGAGCCCAGAGGAGAGGAGAAAATACAACAGAGATAAATAAAAAAAAAAGACAAGAAATCTGCCCTGGTCTCTTTCTTTGGAAAGACAACCAGGTGGGACAAGATGGAGAGGTTTTAAATGGCTCAAATGAGAATCACAAACATGGGGAACTAAACTATTTATTCAGAAGCCTCTGGTTGCAGGAACAGGTGTTAATGTTTTTTTAAGAAGCAAGTAAGATAAGTTATAAGTTATCTCTGTCTCTGTTTACCTTCAACATGATTTTTTCCAGGTATAAAAACATGCAGAATGAATTCGCTCTGTTCGCTGTATTTTTTTCCTGAAAAGTCGCATCATGTCTGTAAAGACAAACATTTCTCTAGCTTCACCACTTTGGTCCAGGCTTAAATGTTTCAACAACTACTAGATGCATTGCCATGAAAATTTGAATGTATGTATGTATGATTCCTGGAGAATTCTTTCTACTAACTTTAGTGACTCAAAGACATTACATCAAACACCTTTTTATCTAAATAAATCAATTATTTGTTTTTTGAACAAATAGCTACAAAACTAATAACAATTTAGATATACGTTTTGTGTACGTAGGGAAGTGTTGGCATAGATAGATGCTGAATGAATTATGATTTTGTTTTTGTTCTGGTTACTTTGCGTTGTCTATATTCTTGCTGTTTTTTTATGTTTTGCTGTATGTCAAAGCACTTTGTAAACCTGTGTTTTTAAAGCTGCTATATAAATCAAAGTTATTATTATCATCATTATCATATGTAAACATTGTATCTGCTAATGTAAGACTTTCATTGGGAGCATTAGCATGCAAGTGTTAGCATTTAGCTTCAAGCAAAGTATCACAGGTTTCCAATGCGTTAGAAACCAATTTGTTTTTGTGATCAAGAAAATAGTTGGCCCAGGAAGCTGATTCATGTGTGGAAAAAAGAAAACGTAAAATAGTGTGTGCTGACTGGAAATACATTTTGGATGAATACTGAAAACAGAAACCATGTTTAAAATGAGAATACAGAGGTGTCTTTCTGTCTGTGGGGCCCATAAAAGGGACTCAGACACTGCTTCTCCAACACTCTCCACTTTTACGCTCACAGACTGTGCTACATCCCCACACTCCCAGAGGAGTAGCACAGAAAAGGGATGACTTTCACTACCAACCTGCAATGCATTAGAATATAATAAATTATAGCAAAGAAGGTGAAGAAGATGATCAACTAGGGAGAAATCTTCCCCAGTCGATCGTGGATCTTAGTGACTGGTGACAGCACAATAAGCCTTTTGTAGTGACTGTTAATCTCCACAGTCTCTCTTAGAGCCCCATAAAGCTCCGCACTGTCCAAAAACGCTGTCCAGCTGACACGCACCCTGTAGGGTTTCCATATTTATCACTCCCCGGGCACTCCCCTCCGATGCATAGCTCTGCCTTTACATCACGAGAGGAAGCAGCTGCACAGAGTTTAGTGCTCTTACAGTCTGAGAGGATGAGCGTGAACGACCCAGTGAGTAAGAGAGAGAGACAGAGCGAGGGCAGAGGTCGCAAATCACATTAAGGAGGGATTTTAACAGCCCCAGACTGAGCTCCTGTGTAACAAAAGCTGTCTTGAACGAGCTGCTCTGTGCTACCAGTCGTGGACGTGGGCTGCTAATCTCGACGTCTGCGACTAATTAGAGGAGGTGGTGGACCGCGGTCTTAGCAGAAGGTACGAGGGCCACGTACGGGGTCACAGCACAGTCTTCAGTTTACGACACATCAAACGCAGGTCAGACTCTTACCGCGGTGAAATCTCATTGATGGTGTTGCTCCCCTGAAGGTCAGACAGCGGCGTGCGTGGACTCCTTCTGGACACACCTGATCACGAACACACAGGTTGGCATCATGGGAAGAACACAAAATAACACGCACTACATACACACACACACACACACACACTAGCACACAAAATCACAGAACTGACATGAAAACAAACAATCCGATCTTTTCAACCCTTCCCAAACATAAACAACCCGACACCACGAGACACTCCAGTGTTATTGCAAGTGAGCGTTAAGTGCCTTTTTATTGGAAATATGATCGACTGCAGGTGATCAGGTGATTCAATACTGAAACTAAGATCTGTGAGGTTAACAGTGAGTAGCTGGTGTTAGTTTCCATTTATGGAGGATGATGCTGAAGCTGGACTGTAGCTTATAATTTAAAATACCAACACATCATGATTATCAGAGAGTTGCAGGATTGAATCCTAAAACCCAGAAATACATTAAAGTGCTTTGATAAATACGCCACTTGTAAGTTTTTATAAGTACATTTTTAGAACTTGCATACAAGTTGCTAAATGAGACGACACAGATTGTTAGTGACATTTAAAGTCATAACGCACGGACACATGTCAAGCTGTGAGGGTTAACATAGTGATGTGATGGTGCTGCGGTTCATTTAAAGCATAGTTTTTTTATTTCCCTTTTTTTCCCCTCCAATTTCCCCTCAGGGCTTAATAAAGTTTATCTATCTTCAATAAACTTGTTCTAACTGTATAAACTTGATCTATCTTTAATAAACCTGATGTATCTGTATAGGGGGCTGCGGAAATGTATGCTTTAAAAAGTCACAACAGTGGGGTTTATTTGTAAAGAAAAAAGTGTTGGATAAAAGAATAATAAAACACTTTTCTACAGATCTCTTCATTTGCACTGACGCTAAATTTTATGGAAAATGCCTTTAGTTTCTTGTTAAGGGAACTTGTAAGTAACAATCTGCTGGATTAGCCGACATAAATGCCTTAACCATGCAGAAATCAAAAGTGTATGGCGGACAGTAGACATTTAGGCAAACTGATAGGTACTTTTACGAAAAAGTTAAGAAAGTGTTGAATTAAGACTTTAAGCTTTATTAAGTTACTTCAGTGTGATGGCTGTTTTTTTTTTTTTTGCAGTGAGAAGCCTACAGGTGCAGGAAAAAGTGATCTACTGTAATAACCGACAGCCAATCAGCTACTTACAGTGATGAGAAATCAGAGGAACTACTTTGTGTGTTAGCCTACTTCAAAAGCAATCTGACAGAGCACTTAATGGGACGACTTAACCGTGTACCGTTTTCAGTTTCATCACTTTGTACAACATATTCACTCTCATCTGGAGCTGCAGGGTGGCACAAAACAAAAAAGACACAAACACATCCGGGTGTCATAAAACGTTCGGAGAAGTGTGACCCTTTGAAAGAAGCGTGAGTGCACCTGCACCACATTTAAAGCTGCCTGTGAGCAAGTTAGTTAGAATGATTTACAAAACTGTGTCCCGCTCCCAACTATGTCATAGATCCCCCCCTCCTCAGTCTATCACCATCACCAGCGTTTGTGGGATTAGAGAAAAGTGATTATAGATGTGTGCTGTGGTGCAGGAGCAAATATACCTACTTCCCAACATATAGGGTGAAGCCTTGTGCTATTACTGACTAGTACTCTTGATCAGGGTTGTCTGATAGACCCATGCATTTCTCAGCTAGCCCTTTACTATCACAGTGTTAGTGACAGAATGGCTGAAGCATGCTAGCAAACAACTGGCAAGACAAAGTACAAATGCATGCAGGTGCAATGAGAGGGAGAGGAGGGAGACAGAAGAGGTCGAGACCAACAAGCATCTAGTCTAATGATGGAAAATAAGAGCTGCAATATCAAAACACAAAGCAGAAAATAAAATAAAAACTTTTGGGACTATTTAGAATTTGATCATAGACTGTATATAAGAAGTGGATATAGCATTTGGTTTTGATGCTAAGTCAATAGCCCTTTTCATATACGAAACATCGCCGCCATTATGCCTAAAGATATTCATATTGATTCCACAACAGCGTAATATTCGACTCCTAGTCTGTGAATTCAAATTGCCTCACGGCATTGCTGAAAGGCAAAAGAGCGGGGCACAGCAGGAGCTTCACATACACACACAGTAAGACATGTGCACACACACAGCGCTGTCCTCCTCCTCTGGCTCCGCCTATCCCCTCTTGCCCCTGTAAAGCCTCTGTTACTACCCCCGAAGCCGGCACAGAGTGGGTGTCACATCTTTTCCCTATTATGCCCCTGACATGTTCAAAATGAAGGTGAAACGCTGCAGGGGTGAAAATATGAATAAGGCAAATGCAACATTGCCTAAACCATGCAGTATATCTAATGACCAGTAGGGGACGGATGCACAGGTATTGTGTGAATTTAGAGGAATGACCCGACTTCTCAGTTAACTTTGTTTCCTCAGGAAGAATTTTTAAAGAGTTAATATTCTCAATCGGTGATACGAATTCAGCATGATATTTATTTAGTTAATAATTGTCCTAAGTAGAAAAAAAAACTATTTTGTGTTTTCTTCAGGTCTTCCTTATCCTTCCTCATGTTCCTCAAGCAGCCTGTCAACATAAATCAAAATGAAACATTATGACTAAAAGATTTGTTCCCTGAACGAAACAAAGGTGAAACATGCAAGTTTGACTCTTATGATTGAAATAAGCTAAGACGGTGATGGCCAAAAGTTTGAACTTAAAAAGAGAGGTTCCCAAAAAACTGGGTGACTAAACGGTTGCTACATCCACTTCTTTTACAAAGTCCATGATTGGATTTCCCTCTGATTGTGATCTCTTTTGGCTTGACTTCGGCTTAAGTACAACAGAGTTAAGTTGTTGATGTTGGTCAGCCTCGTCCCTTCAGTTTCCCAAGTGCAACATGGAAATAGGAGGAGTTATCGTTGTATTGGCAGCCTTACTGTGCTTCTCCTCTTTGCATCTCTGCAGGATCTCTAAGCTTCTCTGATGCACAGGGTGCTGCAGAAAGCTAAAACTATCCACACTTTTCAAAACTGCACAGGGAGCAGCGTCATCATGCCCTTGGAGAAGCAAAACAAAAGACAAACAGGGAAGAAGAAAAAAACACAAGAGAGGAAAAAGGGGGGGAAAGAGAGAGAGAAATGACAGATTAGACAGCGAAGAAAAAGAGATCAAGAGATGCAGTCATCTACCGGAGAGATACCTGTGCAAGACATTTGGAGAGAAGATGATTGACATTCAAAACTGCGGTTAGCGGCAAGATGTTTGTCACTGTAGTTGTGTGTGTGTGTCGCCCAAAGCACTTCCAAACAATGCCTTCTACAAGTTTTCTGCAAACTTACTCTTCATGTGAAAGTATTTGAAGCCAATTTTTTCACATCTAGCCCATAATCATTAAATCAAAAAGTTTGCATTTAAAAAAAAAAAAGTGCTTTAAGCCAAACACTAGTTTTTTTCATTTTGCAGAAATGTTTGGGAAGACATGTCAAAAGTTCCCTTGGGTGACAGTAATATATTAAGAGCTCAGTTGGCGGTTTTCTTAAAGATATATAAGGATAAATAAAAATCCATCTTCACGTTACAGCATGTAGATGTAAAACCTAATGTGTCAGAAGGGTCAAGACGGTGCATCCAATTCACGACGACGGCAGTGCTTAATCTGATGGGTGATATGTAACTCAGCTAGAGAGAATCTAAGGGAAGAGAAGGCATTCATAAGAAAGACAAAGCTGAGAGACAAAGAGCAAGGGCTACAGTAAATACACAGCAGCACTACTGGCACTACGCACACACACTACAGAGTAATGACTACTGAAACACAACATATGGCGGATGAAACTCGATCTAGAATGAAGGAAGAAGACAACATTTTTATAGCAAGGCATGTGAGCATCAAGACTGGAAAAAGATCAAAATGTTTGTAAATACTTGTAGTAGAAATGGTAGGTGTTTCTTGTACATCTGTATAAGTTTTCACATTAAATAGTATTGTTGCTCTATTAAGAGGTACATGACATGACAGTAAGTAAAGGTGATGTCTTTCCTTTTATTTTTGATTCTTAAGGTTCTTGAATTTTGTGACGGCCTGAGCATAACACAAACTACAGCGAGCACAGATTTTACACATTTTTAAATATTCAACATTAAACTATTTCACTGAAATCTATGGAGCTTGAAAAATACTGTAAATTCAAAATACAAGCACAGTTAAACACGAGTACTTTGGATATTTGTGGATGGCTGATATGATGGTTGTGTTTCACTCACATCTGACTCCCTTTGAGATCGTACTCTTTCTCACTATGACGCGCCGGACTGTTAAAAAATATCTGTGCGTGTGAGGGCTCACCGGTCTTCTTCTGCGTGTGTCTCTTCCCGGCCTCTCTGAAAGCCACCAGGGCCCTGAAGTAGGCTCGGAGTACCGCCCAGCGGAAAGTGGCCGACGGGTCGATGCCGATCAGCCCGCAGATGAAGGCGTTCTTGCTGCTCTTCAGCAGAGCTACGATGTCCGGACGCATGTGGTCCGTGTTCTTCTCCCTGAAGTCCTTTGTAAGGGAAAATGAAAGACAATGGTCACATTTTTATTTAATTTTAAAAATAAAATTGTTATCTTCAGCCCCTAACTCCTCCAATCACTGTTTTTATAAACCTACTGAATACACTAGAAAACACAACTTCTTTTATCTCTGCAATGGAAATGATTGTTCAAAATCAAAATCAATTCAAATCAAATGAAATAACTTTATTTATACATTAGGACACATACAGCAAGAAGGCACACAACTTAAGCTTATTTATTTCAAACATCAATAATTCATAAGAGTATTTGCATGTGTCATAATTAAAATATTAAAAAAAATCAGACAGTAATTTCATCATATCTTACTAAGCAAACCAAAAATATGGTTTATTCTCAAAGAACCAGAGATATAGAAAAAGGGACAATTCTAAATACTCTGAATGTTATTTAGAATCAGTGCATCTCTTTAGTTTTTGAGTTTTGAGCGATGAGTCATATTTCTAGCCGAGTGCAAAGATGTTTTGATGTTTTAATCTGCAATAGAAATACATTGGCACTGCTGCTTAATGTGATGTAATATCTTGGAATAGATTCAAAATTTTTATATCCCTTAAATCAGTTCAACCTAAAGGTTATGTAAGTTCTGAAAATCATCATCACTCTGTTATGGTTTTTATTTTGGATGGGTACAGACAGGATTATGCAAACAACAGCCTCACGTGGCCCTGTGCTGCCGAGGCGTTTTTTCCAACCAGCATACATTATATGCAACACGACCTTTTAACTTGATCAAAAACATCAAACTTCATGAAATCAAAAGCTGCAGCATTAGCTACAAGCTGCAGAGATAATGGACGTGTCTACCCCTCAGCTGGTAAGGCTGATTGGAAAAGGTTCATGTAAATAAATTAATTAAGGGTAACTACATAGATTGACATAAAACAAGGGGATAATGATGATTGTGTATGTGGATGTGTGACATGAATGAAACATTCCCCTAAAAACAACAAAAAGCTCAGAGAGTACAAAAACACAGCAGAGACCAGCTGCACTTCCCTACATCCCCTTTCCTGTCCAATCAATGACTAAGTGTGGAAGGGTGATTACACTGACCTTGACGCCGTACTTGACCTTGCCAGCGTAGTGTTGGATGATGAAGGCGGGCTCCATGACAGCAGGAAACTCGATGTAGCTGTTCCCCTCATGCTGCCGCTTAAACTTATCCAGCAGAGTCTGGTTGGTGGCCTGGGGGAAGCTGGGATGAAGGGATGTGAGATTTTGATTAAAACTTGTTTTCATGAATCTGTTTTTAATAATGAAACACATTTTTGATTACGTTGTTTAAAGCTTTTAAATACATCGTGAACTCTGCAGTATAAATAACTGGAAATGTTTGACAGATTCCTGATTCTATCATTCACAAAGAACATGAATTAAAAACAGTTTTTCCACCAGCGTTGAATTAAGTCACAATAACAGGTACTGCTCTGCACACGTGGCAGGATGACATCGCTCTGAAGATGTTCTTAAGGTTAACCAGAGAGCAGTGATTATGTCAACACGACAGATTTGTGTTTGGTTAGATGCATGCAATCCGGGAAAGACAAAAGCACAGTTCTGGTTTGTGAATGGTTTGCATTTGGATTTTCAAAGAAATGCATCTGTTTAGATAAATGCACTTCTAGGTGGGTTTTCAGATTATGAGTGTCTATTGTCTTTGTTTCTTTCAGTTAGGCCATGGCATTCAATAAGGCTGCAAAATGTCAGGTTACCAAAGCCTCCATTGCTTTATTGCTTCTAGTCTTCAGAAAAGTATTAAGATGCCTGATTTTTGCTCTTGAGATCGCTTTGATTGTTGTTTTTTTATCCTTTGCTAAAAGCTTATTGTCTTTTGCTATTAAGATGGAGTCTGTAGGATTTCAGAAAGCCCATTAATTAGGCATTTAATTGTCTGACATCTCAGACTAAAAGTGATAATTTAAAAAGGGAAGTAGAAACTTTCCTTTGACATAAGAAAAAGTGCAGAAAACCGGCCGGCCGCTTACAGGAAGAGAAGAGGGGAAGAAAGAGACAGCGGGGGTTTTTGGGGTGAAACCTGAGCTATGAAAACAACACAGCCAAAGATTCAGAGACTTTCCAGCTTTTCTGAGTGGGAAGAATTAGATTCAGGGTCAAAATGGAGCAGAGGGAAATAAAGGAGGAAATACTGTTGGCAAAAAATAGTTTTGACTTAATCTGCACTCTGTTCAGCTCTCAATGAGCAGCTTTATGTTTATAATGACGTTTCTTTAACATCAAGTTTATCTTCATGATGAATTATTTTTTACATGTGACACTTTCTGTAAATATTGTGGTATGTTTCGTTACATGTCACAGTGGATCTATGGCTCAAGGATTCAAATTCAGCAGCGTTCATTTTTGCAGCTGGCTGGACAAAGAGCGAGAGGGGTTGTGATGTGCGACAAAGGGCCACAGCTGGATTCAAACGAGGCCTATTTTTTAGTTACATGGTAGGAGTTGTTACAGTTCATATCATGATGCCATCCTCCTCTGATCTGAGGCCAGAGGCACCAGATGATTTACATACTGGATGAGTTAAACTGGTCCAACAGGCTGAAAGACTCACTTGCACTCTTCATCCAGTAGGTGGAACAGCGCCGTGGGCTTCTTGCTGATCAGGTTAATGCAGCCTGTGTTGTCAATGTAGTCGATGTTGTGCCAGCTGATGCCCTCTGACCTGTACTCCTCCTGCAGGGACACACAAAACAAACAGGGAGAGGTTAGTGTCAGTATCATTTTATAGTATACTCTACAGATCCTGCATTGAAGTATCATGCCTGGCCTACAGTATATAGGCCACCTTTTTCATGTTGCAATAAAACAGCTGCTACCAGAGTCTGAAAATGTGCGGCATCAAAGACAGCACCTATAAAATATAAAGTCGTCTATTAACCTACCATAAAATTGAAAGATGTGAAAGAGATGTTTAAAATTGTTCTAATCAAAGCAGAAAATGGTGTCTGTGTGCATGCTTTCATGTTGTCCTTAAAAGCCATTACACTTTCTTCAGATCTTGCGAGGCCTCTCTGCGGTCAAATAACAAGAGGAGCATTCAGAGCATTTGGTTTCGTACATGTTTTTGTTTTCCTGTCTGTTCCTGGGAAAGCGATTCAACCAATAAAGACCTTAATCCAGAGGAGGTTTAATAAGAATCACGGAGGATCTCCTTTCTTTAAATTTTTTTCTCTACTCTGACAAACTCAAAGGTCAGTCGCTGAAAAAAGAGACAAGAAAGTTCACGGGGGGAAAAATCTAAAAGGGATGCTGATCTTCTGCAGTAATATAATAATAAAAAAAGAAAGAAAAAAAAAGTTAAACATAAATAATTGAGTGTGCTTTGGTTGATTCATGTGGAAAAATGGTTGAAGGTTTATTGAGATACAGTTTGAGAGCATCAGTCTGGGACATATTTTGTCTTTTTCAGAGATTTATAGTTTGTGTTGAAATTTCCAAACATTAACAATCCAACACACTCCTTTGGACAAACTATTTGTTTCACTGTCAAATCTGTGTTATGTGTTTTTTAGATTTATTTTTAGGCTTTTGATGCCTTTTTTTTGGGAGAGACAGGACCATGGATAGAGTCAAAAATCGGGGAGTGAGAGAGCTACATGCGTCCCTTTCACTGTCGAATCTAAAAATACTCTTGAATAATGGAAGTTAGCGGTGCAGCTGGTTCATCCTTTTGGATGTTTTACAAAATGAGACGTTTTTATTGAAACAGTGTGTCGTGTGAGATCATTCTTTAAACTTTGAAAAGGTCAAAAGCAAGGAGCTGAGTAAAACAGAAAGTTGAACCAGGCAGCTGTTAGTTGAGTTTACTTTTCGCTTATAAGTCTCTTATAAACCGTTTCTCTAGAGCAGTGGTTCTCAACTGGTGGGTCGGGACCCAAAAGTGGGTCGCGAAAATGTGACTGTAAAAAAAAAAGTATAAAAAGTCTACAAAGCTTCAAACATGTTGGTTACGTTCCTTCTCTTTGTTCCATCATATGTTTCGTATTTGAGGTCCAAACTATTTTTCATTCAGTAAATCAGATTGGTTGAAAACATATCAGAAATCAGGATCACAACTTTCATGAAGGAGTTAGTGGTGGGTCCTTAGACTAGACCAGTTGAGAACCAAACTGCTCTAGAGGAAATCTGCTGCAAGTGCCTCACCTGATGCCTCCTTCAACTGAGAGTATTTCGTATTAGCATGGAGGTTTGGGGGATCTCACCTGCAGCCATATGACATCAAACAGCACTGACAGTGTTTGATTCATTACTTTACAGAGCCAGGAGGGGGAGACAAAAGTTACAAACTGTAGGCTCAGCTTCAATTCAACATTTAAGGCATTAAATAATGTAAAAAATGAGTACCTGCAGGGCAACTGTGACTCCAGAAGCAAAGAGTGACGAAGTCAACAAGTAAGGCTGTGTGGTAATCTCTGTGTGTACTGACCTTGTCTGGTTAAACTGCTTATAAGCTCAGGTTTTAATTGGTGTGAGAGGAGTTTGTTGTCTCTTTGATCGAAATGAAAAGTCTTGATTTGAAATAAGTGATAGTAGAAGAAAGGTTTAAAATCAGATTTTAGCATCCGACATGTGCCTGCAGGAGCTGGGGATCAAACCCTCAACCTTCCGGTTTAGAGACGCCCGACTCTACCACTGAGCCACAGCCGCATATTGTTTTCGAACAGGCTTGAGAAATACTCAATATGTAGACTATAAAACCAACACCTGTGTACGATAATCTAATACATGAGCCCTGGAATAAACATTATATGATTCAACGTGTGTGTCAGATGGATGCTGACTCAGCTCCTTGGCGATCACTGAGCTGTGGTTTGTGGGGGTGTTTCATTGGGTTGCATTACATTGCACAGGATTCTGTATCCGCCCCCTCGCCATGCCTTAAAATCATCTTCCAAAAGCTGCAGTGATTCACTCTTATTATTTTGACTCAACCATCAGGATGAAAAACCAAAACATGTCCCAGAATTCAGCGTCCTCACAGAGTCGCAATGACTGTTTTTATTTTGGTTAACCCTTTGTGTGAACAGTGTTTCATTAATTTTCGCCAATAATAAAGCGGATAATCCAGGCGCTGCTCTGTCTGAGTGAATGCAGACAGCAACAAAACATAAACACACAAGAAGACTGTTTTCTGTTCCCTCTGAAGAAACATCTTTTAACTTCTTTTTCACAGAGTCTTAATCCATGACCATTGATCTGACACTGCCTGTTATTATACTTCTCACATGTCAGATACATTTATGTGAACGTTTTAAAGAGAGCAAACTCTGCCATCTTTTTTTAATCGAATGAAGTCGAACCTCACTTTCCTCACATACTGTATGTATCTTGATATTGGATATAGTGAAAATGATAAAAACTGTGATTGTGTATTTCTGTTATGTGCTTAGCCTGCTCTTACTTGAGTAAATGATTTGAATACAATGGCATCAGTGATTTAGACCAGACTGACATAGTAAATTACTGAGATCAATTTTAACGTGTGCCTTTAAAAAAGGGGATTATTCAAAATGTTTCCACAATTATTAATTGAAACATAAAGGTCTAACAGGTCCCTCTGTTTGTTGTCTATTTTTGTTTGTGTGCGTTTGTTAAAATGTGTGTATGTAATGTTTGTGTTCTCCAGGAGTAACTTCCATATGGAGGGATATATGGTGCATGTTTACAACCCAGACAATGAGGGGAAAAATGAAGCAACATAAAACCTGTTGTTGTTGTTGGTAAATTATGGGGAAGTTAGGTTATTTATTATAAAAAGTAAAGAGTGTGTTATAAATCAAAATAAAACAACTGAAAAGAGGCCTGTGAATTAAATTAATAAAGAAATATAAAAAGAAGAGGACTCTGATCTAGAGCTTACTTCTTATTCTTAATCTTACTTAATCTGTAAAAGAAAATAAATAAAACCGGATGTACTGAAATTACTCAAACTAACCAAAAAGTTAACTGCACCATGAAACCTTGTGGTTTGAAGAAAAAGTAACATGAGGGCATGTCCTATATTTTAATAAGAAATGACCAGACCAAGGGGACAAAGCTAGAAAAGCCAACAAAAACAATCAATCCACAACGAGGCACAGAGACGAGATGAACCCGTCACAAGCTTCTCGACAATAACGCAGATGGGCATTTCCTCAAAGGCCATATTGTAGATGAACCATTACAGGAAGGCAGATACGTTTTACTTCCACCCTACTGTCATGAAAAATCTTCCTTCAGGGTAACTTCCCCATGACTGGACGAAAGCTGATTCCAAGTGCAGATCAGATAAACTTGAACTACAGTCAAAGCAAGATTTATTGGTTTCTAACTTCTGTTAACATCAGTGCCAAACTGAAATCTAGAGAATTATCTCATGGTCATACTGCAGCTCTCTGGTATAAATATTATCATAACATTCTCTTATTCCATTTCAGGTCTTTCAACAATGTAATTACTGGCTGAGAGGTTGTTGGAAAATACAACAAAAGAAAGAGGAAAATGTTTCCCTAAAAATGACCATCAGTGTGCCAATAAGCAAACAATTCATCCACCAAACTGCTCTAGCAGGGAGCCTCAGCACTGGACAGATGAGTGGAAACATACAGTGTGTAACTGAAGACGAGGGTGTGAAGCTGGCCTCAGCAGAAATATGAAGCATGCCCGCTCTCGGTCAACTTATCCCTGCTCAATCT
The DNA here is from genome assembly GCF_963930695.1 of Labrus bergylta. Classification (NCBI taxonomy): domain Eukaryota; kingdom Metazoa; phylum Chordata; class Actinopteri; order Labriformes; family Labridae; genus Labrus; species Labrus bergylta. Next base: position 13,201,335 of record NC_089197.1, read on the forward strand.
TTTTCAGAGGCCTTTAGACCGCCTCAGTGCTGCATATCGATTTATTCTCACGATACTAATGCTGAACTGCATCTACAGCAAGCCATGATCCCCCACGCCCCTCAGATTCCTCTATTGAAGTCTTTAATATCGAGTCAGTCAGCTGCTGGTGTCAAAACCCTAAAACTGTGCTACATTTGTGAACAAAATACGCTGAAATCATGATAAATCCTCAGAAAAATGTTGATTCTACTCCATGATTAGTCCATCATGTTTGATAAGAAACATGGCAATAAAGCTGTGGTGGGAGTTTGATTCATAAAATACAACAGAAACCAACAGGAGAGCACATATACTGGTTAATTCACAGTCCTGTTTGCATGTATGGTTAACTGTTCTGGAAACCAGCATGAAACGGTTGGCTACAGTTCTCCTCAGTCAACCTAGATGGTTGCCGGTTCAAGTCCCGGTGCGGACCAAGTCTGGAAGTTGGTCTGGTAGCTGGAGAAATGCTAGTTTACTTCCTGAGAGCACTGCAGAGATGCCCTGGGGCAAGGCACCAAACCTCTCTCCATTTGTGCATGGCCATGGTATCCTGTTTTATGCATGTGTGTGCAATTTAGGATGTACAAGAACAGAGAGTAAAAATCTCGCAGGATGACTAAAATATTTTTTATTAACTATCTTTGCAGAGCGGAGTAAACTGATGACTGAAAATGATGAAATACCGAATATACAGTATGACATATCAGGCCTGAGATGTAGTCAAGTAAAGACAGATGGCATCAAAAGAGGGTGGGACATTTTTCTTCTGAAACTTTTAGTGATCTGGAGTTCGATCAGACGACTGAAACCTGCATGCATGCTGAGGTTTACTCATCAAGAGGAACGTTTGACATCAGGTTTGTCGACGATGAGAGTTGAAGATCTCAGAGTCAGTGAGGAAACTGAGAAGAAGTCAATCCATGTTGATCTAAATCTACCTTCAAATGCACAATGAACCACTGAGAGTAAGATAATGGATATCTGTTAACAAGCAAAAATCGTCCTTCAATGAGCCGTATAAAAAAGTTCAGTCTGACTATTCAACTAACTGCAGCCTTTAACTTATCACAAAAAAAAAATCTATATATATATATATATATATATATATATATATATATATATATATATTTCTACTGCATTTTCTGCATTCTCTATACCTCGTCTTTATATAAGTTATTTGGCTTTATGAAGCATCACAACCATTAGGTCATGTAAAGAACAAATCTGACACGCCCATAATCTACAGCACAATCATTCTGAATTCTTTTCAACCAGCCGTCAGCCCTGAAACAAAGAAGTCTTTGAAGTCTCTTCTCGTGACATTCATCCACATGTGTGTCATAAATCATTTGACATATTTATGACATTAAAGGTGAAAAACGGCCTTTTTGCGAAGCAGACCTGACCAAGGACAAAGTCACTCATGTCTTGTCGTATTTCATGGAACACACAGAAACCTTCCCGCACGTCGAGTTTACCTTGAGATTTAGTTGATCTCAAGGTAAACACAATGTTTAACATGCTGCCAAATCTTACAGGTCATGACTTTCAAAAGCTCTTTGAAGGCAATAAGCTCACTTAAGAGAACATACATCCTCAGCCGGGTGGTCACAGAGAGGACGTGCTGAGTCATACAGCTGACAGTTTCTCCGCTAAACCCCTTACATCATGACATGAAGAATTCCTCCATTGTTTCAGCTTCACTGTAGTGTATATACATTGTGAGGTGTAGTAAGGAGGGGTTTTTCTTTGAAATGGAAACAACCAGATATGTAAGAGGGTAAAATCAACAAAACATTAAAATAACAGCTGCAGTTAAACAGTTCAGAAGTTCAGCTGCAGGTCAAAGCCATAAATAGGAAACTCAGAAAGAAGAGAGTCCCACAGAGGAAAAGTCATAACTCACCTGTTCCAGTTTGAAGGTGTGCTGGTTGAAGTAATGCTGGAGACGCTCGTTGGCAAAGTTGATGCAGAATTGTTCGAAGCTGTTGTTCTCGTAATCCTCGAAACCAAAGATGTCGAGCACTCCGATGGACAAGATCTGACGGAGACGGAATAACACGACATGAAATAAACAACATATCGACTGGATTGATGTGAAAACGGAGATGAACCTGTGGAAATAAGAACCTAGAATTATAAAGTGGGCGTCCTTCGCTCGTCACGCTGGTAAATGTAGGTTCAATATGTCAAACCTCTGCGCCCTGACGTTGATAATGAGGTGAATCGATGGGAAACCATAATGATTTATTACTTATTGGTTATTCATGTGTTTGAATTTGCTTCTAAATACATTTCTGTAATTATTTGCAAATCTCTTACACAAAACTCCTTCACACATAGTCAAGAAGTAGATTCATGGAGTGCAGCACCAAACGTATTTTGAAATTTAATTTAATTCACCACTCTCTCTCTCTCTCTATATATATATATATATATATACACAGTATATGTACTGTATAACTATGTTACAGCTCTTCCTGTAACTTTCTATTTTGAATATTTATGCACAAAATTCTTCGATTCCATACTGTAGCATTGTAGACATTGTTATGAGAACTATTGTGTTTTATTTGCTTTTTGTGTTTGCACTTGAATGTCTTTTGTTATCATTTTCCTCTCTCTACAAATCAAGGGTCCTGTCATTCAGACTCAAATGAGTGAACTGAACTGAGAAGCTGCATCTCTCTTTACCTTGAGTTTCATTTAATCAGTTGAACACTTTTACACATCCTATATTAAAAGTCTCTGAAGCCGTCCTACCTTGGTGGTCTCCACCAGGTCCTTGATGTTGAGCAGAGCGTGGTTGATCCTGAAGACGATCCAGTCGAACAGAGCGCTGTACAAAGACTTCGCCATGGAGTCCCGAACTGTGCCGGCCTGCAGGTGGATACATAGATCATCTCTTTAGTGTTTCTTTCAGAGGAAACATCGTCCTTTACATTTTAGTGATTTACAACTATTGAAAAGACAGAAGTGAGTTTTAAACCTGTTTCAATCTTTTGTCAAATACAAGACTTTTTAAAAATAAAATGTCTTTTAATGTATGCTGTTTGATACACCTTGTTCCTCTTGATTTATTTTGATTTTCCTTATTTTCTTCACAGTTTGTGTTCTTAATATTTGCAATCATTGTTGCATATTTGTTCTTATTAGTCTCTTGTGTATTCGTTGTCTAGCTTTAGACATTTTAAAGATCCATCGAGGGAGAAGAGTTGAAAATCAGTTGAGCGATGAATACTGGGGTGTGTTGCATCAGTTCACAAGCTACAAACTTGATCCTATGGAAATAAACATGATAAAAGTCAACTTTAATATTTGTTAACATTTATAAATCGTTTTAATATATAAGTAATGTCTTAAAGGAGAGTAGTTTGACACTTTTGGCAAACAATGCATCACTTTTCTTGGTTTGAACAAGACTGAGACATCGGTTACACCTAGCTTAGCTTAGCTTACTTTAGCACAGGGACTGGACAGGGACAGAGGGAAACTTGCAGCACAACAGTGTCTAAAGGTGAATTGTATCTTTCTACTAGTTTCTCACACGCTCACTAGTTTCAAAGTTTGTCCCTCATTCATTTTGTTTTAGTGTAAAAAGCTGTTAAAAGAAGGAGTTATGATGCAGCCATGAAATACTGTAGAACTAAAAACATAAAAAAACATCAGAGTTGAGGCTGATTTAGTTTTTGTTGTTATTGTTGTTGCAATGTTCCTGTTTTAGATGCATTTCCAAAGCAGAGTCAACGGGCTGCTAACTGCAGCTTTAGATTTATTTCACAGATGCGAGCGTGGCATTAATCTTGTCATGAAAAGGTCATCGACAAAGCAGAATGTCCCCCTTCTCATTTAGATTTCTTTGCGCTTATTTGTGCAGATTGAGAGGTTTGGATAGTCATCTGTTACTTTAGCTGCCGACTGACGCTGACTCCGACTGCAGAAATCATTTCTGTGTCATCTACTCAAATTCAACGCTGCACACATCTGTGCTATACGTTAAAGCTTGGCCTTTTAACAGTGCACTTTTGTTCAGGTCCAGCACAAGAAACACAATGAATAAAGGCTTTTGAAGGGAGAAAATAAAACAGATTTATATCAAGGACAACATAACAGGGAACACTGGCACAGTTTGAGGGTCAAGATGTGCAGACAGCTGTATTTCTCCTTTATAACAGAACACTTAAAGCTGAGACTAAATCACATCCTCACTGTACTTTCAGGAGCCTCTGCTCTCAAAGCTCGTACGGGAACTTGGATAATGGGTTTCCCCTAAAAGGTGCAAATAACATAAACAGGGAAAACCTGCCAAATTCATCTCTGGCATTGATTTTCTCCACTGGACCTCTGACATAGAAAGCAGCTTTACAGACACGCTGGCAGACTCCACTGTGTCACAGCAGGACATCCCTGAGCTTTTATTAATGTCATTATCCAGACTAAAACTCATCAGATGTGGCACAGACACAGCCGTCTGCTGAGCTCTGATGTCGGCCTAATGGAAATGATTAGCTTTAATAAACACTGTCTGTTTGGAGTAAATATGCAGAACTTAAGGCTCCTGCTGCTGGGAAAGTCAATATACAACTCATAAGAGACAAACATTAAAAGCAAGGTTTCCGAAAACTAGCATGATTCTGAAAGTAGAATTTCTTAAGTCTCCCCCGCTCTGTGCCTCCTCAAAAGCCACGCCCCTCACTTATATGCATGAGCGCCGTTGCTCCGGAAGCGGACTTCAGCTCATCACATATATTGTGTAGAAATGACATCGTCTCATCTCTCATTCAGCAGTAAGTTAACTCACAGTATAAACTCTGTCATCGCTGACGCACTTTGAGTGTGGGCTAGAGAACAGGGAGACAGGGCAGCCTGATTGGTTCATCAGATTGGTACCTCATGGCAGACATTGAAGTTTTTACAAGCTTACAACTGCTACAGGTGACAGATTTTCTTTGTCCCTTTTCAGAGAACGTGAGTTATTCATTTCTGTCAGAGCCAACCCTGCCTTAAAATACCTGGAAAGAACAGAAATTGTCCTCTTATGTGACATTAGTGACAATCCCATCCAAAAACTTCACGTTGTAGAGTAAGAATGCAAAGCGTGCTGGAACAATGCAGGGTTATTTAGAAGTAAATCTGAGCCAGACTCTCTGAGATTATTTTACAAACGTGTCATTGTTGATTTATCGAGGGGGGGGAGGGGCACCTTCTTATTTCTTGTATCCTCTGAACTTATTTGACCTTGCTGCAGCAGACGTGAACTTCGGCCTTTTGGAAACAAAATAAATCTCACTGTTGCAGCTGAAAGTTTAAATCCCTTTGTTCATAAACTAAGAACAAGGATATTTTTAGCAGCCGCAGACCAAATAATCCTCTCATGAGTCAGCACAGATATGATTCTGAACTCTATACGTACTGTGGTCTAATGACCCACAAGCTTTTCATTATTTAGAGGAAGTCGGACTTAAAACATTCAGATGGGAAATGGCCTCATTACTCCGACCAAATGGAGAAAAGTCATTAGAGTAACGCTCAGATTTCTTTGAGGTTTTCCAGTGTATGATGTTAGTTAAAAGGGAATGAGACTGTTGTGACTGTTGGAGCAATATTTACACAAAGACCACCCAGTGGTAACAAGCTGTTAAGAGGCTGGTGCTGGTTTTAATGCGAATGCGTAATGTACCACCGTCCCCTCGGAGAGGTTGGGACAAAGTATTGAATCCTGAGGGCGAATATACTGTAAAATTAAACAAAGATTACCAAATCAAACCCAGACAATGACATGTGTGCAAGGAGAGTGTAGAAGTGAACAGAATCTGTGTTTAAGGAACTGTATCTTTGTCGCTCCCTGCTCTCTTACTCTCATCTACAGAGCATGACATGAGTTTGTTTTCAGAGTCGATTTCCAAACGAGAACTGCGGAGGGACTTGAAATGCCTCCCCTCCTCTCTAAACAGATTGTGTATGTGAGCCTCTAATTGTGGGATTTTTGTGTACATGCGTGGAGCCGCAGAGGGAGAGAGGAAGAGGGCAGGAGGAGATCCGGTGCTGGAGCACGTCGTCCTGTAAACACGGCGGGTCAGACTGAACAGACCAGGCTGCAGCTCGGTGGTCACTGAGTTCACAAAATGCCCGAAGTAGCATTTTAGGGAATTATACTTTATTTATTCATGGAAGAGATCGGGGTGGTACAAAATTAATTCATTATTAATTAAGGTTTATGTTTGTTGTATGAAATGTGGTGTGCAAATATCCTTTTAATCCAAATACAGCACTTTGATTTACAGCAAAAATGACACTTAATATTAAAGTCTAATTTGATTCTTGGAAGAATTGGAAATGAAGTATTGATCTCACTGATTTCCGCTTATGTATGTGTCTGGAGCAGCAGTGTACCTGTCAACTCGTCAAACTATTTCTGCAGAAAGTCTGTCAATGGACTCCAAAGTTCAAACAGAATGCTTTTCTATTGATCCATTTCTACCTAAAGAGTTGTTATTCTGTCTCCTGTACGGCCTCAGACCACCTTGGATTTGGCTTCTATTATTAACATAATGTCAACATTTTAGCATGCTAACATTAACGTGAACGAAACAGAAGAACCGTCTCACCTCTGATAGTTTGTAAGGAACAATCAGCTTCTCTCCAACAGTAACCGTCTTCCGTGTGGTGAGAGCTTCGAACAGCGTCTCTTCTTTCACCTGGTCACGACAGAAAGAAATCATTCAGTGCAATGTACTGAAGTGCAGACTTTTATCAACATACAGCAGCGACAGTGTGCACTGTGACGAGAGAATTCTGAATAATCAAATATAATTGTGACACTTCCCACCAGAGTTGACTTTTACAGTCTTTTTAGTCTCTTTAGTGTGCAGGCTGCTGGATCACACTGTGCTACAAACATCCTGTCAGCGCAGACCTTCAGTTAACAGAGGAGATGTGACAGATGGGCACAAACACACAGCTGGCACCTCCTTATCTCATGTGCCTTTATCTTCAATGATTTGGTCATGAATGATGTTTGCCTGAAGCACAGGGAGTGAACGCCTCTTGATGAAATGTTGTGTAAATAATAATCTGTCAATCTAACAACTAATTTGTAATTAAACAGTCTAGTCACTTAATTACGCCAAAACAACAATTATGCATTTAATCCTTAAACCACACTCTTTGGAAGTTACTAAACTGTCAATTATAATATTCTCATTAGATCCAAATGTATCGAACTACTTCTGAATCATTCTTCAGCTGGAGAGAACGAAATGAATCGTATCCCCAACCTTAAGAAACTCGCTTTGAAAAAAGCAATACAGCATTTGGTAGACTTTATGAACATTATTTTGTGAGTTTAAGAGAAGAGGGTAGTATAAACACATCCTGTAGGTACAGGGCAAAAAAAAACAGCAGACAGAGGAAGATTCAAGATATGTCTGCACATTTGCTCAAATGCCACAAAAAGTTTTTATTCCATCACAAACACAACGTTTCGACTAGACGTCCTGTTCAGGGGAGAACTTCAGGCCAAACGTTTTGATTGTAATGGAATAAAAACTTTTTGCGGCCATGTCTTCTTCTTCAGACGACGAGAAGAAGCCAGTAGAAAGTTAAATTAGGCCGACTTAAATAGCATACAAATCATTTCAGGAAGTAAAGTTTTGTTTTTAGTTCATGTCTGAGAATGTTTTTTTTTTTTTACATACCTCCAGCAGTTCGGAGACAACAGGCAGCACCTCAGGGTTACAGATATCGATGGAGTCCTCTCTGTAGGTTTTCCTCTTGTAGCGGATGTTGCCCAGGTGAAGGATGGCCGACAGCAGAGAAAAGATCCTAAACACCAGTGAAGAAGACTCTTTACGATTCTTTTTTCACTTTACTTAAATAGGACATTTTTTTTCATATTTACTGTAATGAGTTCAGACTTTTGTGATGTGTTTATAGCAAGTATTTTGATCATGTTTAAATTGGACCCAGTTTTGCAGCCCTGGTTGTGTTTGTGTCACTCACTGTTTGCGTGTTGAAGGGAGAAAGCCCACCATCTCCATAGCGAGCTGAAGCCTCTCAAAGTCGTGCTTCAGGTCTTCTCCTTCCACCGTGAAACAATCCTGCAAAAAAACATCAGGAACCCAAGTGTTACCAAGCTAACAGCAGCCGTTACGACACACTAGCCTGGAGGAGCAGACGACAACTTACTATTAAGAGTGTTGAATCAAAATGTGAAGGGATGTTTCTAATGTTTACAAAGTGCTCGGCTAAGATGCTCAAAATAGTTTGAGTTGACTTCGCAGCCGAAACAAAAAAACAGCAAAGTGGTCAGAATCAGAGAAAATGAATGACTTGTGCTCAAATAAGCTATCATTAAGACGCCTCACAGAACAGCGACACTCTGATGTGCAGAGCATCCAGTCACAGCAGTGTTTGCAGGTTCTGCTCATGTAGTGGAAAATCTGGCTCAGCTTCCCCCTAAAAGCAACCCCGTGGAAATTTGGCAAGCTGGCAAAAGAGGAGCATTTTATGGGTTTCTCTGGAATTTGAGTGATGGATGAGCTAAGTTAAAAAAAAGAGGAGACAGGGGGGAAGTTTGTTTTGATGCACTGACAATAAGGTGAGCAGAAAGGTGCTTATATGCATGTTCAGGTATGTAAGTAAAATTAGTCCGTTCACATTCTATACAGTGAATGGGATCTAGAAAATGACAAATTTGGCCATTTCTATAAAAAGGATGCATAAAGGTAGTGCAACATGAATCACTGCAACTAAGTGCACACATGAGTGTGTGTGTAGATCTGGATTATTTCATGAAGATCTTTTTTCCCAGATGAAGATCAAACACTTTTGATGTAACAACATAACTGCAGTGTTTCACTTCATACAGCCACCGTAATGTGAGGTCTGCTCTCTGCTTTATGGCATCATTCCACTATGGTTGCCATAATTATCACATACCGAGGCCTCGGAAACACAAACACTCCAAACGTGAGACTCATACTTACTCCAACGTGCCTCCTTGTTTCCTCCCTCACTCTGTGCTTTCATGGCACAAACCCTACTGTGACCTGTTAGTGACTCTGCTGTTATATTTCCACTGAAGAGAAATGTTACATGATATAAAGTTTAAGCTGTTCTAACATGTCTCCAGTGAAAACAATCAGCCAGTGTAGTAAAAAGGTGTTACAGTAATCATCCAGATGTTGTTTATGAAACAAGAGACACACAAAAAACTCACTACAATCATAAATATGTGACTCATGTGATACCATTGCTGTTTTCTTTAATGCCTTCAAATGTTAAATTCAGAAGGTTGACTGAAATGTGTTATCATTTGTTTTATGAACAACACTATGAATGTTACAGTTTTGCACACCGGTGCAGTAAACAAGTGTGCACTAAAGACCTGCAGAATCAAGATTTTTGTTGTTGTTGGTACTTGTCATAATTGTATCACCATTGTCACCTTCCCTCTTTGTGTTAATAAATGGAAACCTTACTTACGAGCAAAAAAAACCACAAACAAATCCCAAACATATATCCAAAATGACATTTTTGATCATTGACATCAAACAGTACTATTTGATAGTATTACAAAGTATTTCTGTTAAGAGCAGCATGAGATCACATGTGAAACTCAGCCATTGAAAGGTGATAGTGTGTCCTCTGATTCGGGGAAATTCACTGTTCTTTTTTAAGCAAACACATTCATACTGTGAAGGGCTTATAGGGCTGAAAATTATGATTTGATTCACACCAAATGTATGTCTACTGTAAATTAGATATATTTATTTTAAATCTAAGTCAAAAAACGTTCAGCAGGGTTGTCCCACAAGCAGAGCTTTGGCCAAACACCATACACTAAATGTGATTGTATTGGTATATAAAGACTACCAATAAAACCCTTAAAAATGATGAAGTTCAGGTCTTTGTGGTAATCTTCAGCTGTTGAAATCAACCCCAAAATGTTACAAACTTAGCGAGGACGTGGAGGATTTCACTTTGAGTACTAAAAACACTGCACTGTCAATGATCAAAAAAGTCCCACAGGTTACAGAAGCACAGCAGCTACAGTGGTCAGGATATGACTGGACATACCAACATAACTCACAGAAGCAGAACAACAGTGAACAGCGAAAACAAACAAAGCTCAAATAAACACAACCCACACCACACCAGGAAATCTCCCCAAAAGCAACAACATGAGCGGGGTGAGGAGGAGGGCAGGGAGGGAGAGTGGAGATGTGAGGGGAAAACGTAGCTTGAGCTCCTTCGAGCGCTCGGGTGACTTAAAAATCTATGTGTGAATGTTTCTTTAACACCTAAACACCCACGCGCGCACGCACGCACGCACGCACGCACACACGCACACACGCACACACACACACACACACACACACACACACACACACACACACACACAGAGGGCTGAGACACAGATACTGACCGGTTCACTGTCACAGTAACTGTCCCAGTGCAGTTGGTTGGTTGACTTTGTCATCTGGAAATGTTGAGGCATATTTTAAAAAGGCAGGGATAAGGTTAGACAGCAGCATTCCAATAGAAATAGATACTGCAGGATGAAATATGTTCACAGATGTATGTGCAATTAGAAGCAATGGAAGAACATGCAGTTTAGATACAAGCAATGACTGAACTCTACAAATCTGTTCATAACACAATGACACGGGTAAATATTAAGAACTCAAAGACAGTGATAAGACAAGCATTTAAAAGCTTAGATATACAGAGGAGAGAGATGGATGCACAGTCATTGAACAATAAGCATATGACATGATCAAATAATTCAGGTCATTAACGGAGAGCCCGTACATTTGCATGCTTTCAGTGAATACTGCACAGAGATCTGCTGGCTAATGTTTCTTTTAGAGATGAAATCACAATGTTAAACTTGTGGTTTAAATAAATGCCAATAAGGCATTGAATGGTTTTCCATTCTGCAAGCAAATATATTTTATTCATATGGCATGTCAAATGTCTCTGCAGGTCTGATAAGATAAGATAATCCTTTTTTGATCCTCAGAGGGAAACTTCAGGTGTTGTTGTTCAGCAACATAAAGACAAAAAAGTGAGGCTGCAAAAATAGGCAAGTAAGATTTTTCTAGGGGTGGGGGTGGGGAGGATAATTCATGTCCTTTCTGCTTCTGTAAGCTTTCAGGATTTTTTCGGTTTCATATCATAAAAAAATGTTTTTTTCAGCTTATGTGACTCAGTTGTGTCTTTAGAGTCACAGTGTGTTACGTCTGCAACTAGAGGTTTCAAGATCAAATGACAACACCACAGATAGTCTGATGATGTTGTGATGTAAGATGGTTGTCTTCCTACAACGCTGGAAAAAAGTTCATGGAAAAGGAAGTGTACCAAAACTTAAGGCATGTTGTGTTTATTTTGGATATTTAATGCTGATGAAAAAGCAGCAACATTGTTATTTTTGGAAACTTTCTTTTTTCATCTGTTTGTGTTACATAAACCTTAAGGACTGGCTTCACTGCAGCATGTTAACCTAATGCCACAGAAAGACTCCTTCCCTTTTAATGATCTTCTTATATTTCTAGCATTCAAAGAAGTTCCAAGTTTCTATGTTCACTATCCAATGCCAAAACATGATGAACCTCACATAAAAACCAACAGCTCACTATTCAAACTGTCTTTTTAAAGGTATATTTGTGGTTAATTGGGATATTTAGGCATGCAGATCAAAATGTGTGGTCCTGAAAGCAAAATGTAGAATGACTTATTAGTAAAAAAGGAAACACAAATAAATGACGAAAAATAAAAGGCAGCCACAAACAAACTTGTTTACATGGCTTGTAAACAAGTTCAAGTAGAGTTTCTAAATCCATGCAAGAGCTGAAGCTGGTGCAAGAGTGTGATTTCTGATGTTGCAGAGAATAAAAGACACCAGAGAACAAGAGGGCAGGAATGTTTTTGTGTTTGAATGTATGTGTGTATGTGTGTGTGCGTGTGTGTGTGCGTGTCTGTATGCATGTGCATGTAAGTGGCCAGAAGGAATGGAAGGAATTGCCTGCTCTGTTGTGCGTAGGCGGGAGGATTTGGGAGGAGGAGAGCAGGTCGCTGGTTTTCTTGACTGTCAAAGCTCGGAGGCAGAGATGCCACAAGTTTTACACAACATCCACATTCCATATGCGTAATGTGTGTGTTATGTGTGTTATGTGTGCGTGTGTGTGTGGTGTGGCTCCGTTTCAAGGTTATGTGAAACCTGTTTTTGTGGCGGGCAATGAAAGCTACAGAGAGCAATATATGGCGTTTGTTTCCTATCAATAGTCACGAGCGCGATGAACTACAACAGTGAGCGTTTTAAATTAGTTCACACATGCAGGTATTAATTGTCATGCATTCAATAAAACTCTTCGCACACAAATAAATAACCTCGCTCACAAATTCATCAACAGAGAGCTGCACAGGTAGCAGAGAGTTTTACTGTGAGTGTGTAAGTTAAAATTTGCGCGTGGGAAACAATATCATTTGTTTAATTTCTCTCTCTAGATTTGACATGAATCGGATTCCATAGAAATACTATATTTGTCTTTGTATGTGTGTATTTGTTGATATTTGTCAAAGATTGAATGGGGACGTGATTCTCTCTTTTCCCTGTTATCAGAGGTATAGAAGTAACTTGATTAGTTAGGCGACACCATGACAAACACATACAAACATAGGCTAAAATATCACACACACATCAGAACACACCAGACAAATAGATCAACATAAAAAAAGAGAAGTTGTCAACCACCAGAAGAAAACTTTCTGGTGTCTGGATGTTGTTAAATAGTTTGTTGTGTTGGATAGTGAAGGTCCCACCTGACTGAGGTAATGATATTCTTCAGGCTTCATGAGGTGAAAGGCTGTCCTCTCTTCTTCACTCGCTCCTGCCAGCAGGTAGTAAAACACGTGGTAGTTTCTGCAAAATACAGACAAACAAAGCATGTTTTGGTCAGTTACATCAGACTCTGATGAAATACAATTCTTACCAAAAACATAAAAAAACATAATTGGGTGACTTACTTAAACATGAGACAAAATCATTTTCTAATTGCAAGTAAATAGTGCATGGTCGGCATAAATAAGGGGCTACAGTTCTTTTAGAGAGAAAATAAACTAAAGGCTTGTATCCCAATGACACAAAATATGTTTATTTTGTATTTTACTTTTGTTACAAGTCAAAATATGTTGTTCAGTTAGCATAACTCTTAGCTGACTAATGTTGGCATGTGAACAAGTCCACAAACAGCAAAGAACCGTGTTACAAAAGTAACCAAACAGTTGATGTTAAGATTAAATGTTTAGCTATTTGGCTTGTTAGCTTTAACACTTGATACTAAAATGGCAGGAAAACGACAGCAGGACAATAACACGTGTACAGTTAGCTGGTCAGCTTGCTAGCATTTAGCATGAACACTTTAGCCAGGTACGACACAAACAGCTTGTTCCAAGTTAGTACCACTGTAACATACATACATTTAGTATAGTAATATAAAAAGCAAAGGTGTGTGTGTGTGTGTGTGTGTGTGTGTGTGTGTGTGTGTGTGTGTGTGTGTGTTTGAAAGCATTAAGAGTTGCAGCATAGAGGTCAGGGGTCACACAATGTGCAGCAGCTGTGTAACCGAGGTCCACTTATAACACATACAAAGAAACACACACACAAACACATGCAAGCTTTTATGGGCCTGGAGTCAGCGATCCATCTCAATAAGCATTGGCTAACGCAGGAGGCCCTCGGTGAGCCCCCCCATGGTGAAGTTAACCCTCGTCACACTGTCCAGCCGGACAAACACATTACAGTCTATCTCACTTAGAGCTCTGCTGAGTCATGAATCACACTTTGGCAAACTTTAACAAAATGATCTTTAGGTTAAGGACACTCAGATCCACACTGTCTGCCAAAACTCCAATTACATTTATTTCATAATAAGACAGGGACCCGAAACACCATCTATTTTCTCTCAGTATATCTCAGTATAACAATATATTACAAGCATACTAAAATGTTGTTTTTGCATAAACTTCACATTGGCCTCCATGCCTGATATTGCATTGCATACAGAGAATTAAAGTGCCAGTGAGTACTTATTCATTATTAATCAGAGGTGAAGTGGTCTCTACATGTGAATTTCTGGTTCATAAAATAACGTACTTTAGTTTTGCATTTCTAGGATTATTATTGTGATTGGTTTTCTGAGAGGTGCTCACCTCTCATTGTGCTCCTGATAGACCAGCCTTGACTTCTCCAGGAGGTACTTCTCCACATATGCTCTGAGAAAAAGGACAAAAACATGGTTAGTTTGAAATCCAAATTTTCCGGGGAATATTGGAAGAGTCTGTCTCTGGTTCCTTACCCTCTCACAGTGCCGCTCTCCTGGTAGTTCACCTGAATGAATTTGCCAAAGCGACTCGAGTTGTTATTGTGCGCTGTCTTTGCGTTCCCAAAAGCCTGAATGGGAAAGAGGAGAAGAAACTTAGGGTTAAAAACAGATTCAAACTGGAAGGACTAAGAGGGAAATGGTTATATATTACATATCTCACACACATGTCAGAGCCAGAGATTCGAGGTCAACTTCAGAGTCAACTTCAGGTGTGGATAATTTGTGGGTCAAACACGCAGACTCTGGTCTTGTGCCAAACTTAGTCTTTAAACACTGTCAGCCTGGACTAAGCAGAGCGCACTCTTCCTCTTACATAGTTTCAAACAGTGTCAGTCCAAGACAAATTAAAAACATGGTTTAAGGATCTATCCAAATCAAAGTCAAACAAATTGCCAGAATGAGGATGAGGGAGTCGGGGCCAGCAGGCCTGATGGAAAAAAAAGCTTCTCAGTGAGTAATGGGATCCATGTGGCAGTGTGGAACATGTGTAGTGGTTGTGCTTTAATAAGACGCTCCAGAATTTCCCCTCACAGCTCTGTTTATGTTGTATGGCTGCCTGGAAGGGAAGTCGTTTCTCACCCTTTTTAAACCCTACAGTTATTTGTAGCTGCGCCACAAGTAAACAAATTCCTCAGTGAATCACTTAGAGCTACCCTGAGCCTCGCATCTGTGGCATTTGAAAACACCCCTCCTTGACCTCACACTTGACCAATGCCACTTAGATACATTCTAGCAGAAAGCTAATGCCAAGCTAATAAGCGAGATCATTGGGCTTCAGACTTTTCCTGATGCACAAACTTACGGCGGAAACTGCAAGGACTTACTCATCATCCCTCAAAATATCAGTGCTTTGTTTATGGATGGGCCATGATTGGCAAGTGGCATTACAGCGTTGCAACAATTATGAAAAAAATTCGGACATAGTTCTCATATTCAGTCGCAAAAAACATTAAAAGTTTCGGAACAGCAACAAGCCAGAAGTGTGTTTAGGGACTCATAGGCAGCTGACTCATTGTTTTCAATGTATCTCAGCTCTATAACACATAGAAAAGGGTCAAGGCTGGTAGGGCTGCATAAGATAAAATATGTTTGTATTTATCATGAAGTCCAACTGTATGGGAGACCTAAGTGGACAATTTACTGCGATAATGAGGATATATAACGAGAAATATCTAGTTGTGGTCTTGAGATCTCAAACTTCTTTTCTGATCATGTCAGGAAAAAGAGATTGTTTTCTTGTGATTAGGGTTTAATTGACTTTCAGTCTAGTAAAGAAAACAATAAGCTGGTCACTGCAATGGGCCAAACTACGACACCTTGCTAATAAGGTAAGTTAAGACTATTTTTCTCTGTCAAGATCTCAAGAAAACAACCGGGAAAGACTCCTTATCATGTGTCAACTGAGTAAATAAAATGTTTGGATGCATGTCTGCTTAGGGCTTCTGTACAACTGAGAAAAGAAATCATGAAAAGAATAAGCTGGAACCAAGTAAGCTATGCGATCTGAAAACTATTTCTTAATCAGACCATACTATTTTTTAACATATGGTTTTGGATCTTAACGACTTATGGTTACAAAAAATGTGCTCCATTAGATTACTGCAGCCAGCAGCAACACAACAAACTGTCATGGCTGCAACATCATCCGTGAGGATTCGGGATAAACACTAGAAATATTTGGTTTTGCTACTAATAGTCTCAGATTGTCTTTCTGTTTCTGACAGTATTATGGAAAGGTTCCCTAGAGAAAGGTATGATGCATGTTAGATTATCCAAAATCCCCCTTAAAAGGTGTGGTGATGTCTGTCCCATCTTTAGAAATAGGCAAACATCATTGTGCCACTAAGAGGATTTTGGCAGGCAGAGGAGTTGGGACGCTGATGTCTGTCTACTACCAACAGAGCCTGGCTCAAACAACTGGATCACAGCGATGAAGTCCCCCTTCGGTTATGACTCACCAAGCTGAACAAAATCATTAAAATGGGCAGACGTTCTGGAAAAACAGATTCAACTCTGCTGTCTGGACAAAGAAAGAGCACACAAGGCCAAACTAAGGAACAGTGACGATATCCCTTCACATGCAGAAATGTGGTTTTCAAATGTCTGATGCATTCAATATTCCCACACGGGCTACTAATCTGTTCTCCAATCCATTCGTCTCTCTGAACCGGCTAACCTGCCTGGTTCAGGAACTCAAGGTCAGACAAGGACAGACTACCATCAGTCAGAAACACAAAGTGGGAAGAACTTCCTGAATGGATAGCCAATAGCACTTGAGCGCTCAAAACAACAACCAGTTCAAGGAAATGAGTAGGAACTCAGGTCAGACGAGTCAGACATTGAACTTTTCATTGTTTTTTATTAAACTGCCTGACATGTAACAGTTTGTGTTGGGCCAGTAGGAAGCAGGATGTGGAACAACGAAAATACTGAGAGCTGATTTATGTCGAGGAACTTTGTATGTATCCACCTGGTTTGTGTATGAAAAAGCTTTACCAAGTTTTAGAAGACATTTTAACAGGACAGATTGTGTTCTGTCTAACGCTGGCGAGCTCCATATCAACAGAGATGAAAACAGAAATGTCTCCACAGACGGGACGATGTGTCATGACTACACTCTGGAGGGAGAAGAGTTTCTTAGGAACATGAAAGAACGTTTAAATGAAAATAAAATGATTTATAAAGCAGGGAAATTAATCTACATCTAAATGTGAATAACTCTACACTGCAGCAGTGGTGTCCTTAAGTTCTTTCTCTGTCTCCAGAACATTTTTTGAAGGTTTCAGTCTTGTCTTGGACTGGACGTACTTCCACTCTGTATTTTTGGGCTTCAACAAAATATATTATTTTTGTTTTTCTAGGCTTTTTAAGACCACAACTCATGGGATTTCACTAAGTTGCATGTGAAAAATGTCTGATTTAAAAAAAATGACAAGCTGCAGTGGATGTCGATAATGCAGTGTTAGCTTGAGGGTAAATTGGGGGGACAGGACCAATAAGTTTAATCATCATAAGTTTAATTTTCACTTAAGATAAATACATAAACAAAGACGACATATTACTGCATAGACAATGTCTATAAAGTGAAATCACATTAAGTGCAGACAATGTCATCTCTGACATGAATGCTTCCAGTCTGGATCTGGTCTTGACTCTGTTTCAGTCCCTTCCAATCTTGTCCTCGTCTCAGACTCAATTCACTCAATTACTCTTGCTCGGTTGAAAGTTGTCTTGACTAAAACACCTCTAAATAGAGGTAGTGACGAGATCATCACAAAATCATATTATTTAACAAGCCTTAGTTGAAAAGCAACACTGCAATCTAACTTGTCAACAGACAAATCTGAAACTGAAGAAATCAACATTTTTCACCCCAAATTACCCGAGATAGACCTCAATCCAAAACAGTCAAAGATATGTTGTGGCTACAGAAACATTTCAGATCTGCAAGAATTATTTCCTTCCACTCATGCTCTTTCCACCTCCACAAACATCCCGCAACAATGCAAATTTGTTCTTTGCCTGTTCTCCTTTGGGAGTTGTCGAAAGTTATTCTGTGAAATCTACTGTAAGTCACTAACTCGAGCAAACACAACAGCTCGGCGTTAAAAGGAAAGACAAAATAAGATTTTGAACAGATCGCAGTGGTAGAGTATCAGATGACAGATTTCTTTCCCCTTTGAATAGTCATAAAGACTCAAAGGGACACCAGAGCTAAAACTGTTTGTACAGACATGATTTGCACCACTTGAGTCACTCCAGCAGGTCAACAACATTATTCTTGGCTTCAGACCATAGACTGAGCCACAGGCAGACCAATGATGGAGTTGAGATTGTGCCAGTGTGTTCTGGGTGTAATGTGTCCCGACTATGGGCTTGGTCAAAGTCATTCAGAGGAGGAGAGTGAATCCCACAGGGCTGATATTATTTTTAAAGCAAAGTGCTCGGTTGGCTTTGTGTCTAATGCTGTGGTCACACAGAAAAAAACCTTTTAATTAGACTTCTTTTAGTCTGGGCTCTTGAAATCTTTCAACTGTCATTTAGTCAGAAAAGTAAAAGTTGGGAAATGACCACTCCCAGCACTCACTTTAAAATCAAAAATATATAACTCCATAATTTCCCAGTTCCCATCCTTTTTTTATCCCATGAAATGCAACACCTGTGAGAGATGAATACAATACAACTTCATTACTACCTGCAAGAACTGACGACTGACATGGTTAATGGAGGGAACTAGTTCTGGATTCCCAAATTTATTACAGATGTACATACCCATAAGCTTTGGCTGCCAATGCAGATACACAAATGTTCCAATCTAATAAGACCACACTGTTTTTTGTGAAACAAGTATATCCAACAGAAGCATTTCTACCAAGAGCAAATCTGTACAACCAAACACCCGTTGAAAAAGGGGTCAATGTTTGCAGTTTGGTCAGATTAGGCACCACAACTGCTTGTTAAGGTTTGGAAGAGAGATCGTGGGCTACATTAAATTGACCATCAGTCCCCTGGGTCAAACTCTTGTGTTTGATCGATTCATCCTGCCACTACAGGTCAACTCCTAAAAAGAACATGTCTGTTGAAAGTGCAGAGCTTCCAGTTGAACACAAATGTGTGTATATTTTTTCAATTCATAAGGTGGAGTTGAAATAGTCAATAATCTCTTGAAGAAGTCAATGAAGTATTGTTGAAAAATTAAAATGGAATGAAAACAGAGTAAGTAGCTGTGGTTAGAAGATACCTTATTCATAATCCTCTTTTGATTTGAACTTTTAGTGTTTACTACATTAGATGAATGCATCACTGGTTTACTACAACAAAATAAATTATTTCAATAGAAACACAAAATGTACCCGGTCTAAGATTTCAAACAGAAAGACTGCAAAGAAAAACATTTCTCTTCAAAAGGAATTAATTAGGCTTCCAGCTCCTCCGAACACAATCAGGTCAGATTCTATTAATGCCTCTGTCTGCAGCGAGGTAATTAGCTCTCTCTCTCTCCCTTTGAATGCTCTGACCCCAGCAGTGTGAAGCAGACACACATGGCCTTTAATCATACGAGGATGACTTCATTAGGATCATCCTGAGGAGGGAGTAGTAGGGGAGAGTGAACAGGAAAACAGACTGTTGTCCTGTGTCGAGCCTGCCGGGAGTTTAGAGTGTTAGGAACGGATGGGGAGGTCATGCAAGGCGCTTGAGGGAAAGTGCAGACAAAAGAGGGCTTGATTTAACACACAAAGGGATTATGATTCAGTGAGTCATTAATTGCTTAGGGGTTACAAATGAATTTCCATGCTGGGTTGTGTTGAGAGGTCATATGACAGCACGGCCATGATCTACACACAGAAACACTTTGTCTGAATCTGAAACTTGCTTAACTTAAATGGGCCATGAGATAAAAACAGCATTCTCCTGAGTCACTGACAGAAAATTAATTTAGCAACGTGTCACCAAATGTTTTCCATTCCTTCTCTGACAGAAGCGACAGATATCTGTGTGTTCAGATAGGCTCTTAACAAAGCATGGCTCACTGAACCTTTGTAGATTCATATCCTTTCCCCAACACATTACTAGACTTACTCATCCACCGCAGGAAGTCAACAATAGACTGAAAGAAAAAGTAACCGAAAGAAAAAGTAACACCCAACATGTATCACGGTTATGTCACAGTATGTGGGGGCAGATTACGCTTTCCAGAGGCTAATCCTCAACCACGCTTCTTGTAAACTCAGGTTGTGCTGGCCAGAGTGGACCGTGGTCACTGTGGTTGTTTAATCATAGTGGGGGGGGGGGGGTCCTGTCGTCATGGTTCCCAGACAAGTAAAAGCACGGTGGGGTGTGGGTTCTGGTGTTGGCTGCTTCTGTTAAAACAAGGCTCTGTAGCGTGTCTTGAGCTAGGATGTGTTCAGGTTTAACAGTTAGTATAAAACATTTACAAGGGTTTCCTCCTCTGAAAAAAAAACAAAAAACCAAAAAAAACCCATGAACACGTGAGCTTGTTTTCGCTCTCTCTGACTTTGGCTACAACATAATCTGTAGCTGTGTATAGCTGTGTGTTGCTGTGCTAGGGTACAGTAGTTGTTTTACCTAAATGATAACTAAAGCATGCTAACATACTTACAATGGTAATCCTAGCATGGTGAGTCCATGAGTACAATGCTCACAGTATAAGTCTGTATTCCAGCTATTTGGCAATAAATACATTTCATGAAGTAAAAAGTAAATGGATCAATAACTTGTGCGAGTTCATCCTTCGGGTGTCATGAACGGCTGAACCAAATATCAAGACGAACCATCCAAAAGATCTTCAGAGAGTTTATTCAAACCTTCAAAAGTCAACGTCCTAGTGGTACAAGAAAAACAAACGATCAACAAAGTCAATGGGATTCACCCTCTGGTGACCATGAATACCTCCACAAACCTTCATGAAAATAAATCCAGAGCTATTATAATAATTTAACCAAAAACAGTAAAGATAATCAAGTCCCAAGATAACCAGTTTTCACTAACTCAGTGCATGACATACGGCCCGACCTACACTGTGTAGACCAGTGTGACCAATCAACCTTTAGGGTCTTAAAGTCATAGCTCTGGGCTTGACATTATAGTTGTTCTTTGTTGAATGAAGTTAGATTTAATGAAATAATGTAAAAATTACTCATAACTGAAGCATAAGACTTGCTTGCTAAGGTAGTGATACCACCATTTGTAACAAAACATTGTGGTGAAAACAGTTAGGAAATATAAATCACTCCTGTACATTTGTTTCATGCAAATCTTTTTTGCAATGCGTGTTCATGCAAATCACTGAGAGCCAGCAGGTGACAAAGGAAAATCCAATTCAGCCATTTGAACAGGGTTGGCAAATATTTGACTCTTCGCGTGGTTAAGTATACAAAGCTCCTTGTAACACTGCACTAGATCATACTTTTAGAAAAGCTGTCTTCCATGACTCTGAGTCGTCACTCTGCTGAAAACACCACCGGGAGCAGATCTGATGGTCCATTGAATCGTGCAATACAGACGTCATCAACCTCTGGGAAGAAGAATCTGGCCTGAAAGCTGACAGACCTCAGGGTTTGTTTGTTGACATCTTCTGTGTCCAAGAAAACTTCAGCTTATGTTCAAACTGTAGCAACGTGTTAGATACTGCACAATTTCAGAGTGTGCATTCTACTGTATGAAATGCAGCTGTTGTTATTTTAGGAAAAGCTTGGGGCACTGGTGGCCTAGTGGTTGGCGCGCCTGCATGTACAGAGGACACAGTCCCCTAAGTGGGCAGCCCGAGTTTAAATCCGACCTGTGGCTCCTGTGCCCCATGCCATTCCCCACTCTCTTCCCTGATTTCCAGCTCAATCCACTGTCCTGTCTCTCTAATGAAGGCACAATAATGCTTTGAAAATATTAATCTAAAAAGTGTAATTTCTCACACTACAGCCTGAAGGAGAAAACAAGCTGGAACCTCTGGAGTCAATGCAAGTTTTTGTTGTTGTTGTTGCATTATTACAAAGAACTGCTTTAAGTCGATCTTGAATAAAGAAGATTATCAATGTTACATTTAGACTCAGACTACAGGGGTCGCTTTGTGTAAGGCACTGTGCAGAATGGATAAGAGGAGAATTACATGAATATTTGCACATGTTTTAATGAGCTCTTTCTGCATGTTTTTGGGACAGGAGATAATACATTTACATATTACATATTATTTCTTGATGGCACAGGATGTTGAACATCATTTGATGTTGTATAATCACTATTATTTATGTGATAATACTGATTATGAAATTGTGCTAGTAAAGAATAGTCCTTTAAAACAGAGGTTTCCCTTGTACAATGCTTATGCTATGCTAAGCTAACGAGCTGCTGGCTGTAGCTGTACATTGAAACGGACAGATATCAGAGAGGTATGGATCTTCTCATATAGTATTTAACAAAACAGTCACCTATCAAACTAATCCTCGGAAAACTTGTTATCACTGGAGTAAGAAAGAAAAAGAAAAAGACTGACAGAGAGAAAGAGAGAGAGAACAAACGGGAAAGAATGAAAGAGAAAGAAAACTGATGCGAAAAAGCAGCGGCCTTTTGATCATTGCAAATCCTGACTAAAGTATTTTGGCTCCAACAGAAAGTCCTCTTGATTCCTCTCGGAGGAAGTGAACATTAGTCACAGGGATGCAGATGAAAGGCAGGCGTAATAGAACAAATAATCACAGATCTTCAGGACTCCTGAGCTATCAGAGACATTTCTCATAAAATATAAACCTCTAGAATTAAGATAGATGACCAGAAAAAAAGCCGCATTCCTGCGTTACAAAGACCCCTCAGACAGAACAAACCACCGAAAAGCTTGAAATTAGTGAATTCATTTCCCATGCTGTTCTGTAATTTGTACTCCTGGAGATGAAACCTGAAGGCAGACAGTTTACTTTTCCTCCGGCTGTGCAACAAGAGTTTTGAAAAGTGAGACCGTATGAGCGAGGGAAATAGGCTCTGTACTGTAGGCTCCCTGTGTTTACTGATAATCATCTGAAAAGGTACAAAAAAAAAACCTAATCCATGATAATCATATCCTGAGTATGCCTAAAGAGATGATTTGTAATAATAACTCTCAGCAGCAGTCAAATGTTGAGTACCAGGGGACATGTCTGCATTAAACAGGGAACAGAAGAGAGGAAAACACTTTCCAGGAACTCAAAACCAAAGCTTTATTTGTTGTTTGAGTGAAGAGACGGATTTTGTAAAGAATTCTTGAGCCCACGGGAAGGAAAATGTTCTCAACACTCAGTGAAGCACAGCGACTCTTAAACTCAAAATGTTCAATTGGAGCTTGTTTATCTTTTGCTGAAAGCAATTAAACAAGACTTAAACTGTCTTCCAGCACAATAAAAGACATGAAACTTAGAGGACTGTTTATTGTTTACATAAATTTGCCTAAATGTTTGGTATGACCGGACTGAAAGACTCTCGTCTGATCCAACTTCTTCCTCATTTTGAGGGAAAGCCTGAAGAAATTAAATACTTATTTTTTCCCTGTGTGGAACTGTTAGTTTTACAGCAGTGGGATGCAAACATTCAGCGCTCATAAATTACAGAGCACATGCAGCTAATATAACACAGAGACCAGAGAAGGATTTAGACACACAATACAAACACAAACATGATGCATATTGTCCTATGAAAGTTAAGAGGGACATTTGGGAGGGTATGGGTAAAAGTTGGGGTATCAGGAAGTAAATATTAGACATAATGGATTCTGCTTTGTCATCACTGTTTCTTGTAAAGACCCTGCTTAGTTTTCCGTGCAGTACCTGGTATATACTGCAAATCTATATTTTTGTAACTGTTGAAAAAGTTGACTTATGCATCATGAAGTCATCCATTGGTGTGTAGATTGCCTTTGGCTTAGTATCATCGTCAGCGCCATCTTGTTTTTTGGAGCCAGAAGTGACCTATTTGACCTCCTATATGCCCAACGGTTAGGTCGCACCACATGTACAGAGGCTTTAGTCCTCCGAGCGGGCAGCCCGGGTTCAAGTCCAACCTGTGGCTCATTTTCTGCATGCCATTCCTGAACTCTCTCCCTGATTTCCTACTCTCCTATCTAATAAAGGCTTCATCAAAAGCCCAAAAATAGTAGTTGGACAAGAGGGTGGAGCTGGAGAGTAGCTTGGGCAAATATCATAACTATTCAATCTATGTCTGAGGGTAATTCAAAAACCCGGATGACAAAAGTGTTTCCCATTGAATGAGATTCTATTTGGGAGAGGGGCTGACCTGAGCTGTGAAACGATCACTCTAAAAAGCGATGAGAGCCTGTTAAATGTGGAAAACTAGCTTATGTGTACGATAAAAACACGCCTCGATTTAATTGATAATGGTGAGGAATTTTAAATTCATCCGCTGCACTGTCATACATAGAAGAGTAAGTTGCTGATTCTGTTTTTGTACCAAGCTGTGAACACGTTGAAGTCTTCTATGAAGTTTGGTGTTTTGAAATTTGAAATATATTTTGGAGCCAGCCTCAAGTGGCCACTCGAGGTACTGCAGTTTTAGACAGCTTTGCATTAGCTTCAGTTTTCATGTCTTGAGTGTTGCAAGACATAAAAAACATCAATTAAAACACTTTCATTAGAATAACTTCATGTCAGGAATGCAGCTGATCGTCAAAAGAAAGACCTCCCTGCTCAGTCTGTGGGTGGAAGCACGTTTTGTTTCGTGCAGTGGTGAGTAAGAACGGTAAGCTGCACAGTCATTCCTTATCTGCAATACAGATATGTATGTTTGTGTGTGTATGTGGTCCAACTTCCTCTGACTGCCTCCTTCTGGCATCTGATCCCTGATTTATTTATGTTTCTTCTGATTTCACTTTCTCTCACACGTCAAGAACAGCAGCGGACAAACAAACACCAGCAGACTGAACGTGTTTCTCATCTGTTACACAGGAAGAAACTAAAAACCCTGACATACTTTATTTTTACTAACCACAACTCAATTAAAAGCAATTACACCATCAAATCATTGAACACACACATTTGGTTATAATCTCTCTACTGTGGACTGTTCAGCAGAGACATAAAACAGAACAAACCAGAGCAAACTTATAAAGTCTGAAGCAGGAGAAACTAAACAGGAAGAGAGCGAGACAGAGAGCAGACAAGCCCCTCGGAGAGCTTCTTCAAAACAATAACAGCACTCAATTCATTTTACATTTTCAAACACAGCCACACATCTATTACCAAATATAACAACACAAAAAAGAAGCCTGCCAAAAGAGATACTAAGCAATCACTGCGATGACCTCTTCCGACAATCATTATGAGGTAAAGCTAAACATGTCAGGGGAACTTTATTTAAATACACAAGGTTTAAAGGTGTTTTATAGACATTCAAATTTTGAAACAAAATATAAAAAAGTTTAAAATATATCCTGAATATGCTTTACAGCAAGAGAAGAACATACAAATGAAAAGATTATTCCTGTTGCTTTTGAACACCACAGCTACTCATGTTTAATGTTGAAGGAATAATGTGCAACTTTTCTATCCAGTACATGTCAGTCTTGAGCAGCAGCATTAAACCAAAAACAAAATGCTGTTTGGTGACACCTCCGCTATTCTAAAGCCTCCATTCTCCTCCAGCGATACACCTCCAACCCCTCTCCACTTACATTTGGAGTCATGAAGGAGTTATGAATTAGAACGCACCATTATTAATCACCTTAGGCGGGAAAAAAAAATTGTCCTTTGCTCGAGCTGCAATCGCCTGTGTCCTGCATTGTTGTGTTAGCAGGCTAAAGTTAGCACACTGTTGGTTAACTCGTAGATTCATACTTGACACAGTAACACAATCTGAATGTGAAAGACAGTTTTACAACTTATATTGTATATTTAAGATTCTTGCACGCACGCACGCACGCACGCACGCACACACGCACACACGCACACACACACACACGCACACACACACACACGCACACTTGTGTGTGCAATATAAAACACAGCTAAAATTAGAGATGTTGATGACTGGGCTCAGCTGTACGTGCAACCACAAGCAGGGAGGTGACATTTCAGCACAACTAGAAGCTCAAATGGGAAAATTAAGCCACGCACTGGGCCTCTCCCAGTCCCACAGGCTCACCATCCCAGTGAGACAAGCTCAGGAAATAGACGTTGTCAAGTACATGTTTTGACATTCCTTCTATCATCCCTATGGATGAACAGATGATGGATTTACTGTTTCATCTGTGAAGGAACTAAAGCTATCAATGGATAAGCAGAATCTGAAACTATTCTAATCATCAATTTGTATTTGGTAATCGTGCAAAATATTCCTTTGCTCCGAAATATTAACTGCTGGAAATTTGCCGTTTTATGAAGTTCTCTTTTAAACTCATTCAATACATTTTAGAAGTCGTTGAAACATCATGAAGTATTGACTTGTATATTTTGTCTGTTTGGGCCGGTTCGTACTGCCTTGTGTGTTTATACTTTAATTGTCTGGTTTAAAAACTGATTATAGTCAGCTTATTTAAAGCTACTATGAGGATACTTTAGCTGCTTATCTAACAAATTGAAACTAATACTGATACATCTTTATAATCTAGAAAAGCACACCAGAGCACCAGGGACAATATTGTCCGTCACTGTATTGTCATTTTTAATGACTGTTGCCGCTGCCTTGGGGTAGGTGTCAATTTCCAGCGAGCTTGAGAAACAGCCTTTGTTAAAAAGATGTTTTTGTGTAGCAAGTTTTGCCTTTTATTAAAGAGGACAGCTGAAGAGAGACAGGAAATGTTTGGGAAGAAAGAGCAGGGGGACGACATGCAGCAAAGGGCCATTGTCAGATTCGAACCCACGATCGCCGAGATGAGAACTGTAGCCTCTGTACATGGGGCGCCCAACACAACCAAAAGGCTATCTGGTGCCCTGAAAGAGCCTTTTTTTTTTTTAGTAGATTTAAGCAAATATTCAGAGTGATATATTTGACTGTCAGAGGAAATAATGAATAAAACACCACCTTCACATGTACGGGGCAAGAATAGCAAAGACACATCACGTTGTCCAGGGGTTGCAGAGAATGACAGAAACTAAAAGTTCCTTTCAGGAGTTTTATATCATGATACATCTGAGTAACAGCACCTGCAACTACTACTCTGGGAAAACTCCTGGAGCCTTAAGTGCAGTTTTCAAAATGTTCAAATATTTTAGGAAAAAAATCCTAAAATCGTGACTTCATGAATGGCAGCTCTGCATTTCTGCATTCTTCCAAAAAGAGGTTAAACCACATTCTTCTCCAGTGCAAGGTGAAGCCTGAACTCACAGTGCTTTACTGCGAGAGGAGCCCTCTCTTCTTCCCTGTGAACCACAGCTGCCTTACAGGATTTATTTCAAACATTGTCAAGATGCCTTTGACGCAATGTCATTTCTCACACTGGCAAACACTGTTTGCTCTGTTCCGCCGTCATTCACCTCATTATTCCTGCCCTTTCTGCCATGTGACAAATTCAAAGAAAAAAAAAAAAAAACGTTTCCCCATCTGAACTTTTGACCTGAGTGTTACATAAGAGTGCTTGGTTTCTGAAGTGTGAGAAAAGGGGTTAATTTGGTCCAAAAACACAACATCCATAAAAAAAAAACTAATTTCCTCTCAAAACTAAAAAAAAAAAAAAAAAAGTGGCAAAAGTGTGACAGAACAAACAAGCCCGGTGAGCCTCCTGTTTCAGCATCAGCTTCACCGGGACGCTCCGGGGTAAACAATGGAGCAGTGTTTCCTTGTGGTAATGAGATGAGGTAACAAGAGGCACCGAGAGGGATGAAAAGAAGGAGGGAGACAGAAGAGGGGGACAGAGGGGAAGGAAAGAGGGATCAAATGAAGAAAAAAAAAAAGAGACGTGAAGAAAAGTAGATCACAGTTTCAAGTGTGTGAGTGGTCGAAGGCATTTCCTACTCGAGGGAATCCTGTGTCGAGTCAATGTAACGGGAGAGACAGTGTCCTCAAGATACCTTAAAGCGCCCTACATTTACATTTGTTTGTAATGAATGCTGTGTGTGAATCATTTGATTTTAAGTCGAGATATAACTTTAGTTCAAATACAAATGAGGAAGACGGTACAGTGAGAGGTTCATAGTAAGAATCCTGATCTATACAAATGAGTAAAATATTAATAACAGGGAAACAGATCCTTAATACTGTGTACAGTAAATGTTAACTTTTTATCAATATTTAGATCTTTTTTTTTAGACTCTAGTTTAGTTAGTTTGTACGAAGAACATGAATGGACCTTGATCCGCCCCGACTGCAGGAAGCATCACACCAGTATGGATGAAACCAGTTACCATAGCCAGAGGCCCACTCTGTTCATCCTTGCTGGACATCATGTGTTAAAAACCACAGACAAACCTGACGGATCTTCAGAAACAATTCAGTTCGATGAGCAGGTCATGGTTCAGGATGATAAACGTGCGCCTTCTCCTGAACTGCATCGGTGTTGAACCTCATTTTCTAACTGTTAAGTTTGCCTAGACGGTGGTACATAGAATATAAATCCTACATCCAGAGTCAACATCAGTACGTGTTATTGTCTGTACATTTTGAAATTTGAAAGTGTGTTTTGAGCAGCCACAGCCAGAAAGGAGTCAACAAATCTTTGTTTACATCAGGGATTTGTCTCGCAAGAAATTCCAACCAATCAGAGAGCATTAACCTCTGCTGGACTGCTTGTAGAACTCAAGGTAACTACTATACTCAAAAAAGTAACAAACTGGTCGGTGAAACAAACTCTAGGTGAGAAAACGGCCCTGAAGTTTTGGAGGGGATTCATTTCATAGTTCTTTTCTGCACCCCACTGTTCTCTGTTTCTCACATAACTTAAAAAGGGGGAGTTTTCTTATGTGTTTTAATTATTTCCCATCTCTTCTTCTTGTCATTTAAATGTCATTGATTGCAATGAAAACCTCATTTCCCACTAGTGATGAATAAAGTAATCTACACAAGCACACCCTGTCCAGTGTTTTTAACGATAAGAGAAGTGAAGAGAGAGCAGACTGATGCTTCAGCTTTCTACCTTCAATGTGTTTGAGTGCATAATAACACAACAGATATCTTGACTGTTGGTTTCATGTGAGCAGTTTCTCTTTGGGGATTTGTACAGAAACAGAAGAATGAGTTGATGTTTGTTCCTGATGAATTGTCGTCGGTCATTCCTTCCACTCAGCCCACAGCCTGCGCTCAGGGCGGTGACTCACTCCACCGACTTAATAGAAACAAAACCTGAT
Source organism: Labrus bergylta (assembly GCF_963930695.1). Lineage (NCBI taxonomy): Eukaryota > Metazoa > Chordata > Actinopteri > Labriformes > Labridae > Labrus > Labrus bergylta. Next base: position 13,230,520 of record NC_089197.1, read on the forward strand.
TGTTGAGACAAATCTCAAGACTGACCATTGCACCCACTAAGATCCCGAACCAGCTGCGTGCGGAGTCTCAGAGGAGATGAGACACTGATTGGGAACAGAAACCACACTCCGCAAAGTTAGATTAATCATGTAAGTCATTAGAGCAAAAACACACATAGTTTACAAGCTACAACTTCTGAAACGAGAACTTTTTGCAGGTTTGTCCTGGATTACATCCTCTCTTAAACTCAATATATCTTGTGTTTGGACTGACCTATATAGATGCCTTTTTATATCGTTTTGGGGTCATATTTTTAGGAAAAATGGAAAAAACATTTTTCTCTTTCAGGTCGGTGAATCGATGTAATTTCACTGGTCAAACATGATCACTAAGTAAATATATTTAAGTCTTTGGCTGTTGGTCAAGCACAACAAGAAATCTTAAGAGCAATATGTTTGACTGTTGGTAATTTGATTTGATATTCACAATTTTCATGATGGCTTTAAAGACCAGAGGTTCTCAACTGGTCTAGCCTGAGGACCCACCACCAACTCTTTAAAGGGGCTATATGTAACTTTCAAAAAATACTGCGTTTGCAGCGATACCGCATGGCTGTTAGGCGAACTGCACCAGTAACCTGTTGCTCGCTGTCCCTCACGTGCTCGTCACACGTGCTCGTACGTACACAAACCAGCATCATCATCGGCCGCGAAACACTGGATATTTACTGACATAATGTTTACAGAGGAGGTAAGAGGTCATACACATGTGAAAGTCTGTGAAGGAGTCTGTGTGTCTGTATTCATTCTCCATCCTACAAACGACAGTCTTGGCAGGCGCTGGCTGAGAGCAGGAGTGTGTGATGAGTTTGTTCTGTTGATCTCTGCAAGCGGAGCTGAGTGAGGAGGACGTTGAGAACGTGCATGAAATGTCACTTCCTGGAGCTTTTGCGGAAAATGCGAACCGGGGAAACATTTTATACAGGCAACACAGACAGACAGTGAACATCTACTTTTTCACATCAGTTAACCGTTCGCTTATTAATGGGCGATAAAAAACGATTTATACATGTAAAAAGTTACGTATAGAACCTTTAATGAGTAACAGTGCAGTTTGAACCGGACAAAAAACGTGACCAGAACAAAGAGATGAAACAAAACAAACGTGTTTTAAAGCGCTTCATAGATTTTGGACACAATTTCTTTACTGGGCACACTTTCGCGTCCCACTGATAACGTCTCTGCAACCCACTTTTGGGTCCCAAGCCACCAGTTGAGAATCACTGTTATAGACAACAATATAATAAACTGATTACCTGAGAAAATAATCTGCATTTATAAAATGAAATGAATGATTAGCTGCAGCTGCATCTGTTTGGATACATTTTTAAAGGCTGCAAATACAATAGTTAACTACAGTAAACAGGTCTATGTAAGCCCTGTGTGGAAATTATAACACAACACATGAATGAAAACACACCCACAGCTGGACCGGATCATTCCATTCATAAAGAAAAACACTTCTTAGCTAAATGTTTAAACATCTGTACAGGTCACTTTTCTGTTGGCTGAAGTTTCTTTAACAGACTCTCTCCTGCTGGCATCAACACAACAAACAAAAACCAGACACAAAGCTGAAGGCGCCACCAGGCCTCCATCACTCATATCGATCCACATGCACACCCCTCGCCATGGGAACCCACACACACACACACACACACACACACTGATAGTTACACAGAGTTTGATTCTGTGCCAGCACACTGCAGCACTGCAGACAGGGGCGTGTCCTCAGCTAAAGGCCTCCTCATCAACACCTCCACATGTGAAGCTGACGTAATGACACTGAAGAACGAGAGCACATTAACAATTACCAGCATTAGTATAAATGAGGTAATTATCTCGTATGAGCTCATATCAACATGATATATAAAGTCTAAATGCTGCGTACATTCATCTGCTTATACGATGATAATGATGGTGAGAGAGGAACAAACATCTGAGCTGACATTCATTCATATTTCTCTCTTTCTTGTTGTCCTTATTTGAGCAACAACACTCTGTAACTTTCAGCTGGTATAATCAGTCTAATAAAATAATGTACATTTTTTGTATTCCCTGTGTTTGTGGACAAAAGAAACTATTCATTGGTGTACTACATCTGAGCTATGAACGGACATTTAAATATTCTCATAAACAATGAAAAAGAACCTGTGTCGTGTTACTGAACATTTAGCTGTAGTTTACAACCAAATTTGTTAAATGGAAATAAAAAAACAGTAGCTGATAAACAAGTTTTAAACACATAATTTCTGTATTAACATAAAAAAAAAAAAAAAGCTCCATTAATGCCTCTTTATTTTCTGTCTAAGAACTAATAATTTAAGTTCTGAATGTCCAAAAAGGAAAGTAAAAAGTTGTGTTCTTTATTGAAAACCTGATGGTCATGTTGATTTTTTTTTTACAGAGCTTATTGTAAAAAACAAGGGAGGAGAAGTTTTCACATCAGTGTCAGAAAGCATGGAGGGTTGGGAAGGTATTATGAGAGACTTTACTGGCCAGCACCAACGTTTGCAGGCCTCCACACTGTGATGATGTAAGAGCTTCCACAGTTTAAATCCCTCCACATGCCACTCACTCGGTCCCTGCCCTCCTCTCTCTCTCTCTCTCCATGTTTATTTTACTGGCTGGGTGGGGATGATGTCAGCTTCAGCCTCAGAAAGAGGACGAATTACATCATGTGTAGTCAGACACACAATTATTGCTTTTTACTGTCATCATGTTTGAATTAGAGATGAAACATTACACCAGGAAATAAGGATTATTTTCTTATTAGCACAGAGGTGTGAGACCCTGACTGTTCATGGCTGATGCAAGATTTCCTCTTCAGTCCAAAACCACTAGTGAAGCGAGTAATCTCTGAAGGGAAAAGAAAGTAAACTTACAACAAGTTTACAGTGATTTTTAAACAATTACACCATGAACTACAGCCAACGTTAAATCACAAACTCTCTGACAGCAACAAACAAACATTTTCCTGCTTACAGATTCTCAAACATTACGATCTGCTGTTTTCTTTTCTTTTTTTGGTATCACTGTAAATTGAATATTTTTGAATTTTAGACTGCATGGGGATCAGCAAAACACATCAGCTTTGTCACATTAGCATAAGAAAGAGTCAGAATTGGACATAATCATCAGATTCAGCTCTGAAAAAGACTTTAAAAAGTCACACACGCATGCAAATAAGGGAGGGAAATAGTCAGGCAGAATTTACAAAGACATAATAAAAGAAAAAACATCAACTCAAAGTAAAAAATATGCACTTATAACTTTGTGGAAGCAAAACTATACAACAAGTTAACAAAAATATAAAAAATAAAAAGGACTCATCCTGGAAATGTCTCTTTTATGGATCCAATACTTCGTACTGTTTGTTAAAGTTTCAGCCGAGTCACGGCTCTGTATACATATAAATTATGTACATATACTACACATGTAAAAACAGAGAAAGTTGTCAAAGGGGAGTTGTCAATGTCAGACCAGATTTGGTGTCGCTCCTCTCAGCTCTGATCTTTGATAGTGATGTGTGGGGGGAGGGGAGCTCTTATAGTTTGCCCTCCTCAGTTTGCCCTCCTGTATAGGATGTGTTTGACAAGCGCTGAGTAAATGTGCTCAGCTATTAGGAAAACAGGCCTATCTCTGAGAGCAAACACTAAACCCACTCACTCCGGGAGCCTGTGTCAATACGCTTTTTTCACAGTGCCAGCACAGCTTTGATAACCTGCTGCAGAGTCAGAGGCGAAATCACACTCCGCTAACTTACTGAGAGCGAGAAGAACTTTTTATCTGCATGAGTGAGAGGCCTCACCTCTCTTCATTGGGCTTATGATACAACATGTTATTGAATCTTCTGACAAATAAAGCTGAGTAAACTTTAAAATGTACACTAAATGTAGTGGGCAAGAACTATGGCTGAGTAGGAAAAATAAATACTCGAGTACAGTACAAACACTTGATCTGTCCCCATACAACATGCTACAAATGTTAAAGTTAGCATGTGTTGTCTTTAATTGCGGTTTCAGAAAGAAATGAGCCTGTTATACTTCAGAAAAAGGCGTATTTTTTTTATTATCCATGTAATTGTTTCCTTTCAAATTATTGTTCCAAAAGTCAAGAGTGTAAAAATCAAACATGAAGACGGGAAAAGTGACAACTCTGAAACAATCCGATGAAGCTACAGGAGAGTTTGGGATGAGTGTGATAACTCGGGACAATTTTACGTTACGAAGAAACAAACAGTGCCACATAAAGCTGCATACACTCACACAGCTCTGTGTTGGTGTGTTGCTGATGCGAGTGTGGAGATGTGCCATGAGTGTCACAGAGTGGATGTATGAAGGCGTGACCGATCACTGGATTCTTTGCATCTTGATTATGAGCATCTGTACGAGCACTGAACCATCGGCTGCTGCGTATAAAAACAAACAATGAATAGTGTCTATAGTCAGCCTAAGGACATGCAAACCCTTATTACAATTCATTCAGTGCATTCAAGGATCCCGCCTTAGATCTAATGCCATACAAGCAAAGAGATGAGTGAAAGTTTGTCTCGTCGCTGAAGAGAGACGCCCTCTCTGAAGAGAGAGAGGCAGACATCAGCAGAAAGAGAGGAAATGCAGCAGGCGCAGAAAGAAGCTTCCTAAATGTGGACACCGTACAGTGAAGAGGAATGTAACAGTGAGGGGGAGGGAGCACGATGTCCTGGAAAACATCGCCCCAATTCACAGGGATCAGATTCATGGAAAGTCGAGATAGAACAGGAACTAAAAGAAGTGTTTTCACCATCCAAATCTGAATGATTTATCTGTAATGGTCACACATCAAATTAAGAAGCCCTATCACCGTAGAGCTGAAATAACCAACAAACTGATTGATCAGTCAACAACAACAAAATAGTCAGCAACTTTTAAAGTTATTTTTTGCAGTTGAAGAACCAAACATCTGTTCGTTTCAGCTCAATTATAGTCTCTTGTTGTTGCTGCTGCTGCTTTTTTTTTTGTCGATAAAGATAAAGTCTCATTCAACTACCAGCCTACAAACAATCACTCATCTGATTTATTTATTTTGAAATGAACAAGCTCAACCTCCAGTTTGTGCTATATTCAGATTAATGGATCATTGTTTTTCAAACGTTGACCGATTATTGTTTTTACTATTGGTACATAATATGCTATTTCCTTCAGGATTAGTCTTCAGTCTTCAGAGTGTCAGACTTGACTTGTAAAAAAAAAAAAAAAAATGTTGCTAACTTTTTTTATTTTTAGGCACAAAGGTGAGAAAACTTGACACCCTTCAGAGCTCTGCAGCTCTAGCCTGTAAGGTAACACGTTTGTCTTTTGGTATGATGAAACTTAATATTCACCAGTGAAAGCCTGAGGAGTTAGAAAACTTTAAAGGTTACAAGAGAGGTAGAGTACAAGCTGCATTCAAACTGAAGTTATCACTGATTCAGAAGAAGAACAAATGGTTAAAGCTTCAAACTGCAGGAGAGAGACAGGATCACAACGTTACATAAATATAAACCTCACACTCTCGGCCTCAGTTTTCCCACTTTCTCAAATTAACACAGTGAGTAGAGAGGCACAGGGTGAGAGCTGGGGAATGCAGCACAAGTGGAAAACAAGACAGATCCATGACATGTGGAGATGGTAGAACTGGTCCTGCAAAAGTTCAGCAGGAAGTCAGTTTATATTTAAGCGGATATTTAGATGCCTTTTTATGCGCATGCAAATCTTTGTTTGTTCAACTGGGACGTTTAAGGAGTCATCAGGTTAGAAATCATGAGTAGACATGAAGAAAGAATCAGGTCCGTTAGCATTCCTGCTCTGCTATCTCTCCGTTATGATCTCACCCTGTATTCACATTTTCATGCTGGTTGTAAAGTGAATTTCTTTGCCAGCTACTATTCAACTTGTCTCGCTTGGTTGGTAAATATCTGCCATATCTGAGGGAATTTGGCTTGACTTATAGAAACTTTCTATGAATAAATCTGATGTGTGTACCTGACACTGTCAGCACTGTTTGACTTTCAGCTGCCTGTGAATGCTGTTTGGAAATCATCCATTTATTCACGTGATCACTGAAGAAAACCAGAGAGGATCAAACAACACCTGTGAGGCAACAAAAAGGAGACCGACCCTGGTGGAAAGTTCTTCCATGAGGTTTGTTCATTGTCAAACACGTGTTTCCCTACATAAACCTGAAATAACTGGGGGGGGTTGGGGGTGGGGAGTTGCAACCATGTGGGGAAACCAGTGCTGATTTACACACCCAGGGAGATTATCATTCATTTGGAGTGGTGAGTCGATCTTCCTGTTAAACGTTCTTCCCCTTCTGGATCTTGTTTTGGCCTCTTTAGCTGCTAGATACTCCTCCAGGACGAGGTCCCCGAGTGATAATTTAGGGTCAGCAGGTCGAGATTGTCCAGTTTTATAAATATCTTCCTGGCCAGTAAATTCAATTGGAAAATAGACACTGAAGTCATATTCAAGAAGGCTCAGTCAAGACTCTCCTTCTTAAAGAAGCTTCAGTCTTTTGACATTAGCAAGAACCTTCTTTATGTTTTTTATTAGGTAATCTTGGCTTGTGTCCTCTTTCATGCTGTGCTCCACCATGTTTACATGTTAATGCGCTGTTTTATTATTCAGTCCTTCCCATTTAGCGTCACGCTTTTACATTCTGTAATATCACCTCATATTTACCTCAAATAAACTCCTTTAGAAGAGCGACCCTTGCACTGCATCTCCTCATACTGTTACCTTTACTTTACCTGCCGTGAAGAAATCTCTCTTTTGTTATGACAAGTAGAGTACATGAAAATACTCAGGTATACACACACTCCTGTTAACCTTTAACTTCAGCTGAAGGATGAATCAGGGTGTGTGTGTGTGTGTGTGTGTGGTCATGTGTGTGTGTGTCATTAGCCAACAGTCAGCTCAGGTTAGTAAAGTCCTCATCCATGTTGGAGCAAAGTCAGAACAGGTGGTCCCACCAGGAACACGCCCATATGTAGGCCACATGTCAAGCATTAGCCGAGCAGCGCAAAGCTAACACTGAGATAAACTGAGGCGAGACAATGCAGGCAGGTGAGGGGCGGGGCTTAGCACATCAATACACTAAAGCTAAGGACACGTGGTCTGGGTAAAAAAAAAAGGAGGTCAATCCAATTAGTCAGACCTGAGACACACTGACATCAGGACTCTGGCCGTCACCTAAAGCCGAGCAGGCCCAGTGTTTGACTGCAGCACACTGTGGAGCTAAATGAGGTGTTAGAAAATGACATCACTGCTGTGAAGGGACCCCGTGGTGTTTCTTTGTACACAAACAGTCATGTTTACATCGCCTGTGTTTATCCTAAAGGCTTAATAAACATGATGCATGCATTTCCTTCCTCATAAAACTAAATCAACCTCTATGTCATAAGAGAGCCGGCTGGTTGCATTATTGACACATTATGTGTGCGACCGATGCCGATGCTGTTGTGATGCGCCTTAGACTTGTCATGCCAAACATGTTGTTTAAAATCACACAATGGGGTAAAAGAATCATGTGCTATTTTGTTTTATGTAAAAATACAAACCTAAGTAAACTTAATGACTTCATTTCAGCAGCGTTGGATCCTGTTGTACGGCTCTCGTTTTATTTTCCACGCCCTCTTCTGTTTTGAATTGAACTGTCCTGTAAATAAAAAGTTAACTTCCACAAAGAGCCTGAGAAGGTCAAGTGTTTGCCTCGCGAAGAGGACAATTAATGGTAGCCTATAAAGAACGAGTGTAGGACATTAAAGGGAAACGTCACTTCCATAATCCTGTCGTAACTCTTTTAAATTATAAGCTTGGGCTCTGCGTTTGTTTAGAAGAAACAGAGATGTCTTAAAGACGAGAGCTTTTAAAAGCTTTATGATGTACGTACTGTATATGACTGGACAGGAACAATCACCCCACTTATAAATGCAACTATTCAAGTGAATGAGTAATGACACAACAACTCCAGAGATTAATCATTTACTCTCAGCAGTGACACTGGTCTTCTTACTGGAACAGACTGGTGGAAACAGACAAACCAGTGCTGTAGGTTCAGGATGACAGGAGAGAATAAGGAAGATGATAACAGCGCTTCATTATTGTTCTTCATTTCCTGCAGTGATAACATGTCCATGTCCTGTATGAGCCTGAGGAGATGACCACCTGGCATTAAAGAAATCAAAGACGAACAAACGGAAAAACAAACACCGCAGCACGTGGACGTCTGAGATCATCTTTCCATGAGTGACCTGACATCCCTCGTGTTTTCTGCTCCCTTCCAGATGTGTGCGATTTTTTACACGTGGTTTTATTACACCACATCTGGACGACAAGGGGAGGAAAGGATGAACACAAAGCGCACACACACACACACACACACACACACACACACACACCAGAAGAGAGGCCACCTCCATGGTTTTAATTTAACTTCAGAAAGGAGTGAGGCTGCGCTTTCAGAGTTTATGTAACAGACTTTATTGATTCTAAAAATCACGAGATTGGAAAATCTGCAGGAAAATCTGCAGGAAAACAGTTGGTCTCTGATCCTGCTGTTGTCTGTTTTTTATGATGACTTTCTAGGTTTTAGGAGGAGGAAACGTCATATACAAATAATCAAACATGAAAAAGTTTTAATCTAAGTCTGTATAGAGAGGAGAGTTTCTGTGAAAAAGCATCAGAAGACAAATTCAGGACTGTTTCTGTTGTTTCCGCTCCTGCAGCAGAGCCGATGGGGAGTGAGGGAAAATAACTGAACATCAACAATGAGCTTTTTCAAAACAAGTCCTGAACATCCGCTCACTCACAAAATCAGAGCGGAGTTTGAAAGGAAGGATGACCGTGAAAAAGGCAACATCTGGACAGCTGCAGATGCACAAAGTCACATCAACAGAAGGGACGAAAGAGGGAGTGTGTGTGTGTGTGTGTGTGTGTGTGTGTGTGTGTGTGTGTGTGTGTGTGTGTGTGTGTGTGTGTGTGTGTGTGTGTGTGTGTGTGTGTGTCCGTATGTCTTACATTCAAGAGAAAACAGAGACTTGACTAAAATTCAACTTCCTTTAATCCTTGACTCCATGAAAGGACAAAAAAGGTGCATGAATCGACAAAATCAGAATGTTATGAAATGTATTTCTTTTCTTTAAAGATCTGTCCAAATCACAAAATACTTTGTTTACTGCTGACGACAAAGAAGAACAGCAAATATCTCAACTTTGAGAAGCCAAACTTCTCATGAAGACATTTCAGTTTTGATGATGAAAATCAAAGAATGCACGGCTGACAAGGATTTTTAGCTGGTTGAAATTCTGTGTAAACAATTTTAAAAAAAAATCTAAAACCTTAAAAACTCAATCCACCATTGAAGACTTAATCAACACAGGTGCACTCCACAGACATATGATGGCTTAAATGTCACAAAAAAAGTATGTGTAGTTGAAGAAGACTTTGTGACTTGACTTCTACGTCATGCAGAATAAAGACTTTTCTGTCCGTCTCCTCTCTGTGTGAAACACTGCTGCAGGTGTTATCAGGGCAGTGGGGCAGCTGGTCGAGGTCGTGTGTGTGTGTGTGTGTGTGTGTGTGTGTGTGTGTGTGTGTGTGTGTGTGTGTGTGTGTGTGTGTGTGTGTGTGTGTGTGTGTGTCCTGATGCTGACGAGGCACCTGCAAACTCTGGCAACACTGCAGCATAAAATAAAGAGCCTGTGAGGAAACACACACAGCCCCGTTGTCAGACTGCAGCTGATTTCTGCGACTGATGAATGACTAGTTTGATCTTATTGTGTAATAAGACACACACAGAGAAGACGAGGCTGCACATTCAGCAACAGATGTTTTTTTAACATCCTAAAATATCTGCCTATAAAATATAGCCAACAAGAAGAAAGACCACGACTAAGGATTATTGCTATTACCGGTATCTAAATCTGTGGAGTTTTTCAAATAATGTTTTAATGGTTGCTTATGTGAAGCAAAAAAAAAATGAAACTACTGCCAAAGTACTGCCAAAGATGGCATCTACTAGATTCTTATTTAAAAATCCATTAGTGATTCAGTTTACAAATATGTATAAAAAAACCCCGCAAAACTCCTTATTCTGTCTTGTGAGTAGCTGGACTAAAATGACCCGACTGATTGTGCTTTTTTGAGTCAATTGACTGACCAAACAACTAAATAATTAAGCCCTATTTTTGCTGGTGACTGTGACAGCACAATATAAAAACAATCAATCTTATTTCTGGTGGTCCTGTTGCTTTTTTTTAGGTCATAAAGATGACCTGTTTTTGACAATATTTATCTGGTTCCAGTCATAAAATGACCGAAGTGATAGAACTTTAATAAAAAAATATATTTTCTGGTCAACTGATGAAAAAACAACTAGTATTTCTTTGATTATAGTCAGCATTACTCTGGGAATGTTTCCTCTAAACATGCCTCCTACATGTTTAAATGGTAGCGAAAGAAAAAACCTCAGATTAAAGTGGAGATATTCTCGAACGTGCTAGAGGAACACAAACTAGTGAATCAAATGAGTGTGACCGTCTCTGAGACTGATGCTCCATCGCTCTCTGTGAGCTCTGACCTCCAGCTGTTACAGCCCTAGTGTTAAGCTGTATCAACACACTGCCTCTGCCTGATAGTTAACAAAGCAGGAAGAGTATGTGCTCCTCTCTCCCTGACACATGGTACCAGACTACATGTGATGACTTTCACAGAAAATAGGAGTTTGGCTCAGACGTGGAGACACAAACAGACAGCAAAGCAACAGCTTGAGATGTTGGCCTTCTTCTAACAAAGTCTGGAGATGTATTTCACACTATCTTGTGTTTAATTAAACAAGATGCTGGAGTTACATTTTACCAACCTACATCTAAACAGTTAGTCCTGCATTAAAGGATAAACGTCAGCTCTTTCATTTCACAGAAACGGACAAAGATGAATGAATTCATCATTAAAAAAAATACAAAATGCAGACAATTTTGACTTTAATTCTTATTTAACCAGTAAATGGTAAAGGGACTTGAGCTTGTATAGAGCATTTCTAGACAAACATTCAGACACTGATGGTGGAAGCTGCTATGTAAAGTGTCCATACGTATTTATCAATCCCATTCAAACACATTCACACGCCGCTGACACAGCAGAGCGAGCAACTTGAGGTTAACTATCTCTCACAATTCACTTATTTAGCAGGAGCTGGGGATCAAACCCCTGACCTTTGGGTTTGAGACAACCGACTCTACCACTGAGCCACAGCCTCCCCATGTTCATAGCTCTATACTACAAACTAGTGCTGCAACAATACGTCGTGTCATCATACAGAGGTAAATTGAACTGTTTTTATCGTCAACTAATTTATTTCTCGAGGAAAATGCCAAATATTTGTTGAGTCCAGGTTTCAGATGTGAGAAGTCTCTGCCTTTGTTGGTTGCATTCTGTAGTGAATTGATTATTTTGTGGTTTTAAACTGTTTGTAGGACAAAAAAATACATTACATAGAAAACATATTGTGCTTTAAGCAATCATAATGCAGATCTTTAGCAGAATCAGCTAATAGTCAATCAACTGAAAGACGAATAAATCATGAACATTATCAATGGATGAGGCCTTAAAATTATTTCTGGAAGGTTTCGTGATCTCAGGTAACATTTTCTTTTCAGTCCAAACATTGAATTCCTCTTTCTGCTTCACCATCATGTCACTGCTTCTGTATAGAAACATGTCGCATGCCAATGTGAACGAACAGCTTTTGAAAAGGTCTCAAAGTGTGACCACACTGACTCATCCTGTTTCTCTGCAGATACATCTGTTCATTTATAGTCACATGTTTATTTATATTCTAAAGAACGTTTGGTGACGTGTTTTTGTTCTATAGACAGAAACAGCTCTGTTCCTCTTTGGTCAATAAAACGGATGTGGCAACAAGTTCAAGTGAAAATCACTGAAGTATCTGCAACTTTTAAAACAGAGTTCAGAAAATGTACAAAACATTTGAACTCTAGATGTACCATTTTTGTACGGCATCTCAAGTACAACAGGTACATTAAGCAGCTGTCTTTGTAAAAACAAACAACTAAAAAAACCCACCATGGGACAATCATATAGTTTTGATACAGATGTATCTTTTTTAAGAGGCCTTTAACTAACTTCACTTCCACATTAATCAAGGATCAATCATCATAACTCAACAAAATAAGACTTAAAGGTTCAATAAATGTTTTCACAATATAGATTACAGCTAAAAAAAACATAAAGAATTCCTTCACAAGATAAATATTTGGAGGTTTAACGGATAGAAAATAAGGACAACTGTAACTCTCCTGTAGTTTTACTTACAAAGTAAGTGTTGTGTAAATAAAATAGCAAAAGTTTTAAATTAACAAAAGAGGGAAATGAAACCTCTGGGACATGTTTTTGTTGTTCCAGATGACAGATGAACGAGATGATGAACACGAGATTGCATTGAGTTACAGAAACTGGCGGCCCAGCAGCTAGCACGAAAGTGATTTTCAGACCTCGGCTTTCTGTTCACAGTAATTATACACACAAGCAACTTGAAGATAATAAACAGACAAACCATTGGAGTTCAATTAAGAAGTCGTTGAACATGATTCAGGACGGATCAGCCCTCCCCGGATCATCTGGGACAAACCAAAGCAAACAACTGCAAACATATGGCTTTATGTTACATAATCCTCATACCACAGTGAGGAGGGGAGCTGCTCTATTTTTCAACCTCAACTTACAACACAAACAATTCTGTGAAAAAGGGGTTGGTGTAATCTGCTACTGTGTGTTTGTTCTCCGCAATATTCATGTCCTCACAGTGCAGTTCAGAGAAACTTGTACGTGAGGCTTAAACGTCACATTTTACTGCACCAGGGGAATTTGTAAGCCACCAGTACTTCACTCTTCACCCAAGTTTTACCTGAAATAAACACGTAACAGTGTAACTTTACAAAAAAGGACGAGGCTCGATCATTTCCCTTGTCTTTTTCTTCCCACCCAGACTGAGAAAAACAACACTTTAAGGGCAGAGGAAATCTCGCTTGACCCCGCCCACTCAGGGGGAGATCCCGTAATTCACACTAATCCTGCTCCGCATTAGAGGGGGACTCTGGAGAGGTGGTATTAAGTGTACGAGCGTGTGTGTGTGCAGTGCAGTGTTTGTGCGTTTACTGAGGTAGCGGCAAAAAGAGATGCTGAGAGGTGAAACTGCTGACCTGGGTTGACTCACGCCGAGTGTTTCTGTTGTCAAGGGAACACTGAGGAGCATGACAGAAGTTCACTGTGACAAAGACGTCTGCATGGACTCTATTATTGAATTATCTTTTCACAGCAGCGGGAGGCGCAACCCTCAGCTCCCGTGTGATGAAGTAACCCTGAAACACCCCACTAACACACACCATTAGCTGCTCTCCTAATGCCCCCTGACTACCCTCCATGTGCTCAAAGAGCAGATCCTGATGCTGCTGTGGGTCAGAGCGAGCAGCGTGAGGTAACCCCACACTCCCCCTCCTGACCCAGAGGGAGAGCAGAAAACAGCTGAGTTCATATTAAGCTGTCACTTCACCCACATGTGAAAACCAAATGACCGTACTTCCTTACGAGGTATCTTTGTTTAAATAAGTGTCAACAACAACGCTGCACGAGATGATACCATTTTAAAATACCAACGTGCTATGGCTTTATATTGGTGCATAAAAAATACAAATAAAACATAAAACCAAATGTAAGTAGTATAAAAATAAATCTGGTGGTCTTGCTTCATATCAAGAGGTGCGGAGTCAGACCCCAATGGCAAAAATGACCAAGTGTTGATTCTTCAAACACAAAGGCAAGTCTCGGGCCATCGTCTGATGAAGGGCGAGGGCCTGAAACGTTACATGTGATAGTCCATTAAATTCTACTTAATTGGAGCAGCTTGTGGTGTGCGGACTCAGTACTTTTTCAGTTCCACGTCATGTCATCATTCAATGTTATTATACAGGAGTTATAAGTTATGTCCTTCTCATGTTTATAAATCAATATATTAAGAACTGCTCTACATATAAGGCACATAAATCCAAATCAACTGCATCTCTCAACCTCCTCAATAAGAAAGATTTAGTCCAATAAATCCCTCTCTGATGGCTGAACATTTTCAAAAGGTAGAGAGGATGTCAGAGCGTTGCCTTGGATCACTTAGGATTGTTTCAGGTTAAGTGAAGAAGTTTAAGCAGACACTGTGGAGATATACAGGAAAATATAAAGGAGAATTACACGCATCAAAGACTCTCTGAGCGGGATCACGTTGTGGAGACGTTATGTCAACCATTAGGCTGTCAGGACGCTTTATCCTGTCGTAGTTTTGTAAGCATATCCTGTCATATCTATTTTAGCCTTTTCTTTTTCTTTTCTTTTTTAACAGAAAGTTCTTTAAATCACTTTTAAATGTCAGGTCACCACTTGAAAAAAAAAGGCGGACATCTGGATTCAGAGCCTGGGTGGTAGTTACACACTAAACGATGACTACCTACAACCTGAAAACAAGAAACAAAAAACACCACGGATCCATTTAGAAACCATCCAGGGTCATTATTTGATTGCTTTATCTTTGATCCTAGCTTTTTCAGATTACAAAAAATGAAAGAGAAAGAGAAAAAAAGGATCAAGTATTATGTAAGCAAACTCAGAGACATTCAGCAAAGACAAGACACCCAGTTCTCTGCACTAACCTATCATTACTGATGAGCACTGCTCAGCAAATGGAGATCAAGCAGAGACACAGGCAGAAAATGGGCCGTAATAATAACCCTGCAGTAACAGCTTTCCTTCATAGCTGTCTGTCACCCTCTGCTACACGGCTAGAGTCTAATGTTTGTCTATGCTACAGGTTCCTTTAAATACTTTTAATCAAGCTGTAAATGAGAAAAAAAACACAAAGATGTAGACTGAGGGAAGCCTGGCTCACACTACAGGAGTTTTGAAATCCTTATGTCTGAGCAACACAGACATAAGTAGAATCAGATATGTATGTATGTAACAGATATTCTTGTCCATAATCTCAAGCATGCAAACACTGTAAGATATGAAAATCATGGCACATCACATACTGCAGGGTTTTACCGATTGTCATGCCCGGCAGAGGAACGCACCGCCTCATGTGACCTCTAAAAACACTGCAGCCGCAGAGAGGAAATTACATTTAAAAAAACAAAGACTTGGTTGAAGAAATGTCTGGAGAGACACGGACAACATGGGTTCATCTGTTCTTCAGTGAGAGCTGGAGGTCAGATTGTAACTGTCATATGATACAGTTGTCCAGCGCACTCGTGTGGGTTGCCTCCTGCCGCTCGTCGCCATTACTGACCACTAATTACTGTCCTCCCTCGTCTCTGGCGGTTTTTGTAGTCCCACTCGACTTCAGCCAGACCCTTTCATGATGTCATCCTCAAGACTTAAAGTCCGAAATATCAAACATGTTTGAAATAAATCGGGCCGTCCTCGACGATCTCCAAGCAGATCAGGGACGTTAGGATTAGTTCTTTGTACAACTCATACTTCAAGATCATCTGGAAAGATTATCAGTTCCAGGAAGAGTGGAGTCGGGAACGAACCCCTCGATTGTCAAGGAAGGAGGAATCGGACCTCAAACTGGCCCGATTATCCTCCAGTCTGAGCCAGGCTTAAGAAGAGGTTTAAACTTCCTGAATACCACGTTCAACGTTGCCATGGAGACACATTCAGTTGAAGACAACTCGCACAGTAAATTCCAGTGTGCAGGTATGTACTCAGAGGAATGTAATTGCTCAATGTAAATTTGCAGTCATATCTGGCCCAAGAAGGTAAACAGCGTCAGGAATGACAGGCAGCAGATAAGCACCACACCAACAAGAGGTGAAGTATTTGATGTATGTCACGAATCTTTGTCGTCTTTCTTCCTCAGGGTCAATGAAAGTCCACAGGTGTTACAGGAAGGACAAATAAAATCTGTCTGATCTCTTTCAAACTCTCAGCCCCAAATTGAAGCCTGTCATTTCTGTAATTGCTTTAAATGTCAATAATAACCATGTTGACTCGCTGAGTCTATGTGGCCGGCACAACACGCTTTCTGTTGTCATCTCTTCAAGCTGACTTTTATTAATTGGAGCACTTGAGCGACAGGGCTTGTCAGGATCTTAACGCGTCGCTGCTGCAGCTGTTGGCTGGTTTCCAAAAAGACCAAAACCTCTTGTAAGTGATATCATCTGTAAAGAGTTTTTCAAAAGGATCTCTCTATACCCTGTAGGCCTCAGGGTGGATCCGCTCTGCGTACAGCTGCTTTGCTTTGCTAAACTCCTGTAAACTTCTTCAAATGATTTATTATTTGTTTTAAACTGTGCAACTGGAAACCAGTCAGCACGTTGTTAAAGAACATAGTGATACTATGTGCAATGCTCTTACATAATCACTACAAGGTAATACTGTGACTTTGTATATATCGCTTCATTTCTTCAATTCTCTGTGCTTGTTGTACTTAATGCTTCATTTCTAATGTATACATCTTATTTTGGTGATATTTCTTTGTAGGTACAAATATTTTCTTCTGCTTTTTTGTGTATAAGAACAACTGTAGCACACACAGGGGATTCATTAAGTATTCATGATTGGGATTCTGATCATGCTGACTTGAGGGTGATGGCTCTGATGAAATGGAAAAAAACGGCTGCCACAAAGTTACCAGAAACAAACCAAATCAGACAAATGAGACGTCATTAGTGAGTCTGAAACGATCTCTCTTTAAAGAATACAAAAGCTTTTGAAAGAGGTGAAAACTATTTTTTCCCGATTATTTTCTTTCCCTTTCCCCAAACAAAATCTGCTTTGAAATTTATGTCAAGACTTTTCAGACACTTTAATTTCAATGTTAGGCAGGTTTCTTGTACAAAACCTTTTTTTTTTTGATATATACTCCACCTCTGCATTCATAGCCTATATGTGAATGTATATTTCAGCTCTTTTTCCCTGTTGTTTCTGCACAAATACGACACTCTTTAATATAGTACAACAAATGTTCACAAAAGCATGTTGTGAGTTCAAGTTTGCAATAAACAAAGGGAACAACATTGACCAAAACTGATGCAGTCTATTGTTAATGTGGGATGGTATAACCTGCAAATTGACGCCACTTTTCTTGTCTTAAAGCCACTTTAAGTGCTTGAAACTATACTGCAACTTTGACCTGACTCCCTGCGACATATGCACGACAGGAGCTGGGTATTCATCCATTAATGGAGGATCTACTTTGTGAAATCAACCAACTAGCAAAGCTCCTCCATCCGTTCATTTTTACTGTTTCGTAAGTCCTCTCCCTCGATCACTGGGCCATACTGTAAATATGACGCCAAACAAGTTCAAAAGGGAGTGAGTTAGGTCTTCAGATTTCCAAACTAAATGTTATGCTGTTAGATGTGACAGAGGTATGTTTTTTTTTTTTTTTTTTTTTTTAAATCACGTATGTATTAGAATTACCCAAAGCCTGCAAACGGACTTGAGGTGAACTTGCCCTTCAAGCCCACTGAGGCACAGATCTGAAAACGAGCGTCCCATGGCAGAGTTCAAGGTTAAATTCAAAGCTCTTTAGATTAAGATGAGAAAACATTAACTTAACTAACATTAACACTAACAACTAATGAAGCTGATAAATGAACAAGTTTTAAACAGATATATTAAGAACCTGACTCCTCCTGAACTGCTTGTCTTGTGAGCTACAGAGGAAATGAAGATGAAGTGTTCCTATGAGGTAATGTTGGCTGCTTCTTCCTCCCTGCAGTAGCACCACAGCTCTGATCTTGACATCAATCACCGGCGGGCAGATATGCAATCTCACTGTGCAAACAATTAAAGGCCACTCCTCTCCACTCCAAACTACTCACTCGTGTTGCTGCGTTGAGGATTAACCCAATGTGCTTACACATTAACCCCAGTGACACACCAATGAATGGCATTCCTGAGAACTGTGTTTGCTAAATCGAGGGTAATAAAGCGCAGCGTAGAGCTACTTGTTACTAAGAGTGTTGTCTGTCTGGTTACCTTTGAACTCGGCCTCTAAACTGCCATTTTTAACTTGACAATTAAGCCAAAAACACTGGCAGGATTTTTAATCTGTTGTTTGAGTAAACACATAAATAACTTAAAAAGCTTTTTTATTGTGATGAATATTCTTAAATGACGTAACAGTCAAGAGGGAGGCAATTATTTCAATTGTCTTATAACTATTTCGGTGATAGATGAAGAACACTTTTACAGTCAGTGCTAAACTACCGGAAGACATGAATGCCCTGTTCTTTATCAATGGTCCATCCTAATTTTAAGCAACGATGACCTCATTTTATTTTAAACCTAAATCTCACCATTACCTCTTAAAGCAACAAAAACAAACATTTGATTTATCTTTGCTTCAGTAAACTGTACCCTGAAGAAGAACTTTTTTTTGGTCATGTTACCAACGTAAGCAGGACCACAGGAGGCTAATGTTAGCCAGGAGGCTAGCGCTAACAGTACTGATCAAATGTGCATACGCGGGTTTGAATCACATGCTGGGAGGGCCCATTAACTGGACCTTTTAGGGGCCCAGCCATTTCTGCTGGCGGGCCTGGGTAACGGCAAGTATACCAATCAATGAACAATATTACAATAACCAATTAGCCCCCAAAAAAATCAACTTGTTTCATGTTAATCATTATGTAACAATAAAAAAGTGTTAAGGTCACATGATTTTACGAGTCAGTTTTCAAGTTTGTGTATAGAAATGAGATAAAAGTTGAATTTTAAGTAAATGATTATTTTATCTAAATTCTCGACATTTTTTTAAACTTTATTTATACATTTAAACAATTCTTTTTAATTGTGAGGTTTTGTGGTTGGTTAAATATTTAGTGGTTCTGGTTAAAAAGGAGAATAGCAATATATATTTTAAATTGCCCCTTATTTGTACCCATTGTTAATTGTACCATAAAGTACCAAAGAATATGTTATCAGAAAATCTCTTCAATAAGCCACCAGTATTTTACTTCCTGACTGGCAGCATTGTGCAGTCAGTCATTGGCTGTTGTGTAACCTTGAGGAATCCAGTTGATGTTGAAGACAAATTTGAAAACAATGTGCGGTTGTGAACTCGTCAAAGACTCTTGACTGGAGTGCATTAGAGTGGCAGGTCCCTGAAGAAGCAAAAGAATATGAGAGGAATGTCTTGAGTGATATGAAAACAAGCAGTTTCCTTCACAACCTTTTGGCCGGGCCTCTACAAGGTCTACCTTGAGACAATCTTTCCACTGTAGTGGGGGGAAAAATGGTTGGAATCACAAAAACAAGAATCTACAACTGTAACTCCTGATAGGCAGCTGCAGAGATAGAGCTCCTCTGTGTGCTATATAATCCCCACACAGCTGGACTGATGTAAAATAAACCTCTGTTTGGGGACAGACAAAACGTTGGAACATCCTGAGAGACAGTTGAGGCTAAGCAGTGTTGTGTAACTTGTGTAAAACGCCACAAAGAAACCCATTCAGAGAGGGGCTTGTAGCAGTGATAAGTCCATTCAGACAACCTGTAAAAACTATGATTGCAGTTGTTACAGGACTCGTCTTGTGTCACAAACTACACAAACAAACAATGAAGACCCAGCGGCGTTATTAGCCAGAGCAGCGAGTCTCGATGTTGCAAATTGAAGTCTAGTCTTGAGACATTTCTGAAAACAGTTGATAAAAGATATCAGGAGTAACCAAACCAAAGGCCTCACCAGACAACTGAGACAGAAGCTGTAGTGATGAAGTCCGGAGATCGTGTTTTCAGGTCACATTAAGTTTGTCTTCTGGAGAAATCAACCACAATCATCTGCCTCTTATCTATCACTCCAGATACATCTCAAAAGGACAAGTCTACATCAGCACAACTGTTCATTTGTAAAAAGCAAGTCTGCCTATCATATCCTGGTTTCCTTTTAATTGTTGCAGTATTTTAAAGAGTTCCAAATTGAATAAAAATGGCTCTTGACTTTAAAACAGATCTGGTTGAGTTTAGGACCACCCAACTCATGATTTTACTCTGACTTAAGGTGTAAGGCCAGGATATGTATCACAGCAGTCAAGTCTGAAGTCATCATGTGTGTATCTTTGGTCTGACTCAAGGCCGAGTCTCTGGTTTCCTGTGCACAGTATTACTATCAGCAGAGAGAAAAAGCAAACCAACACATTTCTATTAAAACACAGAATGTGTGTTGTGACTTACCTCTAGTACTGGTCCCGCCCCCAAGATAATCTGCTCCACTCCACTGGCAAAACCCTTCTGGCTGAGAGCGGTCAGGTGATGAATGAGGAAGTTCGTGCTTTGCGTCTTCCCAGAGCCGCTCTCCCCTGATATCACGATGCACTGATTCCTCT
Source organism: Labrus bergylta (assembly GCF_963930695.1). Lineage (NCBI taxonomy): Eukaryota > Metazoa > Chordata > Actinopteri > Labriformes > Labridae > Labrus > Labrus bergylta. The sequence continues at coordinate 13,250,981 of NC_089197.1, forward strand.
CTCTCTGCAGCATTGCGTGATACGCTACATCTGCCACAGCATAAATATGTGGCTCCAAATCTCCCAGTGTATGATTATCATACATCTTCACATACTTGGGGTTGTAGATGGGCAGGAACTTGAAGGGATTAATGACGATGAGGATGCTTCCAACGTAGGTGTAGATCCTTTCCTGGCGGAAACGTGAGCGCAGGTTGTCCAGCAGCGAGCGCTCGTTGAGCTCCGGCAGGCGGCACAGATCCGCGTGGTCTCCCTGAGACTCCGGCTGGGGAAGCAGTCCTCGTTCCATCATGCGCCTGCGCTCTTCTGTGACCTGCAGCCACATCTGGAGGCTGCCGCCGTAGTGGATCGAGCCGTCCAGGTTTTTCTGCCTCAGGAGGAAGCGGTAATCCTCGCCGCCAGACAGTGGGCGGTGCTCTAGAGCCACACGGGGCCACAGCATCATCCTCTGCACGGGACAGTCGCAAGGGTTCAGAATCCATTCTTCTCCACCAAACTCCTTCACCTCAGCCAGAACGTAACACTTGGTGCGGTCAAGCTGCAGGCGTTCGATGACGCGTTCAATGGCCTCGGCAGCTGTGGTGGTCTTGCGGGCACTGATCGGGCAGTAGATGGTTCCCTCGGCCAGGGCGCCGGGGTAGATGCGCACAGTGAACTCTGAGTTCTCGAAGCGCTGCCGCCGGCCAAGCGTGCCCATGCCACCAACGCCATCACGGGTACTCATGGCGGAGCAGGAGTTCCCATTAGCAGCAGCCCGGCACTGGCACGTCCTTCACTGGGCTGGAGAGGACCACCAACTCAAGACATCACCACTGTGAAGAACAGGGAGACACAGAGATGAATCAATACCCTGAAGATTGGTATGAAACTGAAAACTATTCAAATTTAAATACAACAGAAATCAAAGATAACAAACTGAAGCACTAGCAGGAATGATACTGCATATCTATGATCTCAAACTGCAATAAAAGCTGATTTCTCCCAACTATTCAATTAATCTAAAACCCAGCCACAGCCCTCTGCAATCTGGCTGGATTACGAAATTCGTCAGATTATGACAGAAAAACTTCATGTGCTATTACGTAATCGACTAAAGGGCCAAATTATTCTGCCGCAGCCTGACATGCACACTCATAGAAGATGAGGGATAAGTCATCAGGATCTACAGGATTACCATTAACACACACACACACACACACACACACACACACACTAAAGCACACACATAAGCTCTCGCCAACGCCACGAACCAGCAGCTGCCGCTCTCTGCGCTGAACGCACAATCACGCCATTCACAAGTTTCTTCATTAATACACAGCAGAGGGACTTCATGGGGTGAGGAGAGGCCACAGAGAGAGAGAGAGAGAGAGAGAGAGAGAGAGAGAGAGAGAGAGAGAGAGAGACTGTGGTGGGTTTGATGACTGCGCTGCTGACAAAAACTCTGCAGTTCTTCGCTATCATCAGGATTCTGGACAGTTCATTGACACAAGCACTGACATGAAAATCTAAATCTGAACTGATAAATTGACCAAAATGTTCATACGTTTTTTTTTAAAACAAGCATCCAAACAGGGTTTCACTATTGAGCCACATGTTCAATTAGGATTTTAATCCGTTTTACAATAACTCATATTTTTCATTCAAATGGTGCTGGGGTTAAGAGGCCATACAAGCTCCATTTACCCCCATGTGAATTGAGTCTTGAAAACTGAAAATTAAGGAGCTTTATAGCCAAAAGAACATCTATGAAATATCTCTTAAAAAGATGCATTATATCCTGCAGGTAAGACTATAGAACATTGTGTAGACTCTGACTATCACTGAAGTCATTTTTTGCTCTATGGGGATGATCCTTGCTGTGACATTTGAGGCCTTGTATTCTGACGAAGTATAAAATTAAAACGATGCAAGTATTTTTGTCCTTATCAGCCAAAAGTTTTCTGGCGGCTGTATCGAGGTCTACCTTGCAATAGCTAATGTATTCGTCCCTCTGATAGCACCACAGCCTCGTGTATCATCAGTCTGAAATGTTCAGTGCATACCAGGAGTTATTATGTGATGTGCTGTAATTTGGCTTTATGTCGTACACACTCTCTTTCAACTTGTCTGAGTTTTGCTTGAGACGCCGACTTCCAAAGCAGAGGAATTGGCTTCAACTTGTTGCCATTAGCTGTGGCTCTTCAAGTGAAGAGAGAAATGACTGCTGAAAGAATACTTACAACTTTCCTATTAATTAAAGAGTGACTGGTGCTGTGGCACCTTTACATTCTTCTCTTAAACATTATTATGTCAAACATTAAGTGTGCCTGTCTCTTCTTCACTTGATCTCTCCCTTTGTTAATGTTGAGCTTCTGTAGTAAATGTGAAAATCCAACAAAGAAAACGATCACTGACTCAAATGTTTTAAGGACTGACAATAAATAAGAATCCTGCTATCGATATCATGGCTTAAACTGCACTGACACCAAGCCATAAGGTCTTGTGTCCATTAACGGCACTTTCTGCACTGGCAGCGCTCACGACTTTAGTTTCAGAGCGCTTCTCATCAGTGCTTATTGTTGCTAGGTTACTAAAGCTAACTTGTAGGGGGCGCTGGTGGCTTATCAGTGAGTCTGTGCACCCTTCTGTACAGAGGCTGTCGTCATCGAAGCAGGGGGCCTGTTTCAAATCTGACCTGTGGAACCTTTGTTGTATGTCTTCCCCATTCACTCGCTCCTTGATTTCAGACTCTATCCACTGTCATGTCTCTCAAATAAAGGCACAAGAAACCTAACCCCTCTGTAGTTAGCTCTGTTTTAAAAAGCTCTGTCTGCTTAATATTAACATAAAACAATGTACAGACTCATGTCCGGGCATTAGCAGAAGCTCTAGACCTGGACACTGTACCCTCGAAAAATACTATTATTGATATTTTTTTGTTGAAATGAGTTTCTCCTCCACTACTGTAGTTGTTGTTCTAGTTGCTATCTGATGTCCCGCCTCCTCTTAATATCGATAGGTCAGTTAGGCAGAAGTGACACTTCATTGGTAAACAAACTGCACCAGAGTTAGATTACAGCTTTTTTATGCTTTTTTTGTTTCATGGCAGGTAGACAATTAATAACTTGGTGACAAATAAAAGTCCAGCAGTGTGAGATATAATCTATGAAATAAACTGCATGAATCTATGACGTTTCCTGAAGGTTCAATCATCTATATCAAAAAGCAGGAAGATCAAATCAGACTACATTCCTCACCTGTTCTCAAACAGCACAGAAAGAAAGAAAACAGGAAATGGACCAGGGACGCAATCAGTTGGTAACAGAGTCGATCATCACGAAAAAAAAACTCCAGCAGAGAAATGAGAGCTGCACCCCTGGTCACTTCCTGTCGCCCCGTATCCAACCTATCATGCCATGTGTCGCCTCAGCAACTTCACTTTAACCACCAGCACACACACACACACACACACACACGGGACCTTTCCCCTTTCCAAATACAGACACACACTCAAAATGAGATGCAGAAAATCAGACCCTTGACCCCTCATTTAAAGCCTTCAGTCAAACTGCAGTCGGCTGAAGTCATACATACAGGTAGTATCCGGTATTAACTCGCTGATGGATGGATGTTTGTTTACCCATTGGACAGACCTTTCTGTGTTTTTGTATTCTGAGCAGTGTGTTAGGGCCTGGTGCCTGGAACAGATGGTCAGCTTGCTGCTTAAGGGATGAGAGGGGGTGTGTGTAGGGGGGGGTTATAGCAGAGCTGGACTGGACTGGGCAGTACTGGTCCATGCTGACTGCTCCTCTGTTTACCATCACACGAGGGAAGTCGACCGAGAGACATCACCACTGATACTTTTATTTTGATAAAAGTTGCAGATTGGTCGTGTCGTCATGTGACTCCGCCCTGAAAGTAATCGAAATAATCGACATGGGCAGGATTACATCGGTTAGGGGTTCTCTACGTCGGTTTCGATTAATTTCCGATTAATTTCCCAGCCTCAGGTCTTTCCCTTTTTAAATGTAACAATGTATTCTGTTTTCTCTCATACACAAAAACCCCGCACAATGCACGTCCACTCCCTGCACTGTTGATATCACTCTCATTGTTCTGTGATAATATTCATAGTAGCAAACACAGAGCCACCCTCCGCTTCTAACAGTGACCTTTTGTAAAACTAAAGACGCAGAAAGAAACAGAGTGAGCAGAGGAGAAGAGAAAATGTTTGAGCCATGATGTCAGTCCACATGGTAACTTTGAAAGGAAAAAGAGCAGGTTTGATGGAGATAAGGTGCAGGTTTACGCCCTGAAGCGAGCACAGCTGGGGGAAACCTGCGGCGGCCTCTTCCTCTCCTCCAACAACTGAACCAGGAACAGATCCAGTTACATCACCTGAATGCTCAGAGATCAGGGAATCTCAGGCCCTTTCCGAATTGTCACAGTTTCACAGTTCAGTAGGCAGTGTGTACTTTTCAGTCGGGAGTTTCAGTATACTCAACTTTCGTGGTCATTCAGTATGCATTTTTTGGGTCCGCCTCAGTATACTGAACATTTCAGTACGGATACTAACTTCCGAATTAATTGAATCAATTTTTAATCTAGAGTTGAAGTCCCTACTGAAATCACTACTTTTAATTAACAACAGAAAATATAACAAATGTCTGCATTATTATAAAACCTTTCCCCCTCTATTTAAATAATGATTTGACTATTTAAATGTGTCTTTATTGTTTTTTTTACTTGATATTCTGTACATTACTGTCTTTCATTTGTACTTTCCTTTATGTACTGTATGTTATTTAGTTATTTAATCTGTCTTTGATTTACATTGTGATATTGTTTCTTTTTTACCTAACTGCATTGCTCCTCTTGAATAAAGTTAAACAAAAAAAACAAAAAAACGGGTGGATGCGGGTGGTTCGGGAAACGCAAATGACGCCACTTCCACACTGAATGAATCAGACAAAGTAGGAACAAATATCTGCCTACTGTGCGCACCTACTGAATTGTAGGTACTAAACAGTATACAACACGGATAGTAGGTACTGACAGATTGAGTAGGTACTTTTTTTTTTTACAATTTGGATACACCCTCAGTCAAGTAATCTGACCTGAGATCTGTTTAAGGAAACTTTCCTGAGCAGATCAGGACTGACCCAATCTGAACCAAGATATCTACAAAGCTGGAATTTAGTCGAAGTCAAATCTGTATAGGCAAAGCCAACAATGCATGCAGCGCTGCTTTGAGCCACCTAAGACCACCTGAGACCAGATGGTATCTGAGTTCAGTAGAGTTAAGAGTAAAGTTGCAATTTATCTGCAGAGATCAGCGGTGAAAAAAACACCTGTAACGGGAGCCAAACATGAACAATGACTTGTTGTGTTCAGGATGGGCCGAGTTTCAGATTTGAAAAAAAAACCCAGTGGATTTGATAAAGCTAATTCGATTCAACAATTACCTTCAGCTATGGTGTTTCCATTATAAAGAAAGAAATGACCAATGAGTGGATAGCAAAGTTCCCTCCATTAATGAAAGACTGACTTGTGTTTATACTCCTTTAAATCAAATAAATGCTCCTTTGAAATCTGTGCAGAAATGTGTGTCTCTGCATCATCTTTGGTGGGTTTTTTTCCTTTCTGAATGCTAATTATCCAAAGCAAAGTGTGAATAGCTTGTGATTTCCTCACAGTTTTTTTCTGCATGAATCTTTTCCCATTTGAAATATAATAAAAGCGCTAAGGGTTGTGTGCATATACCGATAGTTTGGTTCAATCAACAGTGTTAAATTAAAGGACTTTGACAAAGGAAAGGGTCATATGTTTGCATGTTTGTTGCGGGAATTGCAAAATGTGTGGCAACTATTTGCCACAAAAAATGATTCAAGCCATCGCTGAAATCTCCTTTTATCTTTAAGCTATTGCATTATTTGAAGAGTGAAGGTAACCATTTTCAAATGTTTGTATCAAAACGTCTTGGTTGAGTCCTTTTTCTTAACAAACAGTTGCATATTTATTCATTTTAATGGCCTGAAATGGGGAGATTGAATTACCGAGGATGCTTGCATATTAAAGTACTATTAAAGTAATTGAATGGTTTGGAGCAAACGAAACACTTCACGCGCTTTCTGTTACATGAAAATTGTCTGCTAAACGCTGGTTTGTAGGTTCCATTTGACAGGAAACCGAGGAGAGGTTCAACCATGTGAGTCACACTCGTCAATGGCTGCCATTGTTGCAGAGGAGTGAAGGATCAAGTTTGGTCAGCTTTCTACCATGTGAAGTCATCTCTCTGAAAAGCTTTGTGTTAGTATGCATGTACATGTGCATGTGCATGTGTGTGTGTGCATGTGCGTGTGTGTGTGTGTGTGTGTGTGTGTGTGTGTCGCTGTCATCAGGGCTCAGCTCATGTATTCAGAGCTCATGATGTTGTGGTGTCTCTATTACAGCCACAGAGAACTTGTATGTATTACACTGAAGTGTGCGAGTTGTCATTGGACTGTGAACTCTCACATCTCGTCTACACGTTTCTGTGGGTTCATTCGTGAAACCTGACGGGTCCACCGCGCCAAAATTAGAAGCGAGAATTATTGGCTAAATGTCACATAAACCCTCTGCAAGGCTCCTACTGTATCACTGCATTGACTGGTGGTCCTCTTACACACATTCGAGGGATAGTCTAAAGGCATATTATAGTTTATTTAAGTTTTAAACCAGGAAGTTTATTTGGATTATCAATATTGAATGTTTACATATATTACCCACTGAAAAATCTTTCTTATTCAATTCATAACTGAAAAGAAGTGACACCTGGTGGGATGGATTAAATAAGGAAAGATATGTCATCTTGTATTTACAACTTTGAATTTAAAAAAATATATGGGCTTTTTTTCCTTTATTTGATAGGACAATGGATAGAGGACAGAAACAGGGGAGATAGAGTGGGCAATTGCTCACCGCAAAAGAGTCACAGACCGGACTTGAACCTGGTCTATAGCCTCCTAAATGGGGTGCGACTTTTATATTGAATTAAAGATGTCTCTTTTGATTTGAGTCATTTTAATGTTCTTTGCAAATAAGGTGATGATTTTATTCCCCTCGTGTTTGTCCGCCCGCAAGAGAGCTCGAAAAACATGAAAAAGATTTACTTCGGCTGCTTTTGAAAAACAATTAGTTAGATATTTTTGGGTGAACTGTTTTGTATTTTTCACAATCTAACAATAGGGCAATAATCTCATAGGTAGTATCAAAAACAATGTTGTAGTGTTGACTTAAAATCCAGCAGGTTAGCTTACAGTCGTAACGTCTATTTGATTTGTATCAACCATTAAGGGAGTGTTTTTCTAAGTAGCAGGTTTGAAATTGTTTTACAGCTGACTAAGTCTGTTGTCCTCTGAATACCGTTTTTATTTTGAAAGCACTTTGTAATACCCTAACAAAAGGCTGTGATTACAAGAGAACGCGCTGAGTTTATGGGTGTCTACCTGTGTCACACATATGTGGAGAAGGTGCCAATTACGGCTGTGCATGCACAACAACAGCACAGACAAGAAGCAGATACAAAACAGAGTATCGTCCTGTGTTATGCAGTATACATACCACACAGAAACTCATTTCCCTGCTTTTAATAGGGCCCCACAACCTTCAAAAACAGGCCCATCCCCCCTCAGAGTTACAGGCAGAGGAAATTGCACTTCAGACCTAAAACACATACAGTACAAGCAGTTGTAAAAACCAACTGTAAAGAAAAGGGAAGGGCATGAAAAACTCCACTAAACCCTCTGAAGAATGTGCTTTGATTCATCAAATGGCAGATATACTGAAAGAAAACCACTCCTACAGTATTTAAAGTTTTTTTTAAAACTCCACCTGCTTTAAAAGAAGTTTAGTGCAAGCATCCTATAAAGAAGGTTTGAGGTTAAGATAGAAGTTTGAATCCAAGTAGATACTGCAGTTTTCCAGTCCAGATGGGCTTCAGTAAGGGCTGCTGGCTTGTACTAGAACTAATGCTGAATACAATAAACTTCATGCCTTGTCTGACATGTATGTATGTAACAGTATCATCTGCATAAATTGTATCATTGTAAAAGTAGTCTACAAATGTATTTGGATGTTACATTATTTTCTGTATATGTATTTAGCAGTATCAGAGACTAGAAGACTGGACCCCATGCATAACCGATATCAGCTAATTAACTGAATATTACTGCGATATCACATTGCAGTCCTTACAGATCAAGCCCCAATTTTGCCTCCTTTATTGGACTCCAACGACTGAATTCAGAATCCAGACAGAATTTATGCAAGAGGAGCTGGAAATCTGTTTTAGGGGGTGATGACGCCTGGTTGATTTCCTAAACAGTCATACATTTTCTGATATCTGCTGCTTTCAGATCTGTTATCAATTGTAGGGAGCGATATTATTGCGGGAGAAGTATTTTAAATGTGAAAGCCAAAACTGAGAGGATGCTGTGAACTGAATCTCCAATGTCATCGTATCTTACAGCTACCACACCACATGACTTTCTCCTTACTGAGTTGATTATAAAGTAACCGTGCCTTTCTTGCAGTTGAACTCATCCCACATCCAAAACCTATGAGCACTTCTTTATTTTTTCTGTATTGTCATTATTGTTACGGAGGATAAAAGGTGTATAACGGATGCCTTGAGACAGACAGTCAGGATCTGTTGGTCAGTAAAAAAGCCACAGTTATTTTACATTTAACACTGTACTCCAAAGGAAATTGATTTGAGGACAGAGAAATCTACAGATTCCCGTGTTGTGTTCAGATTTATCACTCATAGTCTGGACGTTACTTCAAATTGAAGACAGATTAGCTCTATCTGTAGTATTAGAGGAACGGATGGGTCAGCTCATGGACGCAGCAGTGAATGTGCCATACGAGCACCAACTTGTTCAACAAACTCACACATATACATAATTACAGGTCACCATTCTTTAACCCCAAATGTATCAATGTGTAACCCAACTCTGCCTCTGCAGTGTCCCACAGAAATAGTTCACCTTCAGCGTGGAGGCAACACAGTAGCTCACAGAGAAGCCTTGACCTTGTCAAGAAAAGAGAAACACTTTCCCAGCCTGAATCTCTGTAGAGGCTACTGGAGTAACATAACATAGTTGCTAAGTCCATTGGCTGAATGAAACAAAATGAATCAACAACCATTTGTATGTTTTACATCATAAATCAAGGTATTCAGCCAAACATTAACAGGCAACAGTTTCTCAAATGTAAGACTTTAGGCCTGAACAAACAGCAATTTAACCACAAAATTCAGAGATTAAATCAATTAATTTCAGTGGAATTGCAGAGATTAGCATTTTGAAAGCAAGCTAACTATCAGTTAGTAAATTTGTTAGCTTAAGAGTTCTTTCCTCTCCGTATAAAATCTTTAAATGGTCTAGAAAATGATGAAAATACCTCAAACAAAGTGTGAGAGTTAATGCAACTTGGACAGAAATTGTGAGAGACTAGCATTAGCTAGCTTTTTCAAATGTATCTAATTATTATTATCAGAGTAATATCATTAGGGTTTGGACACTTGGTTTGACGTGACAGCAATTCATGGATGTCATCTTTTAATAATTTAGATGATTGAGATGATTTATAAACAGAAGAGAAGCTATCAGGGGTAATTAATCATACATATAATTACACATGGAAACAGTTTTTATTTTTATCTAAAGAGTCAACATATCCCAGATAAATCATGATATTGGAGCTCTGATTACAGTTGTAGATCTAAACCACAACATCTTAACATTTAACACCTTTGTTTTCTTTGGAGAGGTGTACAAACCACCAATAAGTCAAAGGTTGACAGTGGTTACCTTTTTTTGCACTGAATGGTAAATTGGCTGTAAGATGAGGATATGGCAGAGCAGCCAGCAGTAACTTCACCCTGTATTTAACTCACTGCTGAACAACCATGTTTGACGCTAATTTAGGTCAATGGAAAAACTGGGAGCGCAGGATGCCAACGCTGTAGTCAGCGTCTTTTACATTTTGGTTTGGGCGGTTTTGTTAAAATTCCAGTTACAACATGAAAATGTTTCCTTCAAGCTCAAATGTGTAGACTGTGATCAATGCTCCAGAACCAACCGGGACATTCGCTTTTGGATCGACAGCACAAGTAGATTTGCTGACAATGACAAATTCCCCAAAGGATTTTTGGAACTACTTTAAATCCCAGAGAGACCAATTCCGTTGTTATAAATACTGATTCATAATCATTTTCTGATGTGCATGTCTTGCCAATGACTATGTGGCCTCAGAACTCCATCATCTTTCTGTCTCTGATTTCATGAATAGTGATTACAGGGATGTCCAGATTTGATCACAAAGATCAGATTTTTGGCAATTAAGGCATTCTCTAAATAATCAGCATCAGCTCAATGAGCTAATTGAAATCTATCCATTGCTTACATTGCCTGTCAACAAAGATGTTTTGTTCTCACAGAGCTTTCCTGCACAAAAATGCAAAGAGTGCAACCGCTGCCAGCTCTCCAAGTATCAGTCTGTCTGCTCTACTGTACGCTGAGCTCTTGTGTGGGAATGAGGCTGTAAATGAAACACCAATTAACAACAGCAACGTCATGGAAAGTGTCGTAAAAAACCCTGTGATTAAAATCCAGTACGAGTATTTGTTGATGAAATCTGCTCAGAAGTTGTAAAGACAACAAAAATAAACACACAACAGATAAAGTCAGGAATTCTGCACCAAGCTACAAACACTGGAGGACGTCTTTAAGATGAGACAGAAAAGCCTTTAAGACAGCAACTATAGGCAAAAAGATTGAGGGTTTTTTTATACTGTTATTTTGTTAAAGTTAAAATCCGAAACATTAACAGCTTGAATGCAGGCATTTCATAAGCATGGCACTCCATTCAATTATCAAGCATAAACATATGATTGAGAAACATATGAACAGAGCAAAAAAATGACTTGAGCATAAAGTAACCCCCAAACGGAGGTCATGATTCTCTTTTTTACTTGCAAAATGCTAAATAATGCGATGTCACGTCTTCAAACTTATAAAAAAATCATTCAATCCGAGCACTCTCAAAAGAAGAAGTCAACTCGTGAAAGAATTTGACATCTGTGTTTGTTTCAGGTCGCCTCTAGTGAGGGTGCCTGAGAAAAAATGTACAATAGAAAAACAGGTTCTTACAAATAAACAAGACAGGCTGAAACAATTACATCAGTATTAAGTCAAATTAAATGCACCAATAAAATCTTAATATGTAGTCGAGCTCGATTTACAGCTCTGATGAAACATTGGGTTGGAATGAGCTCAGGTGAATTAAAGGGAGTGGAGGTGACAGTTTCCGTCCTGGATTAACTTGTCAATTAAAGCCCAGAGGGAAGATTTGTTTGTCTTTCTCAAGCACTGACACTAACATGGTTTCAGGGCCTGCAGTAAAGCATTGTATACATTTTACAACCTCTGAAGCACGTACTCACACGACTCTCAGGTCTCTCTTTCTGTCTATGTAACTGCTAACCACGAGGAAGCAGAGGCCTGGGTGTGGAACATGAGCTCGGACTGAACTACTCAGAAAGAAAGCAAGTGTGAGAAAAAAACCAAACTGAGAGGGCATAGTGGCACACAGAAAGAGAGAGAGTTGATTTAGAAAATGAGGAGAAACAAACAGACAGACAGAGAGAGAAGAGGAGGCCGGGTTCCTGGAAATGTGAGCTGTGGGAAAGTGAGAGTGAGAGCAGAAGACAGAAAGAAAAGCAATGCATGAGAGAGGGATAGAAGGAACAAACTCGGCCTCAGCGTGCAGAGACATCACTGTCTGTGTACTCATTATTGATAAAGTTCAACAACTAGAGGTACAGAAGATTTATTTTGCCATTTCAACAATAATGTGTGCCCTAAAAGCTGAGAGAACACCAGCAGAAATGTCAAAGCAGCACATGGCAAAAAGTACAAGCTCTCTGCAATAGCTCTGTCTGTATAGGGACATGGGTTGGTAACCAGAGGTTCACCGGTTCAAGTCCCAGTGCAGACCAAGGCTGGAAATTGCTCAGGTAGGAGAGGTGCCAGGAAGTGCGCCCTGTGAGCAGCACACTCACGCTGACATTTCACTGTTATAGATTTAATAAGATGAAAAGATCAATTGATTTATTGACATTTTGTGATCTGATTTAAACTTATATAAGCTACCTGATTGATGTGACTCAAGAGGCTGTGGAACTGAAGTACCAGGTCTTCAAGTCAGAATGTAGATAGCTTTGGGTCAATGCAGGTAAAAGTGTCCACAGATGTTTAAACTTACAAACAAAATATTCATGAACATGAACCAAGACAACATTAAAGAAAAAGAAAAAATCCTGAAATCAAACAGAGGGAAATCAACTACAATGTGTTCGTCTTTATTGTGGTTTACAAAAAGTGTGTCAGCAAGACACCTGAGTCTGCGAGGCCGGGGCCGAGCTGGAACAAGTCCATGCTGGCACCAGCGTCCACACTGTGATTAAAAATGACTGAAGGCCTCTCAGAGCCGTCTGTGCTCACAGCAGAGGATCACGGAGGCCGGTCATTGTGAATGAAGCGCTCGGACTAACTCCCTCTATACATTCCTTTGGCCGCACGCCAACAGGTGACAAGAAAACATGTCACCAAAGGAAGAGCCGTGTGTGTTTGCTGAATTAACTCTCTTTGCCGTGCAGGACCTGGTATTGTTTTTGCCTGAAGTGGGCCAGAGAGAGAGAGTGGAGGGAGAAAGCAGAGGAAGGAAATTAATACAGAGTGTAGCGGCTCCAAGGACAACAATGTAAAAATACCCTGCACGCTACTGTGTGCTCTGGTATCTACACCGTCTGACTTTGTGTATCTAAAAACTGTTTCTTTTTGAGCCATTTTCTATACACCATTACAAACCTCCTAGGATAGAGATAAAGTGGATAAATGGTACTATTCCTACTGGTTTGAGTTAAAGCTTCAATTTTATTAAGTTTAGACAAAAAGTAAAAATTCTAAAGTACAAGGTTAGAGATGTACCAGTTGAACATCAAAGTCGGCAAATATCCACCCTGTCGACAGACATCGGCCCGTTGGCAAATATTGTGGCCATTGTGTATCTGTTGGGTCGCGTCAATTTAATACTGGCAAGTAAGTTCACCTGACGTCTGATTCTGAAAGAAGGTTTTTGTTGGGCAGAGAAAGTCACCGACAAACTGATTTGTCAAACTGAAAGAAAGTGTGGGCAGTGTGGAGGTCTGACACGGTCTCTGAGAAAGATCAGCGACATGCAGTTTGTAAGACATGTTTCAGTGATCTTTAAGACGGTGGGATCGTTTGAAAAAAAGACTCAAAGAAGTAAAAAGAAATAATTTTAAAAACATCAGTTGACCATCAGCTTAATTGTCATTTCTACATCTGTTTATCGGTATCTACCCTAATTTTCACACATCTCTAGTTAGGACTAAAGCTTGTAAATGACGGAGGGTTACATCGAAAGGAGTCAGAGAGTCAGGGAAAGATCAGAAGAAATGGCAACACTGTTTGAAAGTTGAAATTGACTCTTGTATTTCTAGTCTTGTTATCTTATGCGCAAGAGTCGACCTTTACTTTGCTGGTTGGATAATTATGACTCACTGAATGAAATCCATTTCAGGTTGTTATGGTGACTATAATCCGACTCTTTGCTCTTAATCTCATACAGACTGCTGTGAAGATCGTGGTTATTTGAAAAATGTAACTGGGGGGCTTCTAGGAAAGAGCCATACAAACAGTGGGAGTAAACAGCACCACTCCTCTGTTGTCGCCATGGAGATTTCCACTTCCTGTGTCCACTCCCAGGACAATGACAGCAGCTTTGGGTGAGACAGGAAGTGTAGCACAGTGGGGGCTTCAACATAACAACGCCATCACAACAGCAGCATCACAGCTTTGGTGATATATTTCCATTTCACCTACAACCCAAAAACCCGTCTACTGCATTTCTCCTTTCAATGTTCAGGTTTATCTCATGTTGGTGAGCCGTTTTCTTTTTCGACTCATTGATAAAAAAGAGAAAAAACAGTGAGTCACCACGCTGAAAACAGTGGCATGATTTACAAACAGTTGGTCAGATATAAAAAACATGACAAAGGAGTTTTGGAGACTTCACTTCCAGCCAAATTGGAGACAAACAATGAGGTCGAACTTGAACCACAATAGAAACAGTGAGTGTGGCGCCACAAACGAATGTGTTAGTATTCCATTGCAGCACTGTTTACATTCATATCTGCATCTAAAGGGGGCATTAGGGCTGTGGTGAAAGAGTGACAAAGCCAGTTGTGCAGGGGGGAAAAGGCAATAAACGAGGGTTTCTTCCGTAATGCAACACAACCAGTCATGTAACAATGCAGACACTCTGACACTCCGGCGTGACAAGGTTTCAGAGTGCAGAAACTTTGTTTTTTTTACAAAGCAATCATTACAAATATTCCTAAGAATGAAACAGTCAAGTATTATTGAGATCATTGAATCAAGCTTCAGTTTATATGTTTTATGGCCCAGGTGTAGAGGATGAGTCCTTCAATGTGTCGGCTGAGCATGAAACACCTGCTCCAAAGTCTCAAGGTTCAAGTGGTAAGTTTATTTGATCATCATTCCATCCATATCCTATATGAAATACATACAACAATAGAAGCATCGCTAAAAGAGACCTGTGCTATGTTTCTACTGTCAGCTGCTGCAGGGCTCTATTCAACACTCCTGTCTTCAGTGACTCTGCCTGTTTCAGTCAGACTTTCCTCTGACACCTTTAAACTAACTAAACTTTGCTCCTTGTCAAACAATCAATAAACTATATTTTAGAAAATGAATCATCAACACTGTCCCAATGCACTGAAAGCTTTAAAAGAGTAGATTAGCGAAACATACACAGAGATAGAGAAAAAGATCAAAATGATGAGTTTTACAGAACAATCTTTAAGGGATGTTTTAACCTCCAAACAAACGTTCTTGCTCTAAGGAAGACTCAATTAAGGTGAATAAGAGTAGGTGAAGAATTCCAATCTTGATTTTGAAGTTACAACCAAACAACCAGTAAAAAAGGCCATTTTGAAGAGTATAATATGCAAATGATCTGAAACAAACAGAAGTTTTTGTACCTTGAGAGAATGACCAGGAGACCTGCACTGAAGGAGCAGACACGGCATGTTTATTTCTTCAATATTAGAGCGTTTCATCGTTTTCTCATTCCTCATTCTTATTTCTAAGTAAAGGGAAGCATGCAGATGTGTTGTGTCTAATTATGTCGCATTAAAGCAGAGACTCAAAGCCATAAAACAAGATGTGAGCTAATGGTTTGTGGGCGGCGGTATGGACGATTCTTCAATGGAACAGCCTGAGGTTGTAATTTAAAGGCTCTGAATACGACTATTACACAATGACATGACACATATACATATATATATATACATAAATCTGAGAAGCATTCAATTCTAAGCCTTTCAAGTGGTGCACAGACTCCCCCGCTGCCATTGTTCCCCTTCACTGAATAATGATCTTTATATTGATGCTCTAATTATAAAGCTCCTGTAGGAGGAGATATTGGTGTAACGTGTTCTGTACAACTATTGAGCGCTGGTGTTAAAATGTTGAGTCTAAAACAAGGCCGCTGCTCTTAGCCTGACCTCACATTTACATTTTATTGTTTCAGAGAGTGGAAAAATGTGTTTTTCCTTTCAGTCTCTGCTCCAGCTCTGGAAATATCAATATGACGCTGCACGGTGGCTACGATTGGCCGGTGGAGTAGGAAAAATACAACACCCAGCAGTAACAGAGGGCCAGTGAATGAAGGGAACATCAACAGCTGTAGTTAAAAAAAAAAAAGATTTAGTGTTTAATTGTTCTCTGGGAAATCAAATCCAGAATTGCACTGACTTTTATTTTCTAAAATATCACAGGAATGGTTACTACATCAGTATCTGGATGGTTCATATATCATGTCATAAGTGTGAGAAGTGTAAGAACAAAAAAAAAAAATATATATATATATATATATATATATATATATATATAAAACATGGGTTTAGTCCAATTTTAATTAGTTTAGATATTTTAGTGTTAGTCTTTGTCTTACATGTCCTGTATTAGTGAGGTCTTACTTAAAAGTTAAGTAAAAGTGAATGAAAGTGGTCGTAATCTTCTGCAGACGGGGGATGTTGAGGTGTGATCATGCAGGAGAGCAGGAGGGAGTCAGAAAGAAGAGGATTGAGGAGAGGAAGAAGACGATGAGGTCAATGAGGTATCGTGAGCTGGATTAAACACACTCCATTTCCCCCTCAAGAAAGAGACTCTGCTGGGCCAAACAGACCCTTTGAACCTGCTGTGGTCTGAGGGAAGACGGCACTGAGGAGCATCCAGGACTCAGATATGTTTCCTCCACATGTTTCCTGTGTGTGTGTGTGTGTGTGTGTGTGTGTGTGTGTGTGTGTGTGTGTGTGTGTGTGTGTGTGTGTGTGCAGAAGGGTAAAATTCAAACAGAAATGAGCCCATGTGTACAAACACACAAAAGGGATGGGTAACTGCAAACACACAAACACACACTCAGAGTGAGCGAGGGTTCGAGTGCCAAAAGGACTCATCTCGTCTTTCATGGCCGAGAGGAGACGAGCAGTAACGACTGTAGCTGCTCACACAGCTCGGTGCCAAGACGCCTCGACCTCACAGAGACGAGCACAGATGTCCTCTAATGTCAACTCAGCGATATCAACACTGTTTCCTCTTTAAGATACCTGCAGAGAGGTCAATCGTGCACACACATACAAAAGACATGCAAACATCAAGAGAGAGTTTGTTTTTGTCCCGAGGGGGAGGGACACATTCTCGTCCTCTTCATGGTCAATTAACTGCGGTGAATTGGATTGAATTAGCTGCCACAGGTCTCTGTTGTGAAGCGTTACATAATGATACAGAGGGAGGATTTCTTCCTTCAGGGCATCCGACACCTACATGGAGAGCTATTTCAAAGACATCGCTGTGAATCATGACACATGAGTGGGCACCAGTGATCAAAGGAGGATCCTATAAAAACAGTATTTATACGTCAGCTTTTGACAGCTACAGTTAAGGATATGTTTGCAAGGTGGTATGTTTGAAATGTTGTCCTGCTAACCTCAGAGACAGTTCAACAGATCCACCACACAACATCTAACATCAACAGATGAAAGAATTCAGCTCACTTACATTGTGAAGATGTCACTTTTGTTTCATGTTAATCATCCAAAACAGATTCTTTTAAAGGAACATTTTCTTCAAGAGAAAATGAAAACAAATACAGAGAACAGTGATTTATTCTTCAAGTTCTTTGAGCGTTTTCAGGTACGGTAAGTTGTTTCCATTTAATTATACCATAGAGCTATTTCTAACTTTTTTTTAAATGTGAAGAAAATAACATTTTAAAGGAGCAATATGTAAGATATCTACTGAATGAAAACCTCACATGACCTTACTATATCATCAGACATTAAGGAAACATGCTATGTCGAAAGTGCTGGCTACTCTGAGAACAAGCAGCAGCCAGCGAATGGTTTGTTTGTTTTGACCAGAGACGGTAGGCGATTTTGTAAGGCAGCCCTACACAGCCGCTTTGGACGCCCCTCAGTTTGCCACGCAAACAGCAAACCAACAGGTGTTTGAGCGATGGTAGAGGCAAACGAACTACTTCAGATATAACTGATTTTACCCGAACTAAAAAGTCTTGGAGTTTTTCTAAAAAGCTCCATGAACAGAAACGTGGTAAAACTAGGAGAAATATTGGAGAAAAGAAAATGGAGAGAGGTTAGAGCACAGACAAATGCTAAGTTAAATTTAAGACTTTATAAGGTAATTTTAAGACCACTTAAAATGACATTTAAGGCCAAGGTCACAGCAAGACAGACAAAGGGAGGCAGAGGTTAACTGCTTAAAACTTTAACGTGAGTTAACGCAACTGAATGAGACATTAAAAATGTACGGAAATAAATTGCTCACAGGCGGAGATTACGAGGAACCAACGTGTCCCCACAGTGAGGCGTGGAGCCTCTTTATTATTATATTTGTATGTGTGGATGCTCGTTGATTGTCAAAAACTCTGTCCATTGTGCTGCTGCCTTTCATAGCCAGGACATTCTTGAAAAAGACATTTTTAATCCTGAGTTTTTTTTCCTCCTTTAATAAAGATTAAATATAAAAAAAGAAGATGGATGAATACTCTTTTGTAATCACACAATCTCTTACCTAAATCATTTAGGTAACAGAAGCCTTGTGCTCCTTCCCCTCCTAACCCCGATAGTAATGACAGGTCATCATGTCTAACTCGGGGTCTGAGTGTTCAGCATCATTTTAAGCACATCTGTTTAACGTATTAGGGGGGAAAAAAACATGACCTGTAATTACAGGGCAGCGTTACAGTGGCTCTCGCTGTCTGTTCTGAGGACGGAGGGGGGACGACGGCTGTCTCTGTGCCTGCAGCAGACCGCAGGCGGTTTGAAATCTGAGCCCGCCGCTGCAGTCAGATGAAGTCGACTCGGAGACGGAGAGAGCTGCAGCGGGATGATAACACACACTTGGGTTTTTTGTGGGCTTCGAGGAGATGACGTCTCTGCAGAGTCTCTCCTCCTCGTGACCTCATAGTTTATTAAACACAAAGAGATGACGTGGAGAAACATTTTGCAGTTCGTTTTACATTCAGCAAACTGCGGTTAAAATAGAAATAAACACACATTTCTGGAATGCGGATGAAACATGGAAACATGATCCGCAGATCACTTTGTATTATCGGTATTAGATCAACATAGTGCTCCAGCAGTCGTTCATCGAGGAAACAGTCACTCAAATATGTTTAACTTTAGTATCATCCTTTTCAGTGTGAGACTTCATTCATTTCCCAGGATGCTCTCTGACAACCCCAGAAAACATGCAGGGTCTTGTTTTATTCAGTCAGGGTCTGGTGTGTTTGTGAAGGCAACAAAAAGAAAAGCAAAGGAGCACAGCTTATGGACATGCAGGGAAGGAAGCAATATGGTGGGTTTTTTTTTTTACATTACATTCAGCTCCACTTGTGAAACAAACATTGATAGTGATGAAATAAAAGGAAGAGAAGCATGAAAATATCCGTTAATCAAGCTACTGGTTTTTCATGTTGTTGAGTAATTTTCTCTCATCTGACTAATCAATCTAGACTGGTAAATATGTAGGCCTTAGTATCATCAAGTTTTACCTGCAGACTGCACATCTGTCACAGCTTTACATTTGTACCAGCTGTTGGCAGGATATTTAATTTCCTTTCTCTCAGTGTTTCAAACTTCTTCACTGTCATTTTAAGCAGATAAAGGATTTTAACCATCAGACATCTGGCTCCTTATTATGGGAGAAACAAATGAGCTAAAGTTAAAGACAAGTCGGCTTCAGCCTTGAAGCTTTACTAAATAGTATAAGGAAAGCCCTGATGCCATGAGGCTGGTGTTTCAGTGTCTTTAGAGGCTTTCATACGGTTTCCTCTGCATCGCTCTGTGTTCATGACACAGCTAAAAATAAAGTGCTTAGAATTAACAGACAAAATGTAAGTTGTCTGTTGATCGGATTTTTGATTTTCAAGGGGTGGCAATAGACAACTAGCCCCTTTCACACATGCACTTCTGGTAAATTCTAAAAAAAAAAAAAAATTGACCCCTGACATTTTTACAGAGTTGCCGTTTCACACACGTCCCTCACAGATGGAGATATTCATTTTTGAGTATGAGGTAAAAAAAGGAGGCCGCAGAACTCACACTGTAATGTTTACCAACTTATCGAAGATGGCGGATGTATCAACAGAGTCTGGTGCTATGATGAGAGTTTTTGCTACTTGTAACAGGACGTATTCACAGTATAAACAAAATACTGGAAATTACTGACAAACAAAAACAAGTGCAAAACAGCATTACCTGCACAAAGATCTCACCAGTTGCAGGATATGTCACCAACATCGCACTAGCAATGAATTATACTGAATATTATCTTCTGTGTTCACACATCAGCTCGACCAGACTTCACTTGTACATTTTTCTAGGGGGCTGGCAAGGAAAGTGAGAATGTGGCTGTTTGTGTTCACAATATGCAGCTCACCAAGCTCACCAACATTTTCAAAGCTCAGTGCATGTGTGAAATGGACTATTAAATTACTTCACCAAATATTCACAGAGAATCAGCATGAACACCCAAACTGCTTTTTCATTTCTCTCAGAACAACACTTGATTGTGTGTGCTGAGGTCAGAACGGTCAGACCCTCCATCTGAACTCTCATTAGTCTCTCGCTCGTTTAGACTCTCCATCCACTAAAGAGGGACTTGAGGAAAACTCATTACAGCTGACATTTTGAGTTTGCTCTCACAGCTCACCTGCTCTGCACTGCAGCTCAGCCGGCATGACATGTAGAGGAAAAAAAAAACATTTTCTAAGTTCAGGCATCTTAAGTGGACTCTTTCAGGCTGAGTGGAGTACTGGGACTCTGCAGAGACAATGGGGACCCTTTAATCGTCTCTAGGGTGCCTGACCGTAATCGTTTAACCAGACTACTCAGTCACTGCAGTGATTTTGCGCTCTGAAATACAGCATCGGGAATCAGGAGGAGTGGAGGTATATAGTTAAAGGAGAGGGACATTTAAAAGAACATTGTGGTACAACAAAACTTATAAGACTAAAGTGGAGGATTTATACATCTTTGTTTTATTATTCATGTACTGACAGAACGACCAATGACTACTTTAAGACTGTCTAAGGCTCTATTTCATACACTGACACACAGCTCTGATTTCAGACTCTATCCACTGTCCTATCTCTAAATAAAAAGGGATAAAAAGCCCAAAAATAAAACTTAAAAAAAAAGAATAATCTGAAAACCATTTTATCTCTTTTCTCTTAATTTTGTCGGCGTTGTATAAATGCGTCTGAATGGGATAAGTTACTTCTGATGGACCCTTTACATAGCGACCTCTGCCATCAGCGTGTGAATGTGTAGGTGTGACATGCGGTGCAAAAGCACTTTGAGTAGTCAGAAGACTAGAAAAGCGCTATATAAACTGGAGTCTCTTTATCATTTAAGTCCATTGACTGAATGTGATTTTATGTCAGGCTCAATATTTGACATCTTGACACTATGAAGGTATCACTCCCACTTTGAAGAGCGAAGATCGACAGTTAATGGTTACACTTCAGCATAATCTCAAAGCAGCCGGTATCTTCTGCTCGTTTACTACACTGATAGCTACAGTGAAGATTAGACAGGAGAAGAATTTCAGCTATTAGTGAGCATGTTTCAGGCCTCATGTGAAATCCACCTTATCACAGCCTGTTTGTTGTCAGTTACACACACACGACTATCTCCGCTCTTCCTCCCCTCTCGCCTCATTCTGACAGAGCACAGACTACTGTAAACCACAGAATTCCTCACAGATAAGAGCTGCAGAGGACTATAGAGACCGCGCTTTCGAAAAACCTTCTGTACTCCGCGACAGAGGAGAATGTTTTGGTCTGAGATGCACGTTTAAGACGACACAGTTAATGTTTCTCTTTTGAGGACTTGTGTTAAAAAGGTCTTAGGGTAATTTACACTCTGAAAGATTTCTAACCATTTTAAGACAATTCTAACTGCAAAACCAACCGAAGGAGAGGTTTCTATTTGCACAGCTTTACATTATTTTAGTTTCATACCCCTTTATCACAAGTCCTTACTTAAAGGAAAGTCACACTTGAAAAACAGTTCTTTAAGGGTGCAAAATGTTTTTCATTACAGTCTTCTCAAATCTACACTCTGCGCCTTCTCTTGGAGGGTTTTAGAAAACATACAAACATGTTCTTGTTTCCTGCGAGAGAGGTATAACGACATAAAGAACATTGAAAATATATTGTCATGAATGGGAGCGCAGGTAGCCTGGTGTTTGGTGTGCACGCCCGGGCTCGGGTCCGACCTATAACCTTTCCCCACTCTCTCCCTGATTTCTGACTCTGTCCACTGTCAAAATGGGGGCGTAGAAGACCCCCAAAATAAACCCTAAAAAAATAAAATAATATACATATAATGTATATATTGTTATGAAAAGAAGTTGAAGTCTGTGAACTGTTAAATCTGTTTTCAAAGTAAGTAAGTATTTATCTAAAAGTACAAAAACTAGCGGATTAATTGGTTTAGTTCTACTTGAAATAAACTAAATTTACAAAAATGTACATATAACTCATTGGCATTTATCCTGGCAATGAGTCAAATCTAATTAACTTGCTTCTTGGTTATAATGTTTAGTGTAGAAACAGCTTACCATCGGTTGTTTTTCTGTTTAACTGCTGAAACATTTTGGCACAGCTTTGATTATTTAAGGGAATCTAAAAAGTTTGGTTTAGTAACCAATGACACCAAATGTTGCCAAGGCTTTAACAAGATTATCCAACTTCTCACTGAAAGTTTGACTGTTTTCATGTCAGCTCTGCTCTGTAAACGAACAGTGTTGTGTACCGTTACACAACAGCACATGCCTGAGGATTAAACATGGGCCCTGTCCTGTCTGTACGTGAGGCTGCAGGGGGCCACCAGCTATTGTCACAGCTGTGTCACAAAACACACAAAAATTCTGCAAATCACAACTTTAGTTTCCCCTGGTCCACTGCCAAAAACACCCTGCAGTAACGTGGTCGCTGCAGGCTGCTGTCATGTTACCTGTACGGCCATTGTGCAGAGATTTTCACCAATTACTTCTCTACCCTGACTGAAGCATTTAGAAATAAAAAGACATTTACCAGTCCTTTTACTTAATATGGTATTGTCACATTATGCTAAAAATCAAACATGTCTGAGCGCATATCATACACTTCCATTGCATGACATCAGGACTTCCCCCAAACTGTCGATGACTCCAGTCAGTCAAGACGACCCAGAGTCACACTGTGTCTTCAAATCTCTCCTGAATGATCCACACAAGTCTCCAACTCTCCACAACAAACATACCCAGTGATTAAAACAGGTAAAGACATGGTTATAGTCATTATCTTTAAGAATCATTGTTTCTCCCACACTCTTTGGGGCTGTGAGCTGAGCTGCTGCTAGCTTGTTTTGTAGGCATTCAGCATAAGGATAAGGTTTTAATGTAAGGACTGCATCAGAGCTTCTCTTTAGCACGGAATTAGCTTTCTCCACATAAACAACCTCTGTCACTAAAACCAGTAAAGTCACATTAAAATAAGGCTCGTTCAGAGACTCGTTGTAGGGGACTGCAAGCTGAGCTGCAGGTTATTTTGGCTAAACGACTTGAAGGCCTTTTTGTCTGATTCAGTAAAAACAATATGGACTGACTTGAAATGTTCAGAAAAGTTTTTGAGTGGAAACACCTAAAAGCTGAGTAGAAAGCCAGAGCTTATGGAAGCCTAAGTTATGTTCATCTTACAGGTTAAAGATGAGACTAGTGTTGGCGGAATTAATAATTTGTTGTGGCACCGTGCTGACATAAAAAGGGACAATGTAGTTAAAAGCTTACAGCTGATCATCAATTTCAATCAATTGACAAAATTCTGAGAAAAGAACGACTTGACTTTCCAGCTTTGGTTAAAAAACAGAGGGGCTGTGAACGCCGATAGCCTAGAGGTTAATGCGCGCCCCATGTACAGAGGGTTAGACCTCGAGAGAGGGCGGCCTGGGTTTGAATCCGACCTGAGGCTCCTTTCCCGCCTTTCGTTCCCAACTCTCTCTCTCTCCCCTGTTTTTGACCTTATCAGTGTTATCTCTAAAATAAAAGGGAAATAAAAAGCCCAAAGATTAATCTTTATAAAAGGGGGGAATTGTCATCCACAACAAAAATGTCTCACACACGCTTTTCTATCCAGAGCGAACCTCAGAGGATTGAATTTAATCAAAGGAGAAACAAACTGGACTCCCCGCTGGATCACAGTATGTTTGTTGATTCTTTTTCCCCATTTTAAGGGATTCATTAAAAAGAAACAATTTAGGCTCATTCCATGAAAACAGCATTAGAAAGAACAACACACTTTGCACTTTCTTCTCCCGGTCTCACTGCGGCAGTGAGTTAATGAGGGGAAATGCAGAACGTGGGGAGGCTGAGGCCAAAGCCTCCCTCATATAATGGCCGACCAAAGAAAGGGGAGCTTTGTTCAGTGCAACACAAGCAGGTTCCTCTTTAATGACTTCATGTGGACGCCAATCACTTACGCCACACAATCCCGTCATGAGGCCACACAACACTTTCCAGGACGTCCCCATCATGTGGGCCGCAGCATTACATGACTCCTTTTTTTTTTTTAAATAAATAAATAACCAAAGCTGTGATTTGGTTGAGCAGGTAACACCTCTGGGCCTGAGGATGGAGTCAGTCCTTTTTTGTGACCTGCATGTTTGAGACTATAGGAGGGTATCTCGATGTGCAAAGATGTAGTGACATCATAGAGAGGTTGTTACGAAAAACAAAAACAATGCTTTTCTGTTTTTAAAGAACAACTATTAAATTCAAAGTAACCTCTATTTATTCTAGAATGGACACTGAGATTTCCCTTAAGGCTGTCGAGATTACAAGCATATTAAAACAATCAAAACAACATCAAACGCTTATAATCAATTACAAAAACAACGTAGAGATCAATAACAAAAATGACAATTCAAAACAAATTGAATAGAAATCAATTACATCAAATCCCAGACACCCTGTATTTCACAGAGGTGATATAGAAGGACAGAGTTATTTTAATGCCTGCTGATATACATATTTTATGACAGGAGGACTAAATAGTGCAGAGTGGTAGCTGCTGTCTCATCCTGATGCCTCAGCTGGTCTTCATCTCAAAAGAGCTGCACTCACACAGAGGTGGTTCGAAGCTCACGACTGGATTCAGTTGACTGTGTAAAGGTTATTTTTATGCACATAGTTTTCCAGGATGACAGATCCACAGCAATGAGCGACAGGTTGCAAAACATTTTTTTTTTTTCTTGGGGATTGTGACATTTTAATTATAAGTGACTCATTAACAGGAAGTTCAGCTACTGGAGGTCGTTGCAACATGACAGACAATAAATGTGAAACTGTATGAATGAATTTGGACACAAAGGACGAGACTGGCCAGACGTTAGGTCACACCCCGTGCCTACAGGACATGATGTACTACAAGGAGACCAAACCTGAAGTTTGTCACTGTTCCACTGAGAGAACTCTGACTGGATCCACATGATGCAATTGTGAAAATGAACGACTGAAACTTTGGAATAAGTGCTACGAATTACGAGAGGAATTGTGATTTTAAAGGCCTTCAAACTAATCTTATCAGGTTAAAAGATATTTATTAATGTTCTCCCAATGAGGGGCGCAGAGGGGCCTAGCAGTTAGAAAGTGCCCCATGTACGGAGGCTATAGTCCTCCAAGCAAGCGGCCCGGATTCAAGTCCAGCATGTGGCTGCTATCTTGCATGTCATACCAAATGCTCTCTCTCCCAGATCCCTCACCTTATCCACTGTCCCAATCAAAAAAAAAGGCAAAAAGCCCAGACGTACTGTGTATCTTTAAAGGGGCAGATTATTCCTTCTGCAAAAGGTTCACAGAAGAAAATCCCGTTTAGCTCCTGCAAAGCTTCGAACACTGAGCCTTTAACCTCAAACCACAGCTTCAGTCGTCAGGTGGTGCCGGTGATATCGCGTCAGTACAGACATGGCTCCGGTGTGGTACAAACTGAGGGCGATCTTTTTAGAAATAGCAGACGGCGGGGGCCTGCGGGGTGTCAGATGTCAACAGGGACCAGTTGCCGGAGTCTCGGCCCAGGCCTCCTCTCAGGCTGCAGCAGCTGTGTCTTCTCAGAGCTCACATTCCTGCAGGACTGGCCCACTTTACTCTCATCACCTGTGCTGATCTGAGGGAGGGACGAGCTCTCAGGGGAACCCTCACAGCTA
This sequence comes from Labrus bergylta, assembly GCF_963930695.1. Lineage (NCBI taxonomy): Eukaryota > Metazoa > Chordata > Actinopteri > Labriformes > Labridae > Labrus > Labrus bergylta. Next base: position 13,276,881 of record NC_089197.1, read on the forward strand.
CTTGAATTAAAGTCATTCTCTTTAAGGTTTTGCAGACGCTGATTGCAAATGATTTTATTCTTAGAGAAGAGAAAAACTTTGCCCAAGAAAAGCATGACGGTGAGAAGCTTTGAGCACTATTAGCCCAAGAAATCGTGGTGGGTCTTGGGTTTCCTTTTAGGAAAGTAAAGTACCAAAGTAGCTAGACATATAATAGTAAGACATTATTAAAGATAAACATGTTTTAACTATGCAGCTTTTCTAACTCTAAAAGAGAAGGAGGTTGTTTTTTAAGAATCAAAATGTCGAGTGCAGCATCTTTTTGTTTAAGTATTACTCTCCCAAATCCCATCTGCTTAAAACACCTGCTACAAACTTGGACAAAATATGTAGCCTATTTCTGTGCTTGACAACTGATATAACACTGTGTGGGCTAAACAGCCGACTAATAAAACGATGATCTTCAGATAAAGACTGTTGTGATGAATCCCTTTTAGTATTCCATGATAACAGATTTTTACACTTTGATGAGTAAAAATCAAACAATATCGATACAACAGCAGCAAAAATCGATATCCTTGGACCCCAATATTAGGCAATATCTTGTTTTTAAGTACCATAAAATTCAGACAAACTTCTAAATTGCACGAATACATTGGCAACGTGTCTGTACCAATACATTGGTCTGTATTTGTGTAATTTAGACAGTGTCCTCTCTTTGACTCATTGCAGCTTTTGGTTAAAGTTTTGACTTAAGATCTGTACTTTTTTTTTTTTAAACGCTTTAGTACTTTCCGCTTATATATGAAATATTGGTGAGACTGTATCATTTTAAAACACGTGGTATCGACAAGTATTGCAGTATCAAATCTGCTGACAACCTAATAATCTTTAGCTTTTTATAACTGCATCAACAGGGTGAGAGGTAACATCTCTAACTGGAGGAAACCTTCCTAAAAGAAAAATATAGACGCAGCGACTGAGAAGATCAGGGCCGATACAGATGCCGATGTTTGAAATAGCAATTTGGCCGATTGTCGATTCTGATATAGATGTTTTTTTTAATTACTATTTCTTGAAGTGTAAGACTTCCACACTGCCAACATTTTCTCATGTTTAACCATGAAAACAGATCAGAGTTTGTCCAACAGGTGACTAACCTCTTCTCTGAATCAGCAGTCAAGTGTACTAACCTGTCAGCATTACATTGATAAGACACATCGGCTACTGACATCACTTCATGCCAGGGCCCATAGCGATGTTAAACCAATGCGTCGGTGCATCCTTAAATATTTATTCAATACTTTTTGTTTAAATTGTTATTTTTCTAATTACAAAAGGAGCGGATTAAGATTGTTAGAGAGCCTAACTTAGCCCACTGGAAGCCGCTTGACTAAATCTCAGTTAGAGCAATTGCAGCATCCCCAGTTTAAGATGCATTAAATGTCTAAAAACAATAAATGATCAGCAAGAACAACAACGCCCTGTATACCTAAACCATCCCAATGAGCAGAGCAAACGTGGTGCAAGGCAAAGTGTCCACAGAAACACGCGAGTAAGTACAAAATACCAGCTTCCTCAAGGTACATTAAAGGCATCACCAGCGGGGTGAGATCTGGTGCTGTTAGCTTGAAGTAGACTCTGTGTCCACTGAGACGTTCAGCTATGATTCAGCAGCTTCTTCACCCTGTTACACCTCCCTGTTCTGTCACAGCCTTCACTGCATTATTAGCTGCATTGTCTGACCTGCACTAAATAATACATGTAAACATTTACCCCACCCTGCTGCAGCCACACACTCAAAAGCAGCACATGCATTCCTCCTATTCCCGGTTGAATATGAATATTAAATAACAGATTTATGTGTCAATGATTATAAATAGCTGAATGGTTCTGTTTGTTACCTGTTTTGTTGTCGTTTTGACACATTTCATGACTGTATCGTCCTATAAGTCTGCTCTGCCTGCTTTTTCTTTTTGTGTGTGTGTGTGTGTGTGTGTGTGTGTGTGTTTAACAACATCGACCTGCCCAAAAGAAATGTTGCGCATCTACATCAAATCCTGTATAAGACTGTGTTACCTCGGATAAATACATCAAAGCAGGACCACGGGGGGGTGGCTGTGGTACCTCAGTGTCACATGTGAGGCTTTAGATGTGGAGCAGGTAGTCTGTTAGTGGTAGTCAGTGTGAAATGACATGTCACTGAGCAGCCACACAAAACTTTTTCATGCTCTCTCACTGCAAGCACAAACACCAAACACACCTTTGACTGTGACGACTCATCTGTCTGAGCCCCATACACACCTTAAGTAGCACTGCAACAGAAACCCCTCTTTGCACAAATCACTGCAGCTTAAAAGAACAAAGTTTCTTAATTCATCGGCTGCTTCCAGTTCAAAGACCCTCTTCTTCTTCTTCTTCCCCCCCACCCTACACACACACACACACACACACCGGGCAGCCCACCACCACCACACACCACACAGCAGAATCAAACTCTTGATCATCACACTCTTACCTTCAGACGAGAAACTGAAGTCAGACGTAAGTAAGTAGGATTCAAGTTTTGTCGTCTCCTCTCCCGATGGGACTGCAGAGTCACACACACACTTGTAGCCACACACACACACACACACACAAAAACGCTTTAAGTCTCTATTTAATTCCCTGCATTCCCACTGATTTTAATTTGTTTCCTCCTCTGCTGCCGGCCGCTCGCCTCCAGAAAACTCCTTAATATTCAAGTCCAAGCCGTAAACTTGCGCATTTTTTTTTTATATATCCCGTGCGTGTTCGCTGTTTAGATGTGTGTTGTTATAAAGCAGTCCTCCTCCGCGGCTCGGTTGACGGTCGCTGAAAACTCTACTTTGCCTTGCTGCTAATCAGTGCGGCCGCTCGGGGACGCGCAGCAGAGCGCGTTCACGCGTTAGCTGGGCGGGGACTAAACGCAGAGGAGGAGCGGCGGAGGAGACAAGCCTCCCCAGGAAGGACACCGGAGATCACTGAGAAGTGGTCGAACAAGTGACTGAAACACTGTGGTTCATTAGGCTACGCCCCAGCAGTGTAAAGGAGCGACTGTGAAAACGAAGTGTGCTGTTTTTTATCGGAGCACTTCACAGAATTCACGGGGCTAACTGTGCGTCCTTCATGCGTCGTGAACAATTTCATAGGAATAGATAGGACGCCATCTTTGAAGCCCTTATCCAGTTTGGTAGTAGTTTACCGCTGCATTCATGTCGGGTTGGAATTGTCGGAAAATTTAGTTGCATATCTGGAAACTGTTAAAAATAATAATAATAATAAAAGATAGCTGACCATGTATCTGACTTTCTGACCAAGTTGACTTCATGTTACTCTGAAAATGACGGACGAAATGAAGCACTGTATTTAAATTGTAAATTACGTTTTGCTTATTTAATTTTTTTATTTATTTAATATTTACTTTACTAACACATTAAATGTAAGGTATTACATCATATCATAACACATGTACGTTTTCATCTATAAAACACACCATATCAATTTATTACATTACGACATATAGTTCAAATATAGGCTACGTCGAAGTTGATAGAGCGACCTTCAAAACTCGGAATTCCGAGAATCCGAGGAGTACATGAACAGAGCGCTGCATCCTCGGATTGAGCGACAAAGCAGGAAGTAGGCATGAAATAGCACGGTAGCGATGCACACGCGTCACACCTCGTACTTTTTAGAAGTTTATTTAAACACATTTCAGCCACTCATTTTTAGTACATATGAGTTTGTCAAAGCTTGAGCTGTGTTGATAAATGTATACGTGTTTGTTTTCCTCGTAAAGACCGGTTAAACGCAAAGCGCAGATAACTTTCTCCATCACAGTACGTAATGAAACAGATCGGCAACCCTTTTCTGAAACGTAACGCCGCACGCACTCTGTCGCAATGCAGTTAACGTCTCCCTCCAACGGTTTACGTTAGTCATCGCGATGAGGGACAAGGCTGCGGGGTTTCGTGTTACTTTCTACTTGAATGTGTCTGTTACAGGTATGGACATTGAATCTACACCATGCATTTTAGTTCGGCGCTAAATCTGATGTGTTTTTTTGAGGACCAAAATGACTGTCAAGCTGAGTTGTGTAGCTTAGTGGGTAAAAAGTAGTGGGTGAGCTATCTCATGCTAAAGCTAAAGACAGTTTGTCAGCTGTGGGGAAACGCAGTGCAGTAAATGTGACACTCCGCAGTGACTTCACAGGACATCAGCACTTTGGAGCCTCAACATTGTCTCTTATAACGAAAAGACATCTAAAAAAAAAAACCCTTACATAGTCAAGATGAAAACTATCATTGTATCTGTCCCTGCATCATTTAACATTTTATATTTCATATCGTGCTCCTCCACAGAAGATGTCATCAGAACATTTCTATGAGCAGCACTCAGTCTTTTCATCCTTTTCATTTGGGTGACATTTAGGAACTTCAGATAATATCACTGAAGATTTCAATGGTTGAGAACAATCCCAAGTTATTAAATATTCTAAATTAAAACTGTATTGTTTTCAGGTAATGGTTTAGTGCAGGGAGGGGCAACTTTGGTCACAGCAAGGGGCCACATTCATTTAATTCTCACTGCCAGAGGGGCCAAATTGTAGGATACAAAAACGATAACAGTCAATTATGTCTCAAATTTAACTCGACATAAACCAGTGATCAAATATTATTATGGAAATATTTCTGGTTTTCATGATTTCATGGCAGATTTTGTCACGTTTTCTTCATGTTTTGATGTATAAAAATTGACCTGAGGGCCACGTTGAGGGTTGACGAGGGCCGCATGTGGCCCCCGGGCCGCCAGTTGCCCACCCCTGCTTTAGTGTATACGCTCTGTGTTATGAACAAAGAAATTCCCTTTCAAACAGCTCGCTTTGTCTGACCATCTCCACTGTACACCGTCATTCCTAGATGAGTCTTTTGCTTATGATCTTGTCATTGATTAATTATATATTATTAATCACAGTAGAGTTGAAACTAATCATGTTTTTCGTTATCCATAATTCTGCTGATCGTTTTCTTGATCCATAGATTAATTGATGTCTATTCAATTAGTTGTTTGGTATTATTTTTAGGGTAAATATATATATTTTTATAGCCTAATTTTTTTTTGGATCAATTGTCCGAAACCATATATTAGTTTTAGTTTAACGTTTAATTCTTTAATAGTTGTTCATAGAACGCAAAGTTGACCAGAGTCATATTCTTTTTATGTGCACACAAAGGAGAAATCCTTCCTGCATGTTATCCCATATGCTCTTTTGTAAAGCGTCTGTAGGCGCTATACAAGTAATGATTGATTGATTGACATACCTGGAATATAAAGAAGATTTTAGTGGCTTAGTATCACTAAATCCTTCCTGTGTTTTTCAGACTGACATCTACCGTGTTGGAGGATGGATCCTGTCGTCTTGAGCTTCAAGGACAGCCTGTTGCGGCGCTCTGATGTGTCCTTACTCGAGGGACCTTATTGGCTCAATGACCAAGTCATTGGTTTTGCTTTTGAATATTTCGCTGCTGAACGCTTCGGAGTCCTGGGAGACACCATCACCTTCATCAGCCCAGAGGTCACCCAGTTCATTAAGTGTGCATCCTGCTCCGATGAGTTAGCCCTTTTTCTGGAGCCACTGGATCTCGCTGCTCGCCACTGGGTCTTTCTCGCTGTTAACGACAACTCTAATCAGACTGCTGGAGGGTCCCACTGGAGCCTCTTGGTCTATCATCACAAGTCCAACCACTTTTCCCATTATGACTCTCAAAACGGCAGCAATTCTCTGCACGCACGGCGTATCGCGAGCCAGCTCGAGCCTTTTCTGGGTGCAGGGAGAAAAGCTGAGTTTGTGGAGGAGCCCTGCCCGTCGCAGAAGAACAGTTATGACTGTGGGATGTATGTTATCTGTATCGCCGAGGCCTTATGTGAGAAGGTTAGAGTGGAGGGCTCACCACGCCTTCCTGTGCAGATCATCACTCCGGCCTACATCACCCAGAAGAGGACTGAATGGTGCAGACTGATCCAGAGTCGAGCTCAGACTGATCTCTGCTGCGCTCTGTCTTTTCCTTAGCACGTTGATATCTCCTCTTTTTATGCAGTACATATCTACTCCTGAAGCATCCGAATGCACTCGTTGTATACAACATAACCATACTGGATGAAGTTTATTTCTATTACAGCCGACTGCAAAACATTAAAAGCTTGAAAAGATAAAGCAATGTGGAATCTCTGATGAGTAACTGATTATTTGGTGTCATGTTTATTCCTTGTATTCGCACAGTAAAATACAACATTTAAACAAGAACACCAGCATGCCTGAAAAAGGAATGGACTCCCTTGTTCATATTTAGTGAGAATAGAAAATATGTCATGTTGTGGAGGAGGACGCACAGACTTTCCTTTTCTCTATTCTATCAGTTTGGAGCGAATGTAGAAATGTTTACACAGACAATTGCTCAGGGTCATTTGAAATGAACTAGAATTGACAATAAGAATGTGCATCTTAACTTTGGCTCCTGCTTTATTTCAGATCTGATGAAATTCTGTTTCTCACTTTGAGCTTGAGTTTTGTGTCTACAAATGCAAACCTTTTTCCTGCTGTACGAGGGTGAAACATTCCCTGTGTGCTGTGAGTGTCGTTCTGACAAAGGGCAATGCCGAGCACTGGAATCTATGTTTTGTTCTCAAAAGGAGAAAGTATTGAACTCATCGTCTTCTGCTAATAAAAACTTACTGTCACATTTTTGGTGACCAAAGTTTAAAAGCGCATTGTGGTTTTTATTTCAGGTGTTTGTTTTAAAGAAGCAGAATTTGATTTTCTGGCCCAACTTCACCAACTATCAAGGTGCATGAAGAGGTCAAAAAGCTCCAGCAACACTTGGAGTAGGAAGATCAACTTTGGCAGTTTAAGGAAAGTCATGTTTAGAAATATTTGATGGACTGCAGGAAAATAAGGCTGAAACATTTGGGCTGTAACCTGTTCACTTCATTTCAACTGCAAGAAATTTATTTTCAGTCAAGTTAAATAGAGACTTCCACTTTAACTCAAAAAATAAATTATCTATAAAGGGAAAGAGTTTTCTATTTAAACAATGAAAAGATCCACTGATATAATTCCAACAACAGACTAAAATTAGAATATGAGAAACAGAGCTGTCATCCTGCATTGTACTGTACATTTAGAAAGCACACTGGAAGCTTAAACGACACAACTTTACTATTCAGAGTCAGAATGTGGCCTTTGGCATATTTATGAGCCAGCTTTATTTATCACTTGGAGCAGGATTTAGGGAGTCGACATGGAAAGATTTGGATCAAAGTGATGCTGAAAACACTTGAGACCCCTGGGTGAGATGGACAAAGATGTCTCACAGAGATATCCTGTGAAGTGTAGTAAATACATGCTGTGTGTCTTGAGTTATGTTTCCTGCCAACATAGAGAGCTAAAGCTCATGTAAGGAGTTGCTGATTTAGCTCAGTCGGCAGAGCAGCAGTGCCTCATGAACAGAGGAAAAGTCATCACCCCATGGTCGCTGATTCGACTCCTGGCCTGTGATTATTTGATGCTTGCATCCCTACTCTCTTCAGCGGTCCTATCTAATAAAGGAAAAAGAATAAAAGAACCTCATCTAAAAATGAAGTAAAAATTGAAGTTCAAGTACAATTTGGCTGACATTCATTCTGTGGGTTTTTAAGACTCAGGAACAATTAGGGCCAGGGTTTAAAACATGTGAAGGGTAGTTATAAAAAGCAGGGCCTAACAATGTGGAATTTGACTCACAGGGAATTGAATCAATCAGTTGAGTCATAATCCTCATCAGTAATCAGTATCTGAACTGGCTGATCGCCCTGCACCATTCCTAAATTCACACTTCTTGGACTGTCTCCACCCTCTGCTCTCCTTCCTCTGGCATCCTGAGCACTTCTACATCCCACAGGCATATTTCACCCAGAGTAACCAGTCAGACGAGCCATCAGGGTTTACTGTTGTCCTATCAAAATGACACAAAGCCGGGGCATTCACCGCCCAGGCAGCACGCTGTGTTAGTGCGACAAAGAGCCCGGGGAAAGGCACATTCATTAAGATAGATTAGTTTCTTAACGGCCAAGTCTACTCCATGAGCACTTACAAACTGTCTGTCTGTCTGTCTGTCTGTCTGTCTGTCTGTCTGTCGAGCGCACAGAGGTTTTGAGTTGTGTTTTCAAGACGTTTAACACAACAGCACTTTGTTATTTTCTGGATAACCTACACTGAAATGGATAAAGCTAAATCCTCTCAAAATGCTGTACCTTGCTCCTTGCTATTTTGGCAAATGATACACACAGCTTTCTGTGGCACAAAACAAAGCCTCTTAGTATTGATGATTTTGTTCCGCTCAAAACAAACAGACTGCTTACCGAGAAGCTTTCTTAAAAAAAAAAGGAGGACATTCTTTACGTTTAGGTCCCATGACTCTTACCGTAAGTGTGCATTTAGATGCACACATATGCAATGAGCCATATACACTCTAAAATCCTGTGCATCATGGGAGAGGAACATTTGGGAAAGTGTCAAATTATTAAGATACAAAATAAGTATAAAACACCTCATGCAAGGTGAGTTGTCAACTTTTTAAATAATACCTATAAGATCATGTCTTTCTCATTGGAGGGGTGGATAATGTTGTACATGTGACATTTTAAAATAAAACTTAAACATCTACTAAGGACTTGTATGACACATAGAGCATTATGTTTTACATTATACATCATGTGAATAAAGAAAGTTAACAAATAATCAAAGTAAAAAAAGAATACAATTGACATCCCCTGTCCCATTCCTGTTTTCCTCATCCTGTCTGCCTTCAGCGTCCCACCTTCACGCCATCCTGCATCCATCCACCAGGCACCCTCTGACTTTTACACCTGTCTCTGTTACCTGACTGGTATCACATTCCTCACTGACCCTGTCAGGATAAATACCAGCTTCTTTTTCCTAAGTCATAATGTCAGATTGTCAATGTTGCTTTGCGTTTTTTGCTTTCAAGCCTCCTTTTCCTGAACTGGAGTCTGTGCCTGCACCTTTTATCTGTTCCTGAAGCCTTTGTATCAGTATTTTACTTTTAAAAGCCTGAATATAAATCGCAAGGGTTCCTGTCTGCCTGATTGACTGCACATGGGTCCTCTTTTTGCTGACTCAAACGCATCCATCTTGTGATGCTTAAAAACATCAGTCAAGAAGAATATTGTATTATCAATGTGTCAAACAGCTAATGTACTCGACAAGAAACGTTGATAGACTCTAAAACAGAAAACCTACTACAAAAGTCTTGTGTTTTAATCTATGTCCAGGCTCCTTCCTGTAATAATACACATAAACATACACGAACAGACAGCTTCATTAGTGAACTCACTTTTTCTTCTCCAGTGTTTTGCCTAATTTCCTGATTTCAGGAGCAGCTGCCAAGGTTACTCCTCCAGGGTGTCCAGGTGGTTCACATTTACTCATCAGAGTGAGCCCCTCAGGCCTGTTGTATGTACATAGTCAAACAAATGCACACATACACTTCCACATAAACCATACAGTTTCCATATTGTTAACTGAGAACTGTCTCTGACCTCTTCTACATGACATCATGTCCTGTCTTCACACATCTGCAACCAACTACAACCACTTGGAACTGTGTCAGCTTCATGTACAGCAGCATGTGGGAGAATCAGTTGGATTAAAACAAACAACATCTCCATTGAGAGGCCAAAAAAGACAAAGTAACATCCTGGACCGTAGCTGTTTCCAGGTGGTGCACTGCACTGTGATATGAAGCTGCTGAGGTGGATAAGTAGGTCAAGTTCATATCACAATGTCCCATCAGGAGTGGAAAGATCAGTATCTGTATTCTCTGCGCTATTGCACCAGTGGCAGCCAGGCTCCTTCTCACACATGGATTAGGTTTTTAAACTGACTTTGTGATGTATGTCAGTTGTCACGGAAAACAGAGAGTGTAATACACATAACAGATTTTTAAAATGATTTAAACACAATATTCTTATCATATATAAAACTGAAGTACGAACAGTGTACATGTGATGTGGGTTTTTTTTTCAGATTTTGGATATAAGGCCAATAAAATGCAAATATACTTAGTTTCTGTTACTTTTTACTGTTTTGTATGAATTTAAAGGGAGCTGACAAAATGTTGAATGAACGAAAGGCTTCAGGCTACACCTTTTTGGTCCTGTTTTAATGCCGGAAAAGCATTAACTTCATGTTTATTTATTTTCTATTTACCAAATTGTATAAGTTGTACAATTCTTTAGCAGACACAAACTCCAGAGAGTAAGTACAACACAAACAAAGATCTAGAGAGGAGGAAACAACGTCAGGTGACAGGCTGTGTAAGTTGGTAATAAACTTGTAGAAGCCCATGTTTTTAAATAGGCAACATAAAATTAGGAAATTGCAACAAATACAGACACAACAGAGATAAACTTCTGACTGTACCTTCATAATCGAAAGCATTCATAACGTAAAATCCTCTCAGGTAATTCTGACTTGAATCAACAGTTTAATGGACTCCTGAGTAAGTCAATAAAGATAATGATGATAATGAGATGTTGATTAGTGACCAGGTAGCCTATTTAAAGTCTGTTGTAATCTTGTAAAAAAAAATAAAGGCATAGCTGAATCACCAGTGAATATAAAAACCTGGCAGATATTTTAAAGCTTTCATTTCTAACTATTCGATTAGATAGCTGAAACCACCTCTACATTGTGTGGTAGGCTAAATGTTAGTCTGTAGCCCACATTTAAAACATAAAGCTTGGTATAAACACTGGAAGAAACATCTCGAAAACGTGTTTGTAATTTCTAATTTAGATGCTTGCAAGGACGATTTTGCTACCTAGTATAAACAACAATAAGAAAAACATAATTTATCCCTCAAATTTCAATAAGTATCGCTTTGAGTCATTTTTACTATCCAACAAATGCAACCAAGTAGACTTACCGTTGAAGACCACAAACAGGAAAACATTCTTTGTCAGTTTCTTCACATTTTTTTCAATAGTCAGCCTAAGTCGAAATGCAAATCTGTCAACGATGGGCTAGCTTGATAGCTAAAGCAATCCAAAGAGGTGTTGGATAGCAGATGCTAACAAAGAGAAAGACAGAGAGGAATAGACAGGAAAACAGATGACAGTGGAAGGAGAACAAAGGGCCATCATATCGAGCCAACTACAGTTCAACCTATAAAACCATGAATAGTTTTGGGAAACTTCCACAAACAAAGATTCTTCAAATTGTCCCTTGCGAATACTCTCAAAGCCTTTCAATCAACTGTTTGGTCGATTCAAGAAGTTATTTTGTGCTGTAATGTTCTAATACATTGTTCTGATAATGTGACTGGTTTCCTTTTTCTCCCCAGTGTGACTTTCAACAGCTCTCCAGAGAATGGGTGTGAACTCGTTTCTCTCATTCAATGGTGGGCACGAGTGTAAAAATACAGTCAAGCTATCCAACTTGTTTGTGAAAACTGGGGCGTGTCTGTGGTCACAGCCAAACCTCCGTTAATCAAAACACTGTTTGACATGTGGCTGCTTTTGCAATCTGGTCCTTTGAGGTCCGCTGGCAGAAGATAAGTGAACATTTAAAAGTTTAAACTTAGAGATAGCTGACTATATTTTCAGTCAATCAAACTCAAATGTTTTTGAATTTTTGTTGAATGTTTTACCAAGAAAGTAAAGTCCCTATTGAGTCATTTTTCAGAGCGAGCATCGATTTTTGATGTAAAGCAGAACTGCAGATGAACAAAGAGTCGCGAAAACACGTGCACTGTTCAATCAAATATGCTCATTAAACTCAGTTTCAGATCATTCTTAACTCAGACAATGTTATGGAACAACAAAGAAATGACATTTTCTTCCATCTCAGTTGTATTTCATTGTATCATGTGCCTTCAGTTTTTCTTCAAACTTTTTAAAAAAATATGTACTTACAGTATGTGTCTTTTTACTTGCTATAAAAAGTAATGCGATTATTTTATGCCTCCATGTGGAATATTCACGCATGGCACTTGTACATTTGTTCCGTCTGAATATTTGGTTTCAAAATCCCCTCGGGTATGAAGAAACATGTGCAGCGTATTGAAGTGAAACACAGCACCTCGCACTTCATAAACTGATTAGCTGTAATGCACTTGGACCGTATTCTTGCAGACGTGGACACATTTAATGCACCGCTGAGGTAACGTGTTTGTGGAGAACCTCCAGTAACGCAGCCTTTATGTGATGATTTTAGTGTGTGTAATACAAACCATTACCCTGAAGTTACAGTCAGCATTCTCCTTCACACCGCAGACGTCAAAGGTCAACTCGAACGCATTCCAGCATAGACAATATGGCTCCCTGGAGGTATGGAGGAGGCCGCAGCTTGTCTGGCCATCTGCTTCGACCTGCCCCCGGTACTCTGCCGCTACGACTGGCTCCTCACTCACACAATGTTACAGTACTTGGCCCCTGCCCTTACAGCTTCTTAAGCACACAAAGGACAAATTAGTAGGTGCCTGAGCTATACACATACACATTATTTTAAAGACACTAAACAGGGAAAGATACAATCAAACATGAAGATATTTCAAATCTGACTCCTCTGGTCTGTTCAGGGTTTAGTCTTCAGCAGGTTTGTTGAAGATCGGTTGCTGGATTCCTGACATATTCCTCGGACAGCCAGTCTTGACCCTCTGAACCAGGTGTCTTCCTCTCTGCACCAACCCTCTCTATTCACTGAGGGAACCATGCCCCCTGTCAATCATTTAGGTTGCCATAGTGTCCAGTTGCTCAAGACTTTGAAGTGTCAAACATGTTTTTCATGTTGCATTAGTCCCAAATACTATCTCATTTGAATTGCCTTGTTGCAGAAATGTGATATGTTAATAAACTTGCCTTATGTGATGAAATTAATAATGTGTCATTTTATGACTTGATTAGAGAGACAGGGCAGTGGATAGAGTCAGAAATCAGAGAGAGAGCGAGACAGAGAGAGAGAGAGTGGGGAATAACATGCGAGAAGGAGCCACAGGTCAGATTCAAACCTTTAGCCTCTGTAAATGTGGCAAGTGATCTAACCACTAGGACACAGGCGGTGAAAATGAATAACAATTTTACTATTAAAAGTCAATGCATTTGGCCAGGCCTTGCTTGAAAAAGGGGTCATTTGATCTCAAGCAATTCTGCCTGGTAAAATAAGGTTAGGTTAAATTAAAAAAAATATATAAAATTTGAGAAATGCAACTGTCTTATTTGTTTGAGTGGATGTAGTCTTTTCCTCCTGAGCATAGCGTCTCTGTCTACACCTATTGTTTTTTATCTTTATATAAAACCATACCTGGTGTCATGCTCAGGTCGTCCTTTGAAAACAGATTTAAGGGCCACATAATTTTTACATTTTTTTTAATTTCGAGATTAAAGTCGTAAATTTACAAGAATAATCTTGTAAATTTACGAGTTCGAGACCAGCCTGCGCAAAATGATGAAAAGTAGAACTCTTGAAGTATTTTCCTCTGCAGATAACTTCCTCCAAGTCAGTGTGGTTGTTTCTTCTGAAAAGCCACAGTTTCTTGCAGTATCTTTTCAGGGTGCTGCTGATATTTTATGACAATGTGAAGATGATGATGTGCCAAAAGCATGTGTAGTTTCATATCTGCATAAGTAAAGCCCCAACACAACTATTTGTGTCTGTTATCGGTCTGCCTTGTTAAAGTGTCTCATGTGCAGAGCCAGTTTGTGTCCTGTTCATCATTTTACAGATAAACAAGGTCTTGCAAGTTGAAGTGAAAACTTTTCTTGAACTAACTGTTTTTCCGACTACACAAGGAAGTAGCCTATTTCCTTATTAGTGAAACCTTTAGGACAAGATGCTCCATGTTTGTCATTTGAGAACAGGATGCTGCTGCTCTTCTGATATAGACTAAAATAACAACTTTATTCTTTTAGTCTTTAAATACTTTAAGAGTTCTACTTTCATCATTTTCGCGCAGTCTGGTCTCGAACTCGTTAATTTATTAGATTAAATTTGTAAATTTACGACTTTAATCTCAAAATTTAATTATTATTTTTTTTTTTACGTGGCCCTAATCCTCCGTTGTAGAAAAACATTTCATAAAATAAGAATGAAAATAATAAAATAGACAAGAATATTGTCATGTTATCATCAACATTATTAATATCATTATGTAGTTTAACTTAAGATCTTAGTTAAACTTCATCGGTGCATAACTTTGAGGCACATTTAAAAATCCATACTTTTAAATCCATGCTTGTATTGCTATAAAGATTATTTCAGATACAGTTAGAGGAATGCAGGTTAAGTGTGAGTGTACCGTACTATTTTCTGTGAGTTAACTAGATGTCAGTGTATTTTTTTACCTTGCTTGAAATAATACAATTAACTAAAAAACTTTAACGTGACACATTAACAGAGTTGTAGTGTTTGTTTATCAACATCAAGTATTCTACTTTCAAGTTTGAGAAATAATAAATTACAGTTTTTTTTTTTAGCAGACAACGACACGAGCCAATGACCTAAATGTTATTCATACCGTCACTCTGCAACAAGGTATATCCTGTATACGTCTGTAGCTAGTTACTGGTAAGTAAACTAGGAACGCAATTTGTAGAGTGGTTAAGAATTGTTCCAGCTCTTTCTTTTATTATTCGCTTGTGGAACTTTACGTTTTCTGACTGCAGTACGCTGTAGTTTGAACCAAACTATTTTTCATCATGGAGCTAATCTGGACAGCAGACGTCCTTTTATTTTTAAAGGTTTATTTTTGGGCTTTGTACGTTTTTAGAGAGAGTGAGAGAGAGAGAGTAGGGAAAGACATGCGGGAAAGGAGCCACAGGTTGGATTCGAACCTGGGACGCTCACTTGGAGGACTACAGCCTCTGTACATGGGTTGCGCTCTTTAACCACTAGGCTTCTGACACCCCCAGACGTCCTTTTGAGATGTAAAGAAACAGATCCAAAAAATGAGATCCACTTTGTTTTGTAAACATAAATAGCATACCTCTGACACAAAACAAGAAAAGTAAAAAACTATCAGTGTTGTAAAACTGACGCTCTATTGTTCTATTGTGGTCGCTTCAAGGTACTCCTAGTTTCTGTGTGGGTTTAGAAAACGCTCCAGCTCATCGAGGTCATGCAGCCTGTTTGAAACCCATCAGATGTCTAATATTTATTGGTTTTCCGAGACTAAAGCCAAGGTTGGTTTTTGTAGCTTCGAAACAGTTGACATTTTAGAAAATACATTTTTTATAACCCAAAAAAAGTGACAAGCTGTAACATTCAAATTGAATCATGTGGAAGAATGTTTGCTGGTGCACAGCCAGGGCTCCATATGTAGTTTGTTAAGCATTAAATGCTTCGGCCAACATCTTGTTACTGTTTTAGAATTTAGGCTGAGTGGTGGATGTTACTCAAATTTGCTGTGCTGTTGGAGTCAAGGCTTTTCATGGTGGTCCTGAGTGCAGAGCCAATAGGACAGGAGAGGGGGAAACTTTGGATAGGAAAGTACCTGAAATGACAGAAAAAAGCCCCAAAAACATTTTTTTTTTAAATCTACATTGTTTTGCCGATTTAATTCATAGGGATTTCACAAACAAGTATAGGACTACATTTTCCTCATGTATGCAAAATCAATAAAATATCTTAACATTAAGATACATTAACATAAACACTCAAAAACCTCAACGTGACATGTTTAAGTCTTTGGTGACTTCATCTCAAAGGTATAAAAGAAAAACAAACCACACTGGGTATTCCTTTCACACTGAAGATTAGAACAACTAGAAACTATAAATTATACATTTCACCAGTTAACCACCTCCTTCACATTATATCGAACATCACCGAGCAGTGTTACAGCTCCAGTATTTAAAAGTTAGATGGACGGTTTCGTCATTCAGTCAGGTTTACAATCACATCCTTCCATAAATACCAGCAGAAATGACATCTGAGTACCACCGCTCATCAAGCACATACAGATCAAGACTTTTAAAATACTTGCATATTTTTGAAATAATGTTGACATAGTTTAGAAAGTGCATTGTAGTGGCTCCTTTTAGCCTTCCTACAGAGGTCAATGGAAAGATCTCACCAGAAGAAAAAGCCTCCCCAAACATCTGGTTTAGTCCACTTGTCTAACAGAATATGAAAGATAGCACAGAGTAAGTCGTGAAAACTCACCTGAAATATCTCTTACAGTCAGTGTTTTCAAGTTATTCATGTTTTGAATTATCTCTTTTACCTCTACATCCTCTGACAGCGACCCACCAGTGCCACAAACAGCAACTGTGATCCGCTCATTATTTCAGTGTTGAGGAGCTTTACATTTCAGTGTCACGTGGGAGTAAAGGGGTCATGGTGGACAATCATTATCTACAGTAAAACCTACTTTAAATACAACGTCTGTTTGCATAGGCTGGAAGTGATCACTACATAGGAGCTCGTCCTGCGAGGAGGAGGAGGTCCTTTTAGAAGTCTGAACTCGGGCTGATGTTGCACCTTTGTGAAGTGCTAGTTTGGGGGGGTTGATCTTCTCCGGACTTGAAAGCCGATCCTGGATCTGTTGCAGAAGAACGTCATCATTTTGAAGCAGGAGGAGAGGAAACAGCAGCCAATCACAGCGGAGAGCAGTGGTTACCTGGACGAGAAGGAAGCAGCCAGGATGGTGGACTCAGAATATTAAAAGGTATAAAACATATTTTTACATATTTTCCACTGTTACAATGATTCCAAATCACATCATCTGAAATTCACTGACACTGTGCATTTTTTATCCAACAGAATATCGCTCTTTGTGAACACAGATCTTCTATTTTGTACTCGTCTAAAAAACCAAACCAGCAAACTAGCTTTGTTTAGAAACCCTACATAGGGTACATCAGATGCTTGTATTCCTTTTTGATTAAACAATATTTTACATGCAATTAAAATACCCTAAAATATATTAAAAGAATCAAATAAACACAGACATACACACAAATATTCTTGGAACAAACTAATATAGAGGTCTAACATCTTGTCTCCTATGCATAAATCTTACTTTGATATAGTTTTTACTTCCTTTACTTTTTTCAGTTTATTAATGTGTTTTTGCATTATTATTTTTTTCTAATAAAAAATAAGAGGAATCTGTTTGATATGATTATGTGTTGGTGATGCAGCTGTAGCATCGATGTTACCTCTCTCTAAGGGGCAGAGTTGGGTTACTGAGGAAGGACAGCTGCTGCTCCAGACTGCACACGCGAAAGGCCAGGTAGCACGATGACAGGATGAGGAGAATAATACTGACAAAAAGAGGAGGGAAATTCAGATTAGATACATTCATGAAAACCTTAAATTGAAGTTTAGGCACACTTGAACTGTCTGCTGATGTGGATGAAGACATTGTAATTCCCCTTCTTTAACACCGGGAGGCGATGTTGACCTTCTGTCTACAAACCCTGACACAACACTGTAATATTTACAGTCTATGGTAGAAGCCAGCTCAAATCTGTTAAAGGACCACACCAGTTTTCTTTTTCAAGTTTACAACGACAGTAAATCATGTCACACTTTCTTTGCCTGCTGCTGAATACTTAACATACTGCACATGATGACATACTGTATTGTTTTAAAGTTTTTGAATACGTTATTTGTGCTCTCAAATCAGCCGCTGTAGCATTTCTGTACAGTTCAAAATAAATAGAATGAAAGTTGTATATGTTGTAAGATCAAGTCTTCAATTCTTTGTATTTATGATTATCATTTTTAATATCATTTAAGTGTGGAGTTTAGTATTTGCAACTCAACATGACTTCTTTTTGTTCAACCTGGAGGAAGTGGGAAGCATGGGTCAAAGAAGATACTTTTATAAATTTTAACTGGATACAGATCTTAATTCACTCACAAACAATACAAATGTATGGATCAGACTCACTGACAAATACATTAGCAACCAAATTGTGCAATAAAGACAGCGTTCAGGAGTTTTGTCTGCATTTTTTGGTCGGTGTGAAGGAGTTCTGTTTTTGTTGTCTTTGTATCAAAACAGGAATATTTATATTATATTTGAATATTTAAATCTATATTTGATTTATTTTACAAGGTTTGTATGAATGTTAAAAAAAAACTGTTGTAGTAACAACTTGAGTCCAAGCTCTCAGAGTGTATCTTCAATTTCCCTAAGAGTTACTTCGTATAAATGTTTGGCTTTATTACATACAGATACATGTACAGAGTCTTTGTGATTACATCACTCTAATCACTTGCCTCCTTACACTGGTTACCTGTCAAGTAGAGAATTTATTTAAAATACTGTTGACTGTGTTCAAGGCGTTAAATGGACTTACTCCGCTTACCTTTCAGAACTCCTGTCCCCATATCAGCCAGTAAGAGATCTAAGGTCATCAGACCAAAGCCCTCTGTCCATGCCTAGATCCAGGACAAGGTGTTATAGGGATCAGCCTTTTCTATTGCTGGACCAAAATTGTGGAACTCTCTACCTCCCAACATCCTCCTCTCACCCACCATTAGTGTTTTTAAGACTCACCTGAAAACATATTTCTAAGCAATTGCCTTCAATTTTCAATAATCGAGCTCAGGGATCCATGTCTCTGTACGTTGTCTGTTACACTGTTCATAATTGTTTCCTCTTCTTTCATTTTGATTGTTGTTGTTATGCTTTGTTTTTTTCTAAGTGCTCTGCTCAGCACTTTGGATTAACGGTGTTGAGTGTAAATTGGTATATAAATAAAGTTGAGTTATCGTAGATGATGAAAGTGATAAATGGAATTAATCTAATCTGTAATTTCTAAAAATCAAATGAGTTTTCTCTCTTCTCCCTTCCTTGAAGGGGCGGGGTCACAGTCTGCAATAAGACAAACATACAGGAGCAGATAGGGATTTATTGCTCTCTCAGGGACACTACAGTACAAATGAGGCCTCATGCTCTCTGGGTGAAGGACAGTCCCAGCGGTGACTGTGCGGCCTTTCTCTGCAGGCTGATAAAGAACAGCGTGTCACTTACAGTTTATTCAGTTCTTTGCAATGTAACTTTTTATAGTTAAATTTGGTCCGATGGAAACTCCAGTGAGGAAAACTACAAACTAAAAAGTGTTTTAACACCTCTGGCCCCCTGTGTTCAGTTTGACTCGTTAAATGGCACACTATTTATATCTCCATGACGGCGCTCGCAGTGAGCGTACAGGCGTGAGTCAGCTGTTGGCCGAGGTGAAGGTGGTGTTGTTGGTGTGTGTGTGTGTGTGTGTGTGTGTGTGTGTGTGTGTCCCTCTTTATACTCACAGCAGGGTGAAGAACTTGAGCAGCTGGTACTCCATCTGGCCCAGCTCTGTCACCGGCTCTGATAAAAGACCTCTGTCTGTCTGCAGAGATCGCTCTGTAACAGACACACACACACACACACACACGCACACACTTTAACATAAAACCATCAACAGGACTTGACTCCATTATAAACCCATCAGGCCTCTCAGGTCATCAGGTGGAGGTCTTCTGGCTGCACACAGAGTTTGATTGTGCTGTGTTTGCTTTTAAATCATATTTTAACAGCAAACATAAAAGCCACCTTTTCTCACAGGTTTATGCTTAATGACTGTATGTCCATTTCAGTGTGTGTGCCAGTGTGTGTGTTTGTGTGTGTGTGTGTCAATGGTAGTTCTTGTTTCTTGTATAGATGGTTACATGTGCAGCTTCGTAAGAGGAATGAGTTTTAATTCAGCGCGATTCAGATGGCCATTACAAGTGTTATACACGTCCCTGTGACGTTTTGCCTTCAATCTGAAGCCCTTTTAAGACGGCTTTTTTTTCCGCAAAAGTGCCACAATTAAGTTCTGCTGTCATCAGGTATGTGTACATTCATATTGAGGACAGGTCAGACTTGAACCTGGGCCGCCTGATTGGAGAGCTTTTACCTGTGTACATGGGACGCTACCAAACCGATAGGCCATCTTCTAAGCAAATTTTAGTTTTCTTTATTTCCTGTCTGGATGCTTTTGCTCGAGTGGCTGCATCATTCATGTGTCATTTATGTTCAGTTAGACTAATTAAAACATGAATTTCCTGTGTGTAAAGCTTGGAGTTCAGTCATGCAGATCTGTTTGTATCATGAGTAAACTCTATGTTCTCTGATTCTTATAAAAAACCTGAAAGCTGACTTTTATACAGACACGTTCATTGTGTGTGTGTGTGTGTGTGTGTGTGTGTGTGTGTGTGTGTGTGTGTGTGTGTGTGTGTGTGTGTGTGTGTGTGTGTGTGTGTGTGTGTGTGTGTGTGTGTGTGTGTGTGTGTGTGTGTAATATAAAGCTCCTATAGCACAGGTGATGCCTCAGGTCATACTATTAAATCCACATACATCTTTTAATGACTTTAAATCCCAGCTCTCCCCTCCACCTGTGAGCTGTGCTGATTAAGTACACAGAAGCTCCTGCTGATCAAACACCCAACATTAATGTGGGATAATATTTAGCGAAGATCTGTCAATATATAAGTGTCCTCAGACAACTCTGACAGCAGACATTGTTTGGTGATAATCTCGACTTAATCTGCATCCGCCCAAAGCGTTTTAATACAAGCCCCCGCATGGTTTAATCTCCATTTGGAGCTTAATGTGTCGTTGCATAAGAGAAATGTTGCTGTCCAAAAGCAATTACTCTCTCTCTCTCTCTCTCTCTCTCACACACACACACACACACACACACACACGGTCTTCATGAAATGAAAACCTAAAAACACCTATACGAATGCATCCAATTTAACGTTATCTATACATATCATATCTGTCCCTCCCGTTATAAACATGAAATCTTGAAATTAAACTGAATGAACTCTGGAACAAGATGTGACTCAGATTGTTGCCTCGGCTCACTGACTCCATCTTTCATGGAGGTCAAACTGCAATCTGTTTCCTCTTACCAATAAAACTCATGCTGGATTATCATCTTTTAATTTGATTGAACTCAGTATGACTTTTATTTCTCTGCACACAGTGAGACGACTGAACGCTGACTTCCATTCATCTGAACATTTATTGAATAATGTAACTGTGTAACTGCACTGTGTACTGGCATGAGTATTTTCTTACAATGCTCCAGTTAAACTTAAACTCTAACAAGAGGTGAAAATGATTGTCGGTTTTTATAATTCATTACCTATCGATGTGTTTTCCTTCTCTAAAGTGAAAATGTATAATTGCAACCTCAGTTGTATATAAAATGTATATACTGTACATTTTAATGCCTTTAATGGAGAGATAGGACAGTGGAAAGAGTTGGAAATCAGAGTGAGAGAGAGTGGGGAATGACATGCGGGAAAGGAGCCACAGGTTGGATTCGAACCCGGGTCGCCTGCCTGGAGGTGCATGGCCTCCATTCATGGGACGCGCCCACTAACCACTGTGCCACCAGTGCCCTCTCAGTTGTATATTTTTAGTACTTTAAATAAACAATAGAAGAGTATTTATGTTGAGTATGTTTATCTACTATGTTGTTGTTGATTATTTGTCTTTGACTTTTAACACAGTATTAAGATACTTTATGATGTTACACTCAGAATTTGGGTTGTCTCTGTGCCAGAAATTAAACTTAGATTTGATGATGAGGAAAAATAAAACGATACTGATACCTGTTAGGAAATCACAGAAACACAAATTAAGGTATTTAGCACCCTATTTGTATCATTTATTGTTTAAATTACCAACAAATGCACACTGTCTGCACTGCACAAACAGTCTGTACTAAAACAACGTCATGCATTACTGTTTGTGTTACTATCGATCACTAACATCATGGAGATTGTACCGTTTTACAACCTGTGATATTTAAAAGCATCAAAGCTTTGAAATGTTGACAACCTAACTCAGAATAAACTCACTTATTCACATTTTGGTGGACAAAAACAAAAACTCCCGTAGGGATAAATTCTGCTTTAACATGATAAATACCTTCAGCACGCTGATATCCATAGAGTTTAATACTGAAAGAATGAACAATAACTACTAATTAAAGTTATAATATTTCACAGAGAGGTTTTCTGTAACATCTGTGTTATCAGAGTGCCACAGATCTGACCACAGTGTGAACAGAATTTGAATGTGTACTTTTGATGTTTATGAAAAGATAGCTGTGGTGAGAACTCACTTACATTTAATTATTTAATCTTCAATAATTCTATTAAAAGACACTCATAAGCCAGGCCAACATCATTCACTCAACAATCTGTGAAGTCAGGACGATCAGTTTTAATATGAAACTGAAAGTGTGGCCCTCCGTACAAGAACACAACGATGTAATTGATTCAACTTTTTTTTTTTTATCACCTTCCAGCAGCTGCTCTGATTTGAAGGGTGCGTCTGTGGGGCTCAGGCTGCCGGTCGAGGTCCCCAGGAGGTCAGGAAGAGAGGAGGACACAGACACCACCGAGGGTTTTCTTCTCCACTTCAACACTGATGGGAATTCATTAACCACTGGGAACTCGTCTGCAGCCGGGAACTCATCCTGTGGCACAGGGGATAGAAGAGAACATGTTCAAAAGATTGTGATCCAGACTGTCGTACAGACTGAGGGAGTGTGAACATCTCAGCTGCAGGCCCACTAGACGTTGATTCATCTACACCTGAAATTAACATCGTCTGTGTTTCTACACAGAGTTCAGGCTTCTGATGATATCACCGATTATACAACTTTGGCTACATCAGTCGCCCCAAAACTTTCCGGCGTGTAGCCTTTGAAAAAAAGAAGTCTGGGATGCATGTGAACTCAAGTGTGAACACGAGTTGTGAGCAGTAAGACAAGTTTATCAAGTTGAAAAATGTAGAGTTATGCTGGAGGGAATTACATTTAAAAGAGAGGAAAAACATAAAAAATGTTGTTGTTTTTATAATCCATGAAATCATTCTGTGAATTCTTCCTGTTGGCCTTGGTGGTCCGTAGAGCTACAATTCACTTAGCAGACACTTTTATCCAGAGCTTCAGCACACTGATGCATTTGGTTAAAAAAAAAAAATCTATTTCAAGTGATCTATTTGAACAACATTAGTCATTCTTGTTAAAGGGCCTTAAGCATGAAGTGGCATTAAAAAGGCTTATTATTACAAATGATCTAAATCTCTATAAATACATAAAAACAGCCAAAGAACTCCAAGGTTGTGAAAGATCCCTTTAGCAGGTGTGTATCCTTTCTATTAGTTATAAAAGGTTAAAAATTATATAAAAATGTGACAAATGTGTTAAAGGTGAATGAATAGAGGATAAAAATAAATGGGTTCTAGGTAAGTGGTCAAAAGATGATCTTTTAAAATAGCATGAACAAGAATCAATTATTAGCTCTAAATGAAGAAATTAGTGGCTATACCTGCTCAAGCATTTGTTAGGGGTGATTTATTAGAAAACTGTACCTATCAATAACTTTCATACTAACTCCTAAGCCCTGAACAAGTTTCCTTAATGGTTCAGTTCATATCTTGATATGAGTAATAAGTCTACTGATAAATCAGGTGTCCTAATAAAATCAGAGTTTGAGATGAGCAAAACCTCCAAAAACCTCCAAAAACCTCCAAAAGAGCCTTCAGTGAAACACGTCGGCAGCATCAACAAACACACCTTTACGCTTTGAATGCTTCAATCCTCTGTTAAAGTGAGATCAATGACGCACATGTTGATAGAACTTAAGTGTTCATTAGTACAAAGGCTGTTCTGTGGCACAGACACACACATGCACGCACACACACACAGACACACACACACACACACGCACGCACACACACACATGCATGCGCACACACACACACACACGCACACACACACACGCACACACACACACACACACACACACACACACACACACGCGCGCACACATACGCGCGCGCACACACACACACACACGCACACGCACACACACACACAAGGTGACTTCACAGAGCTCTTTGATAGCATCGTGCAGTGTCGGGGGGTAATTCTGTGTCAGGCTGCAGCTGAATGATCGATTGATCACGTCTGTGTAATAAAGTGGGTCAGACTCCAGGTCAGGGGTAATCTGTAAGTGAGAGTTATCAGACGCCTTCAGGAAACATTAAAGTCATTTGGAGACCTGTGAACTACCAGACGTTGTTCTATAAGTTTATGGCAGTTTATAAAAGACGTGTTGCTGCTTACCAAGGATAAGGTCGGCTCCTCCATGAACTGCTTCAAGCTCAGACTCTTCCCATTGACCTGGAGAGGAAAAGAAAAACAACTTCTTGACTGACATTTACAACAAATAGTAAATTACACATAGCATTCATGCATGTGTGTGTGTGTCCTCTGACCTGTAGGTGTGTGCAGATCCTTCGAAGGACGTCATACACACTGTCTCTTGACAGCAGAGACACAAATACATACTGAGGACATGAGGAAAAAAAAGAGGAATAGGGATGTGACAAAGCCTTGTTTGTGCTCTGATTGCTTTTATGAACAAAGGTCCTTTAGGCGACACTTTCAAATGTTCACAGCGTACAGTTTCAGCTCAACCTCAAAAGTCATCTAGTGTACAGCATGAACAAAAAGAATACACACGTTTCTTGATGAAGGACCAGGAAGAAAAAACTTTATACTTTTGTCAACTCAGTAACATCTGAACCTCGACCTGTTTATTTGTACTATCAGCATTTGAGATTTGATTTGATTTGTTTATTTCGAACATGTAACATAAGACAAAGGTGAACATAAAAAAAAACCAGACAGACAGAAAATAAATAATAATTACAAACAGTGGAGAGTATAATACAAGAAAAAAAAAATAATAATTTTGACACTAAGCTTTATTAAGTTACATGTCGGCAAAGGAGTGGGAAGAAGTAAACACTTATTGAATCCCACCCCCTCTCCATCTATTTGGCTAGCTTGTATTATTTTTGTCAATTATGACTACAATATAATATGATTTATTTTTTTTATAGTTTATGTGTCTTTTCAATGTAAAGTTATAAATAAATATATACATGAACTACATATTCTAAATAATACAATAACAATAACGACAGCAGCAAAAAGGAGAAAAAGAAAAGATCGTTGCTATTATAACACTCGGCTAATTATTATAGCACATAATCAGAGCATTCAGACACATAGACAGGAAGTGATCATTTGTATAGTAACGCTACATTCAAATCCATGTCATCATAATAATTTAACCTAATAGAAAAGGGAGCATACTATTATTTGAGCAGACAACATTTTAAACTCCAATCTGGGACACAAAGAGGATATTTTCTAATCACATTTTATTCTTGTTTATTCTGACTTGATACACTATGATTGACAGGTTGATGACAGCTTACCAAAATATCC
The DNA here is from genome assembly GCF_963930695.1 of Labrus bergylta. Lineage (NCBI taxonomy): Eukaryota > Metazoa > Chordata > Actinopteri > Labriformes > Labridae > Labrus > Labrus bergylta. The sequence goes on from NC_089197.1 coordinate 13,302,237, forward strand.
CTCTGACCTGGAAAACAACGACTGATTTTTTTTTTAGAAAGACTTTGAAATGTATTTGTCAGTATCTGTGTTATTGAGTGAGTCGACTTTTTATCAGTTGTTTCTGTTCGCGTCGGCCCGTTTACAGTCCTGTTGTCTCTCTGCTGAAGGTCATGTTTGTGAAGAGCTGAACAATTACAGTCGAAGCTGTTGATGGCGTTCTTGTAACAGAGACTCGCTGTAAACCTTGAACCACATAAACAGAAGAACTAAGCGCTGTTTAGCAGTATAGCCGTATTATTCATAGCCATGTATGTGTGTGCGTGGTTACATAATGCACATTACACAATGTTGCAGACGTGCTGCATGAGGTGGAAGATATTTGTCCTTGAGCTGTTCGAGACATACTGTTCATATGCTTTGACAAAGGTGAGGATTTAGTTGTGTACTTCAGAAATATTCCAAGCTAAGACAAATTGTTTTAGATAGATGGAATGTAAACATTTATTTAACACTGGCGGGGTCGTGCTCTGAGCCGCCGACTTAACATGAAACCTTCAATAGGGAGAGATATTAGAGGCATGCCGCTATTTGACGGTGACGACAGACACTGAGATGTTATCTGGTGTACATGCAACAGACCTTAGACTGACGCTGTGCAGATACTCAACGTTTTATTTATTGTCAGCTTGAAAAAAAAGAAAAAAGATAGCTTGGGCACTCGGCTTTTGGATAATCAAGGTCATAGATAAATGAGGTTTGTTTGACAACGTTTGAGTACACATAAATGAGACTAGTGTTTAGTGTGTGGGACTGTGAATGTACAAGAAGCACTTTTTTTTACCTTTAAGTTTTAAATGCTGTCCTCCAGAGTTTGATAGTTGTGTAGCCATGCTGATGGTGCAGCTGTTAAGATGTTCTTACTTGTGTGTTGGTTGGTTGATCTGCTCACCACTCTGCTCCAGACAATAAATATCAATGGCCTTGCATGGACCGATGTGAAATTTGGACAGACCATAATGTTCTGATAAGGAGGAATGGTGATAAACCAACATTTCCTCTATAATGTTGACTCTATTTAAGTGAGTTGACTTTACAGCTGCAGGTATTAGAGTTTCCTAAAGGAGGGATTTTAGTGATGCTGTGACTCTTTATGATGCACCAACATCATCTAGTCATTAGCCATTTTTTATTAAGTTTACGACTTTCTTATTTATCAAAACTGTACAGATTGAAGTATGATGAAATGCTAATTACCCAATATTGTTATGTTAGCAGGCTAAACTTTGTTGGTAAGCCAGACAAAATATCCTGTTAAACGTCAGCATGTTGACATCAAAACAACAGCATGCACCTCAAAATGCGTCTGTACCTTGGCAAAGCATGACAGGGTGGTTTGCATGGCGACAAACTCAGTCATTTTTGCACTCATTATGCTAGTTTAATTCCCTGACTTTTGTCATTTGGACTCCAAATCGTAAATTGCTCTCTCTTTTCTCTTCTGTCATTTTAGAAGAGTGACAGGCTCTTAAAATGTTAGCACGTTCTATTATTAGCTGGTATGTTATCACCTGTCATGTGTTGCAGGAGGCAGAGCAGAAACTTTTAAGCTCATCATGTCTTTGAAAAAGCCCCATTGAAGACAGACCCGAGCCTGATGTGACAGAGAGTTGAAAAGCCCTTCTGAACGTTGCCTTAATGGCTCTCTCGCTCCATCAGGCTGGGACTCCGCTCTGCTGCTATCTATAGCATGGTGTTGCTTTTTCCATCACACCTCCCCTTGAAACGACATCCCTGCTGTGCTAATCAGAATAAGTATTTTAATTCAAAGCGACTGTGATGGAAGTGTTTACCTTCTGGCCAGTGTCTGTGGTGATAGCCAAGCCATTGGGCACGAGGCCCGCTGTTTTGTGCTTCTTCACCAGCCTCACAGAAACGACAGGGATAGCCACCTACCCAGAGGGAAAAGGGCACCAGATAACATTTAGAAGGGGAACGGTTGAGTAAAAATTGAAGGCAAGGAGATTCTAAAAACAAAGGTGAGATACAAACATTAGTGGCATTTGAGTATAGCAGGAAAGTAAAATGTTCCCAGGAAAATTCCCAGGATAGAACATGCAGTTGACTCGAAACGTGTCTTATTTCGGTCAGAATGTGAAGAATGCAGGCTGAATAAGTAGCTTATTGTCAATTAGATATCAGGAGAGGTTTGGTTTCAGGGAAATGAAGGAAAATGAACAATGCACAGCTTCAAAGAGAAAGCCACAAAACTGTTTAAGGTTAAAAGGGTCAGTACCTGTTCTTGGTACATACTTTCACAGCGCACACATGTGATCAAAGACATTTTCTCAGTACAATAGTTAAAGCTGTGACTCTGGAAGTCACTCCATCAGCTCAACAAACTCACAGTGGCAGAAATTATCAAGTTGTCCGCCCCGCTCGTCACACTGTGACTTGAAGTCACTCCGTTCCATTTCTGACAGACACTTTTAGTTTGCTAAGCTGTCTGTCTGCATTCATACCTTAATGTCTTTGCCGAAAAGGTTGGCATAGAAACACAGCCAGTTTCTGGAAATGTAGAGCCGACCTTGTAGAAGGATATCTCTGAGGAGAGCACAGGAGTACACTGACAACAGAAGAAACAAAAAGAATGTCTGTTACCATTCAAACACTGACAAAACAAAAAAAGAAAAACATGCAGGATTATCAGCACATTTTCACACATTTTCCTGCTGCCTCTCTGGTACTTTTTTCAAACCGAGAGAAGTTTTCATCATTCCTGAAGTTACACTTCATCACTCTTACTTTATAGGGTGCACATAGGGACAAAGTGTATAGTAAACCAGGTGAAACTGTGCAAACAAAGAGGGTGAGACACAGCAGGAGAAGTTTAATTGTTTTGAGATTAAGCAGGTATCAGAACTGAAGCAGGAAGAATCAAAGTTGGACACAAAGTCAGGACAAATATTTACCATGAATAAAAAGCTTTAAAATAGTCAACTTTCCAGAAAACATTTTATTTGTGTTTGTTATCAATGGGTTTAGGTATTCCAGTACAGATTTTAACATTGGAGATGCAGTGAAATTAAACTGCTTTTAACGTCTACAAATCTAAAGAAATATGAGAAATAAGAAAATGTGTTTACTACACTGATATTGTTATTGAGGGTCTCTCACACACCTCTGTGTGGCAATTTTCTAGAGGTGACATCTTTAAAAAGCTTATTTTGCCAACCTACTAATCCAACATCCAACAACATAGTGAAGATTTATTTATTGGTATGAAAAGCTTCACATGCCCACCACTGAAAAGCTGGAAATGGGAACTTTGGATGATTGATTTTAAGACTTACACGGCCATGGCCTTTTAATTTCACAGTGGCACATTCATTTCCAGTTTCTACTTATTTTTAAAAGGACAGTGTAAGTCTCATGCTGTTAGTGGAAGCACAGACACATAAAAGCAAAGAGCATATTCAAATCTGGACACAGATTAGTAGAATCAAAAGAAGTAGGAATACATATATAACAGACAAAGTCAATATGAAGCATGGCTGTTAAAGCATATCCTCAGAATGATTAACAAAACTGTTGCATCACAAAATCAGTCTTAAGTTTTCCTCTTGGTTGAACGCACCGTACCTTTCATGAGGATCTCATCCTTGGGCACACACTGGAACAGTTTGTGGTACTGCGAGTTGTACTTGCTGACAGTCTGTGCAGAGGGACAGGGCAGAGTCATGAGCAGCTCCTTGGCGGACCGGCCTGCCTGCACGGCACCAACAGCACCGGCCCCACCGCCAACTCCGCCACCACCACCACCAGCGGCCACTCCGGCTCCGCTCGCCGCAGACACCACCCTCTCCCTCAGAGGACGCGAGCTCTGCACCAGGCTCAGCACGTTGGCACCGTACACACACACACACTCGCGCACATCCAAGGCCTGGAGCAAGCTGCTGCAAGACACACACTGTTCCCCTGTCGCCGGTCAGTAAAAGGACTACCTGTATCTCTAGTCTACAAACACACACCTGGCTCTAATGCATACACCTACACACAAACAAACACGCACACACACGCTACTACAGAGCTTCAGCAGCATCGCCTCAGTTTACAGCCAGAGCTCCCTCTCAGAAACTACAAGGCTCTCTTTCTCTGCCTGAAATACACCTCCAGTGACTCTCCACTGAGCAGCACTCAGCTGACACCCTCCCTCTTCTCCCTCCCTCCTTTACACACACACACGCAGACACACACACACACACACACACACACACACACACACACACACACACACACACACACACACACACACACACACACACACACACACACACACACACACACACACACACACACACACACTGCCCTTCATCATTCTGAGCTGAAACACACTCTCGCACTCACAGGTACGCCTCAACTCTCTCTCTCTCTCTGCCTCTCCCTCCCTCTATCGAGCAGTTTCTCTTCCTCTAACCCTCCTGACTGCAGTGTTAGACTCACTTTCTCGAGAAAATCTTCACTTTTCCTCCCTGAACGCAGAAGCGGTGTCATTCATTTCAACAGCTCAACACTCAAGCTCACCTCCAGCACCCCTGCCAACAGACTATCTTTCCCTATTTTATTTTTATCTATTGTATCTCATCTATCTTGTTTCCACCCGTATCTGCACAGTTTGCTGTTGTCTGCTGCTTCTGTTTATGTCTCTCTATTATTAGCTCATGCTGGAGCAGCTCTTGTCGTCAAGAGTATGGCACGACCAGTAGGTGACCGAAATTTCAATGGTTTAAACTGTGACTTAATTCAGTAGCCCATCTAGAATAATACATCCTTCAGGTTGATATTGTTTCTGTATGTTGCACATAAAAGGCTGAATATGTTTGGAGGGCACTAGCAGGGATCACAGCCAGTCTACTGTTGCTGAACTGCAAAATAGTTGCTGTTTTTTTTCAACCATTTGACAGCTTAATATTAATTTATGATTCTCAAAATTTAATTTGTTGAATTTCGTGTTTGCTTTGTGATTCGGTTCACAGTGGCAAGTTATAATTGATGAAAATAATGTCCAATCTGAATCTGTTCAAATTAGTACAAAAAAGGAAAGTAATGTAGCACAGGGGAATAATACACCTACATTTATCAACTATGTGTTCCTCAGTTTGTAAAAAGGCCATCCTTTGTACACATTTAATCATGCAGGATCCTTTAGTGTATTTTAAGATAATACAACATCATAGCATAGTCATTAGTAAATACAAAGCATTCTTGAGCTAAGCTGTCAATAACAGCATCACTTGGTTTTGTATGTCGAGTGTAAAATGGTACAAAGAATGGCGTTGACTTGTTCATAAATTAACAATGGCAGCTTCTGACGGTTACTTATTACAGCTTCTTGGCAAGTCTTCCAAAATGTCATCAATTTTTTATGCAAATCAAATTTTGGCATAATGGTGAACGTTTGAAATGTCAATGAATCACAAAATAAAACATTCTCTCCATGATTTAATGGAGTATGCTGATTTATTTAGTTCAAGGAGCAATATGTAAGATATCTACTGAATTCAATCCTAACATGACCTTACTATATCATCAGACTTTAAGGAAACATGTAGAAGTGCTGGACAACAACACAGCAGCCAATATGTCTTCCTCCTAAATTTCACATCCTGAATGGTCTGAATTTGTTTGGACCAGAGAAGGTAGGCAGTTGTAAGGCACCCCTACACAGCTGTTTTTGGACGGCCCCCGGTTTATCAGGAATGACACCAGGAATGACACCAGTTACAGCTCTGTCCAATGTATTGACACTACGTGTCAGAGTTACATATTGCTCCTTTAAGTCTGGTAACACTTGTTCCTATCACAGACACTGAAGCAATTATGCTGAATAGAGACTCACCGAGCCGCGGTAACATTTCTTCACATCTTCATAAGACAGATCTTCAATCAGATGAAACCTGCAATGAACGGAAAAATACACTTAGAACAACTCTCTGTCACATCAGGCTTATACAACACATGACAGGTGATAAAAAACCAGCTAATATTAGAACGTGTTGACATCTCAATTACTCAATTTCATGAAAAATATCCCTTTCTTACAAGGCGTGTTAATGCATTATTATGTATAAAAAATATTTTAAAAAAAGACTTCAATAAAACTATTCAGACACATTGAAGCAGATGAACCCTTTCATCTGGCCTGAAGGCATCATGACAAAGAGCGTTCTGCTCATGCATGTGTACAGAATGTATTGTATATATGTGTATAGTTTGTGTACAGTGCATGAAAATCGCATCTGGGTCAAAGCTTCCACACAAAGAGTTAATCATTAGTGTGTGCATAACTGCAGCGAGACGAAGATAAATATTGAGTTGTTTAAACACAAATAGTGACCAAGCCAAGGAATTGTACATGCTTTTCATTTTGTAGTCAGAATATACTCACACACATACACACATGCACACATACAAGTCACTGGGATAAAGCTTGCCTCAGCAGGAATAGTCAGTGAAGCAGATGTCACAGCATGATATTTATATCTATTCTTAACGCAGACAGAACCACCCCGCAGATTCACTAAACTTTAATCAGCCCTTTAAGGAAAATGTCATTGAAATAAACTGATGTGCCAGTTTAAGATGCTTAAAAGAGGAAGACATGTAGGCTTCCTTTTCTTCACGTTTCTTTCCTCGAGTGTTACTGTAGGTGATTGACAGCGTGACGTAACACAGTGCTGATATGAAAGGACTCCTGCTCAAGGATATGCTGATAAAAAAGAAGCTTTGGAAAAGAAAACTCAATTGCTGCTTCACGTTAACACTGATGGATTCATTCTATAGAAGATTTAATTCATGAACCACAGAAACAGAGAAAAAAGAGAAAAGAAAATATATATTAAAGTCGTTAGCCTAAAAACTTTTTCTCTTGAGGCCATGTGTTCAGTTGGTAGAGTCAGTCATCTCTTAACCGGAAGGTCGGGGGTTCGATCCCCAGCTCCTGAAGCTGTAGGTCAGATGCGTCCCTGGGCAAGACACTTAACCCTAACTGCCCATATCGACATAGTCCGTGCTTGTGCATTCTGTCAGCGCCACTGTTTTGCTCCATCGGAATGGAGGCGCCCGTCCCCACTGGGTACGTTTCTGGAGCGTGAGCGCGGCGTAGTGCAGCCATAAGCAGCTGTACACTCATCGCAGGAGAACGACAAGATCACACGGGAATAAAGAGATATACGAGCAAATGTGCAAAAATCAGAAGTTGCTTCGGCTGTGGCATATAAATGTGTATGAATGGGATTTACTGATGGACACTTTGCATAGAAGCCTCTGATATCAGTGTGTGAATGTGTGAATGTGTAGGTGTGGCCTGCGATGTAAAAAAAACGCTTTGAGTTGTAAGAATATGTGAAAAGTGCTATAGCTCAAACCCAATTACCATTTACCATATTTAAGCGGTCAGTTTTATATCACATAGGTATGAACCAGTAACATCCTTCCTTATTAAACTAATAACCACGGGTGGACTGTTCCTTTGTGTTGTCCCTTAAGTACTTTTACACAGTACAATTAGGCCAAGTGTAATTAAACACTTCTACTACTGCATTATTTGTCAGGGGGAAAATTTGACGTTTTCCAACTCTGCAGTTTTGATTTTATCACTCAACCAAATATGCATGGTTTTAGATTAGTGAAATAGGCATTGAAACTTTGTTTTCAACCTGCTTTATCTTCACAGTCTTAAATCCTGCTGTTTCTACATAACCTCAATGATCAACTAACTTCTTACCTGGGACATGCAGCTTCAGCTTCAGTTGATAGTATATTCCCTTTGTGAATATGTATGACATTTTTTAGTTTAAAAGTTAAAAGTTTAAGGTAAAAAAAACAAAAAACTGCTTGCAAACATTGTTTTCAACAGATTAACTAAAACTCAACCTGATAACTCATGAAGCTAATGAAATCTTGATTAGCTAGCTAACAGGTTGATTTGTTGTTGCCATAATCATTGATTAAATTATCAAAATAACCAATACCACTTGATATAAATATGAAGACTGCTACAAGTTTACACAAGAGACCATCAGCTTTCAAAATGACTAATTAGTTTGTTGATTAATTTTATTTGTTTAATGCTCATTTGCAAACAGTACATTTGTGCTAGCATTGCTGTAGCCTAGGCACGTGTCTGTAATTACATTTTTACACACACACACACATATATATATATATATATATATATATACTATACATATGATGTACATATACATATAGCCTATGTGTACATCATTAATACTTATTTTTTCAGCTTAACCTTCACTATTTAACCGGTAAAATGTATCTTTCTTTCTTTTTTCCCCCACCTGGCTGGACCATGATTCAGCATCATAAGCTAGCAGCTCCACATTTGTATTCACCTTGAACAGTGTCCTTTACTCATATGAAGGAAGGTGTTGTTGTTACATAAATATGCCTCAACAGCAGGCAGCAGGACTGTCAGTGTCCCTGCTCTGATGAGACACTCTCCTCTGGTTTAAGGAGTTAGTGTGACATCTGTCCTCTGAATCTGCTAATGCTTTCCTCTCATACAGACAAGAGACAAGACCTTTGACTGTAGTGTGTAAGGAAGCATCTCTCATTGGCATCATTGGGGGGAAAAAACGTAAAATTATTACCACATATTCCCTGGTTTGTTTTTTCTGCTTAGCAAGTTATTCCACAGCATTTCTGATAATACAAACAGCAACTCAATGATTAAAATGCTGCTGCTAATAAAGCCACCAGCTGTCATAGTCCTGTTATAAGTCTGTCCAATCATTTTGATCAGATCTAGTAAAATGATGATACCTATCTTCATATCTATAGCCTATGCAAGCACTTTGCTTGTGCATTGAGCATGATCGCAGTGTTCAACAAGCATAAGACAGTGGACTAGTCGCATAAGAATGGCAGAAAAATTCAGATATAGTGAGGTATTGGTGCACTTTGTTACTCTCCCTAATGTTGTCTCATCATAGAATATTTGAGTCATCTCATGTTCATGTTTTTATTGTTCTCTGCTTGCTAACTTTCAAAATCTTATTTACTATGGCTGGTTCTCCTAAAGTTGCCTTCACTGGCTATAGAAGGGAGTATTAGCTGTTCCATACATTTAGTGGAGTAAAAAGTGAAATACCACCCTCTCAAATGTAGGAGAGTGGAAGTACGAAGGAGCATACATTAAAAAACCTCTAGAAAAAAAATCAAACAAACTAAAAGTTGATCATTTTTAAGACTATGTTGTTAACCTACCCTTTAAATCAAAGCATGAATGAGAGATCACAACTCTTTACTGGCTGTAAAAAGACCCAGACAGAATTCAAATGTCAGAGAGCAATGTTGGCTGACAGATGTTATCGCTGCCTGCTGTGTGCATGTTTGTGTAAGTGTGTAAGTGTTTGTGCATATGTGTGTGTGTGTGTGTGTGTGTGTGTGTGGGCGCACATGCTTGTGTAAGAGCATGATGCAGCCGTTGTTTACAGCAGAGCAGTACAGCCGGCACAGTGCTGCCAGATCTCCTGCTGGACCCCGCTGGTTATCATTTAGACACTTAAAGTGACATGTCCCTCATTTAGCATCATATAACAGCTTTCAAAACAGCGGGAAGAAAAATCTACCCTTCATCCCTTCCTGCAAACCTACAGAAGTTCTCCCATTCTTGCTTTAAAATGTAAACTAAAAGTACTAATACTAGTTACATATCTCTAGTAGGTCATACTTCTCCACTTCATTGCAACGAATGTGAATTATGAAAATAGGATATCTAATAAGTTATTTATTATCAAACAGCAGATATTTAGGTCAATTGGAATCAAACACTACCCACTGTTTAACCTTCCCAGCAGTAATAATTGATTATAGCTTGTCCTACATGTGCTAATTCATGGTGTCCCTCATTAAAATCGCCCTTTTACAGAAAACCATCCCATTATCTTGTGACCATGTTATGAACAATAGTGAATGTGTGCTGCTCTGCCTGCTGGTCGCTGACTATAAATATCCTCCACAGCGGCTCAGCACTCCCAGGTGATGAGAAGAGAGTGATTATTAAAAAACACAGACTTCTCTGTGGGGACTAACCTGCTCTCGCTCTCCATCTGTCTCTGTCTTTTACATGAGATCCAGGTCTTAATCAATAGTGCTGCCACATCCAGGGGGCTGCTTAGAAGAAAACTGCTAGAGGCAACTCCCATTCCCAGCTCTCAACGTGTTGTTCAAGGTAAAGCATCGTCTACACAGGGTATAAAGAAGGTCATGTGGGGAGGAAAATGATGGACGCTTGTCAGAGATGCCACAGTGACATGTAGCTTCATCAACAGGACACTTAATGGTTTATTTTGGATATCTTTTGAGCACTTCAAATGAATTCACAGGCCCACATGGAATCGATGCACTTACTACAGAAGTAGAAGCATTAAAGTCTATAAAACAGACCTTGTAAAAAGCAAAAAGGTTGTTTTTCCAGGTAGCAGGAGGCTCAATGGGCTGTTTATTACATTATGTGTAAGTGCTGAAACGGTCTAATGTGTGCACATGAGGTTTAATAAGATGTAACAACCCCAAAACATCCTCCAAAGCAAGGGGATATTGTCTTCTATCTCTCCAGTCAATTACACAGCTTTACTTTAGAAACCAAACTAAACCTGTGTATCAGCTTTTACACCTGTGATCAAATCAAAATGCTCCCCGCTGTATGTGTGCATGTGTGTGTGTGTTAGACGCATGTGCCTCTATCAAGTGTATCTCAGTGCCCTTGGCTGCGAGTCTGAATAGTTAAACTAATTACAAGCTCAAAGAATCCTAAATTGAATCCTAAATTAGAAAGCGAACACCTCCCATCGGTGGGCCGGTGTAGCAGTAGACTCCCGCTCAATAATTTAGCTGCAGGAGAAGGAATTGGGACTGCGGGTGCTGTGAGAGAAGAAGATAGACTGACTATGAGACTTCAAAGTGTCCATGGAGGAAGATGGGGACTGCTGAGAAATCAGAACTGTGAAGGATTTTTTTTCATTTGGGGAAAAAATCTCAGACGCCATACTGATTGAAAAGCTAGCCTTAAAAAGAAAAGTTAACGGATAACCTTTTTACAGACATGATGAAAGTGATAGGCTTTTGAAAAAGCATCCAAGGGTTTTCATGCTCACTTTTTCTAACCGTGTGTGCCTGAAACTTTAGTGGTAACTTGATATGCCTGATGTGTTCTAGTTAGTGATAATTAAACTCAAACGTGTGCAGTGGTTATTTTTCAAAGTCTTAACACTTTTGTCCGACTGTGCAATCATTTCTACATCCTACATTATCAGAGTGTGGGAGTTGTTTGGAGGAGTAGGGTGGATATTTCAAACCTTTTTTTAGCTAAAAAATGATGTTTGTGTAAATTTGTAACTGCTTGTAAGATTAACTACACTCACAGGTCTGTTTTCTCTGGTCTCCTCTGAGTTGTGAGTAAATAGTAACTATGGTAAAATAAACAAAGTACAGCTACTTAACTACAGATGAAACTTCAAAAACAAGTACAAACCTGAAGCAAAAGGGAAAGTAAGTCGCCCTTTCAGATTGAATGTTCTTTCCCTCAGTGTGGTCCAAACCAATGGTCCCACTCGCCAACTAACCTTGATCTACTATCTTAATCACAATCCATGAAAATACACATTTCCTTTTTTTTTAAGTGCCATTTTGACTGGATTGTTATGTGCTTCTACTGCCTTGCTTCATGGTGTTCAGTATGTGTTTTTTTGCTCTGAAACTCTTAACTTGCACGTGAGTTTTTGTCTGTGTTTGGGTCCTGACTGCTGCCTACACTTCCAGTTAGCCCTGGAGCAACGCCATCCATGTTGCTTTGTGTGCCCTGGATGTTCAACTCAACAGCCATAACAATTCCATAAGCAAGGAATATCCAGTGGTCTTCTTATGTTTGCCTTTTTTTCAGTACCCTAGTGGCAATTACTCCAGAATAGCAGCTTTCAATATTGGATAAATAAATATTTACAACCATTACTATTGCAAGCACCAGGAGTGTTCAGACAAGTACGTTACTGAGAAAGAACAAAAGATAAACACACTTTTTACTAAGGGCGGCTCAAGAGTGACATATGCATAAACCGTTTAGTCCCTCCCCTTCAGCCTGTCTTCTCACACAAGCAATGCTTCAGTGCTAAATCCTATCCCAGCACAGATTCCCCAGGATTACACTGCTCTTGCCTTGGATCCTTCTTATATAATGCACACAAACACACACAAAGGGTCTGCACACCACCCCCCACACACACACACACACACACACATAAACATTGGATATGCTGACATGCATGATAACACTTAATTACAAGTTAAACTAAAGCAATTACTATGTTGCAAATACAGGCATCTTAACCCTAGCCTTTGGGGGAGAAATCCTTTGGTTAATCTGTGTCTTTGGTATCTCTGTGTGCATGTGTTTGACCATTGTCTGACATCAAATGCGGCTGAAAAGGTACAAAATAAGCACTGTAAAAATAAATCTCCCCAGGCTATAACCCATGATCATGCACAGGATACAGATGGTGCATGGAGGGAAAAAAGGGCATGGAAAGAGAGCAAGTGCTGTAGAACAGTGTGTGAGTATATTTGTGTTTGTGTGTATGTGTTTAAGAGAGGGCGAGAGAGAGAGAGAGAGAGAGAGAGAGAGAGAGAGAGAGAGAGGCATGCCTGAATTGGCCATGTGTGTCGTCCTCCTTGGAGGGTTCCAGGTCCTGGGTTGAGATCAGGCCTGTTTCTTCGCTCTGCTCCTGCTGCTCAGTCATGCTCCTGGCCCTAAACACACAAACACAAAGCTCTGTGTTAACAGCAGGCACCACTCTGCTGGACCCTCTTGTACACTTGTACGAAAAAAAATAAAAATGTCTGTTTGTTTTTTTGTCCAAGTTTGGCTTCAAACACAATGTTCCTCTTAAAAATGTTTCGGGGCAAACAAGTGGACTCTGTCTCCAAAATCAACACAATGGTGATGCAACATTCAAAGTCTGCTTCTGCTGGTTTACACTTCATTAAAATCACCCACTCAGCAAAGTGTACTTGTGTAAATGGGGTCAGTGTCTGCACTCAGCCAGATGCCTACAATGAAATAAAGCACCTTTGAGGTCGTGCAGATGGCTGACATGATGTACTGCTGCGAGCTGACGCAAACATTTTTACCATACACGTTGCAATCTGTTTTTTTCTCAGCATCATATGTTCCTTGAAGATACGTTTTATAGACTCCAAATAATAAAAAAACAAAGATATTAACATAATTTATGTAAGGTAAGATGTACCTGTGAACAAGTAGAGCAAAGCACTATAAACACACTTCTGCAAAAACACCCAAAGTACAGTGATGGAAAGATTTGACTTAAATAAACAACGTTTAAGAAATGATCATGATGAGTGAATGAGTGAAGTCATTGTTGGGGTCGGTCTGCATACAGTTTGAAATGCATGAGCTAATAATGGGTTCCTTTATCATGGACATAAGCCTTGCAATTTCCCTCTATAATAACAATTCAATTACAAACAAAACAGAATACGATACATATTGTGATATATATTGATTTTGGATTAAGACCGTGTCCTACACAGAATTCACTACAGCTGTTCTTTATTGTTGAGAATAACAGCAGAGGCGTATTAAGGATCCTATAACTTAAAACACTGCAATTCAGGTCCTCAGAGATCCTAGAAATACATTTAAATATTTTAATCCCAGAGATATGGCTATGGCTTTATTGTGAACTGCAACATAGGTCAGTTGTCTTTAAAAACTGTCATCACAGCTTTGCAGCCATATCGATTCTGTAACATCTGCAACGGTACATGTGTTTGCAGGGAGCACATGACGACATATTACCAAATCGATTGTTTGAGCACAGCCCTACTGTACAGTCCCAGCGTCTGAACTCAAGAACATTAACCGTAAACCAACACCAGCTGTCATGTTGTCAAGTGTCAACTTTTACTTCATTTCTTTCCTACTTTTGAACTTCCAATGTTCATTTGTTGTTCATTTCTTTAATCTACTGTCATCTAACATCCTTTACATTAAGCCGTTAGCTTTAGCTGACTCAACTGTTAGTTGTTAAGTTGCTGTACAATTATTCTATTACTATTTGGTATTTAAGGTTATGTCAATAATTTATTATTATTAGATAACCATTTCAATCCAAAGGGCTAACTGTTTGCTCAATGTTAGAACAGTGCATACATTTATTTGAGCTTTTAAACTGTCAACTGTTTATTTGGACTATTTCACTAATAAGTCTTCCTGTAGTTTCATCCACGACTTTGAACGACTTGTTTGTTATTGTTTATACTATTTTATTGACTTATCCATTACTTTTTGTTTCGCTAATGCATTCGCCTACCTTTAGCTATCTGGCTATTTATTCCAGCTATTGACGAAGAGTCCATCTCTCATGTTTTTATTGGCTTACAGTTTCCACTGTAATTCCAACAGATTTAGCTCCTGCTATCTCAACGTATAAATCTTTCAGCTAAGGGTTTTAAGAATCATCAATGAGGCTCTTTTAGGTTATGCTAACTGTAAAAATGTTGCTGGTAGCTAGCTAACTATTTCAGCGATTCCTTAGTTCATGTAATGTTTCAGCACTAAATCCATTATGTTAATGTACCTAACTATGCCAACTTTTGTCCAATTATTTATCTTTCAAGACGACTGTTTTTACATTTACTTTTAACTTCCAGTTGGCTATTTTCAACCATAGCGGAAAGGTTCAGACATTTCTCTCTTCGCTTACCGTTTCAAGCTTTTTTTCACACACTCTCGATGAAAACTCTTAAGTTGCATGTAGTATGCAGTTAGCTTATATAATAAATTCCAGCTCATTACATTATTGAAAACGTACAAAGATCAGCATCACACCAATTGTAATCCTAAATCTTTACTTACTTCTGTAAAACAAATATATAGATGTATTTTAAGATCTAATTATAATTTACACCAGAGTATCTTAGTCCTGAAGTTTACAAGCTTAGGCAATTTTTGCATCCCCCCCCCCCCCCGATTGTGAGTGGCTGATCTGACAGACAGACAAAGGTGGTTTGCAGTGTTCATGTCACAAACAAAGGGCATGTACTAAAAATCTCTGAATAATCTAGTATTTTTCTTACTCTCATCTGCACATCACCCTCCCTCTCTTTCTGACATGCACACAAACATCCAGCTGCCCTGCTCTGTATTTTCCTCTGGGAAAGAGGAAGTCGTTACCACCTGCCGAGGTATAATTACAGGTGCTGATGGAAATAGGCTCCTGCATGCAGTTTCCATTATCTCTAATTGGCCAGAAGCTTCACGTCAGCCGCTGACCTGTTCAAACAACAGTGGCTTCCTGGTCCAAGAGGTTTCACATTTGACTGGTTATCAGTGATCACAGAGGGCTGAATGGGAGGTGAAGGGCCTGCTGTTACAGATAAGGAGAGGTTTTTTGTGGTTTAGTCACCTGAAGCCTGATGTTAAAGGAATCAGGAGGAAGATCTGGTCTCAGATGAACGGTTAGGGTTAGGGTTAGTGTTGGAGCATTTTTGCTATTCACTAAGAAACAATGGTGAAAGGAGGCTGCTTGTAGCTGCACTCTGGTATTCCTTTTAAAGAAATTGGAATTATTGTAGTACTTTTCCTAAAGGGAAGAGGGAAAAGCACTCTTAAAGACAAGAAAGGTGGGAATTTCTGACACCACACTTTGTCGAACGAGACAGATTTTCATTGGTAACCTTTCTCACCAGATTTTTGTTGCCATTTAAAAAGCTTAACACACAGAAATTCTGTTCATGTAGTCCTTGATGCAAACAGCTCTGGAGTAAACACGTACATTATGTGAGATATGAGGAGGAACCATGAGGAAGCGTATAGTAGCCTACCTACAGTAAGCTTGTTATTCCAACAAGGCAACATTTTACAGTATGTTAAGTCGTGCATGTTTCAGGAACTGAAAAAACAAAAACAACTTTAACGCTAGACAATACATTTTGCCTCAGCAACAGCCAAACCTGTGGCTTCCTCTGTCAGTTTATTATCTGCACTTCAAACTGTCTTTTGGGTTTTATAGTTCCTTATAGTTGGTCAGGTGAGCAAAATGGAAACTGAAGATTCCAAATTAACAGGTTTCTAAAGGAAATAAGCAGCAAAAACGTCTAAAACAATGCTGACCATGCTCCCTCACAGAGTCTATGAAGAATTGACAGATTTACAGATCAGTCTTGTGTCTAACCAATGCTTTAATGTATCAAACTGTTCAGCACAATACACTGTTTTCTATTCTGCAACTTGATCTGGAAGTTACAAATGTGACACAAGTTCCTTGAGTGGAGAGATTATAATATTCACACAACTCTCACTAGTATTGGATAGTTCAAATACGTGGTTACATTTAGTTCTAACATAGTTTTTTGTGCTCTCTGGCTAAACATTTAAAAAATAATTAGGTTTCAACAATATCTAAGGTTGCTGTTCCATTGTCTTAATTAAATAGAGAATGGAAAGTTGCCTCATCCATAACAATCATTTAGTTAAAGGGGATGTCTTCAATCTTCCCCAGCTCCTGCAGCAACATGTCTAATGTGTCCTTGAGCAAGACAATCCTGAATTATTCCCGCTGCTTCGTCAGCCGTGTATGACTATGAATTGGATTCATTTCTTCTGATGGTCACTCTACATAGCAGCCTCTACCATCAGTGTGTGAATGGGTGTGAATGGACATGCGGTGTAAAAGCACTTAGTAGTCAGAAGACTAGAGAAGTGCTATACAAGCTAAAGTCCATTTATCTTCGTTAAGGGGTTTTAACTTTGAAAAACATTCAGAATTAAATTCTCATGCCTTGATACAACATTAAAAAAGAAATCAGATCTTTTCTTTACAGTCACACTTAATTTCTGTCTCCATGTCAAATTCCAACAAAGTGATTGAGAGCTTTTGATTATATCTTCCATCGCAAACTTTGGCATTTGGTAGTATTTTAGCTAAAAGAGCATCTACACAACATCTTCAGGTTAGGATCAGAAAAAGCGATAAAAGAGCATAATATTTACTGAAGAACAACAAAGCTTAAATAGACAGTTAAAGTGCACAAACTGGAGTCCCCCTTCTGTCAGGACTGATCTTAGTTGTCCCTCTTGCTTGTAATTAAACAAACACGCTAGTTGACGCTTTACAAATAAAAACTGATCGATTGAATTGAATTGAAAATAATAATTCACCTTTTTGTGAAATACATTATTATATAAAGGACCATAAGTCAATAACCATAAAGTGAATTTGTGATTACTCAGGGCCTTTGGAGCTCTGGGGGACGTTTTCTGTTTTGCCCGTTGGTCTTCCAGCTTTGACGACGGCCAATATTTGTGTTGATTTGTGTTCTTGTCCCTGCCCTGTAGACTGTAATACGAATGAGCTGCAGCAAGGAGCCAGAGCAGAAGGCGAAGTGAAGTAGGGTTTATGTTCAAGGTGGAAAAACTGGAGGAATAGGAAGCTGCAGTGATCTGATGGGAAAAGCCTCACTCTATTTTTATTTGCTTCTTGGACATCAGCTTATCTAAACAAACTGCTTAAACAAGTCTTACATTTGCCTTTTATTAAACCAGCATTCTTTCCAGTCAATGCACACACGTATGACCCATTGGACACCATTAGCAGCACTGCTTCGCGTAATAAGCAAACGACACAGACTAAACACTGGACCAGAGCAGGCAGTATATGTAATTACTACACATTAACTTTCTTTTAGTTTACTAACCCTTTGAACCTCCGCCCTGCTCTGTTTTAAACTTGATACCTGTCTCTTCTCCTTCTTCATGTCCTCAATGTCTCAGGAGACAAACATTTTGTTCGGTCACAAGACGTCCTCCAATCCAATAAACTCTAATCTCGTTAAGGTTGCAGTCAGCCATGGAGATTGTTGCTGAGGAATCACTGCACTCTCTCTCTCTCTCTGTGTTAATTGGGCTGCCTGAATCTCTGTTGCTCTTTGCCCTTTCTGCTGCTCAATGCAAAGGGTTTTTTTTTGGGGGGGGGGGGGGCTGTCATTGAGCGAGAGGTTGATCACAGGGCTGACATATAGAGACAGATAAGCAGCCACACTCACATTCACACCGACAGGCAAGCATGTCTTTGGACTGTGGGAGGAAGCCGGAGTACCTGAGGAGTTCATGCAAACTCTACACAGAGAGACCCTGGCCGACGGGGAATCGAACCAGGAACCTCCTTGCTGTGACAGCGCTAACCACTGCCCCACTGCACCACCTTGCAGCCTCCCTTTTGAGTTTCTATATCAGTAATATGAGGGGAAAAAGCCTCAAACTGCCTATAGAGCATGCTCATATACACTGACAACAACTGAGTCTTAAAAGCAATCATTTTTAAATTTAGCTGCAAATAAACCATCCTAAGAAACACAGATCCTTGTTAACATTTCCTCTGTGCAGGATTGTTTAGCCTCCACACACCTTAATGAGATTTCAAAGTGAGACAGCAAGCACACAGCTTTGTAACATGGTCTGCTTTGTGTACAGTGGGTGTGTAGGAGTAAAAGTTTTCTTTGTCTGAAAAGTTGAAGGTGGTTTTGTCTCATTCTTAGGGAAAGTTGAAGTCATCTGTGGTTTTAGGAGCAGTACACAAAAGAGCTTTTTCCTCATGTGCGTGGGTTCAAACTTAGAGACACAACAGTTTGTTCAACATAATAAATCCAAAATCATTTCAAAAAGGAAATAAATGAGCTGTACAAACAACAAAAAAACACATAGCTTTTGGCATCATGATGGCTTTCTTTATGATCCCCTGTGATATTTCATAACCTATTGTTCTATATAAAGTTGACACAGACAGTGTGTGAATGTCCAACAGAAGCACAGCCTTTGGACTCTGCACTGCTTGAGACCTCCTGAAATAACCTTCCCATTGTGCAAGCATCTCAAAACAGCCTTTGATGACACAAGCCTGTCTTTTTAGAACAAGCCTCCAAATGTTCTTCTCACTGAACACTATTTATTTTCACTGTTAAGTGTGAAATAGGCTGTAAATTAGATTTCATGGAGCTCAGAGATGAAATGTAAATTAGTAGTTTTGTAGTGTCTCATAAACAAACAACACAAAAGATAAACTTATTTTGTGAGGTAGACCACCTTGCATGAGTTTTAGTGGCCTAATGTTACAGGCTAAAGTAAACTGTTGAGCATGTAGATGACAAAGTAGAAGTCAATGTATGAACATTAAATGAGAAATTTTAATATGACAACAAATATTATTTCATCCTGATATTTTCAAATGCACCAGAGACACTTGGCTATTAATACAAATTCTTCCTTAAACATCAAAACCACAAACAATGTCAAAGTATGTCAAGTCATTGCAGGTTAGGATGTGAATAAGAAACGACTTTTCAAAAAATAAAAGCCCCAGATCCAATTATAGATAACTGGAGTCTAGCATCAGGACAAAAAGGAGAATAGAAAAAAATGAATAATATTGAATCATATTTCACATGATCCAATGCAACAGAGGGAGAAAACATGTCCAAATTTTCAGTAGTTTGATACTTTTTTATATCACGTGTTTTAAAACAACACAATCTCTGTTATTTTAATCATCAATTGTATAGAAAATGACCTGAGGTGTAAAATAAACTACAGATCTTCAGTCATACTTTGAACCCAAATTTGGTAACTAAATGTTGCCAATGTATTTGTGCAATTTACACCGCTTGGAATTTTTCTGAATTTCTGAAAAAATAAGAAATGACCTTTTATTGGATGGTATATAGGACTTCTGTTTTACCGTATTAATACACATTTCAATATTGTTTGATTTACAGCCTTCCAGTATCCTAATGAAGTTTTGAAAATCTGGTATTGTGACAATCCTGTTCAAATTCATGAGACAAAGCAAAATAATGTCTGCGTTTTTTTATTTTCAAATTAACCAAAATCATCAATCAATCAAGTATTTGTATAGCATCAATTTATAACATTTTCACATAAGATCCTTTATAATAAGAGCCGGTCTAGATCGTACTCCATAAATATACAAAGACCCAACATCGATCCACCATGAGCACAGCACTGATGCAATTCAGCAAAGTAAGTAACCAGACTCATGTTGAACACCTGCTGTGACTGTTTTAAGGTTTGTAGAGGTGATAGGAAGATATCAACAACAATAACAAGAAATTAAACAGATTTAAAATGCCTGCAGAATTACAGCATTGGAAACATCAAAGTATGATAGTAGACTGATCATATGAAACCATATACATTGTAAAAACAAACAATATTTCCCTACACAACTACTCTTTCTTACTAATTCTAAAAAATAATTTTAAAGAATTTGGTCCTGCTGTTTAGGCCCCTCAGCTCGAATAATTGGTCACCGATTCTTTTATTTTGACATCTTCACCGGAAGCCCTCCGTTTTATTGAACGGCTCCTACCTGTAGCTCACAGACTGCCGCGACTTTCTCCGCCGTGTTGTCGCATCGTATCTCCGCGAAACTCCTCCTGTGTGAGCTGCATTTCTTCTTAGCGTCAGTCTTTGTCATTTAGTGTCGAAACACCGAGGAAAAAAACAAACTCCAGATCGACTAAAGGCGGCAAAGAGCTGCGGCGCAGGGCGGTGTTGACGGAGCTGTGACCTCCTCAGAAGTGTGTCCTGTGTGAGGTGGGTTGAGCTTACCTACAGCCCAGTGTGGGCTGTTTACACACTGTCTGCCAGGGGATTAAAAGGAGGCTATTTTCTTCACACGGACTCCGAGAATAACTTAACGACTTCTCATTAGTTATTGGGCAATGCATACATCTGCAATGCGGACAGAAAATGACTTCAAGAGAATCTGTACTTTGCTATTGAATATTAACGTCATGGCTCCCCTAGTAATAACAGAGCCATAAGGACACTTAAAATAAGAGTATGCTTTTTTATTCTTTTTTTTCCCCACACATATAGTTTACTGGCTTAAAAGCAAATGTACCACCATGGTTATAATGATTGTAATAACAAGCTCAAGTAGGCTTCTATAAATTTACGCTTCTTAAGATTCAATAACTTGGAATACAAGTTACTCTGCTGATTCAGATTATTAACAGTCAAAGTTTAACTACAAATTCTAAAAAAAAAAATGTGTTATGGATTAAGCTGCAGGTGTATATAATGCAGTTTATGTTACGCCGACATCAACCCGCTGCAACATTAGTCAATCAATCAAACTTTATTCGTATAAAACCTTTCAGACAAATTCAAATGCAGTTCAAAGTGGTCACAGAAGTGCTGAAAAAGGGATTGACGAAAACGTAGTTTGTAAAAATCATTAAGAGACTAATGCACACCAATAAGAATTTAATAAAATTACAATAAAATAGATACAATAACAATAAAATATTAAAATAGTGAGGCTTAATGCATCGTTACTTCTTATTCTCAGATCAGAAACCACTGGTGGATGATTCTTTAAGAGCCAATCTGCATAGTAATTGTATACTTGGACTTTTACGACTTTAGATATAGTAAATAATACTTTGTTGACAGTACGTTTTGAATTTCTGCTAAGTAAGTTTAGAAGGCAGAACTTTAATTTACACCTTATCTGTGTGTTTGTGTAGTACAGTATTTAAATGGTCTGACGTCGTCCGTTTGTTGTGACTGACTGTTGAATGTTCGAGGCTAGATAAGGAACAAAACAATATTTTCAATTCCCACATGTCATGAACTACAGTTTGACTTCAGAACGGTCTGAACCATAAAGTAGTTTCATAATAACTTTGACGTGTCAATGAGGAGAATTTACCAGCTGTTGTAAACAACCACATGTGGATTTTAAACAGCCTCAGTGGACAGAATTACCCGTCAACTCTGGGAGATAAAATATGATGAGACACACACAGATAGTAAACGCTTTAAATGTAGATTGAATCCCTTAACAATATTGGTCTTTGTCACTCACATCTCCCCCCAGGCGCTCATATTCTTGGTACCGCTCGTTCAGCAGCGGGATTACAGAGAACTTGGCTGAATTTTCTGAAATATGTTGGAAGAGTGAAGCGGGTGCTAATGCAGTTCTTGTTCAAATCCAGAGAAGACCTGGGTAGGACTCATGAACTTAGTGTCTAAAATGCATATTTAGTCATTATTGATCGATATCATTGTGGACTGGACTTTTGGATTGGGAGAGATCTTCTCTCTCCTAGGCCCCTTTGTATGATTCCTTTTGCTTTAATATGTTGTGCATGTACCTATTCAATATGCAGAAGCAACAACACTTGGACTCAAAGTGGACTTCACGGTGAAACCAGGTGGAGTTAAGATCAAACAATGAATGCCTTCTCTGAAATATTAGATTCATGTCTTTAGAGTTACATTAATATGATTAATATGTATTTTTATACATTGAATATTTGTAATATTCAAATTTCAGATTACACTCCCCTCCCTTACACAGCCAACTTTCTCCATCTCCTCTGCTGTGATTGGTTCAGACAGAATTAGGGTTCTTAGCTAAGTTTTAATGACTTTGATCTGGATTCACCTCGTCAGTAAAGACAGGCGTGCCAGCCCTGCAGTGTACTTCCTGTGTGGTGTTCACTGACCTGGCTCTGCTGGCTGCTATCCTCTGACTGCAGTTACCATGAGGGAGGCGGTTGTGGGACAGCTGGTAGTATCTGTCCTGGCCGGGGGCCTCGTCGGCGGGTAGGGCCTTAGGGCTGGCTGCGTAGATAGTGCATCCCATGAACACCTCTTGGAAGTCAACCTCAGCGTCCTACAGCGAGCGGAGAAACGAGAAACCGTCCTTAAGGTATCCTTCCTCTGCACGGCCCGTCCTGTCGTGATGCCAGCCAGCTGCTGTGTGGAAAAGCCATCAGCTCAGCACTTTGTATCTTAACCCCTCCTTCCCTCTGAATCTCTCCTCCAGCCAACCTCGTTCTCTCTCACGCTCTCTCTCTCTCTCTCTCTCTCTCTCTCTCTCTCTCTCTCTCTCTTTGGCCCACCTCCCCCCTCTGACGATCCCAGAGCATGGAGGATAATCAGATTTTACATTTACACTCAACAAAATCATCCCCAGCGTAATCACTCCCCGTCACTGATGTTGCATTATGTTAATGCACAGAGCGGACTCTCAGCTCGGGAGCATTAGGGGGCAGTTAAAAATACCCACGCTGACTGATACGAGCAGCAGAGATAAAGTTTGATCATGATGTACGTTAAGGGATGAACTAAAGAGAGCGAACAGTTGACAGCTGGGTGAACATACTGCCAAGGCAACAGCTAAGAATCATTTTAATATAATCCTTTTACTGCGTTCGTTCAGTCAATAATGATGAAACAAAATCTTCACTACAATCTTTCACAGCCAATGAAAACGCTGTCCCTTCAATTGTTCATGAAGTTATCGACTAAAGTTTAAAGAGCTGACAAAAGCAGCAAAGCTTCACATTCAGAAGCCAATGTGCCAGAAAATGATTGACATGACTATATGGTTATAGTAGTTGAAGAGGATTCAGGCCAGATGTGAGAAATGAATAATGATAGCAGGAAGAATTGTTTTCTTCACAATGTACTTTGAGAAAAAAGATGAACTACTATTGTGTGTAATTTTTGACTTTATTCCTCAAACTTGTATTTTCATTTTATTGTCGACATTTAGACTTGTTCTTGAAGTGCATAATGAAAAAGATCTTCCTCCTCTCATTATTGACTTCTCATGCCTGGCCCTAATCCTCTTCTGAGGTTGTAGACTTACAGTTCCACCCACACTTAAAAACACTCTGCTCCTAATAATGATTTGTCTGGCTGAGCTTTGTCCACATGCACACACACTGAAGTCATAAATGAACAGCTTGTATATTTGTTAATTCCACACATGCTGCTTCTCCCTAATGGGGAAACAAATGATTTAAGTTTGGGAACAATAGTTCATTTCAAACATAGAAACAACCGACCTGAAGTATCACTATAAAGCTATAAAGCAGTTTTGTTTAACTTCTACACATGCACGCAGACACTGTTACACAGTCCTGCCGTCTTGTTATTCCAGTGATGTAAACATGAGGCCTTAACATAGAAAGATGTTACTGCAATGATCCAGGAAACTGTAAGCGAGAAATGTGTCACACCTCAAGGACTTCTTCTTAAAGATTTATTTTTGGGCTTTTTGTGCCTTTATGGAGAGATAGGATAGTGGATAGAGCTGGAAATCAGGGAGTGAGAGAGAGTGGGGAATGACATGCGGGAAAGGAGCCACAGGCTGGATTTGAACCCAGGCCGCCCACTTTGAGGACTATAGCCTCCATACACGGGGCACGCGCACTAACCACTGCGCCACTGCGCCACCAGTGCCCCTTTTGCCTCAAGGACTCACAGATATACATATAGTAAGTGTTGTTTGTTTACAAGATGACTCCACAGTGCCCCTTTAAAGTGCAGATATATGTTGCTGTTGTTGTATTCCAAATTGGTCTTGGTCTCGAGACCCCTTTGTAAAGGTCTTGGTCTTGTGTTGGAATCAAATACATTTTTACCGGGCTTGTCTCTGTCTCGGGCAGACTCCAGATTTTAAATGGAGACCAGTCAAGACCACCACTGATGGGCTATTTTTCCACGTCATTTCTTTGATTTGAAGGGCGAGACGCCCCTTTCTAAAAGAAGGAATCGTTTTTATTCATATGTAGTTTGATTTTTATTCCCAAATTACGGCCACAACATTCCTGGTGCTACGTTCTACATTAGTGCACACAAGATGATGATTTTTCATTGATATTTATGGTCTTGGTCTTGCCTCGGAGCACTCCGTACTCAGGTCTGTCTCGGTCTTGGTTAGTGTGGTCCTGACTGCAACACTAGAGTGAACTCATCCTAAGCATTACACTCCTTTCAGAGGAGGGACACTTCAAGAGATGAGTACATTATATCAGGACTCCATACTGCCTTAAAAACATTTTCAATAAAATGAATAGTACAAGTGGTTGTGGACAGGTGCAGCAGTACAAGATAAATAATGACATTTGATCCAGCGGAGACAGATAGTGGCCTCTTCAGAGACACTGCTCTCCTGTGGTCAGATGTCACAGTGCAGTTTATTTAATCTTCAATCCAACACCATTCAGTGAAATTCTCCAGACTCTTGGGAGTTTCATTGCAACATTAAGAGATGTATGGTTTTCATGAGTGACTGTAAAGATTAAATAGCAGATCATGTTTTAAATCAAGCATTTTTTTTTTCAATAATAAATTTGAATTTAAGAAAGTTTTTGTTGAAAATAAGATTGTTTAAATCAAGCATTTTCAATTCCTTCGGGACCCCGACTGAATAATAAAAATAATGGGGCGGCAGTAGCTCAGTGTGTTGGGAACCACCGGTTCAAGTCCTGGTAAGGATCAAAGTATGTGGTCTGGTTGCTGGAGAGGTGCCGGTTCACTTCCCAAGTGAGCAAGGCACTGAACCCCCAAAGGCTCAGAAGCACTGCATATGTAGCAGCCCCACTCTGACATCTCTCCATTGATGCGTGTCAACAGGTCGTTTGTTCATGTGTGTATTTCAGGTCTGTGTGTGTCAGTAGCTCGTCTCGCAGTAACAGAGTGAACACCACAACCTCCCCTCTGGGATTAATAAGGTAGTTATGAGTCTATGTTAATATATGAATACAAAAGTCCTGTAAAGTGAACTCGCTTGTTCTCTGAAGATGAAACCTGCAAAGACAAGCTGGAATGCAGAGTGGTCGCTGAAATAATGTCACATTCTTACCTGGATGGAGCAGAGGCCATTGAGCAGTTTCCAGGACAGATTGTCTCATAAAAAGATTTATTTTTTTCCAGCCCAAATTTACAAAGGCAAGTTACAGAGTATTGTATAAAAAAGAACCATGGTAATGTACACTTTACACAAACTCCTGAAGGGCGGGAGAGAGGAGGAGGAGATGGTGACGAGTTCTGAATCTTCTCATACAGAAAGAAAATGAAGACATTGTAAACATCCTTGCAAGCACCAGGGACTGGTACTCTTTTTGGGAGGGATGGGGGAGGGGGGTGCAGGTTGGGTGGGTGGGTGGGTGGGTGGGGAGGTGTTTGTTTGACAGTAGGTGGGTCAGGAAAAGACGAACGAGCAAGTGTCTCTCTGTGTTTTCACAGAAGAATGTTCAACTAGGCACCAATTGAGACAACTGCTGGCCAATAAATATACTCTTCACCATGAAACAAATACAGTCCTGCAAAATACAAGAGCCAAGCACTTTCCAATATGTTGATAGCAAACATTACTTTTCTGGCTTTTCATACACTTTAGTATATAGGATTTTCACTGGGCTTCGCTTACTACTGAGATAACATTACTACTCTCAGAGAGAGAGAACAAATGCACTTGTCACAACCATTGTCTGATAAAACTATATGTACTGTATGCAGTCTGCTGGTACTAAAAAAACCCACTGACTTTTAATGACAACATCACAGCTGCCTAGATTACCCTTACAGATTAAGTACAAGTCAAACACCACCACATTCAGCTTATTCATTTTAGCCATTCTTATTAAAAATGCGTAAAGAAAATCAAAATATATTCCATCTTGCAATCTTCTGTGGGACGACAACTTATTTACTGGGAATGTCCAAAACCTCGAAATGAAGAGTGAAGAGTCGTAGTGTCGAAAACCAACCGCTACAATCCAACTTCACAGGCTGTTAGATTTACTGGTGGCTCATGGAGTTGAACACATACAGTATCAAATTAAAAAACTACAATAAATGGGAACATTAACAGTGATTGCAAAACCAAATCAATGATATTTAATTTAATGACACCATGGTCAATAGTCTACACTCATTATGGTGCTTTATGGGAACATAGAGAGCGTTCTGTGGCTTCAAACCTTTAGTGACTTCGACCCTGACTGAGCCAATTTGTCTTTAGTGAATGAACCACTTCAGCACATCCCGCTCACGGCAGAAAATTTACTTTTTCGCATCCAGCCCTCGAAAAAAATCAATCCAAACAGCATATGGAGAGAATTTTGTTTACCCCTGAGGTATAACAGAAGTTTAATTTAAAGCCAAGAGGGTCTTCTTGTAGTCCAGTCCACCTTCTGTGTAGATTTAAAGACTACGTTTACAGCCTCACCACCAGTTTCATCTTAAAATTCTAAAGCAATTTGCTTTTTTTTTTTTTCTGCTGATTGGGCGACTTCCTGTTTGAGTCATGTGTACATGATCAAGGTCCTATTTCACATGTTTTAGCTCCAAGCTGTTCGCTGGTACATGCTATCCTTTTTTTTCTTCTTTTCTTTTCTTCTTGAGATAATTTTCTGCAGCTGATCGGTTCATGTTTGTAACAGCTGAAAGGTTTTTGGGGTCATTTCATGCACTTTAAGTTCAATGTGCCAGTGGTTCATCTTACAGCACAGGCAGCGACTACACACAGCTGATGGCTTTTGAAAGGCTGATCTAAAGCTAGCTGCTAAAAAAAAAAAAAAATGTTAACAGCTGTCTTAGGTGAATGTGTGTTATAGTGAAGCCACACAAGCAAGCGAAGCACCAACTTCACAGTTCACTGACGAAAAAAATAAAATAAAAAAAGATCTGACTGTTTGAGTGGACGTTGAATCGCTGAAAAACATCTGGGATGTTGACAGCGATTCAGAGGTCTAATTGCACACTGCATGCTGTGATGAAGGGCGTGTGATATGATGGCGATGCACAGGTAAAGCAAATATAATGAGGGGAGAATTTGCAGCATGATAACCAAAGCAATTTCAAATAAGCAGCACAGTAAGACACTGATGAACTGTGCAGCTTTAATGATCTGAGAGCCTCATGTTGAATGCTGAGAAGGCCCAAA
The DNA here is from genome assembly GCF_963930695.1 of Labrus bergylta. NCBI lineage: Eukaryota > Metazoa > Chordata > Actinopteri > Labriformes > Labridae > Labrus > Labrus bergylta. The sequence goes on from NC_089197.1 coordinate 13,330,088, forward strand.
ATTATTTAACACTGGTCGATTTTTTCTGTTGTCGGACAAATGCAAACATTAACGCACCTAAAAGTGGGCTTAAAGTATGTTTAGAGCAAGAGAATGCATGGTTTGAATTTTCACATTGTTTACAATAAAACATGCTGTCCATGGTGAGCAAAGCACACGGCTTACAGTGAAACACCAAAAAAACAACAAAAAAAACAACAAAGTGGCCTGATGCAGTGACGACAACGCCCCGTGAATTCATGTTTGCTTTTGTGGCTTCAACATTTGAGTGAGTGTAGAGACAGACGTGAGCCTTTCATAGTGAGGACAAACCGAGCTAACACCAGCATCAGACACATTCAAGGATGAACACAATGATATGAAGTATTACCGAGGAAAGGAAATGTGAATAGTGTTTATTCTCCATTGAGGTGTGCGCGGTCCCTTCGCAATAAAACATGACGACATCATCCCTGAAACGAGAAGTGAGGGTTCAAAGAAGATGGAGAGGATCAGCAATGAAGATGGAAGATGTAAAAATAGAAAGAAAAAGACTTCAGTCTCAGGCTCTTTAAGTCTCTGAAGAAAGCAGCTGTTGCCATATTCCCTCTCCCCATGAAATATAGCCCCAATGTTTGTCAAGTTAAGGATATATTGTTGTTTCACGGCATACGATAAGCCAAAGACGTAGAGTTGAAATCATATCAATATGATTCACTTTTCTTTTCAGTCTTTCATTCACTTTGACTCCCCTTTCCCATCAGCCGCCCAATTCCCCCAACGTGCCCTGCCAATTTCTTTCTGCTTGTGACAAAATAAACAACAATGCAGTCAAAAAACAAACAAGAAAAGAAGCTGTTCTGGCAGTCCAATAGTCTCTTTTTGCATTGTGTTTGTTGACAGTGCAAAGACTAGATAACCAGCGGGTCGGGTGTTTTCCTCTGCGTGATGAGGCAGAGTGATGGCTTTGAACCTGAACCAGTCCTGTTAAAGTCCGAGGTTTGGGAAAATCCAGAGTCACTTACGAAGGGAGGAGGGGGAAAAAAAAAAAAGACAATCTGCCTCGCTTCAGGGCAGAAGAACTAAAAATATAGATAGAAACACCATTCAACTGATGTCTAAAAAGGTAACACCCGGGAGATTCTCTTCACATGTGAGCCAGTCACATGAATCTTTGCAGGGTTGAGGTGTGACGGTCAGGTTTCCCTGGAAGAGATACAAAACAACAGACTCACATTAGAAATTATTCTTTTACACAATGTGCAGAAACAAAAAGAAAAAGGTGCCCGTTAATAAACACTTTACACAAATCAGTAACTCTCTGTAAGGTGGGCTGTGGTTTAATGAAATACGTGCTGTACTTAGTTCTTTTACATCATAACATATTAGAGAGACTTGGTATTATTTTCAGTCCTTTGTCTTTATTGTAATTGATACTTTTTACTTTGGAGATTGAGATTTTACAAATAAAAGTAAAAAACATTTACACCTTATTTTATACACATTTGTAGTATCTTCATATAAAATATACTCCTTCCACATCTGGTGGCACATTGACATTATTATCTTATTATTACTATGTTTTTAGGTCAAGCTAGTTGTAAGAAAGGGATGCGGTCTACTTTACAGTCCGACCTAACCTCAGATCTTAATGGTTGAATGAACACTTTTGTCACTGATACACAATAAGCTTCTGATTTGTCGATGTGACTGCTTTAGACTCGTTACACTTGATTTGGTGTACCACATGTGCTGTCAACTGAGTGTACATGTATTTTTCAAATGACTGTGATGTAATTCAAAAGGGCTCCACTAGATGTCAGTGCAGTCTTCTCTCTCTCAGTGTCTCTCTCCACGTCTCTATTATCAACACCATGATCCACTTGTCCTCACAGGACCTACTTAGGATGGATGAGCTGGGGGGGGGCTAAATGCTGAACTGCATATTGTACTAGATTGCAGCAGAAAAAAAAGAGGCTACCTTTGGCTAGGATTTGCAGTCTTAACAGGTTTCTGTCTCAAAGACTACAACATAAATATTGTACGGACAGAGCAGAGCAGGGTGTTCTTTTCACTTCGAATCACATAAACCAAGGACAAAGAAACAAAAGGCTTTATTATATTCACAGGACATCTGTGCCAGTACACATAACTCTTCACCTACATATCTTTTACTGGCTTGTTTATATGAAGCACAATGTCTGCCACCTGCATTAACACTGCTCTCAGGTTACTGGTGTGTCTCAGTTGCCTTGTGTTTTGTTCCACTGTCTGTCTTTCTCTCCGACTAAGGGGGTCTTACCGTTCTCACCTCCGTGGTGGTGGGTAGAGGGAGGGGGTTGCTGCATGTTGGCTGGCAACAATAGCTGATGAGGAGAGACCTATGGCGAGTCGGAAAATGTACGTCTATCAGTGATATTGCCTATTTAAGGCCTAGTCTTTAGATTTCTGATCAGCCACAATTTAACACTCTGAATCTACTTACTGTGAGTAGTCTGCATTATGTGATTTTTTTATTGAAGTAGTTTGCTTTAATCTACTTCACATGTTTAGAACCTAATTCTTATGTCTGTTTGACCAGTATTCAATAGAGTTGTCCCTTTACCAACACCAGCATCAGTACCAATACTGATATCAGCCAATAGAGATAACAGTATAGGTACAAAACCGCAATATTTGGTATTAAATATCTCTAAAAATAATGGTCAAAACTAGGAAAATACCAGTGCAGTGTTTTTTCCTCAATTACACATTCACTTTTGTTTTGCGATGGTGTCAGAGGAGTATTCTGTATGAAACTAAAGTCTATGTATCCGAATTGGGCAAAAAAAAAAAAAAAAGTGGGTAGTGCGTACCTCTAGTCTTAAATTTCATTTAGTAAATCCACTGTCAACCATCAGATATAGGAGGAGTCAGGACTGACTAACTTACCCGTGGCGTAGGACATGTCGTATTGCCCTGAGAGCAGCGGGTATCCCAGGTGATGGTGCGAGGGCATGATGCGTTGAGAGGGTGAGGATCGTGGCCGGTCCACGTCTCTTTCTCTTTCCCTCTCACGCTCCCTTTCACGATCTCTGTCCCCACCAGCTCCTCTGTCCTGCTCCCTCTCCCTTTCGTGTGGTGGCTTGTCACCTACTGTGGGGGATTTGCTCTTGTATTGGCTGGCGTGCTGATGCAGGATATCCAAAGCTTTGGAGTCTGTTGCTGTTTTGGAGACAGTAGGGCTAACGCGAGATTTGTCACTGCCCTCTTCGCCTCCGGCTATTTTACCACCATATGGAGAAAATGGATAGCCTCCAGGTAGGTATGAGCCTATAAGTAAGAAGAAAATGTATTGTTTTAAATGAAGGTTTATAATGGATACTAATGTGACAGCTTATGATAAGTTCATGCTAACAAGCTTAATCATAAACATTAATTTTAGAGGTCAACAACTAGTCTGTTATGACCTGTGGACAAAATGTCTCATCATCAAAGGGCTATACCAAGTTACTTAGAGTCGATTGTCCAATTCCAGTATATTTTCTCTACATGATCATATTAAGTAGAAAAATGAAAACACAAACTGTAAAACTGCATTGTGATCACACACATTGAGCCCCAGCTGTAAAATGTGGCGTTTCCATTTTCTTAACAAAGGAAAGTCAGACCAGCATTTTTCTCCAATGTGCCAACATGAATATTGGTTTTAAGCCATCCACAGTTCCCTTAAATAAATCTGGCCGAAAAGCACTGTGATATCCTGCTGAGTCTGGTAAATGCAGTTTTGATAGAGAATCTACAACTGCTCTGTTGCCTCCCTGTCCTATTTAACAGCCACTATACTGGCCTTATTTGAAGGCAGCCTGATAAATATTATAAATCACATCTCACTTCAGTCTAGAATTGCATTATACCCCCAAAAAAACATTTGGAACCATTCACTTGCTCTAAATTAAAATTCAACTTAGAAGCCAAAAGAGAAATGGATAACTAAATGAAACAAAAACATCTAAGAAAATCTAATTTGATGAGGATGTAAGCTATTTGTCCTAATGTATATTTTTACTAACATTTTCACGTATTCGTAGTTCATCTAATGCCATACCTGGATAATTCTGCATCATTACCGAAGGCATGCCCCTGTATCCAGGGTGGTTGGGGTCATAGCCTTGTCCATAGGGGTAACCATGCATGTAGGGCATGTAGCCCTGATGCTGTGCTAGTGGCGATGAGAACTGCATATGAGGGTTAGAACGAGAGTCTTTGCTCATGACCCGGTGGTCCTCAGAAGTGATCCTGGGATCACTACCCTCTTTGCCATCCTCCTTTGGCCCACTTTGACTGTCCTTGGGCCTGGGCCTGTCTTCCTTTAATTTACGATCGCGTTCCCGTTCTCTGTCCCTTTCATCTTTCCATCGAGGTTGTTGTTGCTGGTGTTCATCCTCTGATTGGGACTTCTGGCTCTCAGGGTACTGCTAAAGGTGGGAAAGAAGGTCCAAGTCAGCACATATCAGCATCTACATCCTAAAGTAACTGGACAACAATCTTAACAGCATATGTTCTAGCACTGCTAAATTACTTTGGTACCTACCTGTCTGTACCACATGGCCTGCTCTATTCCTGCCTGACCTCTGGACTCCAGTGCTTGCTTGGAGTCCTCTTTTCCATGGTGCCCACCTTCAGTCAGCTTCATCTTTAGCCCCTCAGCTTGCTGGGACTTTGGGTCCTCCCCCTTTACGCTTCCCATGGATTTCGGGGAGGGCTCAGAGGAGGAGTCCCTTGATTTGCCTGGCGGCTGAGGTGCCTTTCCAAGGTCTGACTGACTCGAGGTTTTTGAGAGGCTTGGTGGCATTGGGCTCTTCTGTTTCCACTCCTCCTTCATAGAGGCTTCTCGTTCTTTTATGGCTACGTCTGACTTTTTCTCAGCAGCCCGATGCTGTTCAGCCATCTGTCGCTGCCGCTCCTCGTACTGTTGCCGGTAGGCTGGGTTGGTGTTCATCAAGTGGTTATGGTAGGCTTGATCTGGATGGTAAGCATATGGAGGGACATAGGCATACTGGTTGTAGTAAAGAGGTTGCATGTACATGTTGGATCGCTGTTGGATGACTGAGGGTTGTTGCAGTTGCTGCTGCGGTTGCGGTTGCTGCTGCGGTTGCAGTTGCTGCTGCTGCTGCTGCTGCTGCACAGGAGCACTGACATCAGGTTTGCGGTCTTCATGAACCTCAACCTTGACTTTTTCTTCAACTTGATCCAGGTCATCTTCCTTTTTAATCTTTACCTGACCCTCGGCCACTGGCGTGCCTGGATTTGGCCCACCGGGACTGGGGTTGACGTAATTGGGTGAGTAATAATTCTCATAGCCAGGATAGTAAGGGGAATCCTTGCTGGGTGGCTGGTTTGGAAAGAGCGCTTTTTTGACACTTTCCCTAATGGCTTGGTCCTCTGTCCTGACTTTGACACCTTCTAGCTTCCCTTCACCATCCTCTCCAGCATCTGAAATATCTGAATATGCTGGACTATTGGTTTTGACCGATGAGTTGTCAGCACCATTCTGGTTCACCCCATGAAGTGGTGTGAGAGGCTGCGGCATTCCACTACCATCTATCCGACTGGCTACACCAATGGATGGGCTAGGGGCATTGTCAGAAAAGCTGTAAATCTTGTCAGCTTCAGCCTTCATACTGGCCAAGCGACTCTGATGAGGATCTGATGAACCATTCAGGAGTCCTTCTCCTTTATTTCCTTGATCAGGAGGTTCAGGGTACGGAAGCTTTCCTTCCTCCAGTTTTCCTCCTTTCCCTGAAGGCTTGGGGCTGTCAGCCTCCTTCACACTATCTTTTTTCTTCTTGTCTTTCTTTTTCTTGTCTTTGGAGCCACTTGGGGCAGGATCTCCAATGGCTGGGGGTTTAGGCTGTGTGCCTTTCATTGTGGGACTCTTGGGGATTCCTTGTATCATTGGGGTAAGCCCAGGGGAAGAATTTGGGTTTCCCGGAGGAAAAGGGTACATTTGCTGTGATGCAGTAGAACCAGGGCCAATGGGCCTTGGGGACTTCATGTTTTTCTGGGCAATTTTATCAGCTTTAGTAACCTTCTTGGACTTGTCTGATCCCCTCTTATCATCTATACCATCATTGCTGGCCTCATCAGTGAGGCATAGCCCATCATCACACCCATCCATTGGTGTACCACCAGTTTCTGGATCTATCTCAGCCATTTTCTTTTTACTCTGCTTTGAACCAAACTTTCCAGGTGAAGGTGAAGGACTTTGAGCATCAAAGTTTCTTCCTTTTGGAGTTACTGAACGTGCTGGGGATAAGCATCCTTTCTGGGAGATGGATGCTCCATTACAGTTTCCTGGTTCAGGGTGGAGAGTTGAATCCTCTCCATATTCACTATCTCCATCCAACTCTAACTTTACGTCATCATCATTGTGGGCACGCGCTTGGTGGTACTTAAGACCATTGATGTGCTTGTATTTCTTGTTGCAGTTAGGGTGTGGGCAGTCAATAAGAACAGGAGAGGGGCAGCTGCGATCAAGAGGAGGTGGGAGGGGCTCCGTTTTTATTGAAGGGATGGGGAGACCTGTTGGTCCCACCCCTCCACTGTTCGAGTTTGTCCTCATACGTTTGTTGCCTTTGGTGTCCTCTGAGCTAGAATTAGGTTCCATGTCTGAGGCTGGTTTGGTCTTGCGTTTTCCAGCTGAGGAGGGACTGGCTTTAATGTCCTCTGTGTTGCTGTTAGGAGGGGTGCGACGCTCTGATGGTGTCTGGCTTCCCCTCCGGCCCTTACTGTTAGAGGCAGCCCGTGTCTTGTTGTTGGTGGTGCCCTTGTTGTCCGATGAGTTGCTGTTCTCGTTGATAGGTGTGTTGCTGTTGGGTCTCATTCGCTTGCCTCGACCACGGCCATTCCTCATCTCAAGATCGCTTGTAGGGGATTCACAAAACCTGCAGAAGTGGTAAAAATCATATTTTGGAAATTAGTAATATCATGGTTTGGTTGATTTCAATACAAATTTTAAAAAAGTCGGCTACTCATTGACTTTTAAATTAACATTTCTGGGGAAAATAAAACCAAGTATACTGATACTGGTGTTTAAAATAACAATTAAGCCGATTGCAAATTTCAAAACCAAGTTTTTTTTTTTTTTTGCCAACATTTTCACTTATGTTTGACCATAAAACAAGATAAGAATTTGTCCAGCAAGTTATTTTTTCTGCCCAATGAAAAAAAAAAACTCTTCTCGGAATCAACAGTTGGGTGTACTAGATGCCATCAATTAAATGGATACGACAAAACAGACAAACATCAGCTTGACATCTGTTCATGCTCCATTACTAGCCAGTGTGCCAATGTCTGTCAACAGAGCCAATATCAGCCGCAACTGATGTTATACCGATGCATTGGTGCATCCTTAATTTTATAATGAAGATAGCAATACTGGCAGGTTTAATTACTTCGAAGTTACAAACCCATAATAAACGATGAAATCAAAATATGTCCATCACTGTGGTTTTCCTGTCCCCTCATAACATATCAATCTGATCATTTGTACGGCATAATTGAGTAAGGAGTTTAAACAAAGAAAGAGTGACTTTCTAAATACAGTTGACATAAACATTTGAAAAGACAGCAGTGAAATGTCTGGCTGCTTTGTAATCAAAACATGCAGTCATTCAAATACTTAAAATAGCAGTTTGGCCTTATCTCTCCATAACAGTAATGTAATTATCTTTCTCCACAGCAGTGAAGGCTAGCAATCTGTGACAATGAGAGACAGCAGGCTAGTATGACTCACAGCTTCCTCTACGAGTCTCTCCAAACAATTTCAGCCGCAGCAGGGGATGTGAATACATCCGTAGTCAGACAGTGGTAGAGGAATTTAGACTCATTACAAGCCCAAGTTTATTTTCAGTTTGTTGAAAGCTTTCTGAATTATTCATGGTGTGTCCCTAATGTAGTCTTGCTGCAAACTGTAAGACTATCTCGGTGCATATACTGCCCAGCAAACCTCACTTACTGAACATTATTATGCCACACTGTGATACATTAGTTTGATACAGCGTCTCCTTGTTTTCCATTAGCACTGCTTTAATCTTGATTTTCACATTTCATGTATAGATTTAGATTTACATGTAGACACAGTGCTGCTGAATTAAATCAAAGCAAGTGCTTAGAGGTGTATTTCACCCTACCATCTTATTCTGCATAACAAAGGCAAATATTCTGAACAACAAACACCTAAAGCTAACGCCCACATAACTCTGTTCTAAGAAATTGCAGCCTGAGTGATAGAGAATATTATTAAGTGTTGAGGAAAAGCTATTAACCCAATAATTGGATTCAGAAATCTGGGTTATAAGAGTAGCTTTCCATTTCAACAACTAGCTTCTGTAACATAAGCATTTTTTCCAATGAATCCTCTCCCAAGAATAAAGATGAAAACTGATGTGGAATGTCCTTCAGCACACAGGCGAGTAGGTGCATCTGGCCGTATATATTGTAAAATTGATGCTACAACAGTAGATTCATATCACATACAATATGAAAAGGTTAAGGGACCAAGTGCAGCTTGGATAAAGAGAATACATCAATGATTCATGGCAGTCAAGAATCCTTTTCTACCTTGACATTTACAGCGACCATCTGTGACAGTAAAGTGCACATACTTTGCAAAACCAGTGCATGTAGCTTTAGTAGCATTTGAAGAAGCGCGGGTGCAGATTTAACGTTGCATGTTTAATTTTTCACCCCTGCTTTCTTTAATGTATGTTATATATTTGAAAAATGAACAGCACTTTGCTTCTTACCTAGGGGGAGCCCAGTCGTGTCGTGTACAGTCCAACAAGGTGCCAACATATGTCTTGTTTCTCCAGGTAACATTGACCACCAGCATGCCTGTGAGATAAGAAAACAAAGGTAACTTAAATTGTGTTTACTATGATCAGCTAAATCCAAAGAAAAAACAACAGTTACTTGATCAGATATGCACCCCTTTGAACTTTACACATGGTTAAAGTTTATAACCGCAAGTAATAATTAATTCTATTTGAGTTTTACGAGACGGACCAACTCAATACTCGATAATCTTTAGGTGAAGGATAGGAGATATTACCTGGTATTTAAAATGTTGCGAAGAATGTGAACACCAAAATAAGCCTTGAACGCTTAGCTGTGAAACCCCTCAATTATATCAGGTGCAACTAATTACTTAGATGTTGACTTGTGCATCCAACAGATGTCTGTATTTTGGACTACTCTTAATCCGTCGCAATAGAATGGTGAAAAGCCAAAATAAGGGTATTTCAATTCCAGGATGAATGCATATGCTAGCACAATCCAATACAACAGATAATAATCTACAGTGAGGTTCATGTGTTACAGTCAGGATAATTTGCTGCCTCTACATTGATGCACTGATCTTTGCAAATCACAATATACACAAGACGATACAAAAGTCAAAGATCCTTTTTATTAACCTTCTTCACACTGTAAAGCCGAAAGAGCCTGACTGACTGATATCTTCTAAATGACTTGGAACAGAGTCAACTGTAGTCGGCAATGGAGAACCGAAATAAGAAAACAAGCAGACGATCTTCCTAAGAAGAATCACAATGAGGTTACTGTGGTGTTCTCACTGAAAACCCTTTACCGTTAAATAAGACATCTCACAGCACAGCCAATCTCCCAGAATGAGGATTATAAGCAAGCAGGCAGATATTCTCCTGTAAATCCTTAATCTTACTTTGCAGCCTAGAAATATACTCCCTCTGGGGAATATGAATCTACAGCCTTAAAAACAAACATCTAGCAGCATTAAAGCCATTTCAATGTGAACGATTCAGTTTGATAGGCTGCAACTGAGTGTGCATGAGAAGCTCCTTGACTTCACTGGTATCGCTGCAGTCTGTCACACTTAGAAGCTTCTGTGATGCCATTTGGCTGGTGTGTGAATTTGGAAGCACTTGGTGTGAGCTACACAATCCGACTTGTCCCGAGTGTGATACCTGACCTTGCATTTAAAATCTTAAATTAGTTCCAGAAGATCACATCACACTCTATGTGAATTCTCCTTTTGAAACTCACAACTGTTCATCTGGAAAGAGCCAGGCTTTTTTTTTTTCCCAATAAGAAAATGTCAAGATCAAGTGTTCAGATTTGTAGAAAATCCCTTATCTAAAACCTTGCACTTTGGGCATTTAACGGCAGTGAATACATTTCATTCATTCAGTTCACACAAACAGCACAGAGCTGCTGCTGTTGAAGGCCATTTTAAATAGACAGCGTTCAAAAAGCAGATAAATGATAATTTGCAGCTTTTGCTCGTAAAATCAAAAGTAAATCATCAACCAAATAGCTTCAGAGGATTAAGAGCAACGACCGTGCACAAAAGCATTCACAATTTATTGCCCCCACCATCCCCCACTCGCTCCCTGGTGGTGACCTCAGCTTGCCACTTCAGCACTGCAGAGAAACTGGAGGCTGCAGCGAGCTGACTTATCTAATGGCACAGGAATGCTGGCTGGCAGCTTCCGTCCCTCAGAGCATTTTATTAGCTTAGGAAACCTCTCTTGCTCACCCCATTCTCCCCTCTCTCCTTCACCCTCATTTCCTCTTTTCAATGATATAACCATCCCTGGCTTACAATCTTTTACCCTCCCACACACAAGTCACAGTTCAGACCTCATTTTTTCTCCTGCTGCCTCTGGCATAAAGTAGCAAGTGTATGAGGCATTTATATACGTTTACAGGAACCTGCTGACACTTGGCCACAAGTCTCTTCCTCCAGCCTATGGCCTGAAAACATGAGCGCTTGGGTCAAGGCTAGATCCAACTGCAGCGATGGTTTGTGTGTGCGCCGGGTAGCGGGGTGGGGGTGTTCACATTTCTGTCACATTAAAAGAACACAGACCTTTTCTAAAACGCCTTCAACAGCCCACCCCCCTCGGCTCTCCAAACACTCAACACAAAATGGCTCTGGCAGCTGGTTGTGGCAGGATGTAAATCAAGGCAGGGCAAATGAATGAGCAGCCTTTCATGATGTGCAGGATATAGTCTTCCCTGCTTTCTCTTGTGATGGGGTTTAATTAAAATTATACCATGAGATGTTAGAAGTCTTTCATTATTTCAAATAAGCGTTGGGTCTTTATGTCAGAGTGTCTCCTCTCTTAAGTCATTTTGACAATGGCTGTGCTTGGAGAGAGTCACTGAGCAAAGTTAGCCTGAAAGAAAAAGCTAGACATTTAGAATTATATATGATCAATCTGCATTAGGTTTGTCATGAGACTTTGATACGATACTGGAAAAAAAAAACAATATCATTACCTGTTTTGATACCATGGCAACAAAATAAAAATTCCTAGACACCCATTATTGGGTGATTTCGGGTTTTCAATTACCAAAATCTGCAGGCAAAAACTCCCTCACACTGTCTACATTGCACAAGTACGTTGGCAATGTTTCAGTAAGCAAACTTTGCCAACGTATTTGTGCAATGTAGACAGCTCGCTCTTTTCTCTCGCAGCAGCTTTTGTTTTAAAATATGACGAAAGACCTGTAGTATTCTTAAAACTTTGATGCTTTTGTTTCATTTTAAAACACATGGTATCAAAAAGCAATGGAAATGTTGACTACCTTCATTAGCATTATATTTTTTTAGTCTTAGTATAATCTATTCAAATCCATTTTATGACCCTTGTTCCTGATTTTCATTTGCAAGGAGTTAATTTAAGTTTGCGTTATAAGAAAATATCTGTAACATTCTTTGAATTGATTACATGTTTACCTTTCCCACTCCATATTCCAGAACTTATTTTTAACTTACATTAGCAGCAGCATGGAGTCAATTCACATTAGACCGACAAGAGCAATCAACTGAACTCAATTATTCAAAAGAACAGCGTATTCTATTCCAGTTTTTGACAGTGCAATAACCCTTGAAAGGTACAAGTGTAACACTTTATAAACGTACTAGACATACAGATATGTTGGTATTTTCACCAAGTTGGCACTTCTACTATTTGTGCCATCATGCATATAAAGCTCTGAAGTAAGCACATCAAGATTTCTGGATTTCCAGGAAGCCATTCTTCCCACACGTTTGCTATAACTCAGTCAAGCTGAATATGAAGTATCTAAAAAAAAAAACCCATCTTCGAGCAGCTGCAGAGGTTGTTTTTCTTGTTTTAACAAGGTTCAGGTCAGACCTTTGGCTCAGTTATCAAGGACTTTCACAATCTTGTTCTGAAGAAATTCCACGGGGAGTTTGGCTGAGTGATACAAATCACTAGCCTGTTAGAACATCAATCTTTGCCACAAGCTTAATTTCCCTGCCTTTTCCTTGAATACAAGTCTCGGTTTTCTGCCTATGAAAAAGCAGCACACAGTGTGGCACATAAAATTGCCTCATAAATGCAAAAGAAGAGGAAGGCTTTTGAAAATATATGCAGTGATGAAATGGGAATCAATTTCACACAGCAGTTACACTCTGAGTACACAATTGATTGAATGGCCAGCAGTACTTAAAGTGCTACCAGTTGCAAAAGTGGAATAAAACCTCAATCATTAAGCACTCTATAACATTTAATTACTATATAGTGCTGAAACATACTGGGAATTTACTTACACATTGAAAGGGCAGCCATATGAATCATGTTAAACATAACCACCGCTAGTAGACATTAACGTACAAATATGCTACAGAAAGCAATGTTCAAGTTTTTGTAGGCCAATAGCTCAATTACCACTTCATCAGTTTCTTTGCCTGAAGCTCACAGACTGTGACATGCCTTTTTGCAGACTCTATGCTAGCAGTCGAGTTTGTTCCCCTTAAGAGTGGACTCCTTCTGGCCCCCCCTCCCATGTCGGAGCCAAAGGAACTCTGTAATCCTGTCAGAGTGGTCCTTGGCTTCTGGGTCACCTCAGATCTCTGCCTCTGCAATACTTTCTGCGAATGCTAATGGAGTAGTTCTTTGGATGCTATGTGGGGCAATTCAAGGACATGCAGAGGAATTTGGATGCATCTTATCTCAAAAGGGAATGGTGCTAAAAACACACACACACGATGTGGATACTAACTCAGGCTGTTCGAGCACTTCATGTTTAATTAATTTTGTTAGAAAAAGGCAAGAAAAATTCATGCTGTTAAAAGGCTTTCAGTGCGTGTACGCCGCACAGAAAGAGAAAATGACAGAACAAGTTATCTCAGGCACAAGTGAGAAGGGTTTTTCACTGCATCACATCTCTGGAATTCAGATGCCAAGCCAAAACGTTTAACTGGTATGAACCAATATTTTCTTAGCGAGAAGGAATAATGACAGATATATGGGAATCATTTGACATCTTCGTTGCAATGCTGTCACTTCTACTTGATTCACTCATTACATCCTTCGGATTCTTTTCTGTAGATAACAACGATTTCTGAGCAAGGGGAAGTGGAGTACAACAATCAGTTCCACCCTATCGCACACAAAGCTCACACATTTTCTTTTCAAAATGTAGCTTCTTTTAGCAAATCACTTCATTACACAACTTAACCACTACTGCATTGAACAGTCATTTGACATGTTGAATGCACAGCAATTTGGAGGTGATGCAATACATTTGAATGATTTTAAAATAACCATTATCAAGAGTTGACTGAAAACCTGCATCTTGAATGTTTATGCATCATCTGGGGGGGGGGGGGGTCCTGACTTCATAAAATATCTTGGAAATATAATGCAACTAGTGCATGCAAAAGTTCAAAGATAGAAGCTAAAAATAGTTTGACTTTATCTCAACACTTTCATCCAAAGAATAATGTCCAAGTAGTCATCATAAAGAAGATGTCAACATCCTCTCTGTGTAAACATGGAAAGGCCTTGACAAAACAACCCAAACAAATGCCCCAGTAGGAGAAAACAAACTGAGCTGACTTTCCATGCATGATCATTTGTTTACACATTGGGAGTCACATCCCAGTGTTTGCACGAGCCATGATCTCGGTCTTTACTCCCTAGTTTTGTTTCTGGGGAAGAAACACGATGATTTGGAGAAAACCTCAGTTTCCAACCCCCTCTCTTTCCCTTCCCCTTTGTGTCAGCCCTATTAGGGTCAGTCATGACAGCTGAGTGAAGCCCACATTACTGAGAGGAGTTGGCCTGTAATTTTACCACTCATTTCCTTTTCAATGCTGTCGAAACAACAAATGGCAGGCCTCCTTATGCACCAAACTCCGCCGCGTACTTGTATAGGATTACTTGAACAAGAAGGTAATGCAAGGGGACAAATTAAGTCAGGAGGAGGTGGTCCGCTGCATGGATGACTGCCCCTTCTGGCCCCTTAAACTCCACTCCTCCTCCTCCCTCCTTAACATATTTCATTAGGTTGCAACGGGGCCAAAATATATCAGATCCTCTGGTGCTGCTGCTGGTGAGGGCCTCGGGTTCACAGGTTGACCTCTGCTCCGCTTCGACTCAACAGGAATTCAGCGGGGTTAATGGCAATTTCACTGACTGACCTTGTCAAAACGCTTTTGTTGTGTTTGAAAATAGGAGATCACTTGTGTGGAAGGATTGTGCATGACATTAGTGAACTGTTCTCACAAATTTGCCTAAATGTGTCAAAGACATTTCCCGATTTACAGAAATGACCATGTGCAAAACATTAACACAATCTTACATTGCACACAGTGAGAAACAAAAGCAATTATTGATAGATTTAACAACCTTCTTTCCACCCTGCAAGCATGAAAGCTCTTTTCTGTGCACTAAAAGCACCACTAATCAAGGTTGCATGTAGACGAGAAAGAGAGAACAATGAGAAAAATAGTGTCAGTATTCATTACGCTGAGAAGATAAAAGATAGCCGGGTGCTGCCAGGAGCAATAACTGTAACGCTGATAAATGAAGCGTTTGAGCATTCAAGTGTCTGAGCATGTTTCCAGCAGTCCATTTTAAGAGCGTTTCTGCACTCGTGGTGCATAAAATGAAGCCGAGCTTGTCCGGGTCTGTCAGTGTCAGAATATGAAGTCCTGAGATCGACCTTATCTTTAAATCCTGAGCAGACAGGAATTTAGGACGGGACTGGATGAGTCACTTAAAGCTCTGGAGGTGCAGGTTATAAACTGGAATGCAGACTTTGTAGTATCTTAAGAATTGTATCCATTTTACAGTGAAAGTAAAAGACACGTTGACGGGCTGAAACGATGGGTCGATTACCCTTAACACAACATAAAAGACCTGTTGTGTTTAAAAATAATTAAGTCATTTTTCAAGGATAATCCAGATTCACCCTCCTTATACCAGGGCGACATGATAAATTGTGTTTTCATTGTCGCAGCAGATGGCTGTTCACCAATCAATCTGCTTCTGCTCGAGGTTTCTGCCTAGTAAAAGGCGGTTTTTCCTTGCAACTGCTCATGGTGGGATTAAAGTTGTCAACCTGTTCTTTTTGTAAATGTTCATGGGATAATATCTGTTGGGATTTTGTGCTGAAGACAAAAAATAGATTGATTGGCTGTTATCAAAAATCTTGTGGCACAATAAAAACATTGTAAAAAGAACTTCCAAAAACATTTTGAAAAAAAATAAAAAATAAATCTTCATCCATTTTTTGATGCTTTGTGATCCACATTATAGATGTTCCGTTTTTGGTTTCAAGATATTTTCCAAGGACTTCAGTGGAGAACTCTAATCTATACTTGGAGTTTGTTCGGCTTGCTAGAAAACAGTGCAACAACACACATTATGAGGGCAGAAAATGCAAAAGTGATGAATCAATATAAGCTGCAGGACATCTTCACTATGAAGCCCCTTTTTAAGCACAGTTGTTTATTATGTTAAAATAAATAAAACATTGATAAACATAACATAAAAAAAAATCCAAGTCTTAGTACTAAAGTTCATCGAATGGTTATGGCTGATGGTTTTCATTTTAAACTCAGAGCCTTTGAAAGAGCTCTATCGGAAAAGTTCATGCTGCATTCCGGTTCAGAGGAGGTAAAAGTGCAAAGTCACTCTCTCTGACAAGAATAACAGCCTGTGAGAAGGTCAATTCTCTCATAGCACTGAGAGCCAGAGGAAGAGAGCATTAGTATGCTTTCCACACAGTCACAACATTATCAGCCGTATGCAGCAGTTTCTCCCTCTACAACAAATATAAAAAAAAAAAAAATCTGTTCATGTTGACTCCTACATTGAGGGTAGATCAGAAAACTCATGTAACAAATGTAACGAATGCCAGAAAAGAAATAATGGACACCTCTAGCGACGTTGCATGCATTTATTACTAGAAACAATTTGTATGCAGACAAGGAGCCGTGTACTAAAGTATCATCTGGGTAAATCTACAATCTCTTTGTAAAAACAACTCCTCTGGTGTTTTTCCTTAAAGGAGATGGAGATGAGATTATGAGACTGATCTGCCAAAGGCACATTACTCAAACTATCCTTGACGTATATATAGCAAACATGATATCTTATGACAACCACTGGCAAAGCCTTCAATTCCCCTGGGCATGAGATTTACGTTTTATGACCATTTAAGAGCTTGAAAAAATTGCGCTCGTCTGCCAATAGGAATAGAAAGCAATCTCTCCTGAGAGATTTGGGTTAAGTCAGGCGCCATCTTGGTTACACCACCCTTGGACTTAATTTGTAACTAACATGAGAAGCATCCTCCCTCAAAGAATGAAGAGTGATCTATATCTTAAGTTCCCTGCAGAGTATCATTTTAACTTCATCTGGAGGATTTAGTTGAATTCCTTACATGGGAGTGTTCATCTTTGGGCCTGGAAATTGCTCATATCCACTCTTGCATAGCAAACACTGATGAGAGTTAAGATTGGCTTGGGAAGTCCCTCTAAAAGTCCACCAAAAGTTAGTTGATGAAAAGAGCTTTAGGGGGCTAAGTTTAAATCGCCTGGTTAGACACAGAACAATCAAATAACCATCCAGGGGGTGCACCTTGTTTGTTGTCAGTGTTCGACCTACCCGTAAAGTTAACAATCAAGACTCACCCATTAAGGAGGGTTCCCTTGTTGATTTTATCTGTATATCCACATTTTCCATAAGAACGCAGTCTCTGTAGATGCAGGACCATATACTTGTATCCAAAGTGTTGTGGTTTCTGTTTAGTGAAATCCAATCCCAGTACCTTTCAGCAGACACTGAAGGACAGTTTAGTTTTTGTACATACTGTAGGTTCTCAAGTTGGTAGTCTGACTGCAAACAATGGTAGGTAACAGTCACATATGCAAGTTAAGAAAACTACCAGGATGTACCACAGCTCAGTGTATTCCATTGCTACATTACACTAGACAAGATAAGTAAGAGTGAGTCTTCAGATGAGCAGAGGTTCAAGTGTAGGGATTGTGAAAGTGTTAGTTTTCCTCTAGAGAGAAAATGTTCAATGCAACATTCCCTTTACTTTTTCACTTGTCAGTTAGCTAGTAAGAAGTTTCAAGCCAAAGGCTAAAGCAAACTAAACCAGTCTAAAGATCCCAGCAGTCTCTGAACTAGAGTTTAGAGGACTGAAACTTGGGAAAGATAATAAAATATTAGTTTTAAAGACATTTTCAGTCTCTCGGCAGATTCTTCCAACACATTAAGAACCATGACTGTGATGTTGTTAGCATTGCTTTATCATTGGTTACAGGGAGCTTGCTGGGTAGTGCTCATGTACATTTATATTTAAAAAGGTGAATTATCTAATGTATTGCATTTATCAATAATGTAGCCCACTATAAGAAATGTCACTTAAAACATGTCAACTTTGAAATCAAACAATGTTATTAAAGAACATATTAAGATTTTTTTATTCATCCATTAACATGTCAATGTTAACTATTGTCTGAACTACATTACTACCAGTTGACTGTCAATCTTTAGTAGAGGGCAGTCCTATTAGGAAGTAAACACAGCTAGGAACTGTCAATTAAATATGAACAATGTGCAGGCTAGAGAAAGAAAAAGGCTCATCACCTCTTTTGTTCTGTTCTTTTCAGTATACGTCCTCTACTGTTAACAGAGGATGGTCTTCTGTGATTGATTTCTCACTCCATCTCCTTCCTGCTCATTGGCCTGGCAGAGGGCTACAGGCCTCCTGAGAACGCTCACTCTTATTTCAAGGACAGTTTCTATAGCGAGTTCACAGAGAGCAGCCATCGCTCGCCTTTGTGAAAACATTTCAATGAGGCCACTGACAGGTGGTCTTCAAAAGAGCAAGGAAGCATAGCTGGCAAGTGAGCTACAGAGCCGAGTGCTCCTTTCATACAAAATTCTCCTTCCCAACTCGCTGACAGGGTTTGAAAAAGAGAGCAAAAAGAAAAAGTGACAGAAAACATGTGGTCTCATATGTTTATACAGGAATATCCGTTTCACACTGACCTCTGTTCAAACAGCTTTTAACTCCTGTTGTATAGCCAATGATTGCAGCTCTGCAATGATGTAATGTTTGTTGCATAAATAATCTATAAGACAAACATTTTTATCAAAAACAGCCTGTATTATTTATCTATTAGGGAGGTTAAGACGCTGTGGTCTAGCTTGGGGAATAGCCTGCTGTGTACTGGAGGGTGTGTATGTGTGTGTGTGTGTGTGTGTGTGTGTGTGTGTGTGTGTGTGTGTGTGTGTGTGTGTGTGTGTGTGTGTGTGTGTGTATTTGGCCGGAGGGATGTGTGCGTGCACTGGCATGGAGCTGCAGTGTTTGGCCAAAGGGGCCCCCTCTGTGTTCCCTCTCTACCCCGGAGCAGAAGCCAAGGCGTTCTGGGCTGCGATTCAAGAGCAATAAACTTCTCCAGCATTTTAGAGATGACATTTGGAGGTATCAGCATGCTAAGCCTGGGAGGGGTTGGCCCATTGCTCTGCCGACACGACCCTGGGAGCTGCCACTGCCTCGTCTGCACTGAGGGGATTTGTGTCAGTGCTGGGCCTTAAAATACCAACGCTCAGCCCCCCCCCCCCCCCCCCCTTACCCTTTCTACTGTCGATGCTTCAGACTCCCCCAAACTGACTCAATGACGCAGACGCACTTTCACTGGTCTTTTTCTTCTCCAACAAAGGACTTGATGCATCAAACTGTGTGACATTTTATTAGGCCATGTATTAGGGGTTATTTTTTAACATTCAGTAATCCAGGTATGCATTCATGGTTTCATTTAAACTGGCAATTCTACAATAGAATTGTAAACCTATTGTGATGTAATGGGATTGTAAAAAAATACTATCTCTAGAATCTGTTTATCCTAAGCTAAAAGCTTATGTACAACAAAAATCTATAATAATTGAAACTTAAATTATTGAAATTATTGAAATTGTGACATCAAAAAAGAAAGATGCAAAGAACTGACATGTTATTCAAACAGACTTTTTAAGATACACTCGTCTCTCAACCAGAAGCTCAGGGGTTTGGTTCCCCAGCTCCTGCAGCTACATGTCGATGTGTCCTTGGGCAATACACCTAACCCACTGCTGCGTCAGCCGAGTGTGAATGTGTATGAATGGACTATAGTTAATAAACTGATGGACACTTTACATAGCAGCCTCTGCCATCAGTGTGCGAATGTGTAGGTGTGACCTGCGGTGGAAAAAGCGCTAGTCCATTTACCATTGCCATATTTCCGAACATTCAAAATGATTTTTGAACTCTGGACATTTTCTTGTTCAGTTACTGAGGTGAGCAGTAAAATCTAGAATAAAAGTTGCACTGGTATAAAAAGACCCAGTCTGTTTTTGGCCTGCCTAATCATTTCCATTGCATTCAGTAAAGTCCACTGTGTAGGTTTTTCCAGTAGGCTACCATCTGTTTTTTCGTCATGTGTAGTTTGCATTCCTGCTAGCTACCGCTGCAGAAGTAGAGCTCTCAGCCTACGTTTACAGTAATACAGTAGCTGCTTAAATAGGGACCAACAGCCGGGGACCAGTTAGCCTAGCGTCGTGTTTCCAATCTCCACCGGTCACTTGCTGTGTCATGTCAAACAAACCAGCTCTCCACAAGGATAATTAGCTTAACAGTATACAACCGTTTTCTGTAAATGCACGATTATGAACTAATGAGGGAGAAAAGCTGTTGAAAAAAGAAAGAAAAATGGTGCCACTAGCTGGGTCCCTGTTGCTATGTATCACAGCGATCTTTGCGCACCTAAATAGCCACTTGCAATACACAATGAATGGAGGCACTTTTTTTAATCATGTCAGGTCGGGTGCAGTGGGTGAGGCTCTTGCTGTCATGAACGCCCATGTCTGAGCATTTTACTCTGCTATTTTAGTCGCTGTGGTACATAAAATGCAGTTAACTTTTTAGATGAAAAAATACTGAGGGTATTAAACATGTACACTGGCATACAAAGACAGACGTTGTAGCTTTAAAAAAAAAAATTTAACTATAGATTGCTTGAAAGAGCAAGTTAAATCTTGCAACTATCCAGATTCAGCGGAACAAGCTGCTCTGCTGAATTAAATTACAAAAGGATACAAAATGTACTCAGCCTCATCAGATAAGATTCTTATCAGAGCTGACCAAAGGTGCAGCTTCTTTGATCACGCTTTGTCTGGTGTCGCCTGCTTCCTCCTCATCTGTTTCTTTCTGTGGCATTCGGTGAGTCGTCTGAAGCTGAGACAATTACTGAGAGCCTGTTGTTCATTTACTCCCACAAGGCCGAAAGGCGGAGGTGATGAAGCAGCTGTTGGCTGGCATGCTAAATGAAACGAGCGCACACACGGTGCATGCCTAAACAGCTCTGTATGAGACTTGTCATGCAGAGAAGTGGGGGGGCTGCTCAACTTCACTGCTAATCAGGATGCCTCTGCAATGTCTTGGGGGCCTCTGTTTGTTGCTCTTCTCTGGTGCTCTGCCCAGTTTTGCTTGATTTCCTCATTTGGTTCTCATTTGCTCGGTTGCCCCCACAATGAGAGAAACTGGCTTTCATGGGTCTCTCAGGGAAAAACAGCAGAAAGGCAGCGCAGTTTAGAATAAGCAGCATCTGGGTCTCCTTCATTTTAAAACTAGCCAGTAGGTTGTTATGGGCTCGTACCATTAAAATGATGAGAGCGAAACACAACTCTTTGCGTTGCTTAATGTTGTGTGCAAAGTGTAATACAATGGAGGTTATTGAGAGACGCCTCCTTAGAAACTCAGTAAGGATTCAATCTCAGCTTAAACTGACAATTATAGAGATATCTGGAAAGGACTCAGCAGCAGCCACATTTCATCCCTAAACAAACAAAAGATGATTTTGTCAGTACAGAACAAGCTGTGGTGCCTGAAGACTCAGGGACACTTCATGGTTGTACTTATCAAATCCATCTCTTCATCCTTTATCACATATTTCTCCCCCTACTGTCTGCCTGATAGAGGTTTTGTATGAGAGAAGAAAAACAGGCTTCAAAGAGAGCGAGGGGAAATGTTTTCTGTCCTCACAGCTCGGATTGGCCATAACAACCTGTGTGCTACACCTGCATAGTGCCCCCCCTCCCTCAACATACCCATTTTAAAACCACTCAAAAGCTCCCAGAAGCCCTGTACCTACTGCGTGAGCTATTGAGTAGAATCAGAAGAAAACATGGCTCCATCACGCCAAACCACCACCTTTTCAGCCAAAATAGCAGCTTTGAGAGAGAGAGAGAGAGAGAGAGAGAGAGAGAGAGAGAGAGAGAGAGAGCAAAGGATGGACTTGGACGGAGAAAGGGAAAGGGGGCAAGGCGAGGGGGAGGGTCAATCGCTCTGTGGGAGGCAGAGAATGAGGGAGCACAAACATAGAACTGGTATTGGCTCAGAGCCATGTTTGTGTCACTAACAGAAGTAGCCTTGTCTTTGCCCCCGCCCCCCCCCCCCCCCCCCCCCCCCCCCCCCTCCTGCCCAAAAGCCCCCTGCCTTGCACTCGCTCTCTCCCAGTTTGCTTGGAAACAGAGTCAAGGGGCGAGCGGCTGGATGCTTGGAAACAGAAGAGAGTCCTGATAGAGCCGAGGACAGGGGTGAATCAGACGAAGCCCACGGCTGGAGCAAAAATCAAAAAAAGGAGGAGGAGGAGGAGGGGAGGGGGGGAGAGCACTCAATAGCGGGGACGTTGCTTTGGGAATGTTGATGAGGCAGGGACCTTTTCTGTTCGGCTCCTCTGAGTGAAACCAACAAGCAGCACTGTGGCTGTGTGGGCGATTTGTACTCAGCATGCCCGCAGAGCAAGTGAGCTGCAAGCTGCTTTGAAGATTAGGTATTTGCAGTATTTCACATGCACGACAGAAAAAGAGGGCAGTTTTTTCAGAGCCAGCACAACCCGATAGTGCCAGTGATACATCTTCAAATTAAATGAGCTGAATGCGGTTTCCATCAAAGAGACGAAAACTGTGAGCGTCTGAGATTTCACTCGGACTGCACTGCAGGAGGGAAGCCAACTCTATTCCCAACTGGCACTCTCGCAAAAAAAAGTGCTTTGTGTACTGAGGCATGTTGTTTGTTAGCAGATATCTCTGTGCAACAAACTCCCGTCTGCACTCTCCTGAGCAGAGAACTAAATCAAGGCCACCTAGGAACTGTCTGCCAACTACTATTCTTGTTGGCAATATTATGCTGCATGTGGACTGTTAAAGCATGTTATAATACCAACACCAGCTCCCGAGGCAGTCAGGCCTTATCCAATTACATCGTAACAACCATAACATGTATGGTCATGAAAGCTAAAGGGTATTTTTCAAATAATGGGAGCTTTGACTAAAAGCTCCTTGACAAACAAATACCTCTGGGATGTTTTAATGCATCCACACTGGCTATGCCAATACAAGCACAAAATAAACTTTCCCCATATGTTTATAGTCTTTATACAATGAGTGTACTCCTCTCTGCTCAGGACATAATAACAATGCAGCACCATACTCTGGATTTACATTTGGGGAAAAGTCACACTGCTGATTTTTTTGTTTGATCTCATTTATGATCGAAAAAACCTTCTCACATCCATTTCACAAGAATGATGCGTAGGAGAGCAATGTAAACTCCCACACAGCGTCTAACTTGCAAACAAACATTTATTAGCAACGTTTCGGGTCTAGACCTTCATCAAGGTCTTGAAATATATTTCAACTATTTGCATTACAAAAAAGTACAATGAAGCTGCCCCCAGTTTTCCTTTTTCCATTTGATTGACAAAGAAATAGAGTTCAACTTCCACATTAGAAGTTATGTTCAACATATTATATTATTTGAAATGGTTATCACTGTATTTGGACAACTAAATGTAACTCACTTGTGACATTAGTCTCACTGTTGTTTGTTGTTATTGTCAGTTTTTATGTAACACTGGTTTGGGAAGGCAACATTTAGTCCACTGTAAGTCTCAAACATCTGGTAGAATTAACAATAAAGTCAAGTAGCTTATCTTGGTGAACATGATTACACAATCAATACACTCTTTTCTCCCTTTTCTGTGTGGTTATGCAGTGATCAGAAGGACCAGACAGCCTCATGTTTGATGTTTCATGTTGTACTGAGTGGAGTAAAAACAAAGGAGAATGGTTTACATAAAAGTTGAAGGACACAGAACCTGAGCAGAGAGTCTATCTTACATTTAATAGATCAAAATTGCTTTAGAATGGACAATCACAGCGATGTTTATTAATGCTGAAGAGCCTAACTGCCAGGTGATGGATTGTTCACTTGGAATTGTTTTTTGGTATTTTTTTTTTTTGGACATAACCAGGAGACACTATCAAAACTATCGCCTGTACAACACAGGTCGGAAAGCCATTCGCTTACCGTCTTCCGTTTCCTGCCACACTATTCCTTCCAGATTGACACTGGTGCCGGGCTCGCAGGGTCCCAAGCATTCAGGCTCGGTAGCCAGGGCCACATCGGACGTGTTCACCGCCACGGAGCGTGTGCGCACCATTATCTGCTCACACGGCGAGGAGATCTCACTGTTGCCTACCGTGGCCAGGAGGTGGAGAGGGGGAGGGGCTGGCGTGGAGACAGGGGACTCCATCTGTGAACAGATAGGCAAGAGAGGAACACATGAGACACTTCAGAAACACTGTTGAAACATGTAGAGAGTGGAAACAGCCAAGGGATCGCCACAAAAAGAGGACGTAAACAAAGTGCTGAGCACATGGAAGTCATTGTGGTGCAGCGATGGCCTTTTAATAACAAACCTAATCAGTAAAGTAGTGATGCAGCACTTAATGTTGAAATAAAGTGTGTCTTTCCTCAACCTTAGAGGTGATTAGCAGGAGGGAACTGCAGGGAGGGACATGTGAACTGCCCGCGTGGAAGGACAGAATTAGTTATGCAGGATCGGTCAAACAGTCCCTCCCCCAGCTTTCCTCCAGAGCAAGATCCGTGACACCAAATCATCTCACAGGCTGAACGCTCATTAATTCCCTCAATTAAAAGAGCTAGTTGTGGTATGGGAGCGGGCTGCTGAGGGTCAGTAATTGATTCCACCTGTTCTGATACACTGTGACAGCAATGAAGAGACAGCTGGCCTACATGGGAAAATGAAAAGAGCGAGACGAGGAGGGCGAAGAGGAGGGAAAGCAAACAGGAGAGAGAGAACTGGAGGTAGAAAAGTGTGTAGGCGGAAAAAGAGAGACAGAGAGAAGAAGACTGATGGTGATTTAAGGGCCGCAGACACCAGGCTTAGTGCTCTTCATTCAAGGCAGTCGACATTAAAGCGCTCCAATCATTAGTGGCGAACTGCAGGAGGAATGCCGCGCTGCAGCCAACAGCACACAGTCATTAATTGGGAATAAAGCGCTCAGTGCTCGCCGGGAATATGCTGCCAATGCCGGTTCCAATTAGCCTTGAAGACAATAACAATTGACACTTTGGATTATAAACCTGTTCAACCTGTACAAATGTTTACTAACCTAGCTAATGCTTAAAAACTGAGTATGATATTCAGAATAAAAGTCCTTCGTTGCCGTATATGTCAATGTACTTCTCACTTTGAACACTTAATGGATAAGGATGTTGGATTGTTGTTGTTTGTTTTTAACAGATATTGAAATATGATTTAGCAAACCATGATTATTCACATCAGGGTCCCAGAAGTCCCCGGCCAATCATTCGTAATTCATCACGTTCTACACCACAAGCATCATCATTTAATGCACAAAGTGATGCATAGAAGCTAGTTTGGATTTAAGATTGAATAAATAGATCATAACAAAACCATCTCCTGCAGCCACCCCATGCACTGTCTTCTTGTTCTGACAGTTTTTTAACCACACGACTTGACAAACTGACACCATCAACATGCACATCTTAGAGATGCAAAAGACAAAGTCTGAGGATTCAGCTGCCAAAAGAATGAAGGGTGTATCCATCATAAGATTGATTTGTACAGAATTACACAGAAAATAATGTCCCACAGCTGTCTTTAAAAATTAGCTTCATGGTCTCCATTGGATGAATCCTCGTGACTTTACCGACAAAGACACTTTTTGTTCCTCGACAGCAGCCAAATTTATAATCCTGAGAAGTATCTTAGCGTGTAACTAAAACAGGACAGCAAAACATATTTCACAAAGGCTTTCAAGTCTCAGCTGCACTTAGTATACAGGTTTATTTAATGCCAAATAACACAAGCCAGAGCAGAAATGCTATCATACAACACTGTGATGGTGACTATGGCAAAAATGATAACCAAAATATCATATGTTAGCATTGTTTCCATGCATTTATTAGCATTAAGCTGACTGTCTGCTGACAGCTTCACAGGGTCAGTTATTAGCATGACCATGACTCTTTCTTTTTAGTATTTTGCTTTTTTATTAATTCACCCAGGGCTTTGAGATTTCATGATCTTGCAAGATTTTGTCACATTTTCCTGCAAGTATGAAAATGTAGCTGAGGCTTACATCAACAATAAACTACTAAATAAAAGATACACTATAACATTGTGTCTCTATTACAGAAGTTTCTTTACAAAATCTGATTCTATGTTATTATTAGATTTCACATAACTCAAGGTGAATAATACTTTTGATGGATTTATAATTAATCTAATTTCTTGGAATGAATAAAGATGCTGCGATGAATCATGACTCAAAACACTTATTATTGGAAAGCAAAAAAACATCTGTTAGACATTTCAGAAGACCGAATGAGAAATCTGAATCTGTGATGAACCGAGTGCTTTGAAAACCAAACATTAGTCCCTGATGAAATGTAATATTAGCTCTAGCAGAAGCTTCATATTTCTTAGTTTACAGAAATGAGCATGGATAGCCCCATTTCTGCTCAGAGGAAGAGCAAATGAATGTGTGCAGAGAGCGGCCGAGAGTCTAGCCTAACGACATTGTAATCACTGTGTGTCAGACACTGATGCATGACGTGACCAAGCTGCAGGCCGGCTGAGTGAATGAGACAGGACAGGTAATCACCCGAGCTGTCACCACACACTGTTTCCAGGCCTTATGGAGACGCAGAGAGCCGCAGACAAGACCACACAACCAGCCCTCCATCAGAGTGACAGCACACGGTGAGAGGTGCAAACAGGTTCATCCAGAGTCTCCTCTAAATTGACTCGAACCTTCAAACTAGAAACCGTCCATGAAAAGATCTGAGGGTTATCTTTGTCAAATTTACGATGACACAATAATGAATGGAAATAAGGAAATTATCTCTTCTCCCAGAGGAAATTGTAATGACAGGGGAAGGCTTATAATTATCACATTTTCACATTTCCCTCATTCATTTGGCTCGCTGGTAGTGGGCGATGCTTTACTTATACACCTATGGATCCAGATGTAAGCTTGTAAGACCCATCTAATATGAGAGAAATCCACAATGTGTGATCACATTATTTAATCTTGAAATGAAGATATGACCTGTGATACATTGACGAATAAGAAATGGTGAATATTAGCTTTAAATGTCCCATCATGCAGGTTAAATGTTGGTCAAATGCATGCTGAAAGAGAATGCATGGTGCACATACATTGATTACATACGAGTTTTACGCAGTCTTATGCAATGTGCTTATTGTTCATATTGCCATGATGATGAGCATGTAATATATTGACCATCCCTGTATTGTGTTGACCTAATAGACCTATGAAATGTAAGCTTATACTTAAAGATTTACATCTTTTCTAGAATTCTTTTTAATGTCGTCTCACATCTTGTTTCACCAACAGACCGACCAATAGCAGCGAGGAGTCTGTGAAAAAAACCCAACTCAAGTCAAATTGAAGTAGCTACTTTAGAAATGAAATGTTAACATTACTCATTAAATCAAAATATTTGTAAAAAGTCAAGTAAAGTTCAAGGACCCCACCCCACCCCCATGCGCCGAAAGTATTACCTTTTGTTAATCCAGCACTCCAGATATTTGTTTTGAAAGCAGGTAAATCCTAGAACTTCTAAACCTTTGATTCCTGGGATGAATCATTCCTGTGAATCAGGTCCTATTGATCACTTTAACAGCCTTACACAACATGTTCAGAACAAGTTCACCTGACCTAGATCATTTCTATGTTTACCTTCCCCACTTAAAAATCATTCTTCCAAGACAGTTTAGATATATTTTTTATTCTATGCTGATTTACTTTTAAATCTGAGTATGAAAGGCCAGTCTAAACTCAAGAAGAGAACTCTTCTGTAATGAGCCAACATGGAGCAGAATCACATGAGACGTGAATGAGCAGTGTTGCTTTACTTCCAGCTTCTATCAATGGATGAGTGAACAAAAGGACTTTCACTGTGGGGCTGCAGAATGTAAACCCACACAGGAAAATGCCTAAAGTCTTGTCCGGGGTTTCCACTAAACAACTGAACTACACACTTTGTCACATCACACAAGGCTCTACTAGACGCTCAGCCGATGCCAGGTTCCATTATTTATTCCCTCCTTGCAAGACTTTACAAACAGATTTTCAAATCTCCCCCTTAAACCACAATGCTCGAGTGTCACGCAAGCCTTCTTTTAACTGAAACCCCATGCCAGCTCCTTTAAAAAAAAAAAAAAAGCCACACTGGGAAGAAAAATGTTTAACTGACTGACAAAAATCCCATGAATCTTGGTCTGGTGTTGAGCATGCGTCTGTGTGCTGATAGAGGGGAAACTCCATCTGGATTTTCAGCGATCATAAAATAACCTCGCCCCGGGAAGACAGACACATGCTGCACTTTTTACTGGACACATTAACTTCAGCTTTAACTTGTTTATTACAGTTGGGATTAAGAAACCGAGCACTGAGCTTGGGCGAGGATTATGACAGGATTACACTGCAGTGTCGCCTTCAGACACCTGTCTTGGCTGTACTCAAGCGGCTGGTGCGAGGCGAGAACATCGCCGACCAAATTTCACCTTGAATCTTTGAATGTAAATATACTGCAGACAGCAGTTCATGTGCCTAAAGTAGTCTCGGACTGAACAGATTCTACTTGACTCACAATGAATCCTGCTAAAGGGGAGACACGTGGGAAGAAATGACCATTTCTCAAACACCTGTATGATTTGTTTTCTGACTAGAGTTTGTTCACAGAATTCTCTATGAATTTAGAAAAGGGCTTATTCAGCATTAATCTCTGTTAAAGCCCCTGGACTGTGAAACTGCCTGCCAGAGGAAATTATGCTGGTTTAATCTTTTAAAGGAGCAATGTGTAAGATATCTACTGAATAAAATCACAAAATAAACTTACTATATATTTCAGAGATGATGAAAACACGCCATGTTGAGGTGCTGGCTTCTCTGAGAACAATGCAGCTGCCAGCGTATCTCCTTTTTTCTCGCATGTTTCAATTCAAGTAATACATTACTACTCATCGCTGCAGCGCTATACATACATACTATACTATTTGTAAAATGTTGATGAGAATAAAAACAACATCCGTTATCAACAGAGCATCTTATCTACTGCTCTGCTTCCTTACACCATGCTCATGTTACACAGTGTAAAGAGTGCATGTTCTGGTCATGGTTGATTTACTCTTTCATTCAACACAGAGAATGATGTTCAGTTCAATACACTTCATCATAATAACCACTAAAACATTTGTTCAGGTGCTGAACCAGCAGTATCTCAGGTTCAGAATGTGCATGCTCGCTTCCCGTATCTTCCCCTTTTTAAAGACTATAGTCTGGTAGTCTGTTATGAAGCTGTTTAAAACCCAATAGCATGAAGAATGATACCCATGCCTCAAAGGATTGTGATTATCTTCTGACACCAAAGTCAAGACCTGCATTTAACCCGAGCTGAAAGGAGGGCACCTGACATCAGGTCAGATAACACAGAGGGTCATGTGGATTGACCGCAGACGTGGTTTTATCTCCTCACTCTCTGTTTAAAACAAGAGATGGGAAACGGATTCTTTAAGCACTCAAATTCCATTACCAGTCCTTATAAAGAAATGTAAAACAATAATGCATGTGTGGCTTTCTATTTCTATTTCTAAGATTAACCCAGTCTCTTGTTAACTCTCTTGTTATGGTGATAAAGGAAGAAAACAGGTCTGGAAAGCTTCATTGTTAGCCTCCCTACAGACAGCATGAACAAGCAACATTTTTGAACCGTTGGTTTATAATATTACAACCGTGTTTTACTAGAAAGATATTCATCATCTGTTTAATCTGCAGGTTCAGCTTATGTGGAGAAATGTCCCAACAGGGGAACTTGGATTTCTTGAAGGATACATTCATGTACGAGCTATAAATGCTACATAAGGGTAATCACTGTTAAGTGTTGAAATGTATTGAGAGTGTTGTAAAACAGAAAGAACAAGTCTGTAAATCACAAGTTGTGATGCAACAAACGGAGTTGAAAATGATTGTGCAATCGATTTTTAACCTGAATTTAAAAAAAATCGATTGCACAAAGTCTCATAGATCGAACTTGGCCCCTGTTCAAAGTGAATCATTGGACGATATAGATGCATTTTTAACATCAAAAGAAAGAAAGTATCAGTCTTGAAAAGAGAAAATGAAATTCCTCATGACACATGGGGCCCATTATTATTAAGTAAAAAGCAATTCTAGCTGAAGTGCTATTAGATGGCTGAGTTCAGTGTTCCTGCTTCAATTATGTAATTCTTTCTGACACCGGGGGCGAACACTGTGAACATCTTTGGTGAGTTAAAGGGTCGGAGGCCAGTGGAGATTACACTTCTCGCTCGCTCCAGTCGGTTCCTCTTTCAGCACCACTGACACCCAGTTAAGACACATCGGGAAGAAAAGGGCCCCGGCTCTTTTTATCTGTCATACAAACAACAAGGGGACTTGTAACCTGCACAACCTTTCCATTCCAGACAAATGCAACTCCCCCGTCTTCTTACTATAAGATTGCAATCCCATCTCAAGTTTGTCTCAACTCAAGTTTCACCACTATTAGCATTTAGCTACAACTGAGAAGAAATGCAAAGACGATTTATCTGAATAGATTTCTTCAAATATTACAATCAGCCAGGAGTCGGAGAAAAGGGGACACAAAATGACTGGATTGCCTGTAAAGTCGTAAAATCCTATCAGCTTGTTTCCAAACACTGGCCTAATTCCTTCAGTAAAGCCACACTCTTGTTTCTCTTTGACGCTCAGAGTAATCACAGAAACTGAGAAAGAGAGAAAACACAAAGAGGAACACCTGACATCTATTGTCGACCACCGGCTGGGAAAGGAACACAGTTTGGAGGCAACTCCGCTCCGTTTGAGCTGCTAATTGTGCTTCCAGGAATGCATAAGCGCACATGAATATTACAGGAAGAAAAACTAATCTGTGATGAAGTTGCTCACCCATGACCCCCAATCTCTGGGAAGCCCTAACCAGTAATCCAGGATCTTCCTGGAAACCGATGTCGTTTTACGGAGAAGCTGTTTGCCATGTGACTTGTCAACGTTGTAGGATCATGGTGTATGAGACCCCAAATAGACCAGGAAGGTCCGTATAGAACGACTCGTGAATTTAAATGGAGAATTGCTGCTCCCTCTCTTTTGCTTGCAGCAACTTTGAGTTTAAAACATGACTAAAACATGAAGGTTTTTCAGCCTGGTCACTTTTTGATACTAGCGATCATCAAACTAATGGAGAATGCATCTTTTTAAAACACATGGTATCGAAAAGTATGCGAGAATCAAACATTTGACAACCTTAGACCTAAACGGACTATTACAGGCCTGCTGGTGGTACCTACAGTCTCCAAGTATTACAAAGATGTTGAATGCCGCACACGGTTCACCTGAAACTAGTTTTTATGCTTTTATTTATAAGGTAATGTTGAGGAAGCCAGCTGACTTGGTGAGCAGATGATGTGGAGAATATGTATAAGTGTAAGATGACAGAATTTTATCATGGCTTTTTACTGGAGGAATGGCCGCCACTTCCATAAAGAAGTGTGTTTGGAGGCAGAGTCTGCGACACTGGTGGTGAAATCTTTCCTTGAATGTATTCACACAACTAATTTTCCTACAATATTTAGATGCCAACAGCTACTTTTGATCTACGTCTGTTGACATCAGAGCTGACACATTTGATTGATGTAGACTTACTTAAAAGTTGAATGAATTCTAAAATTGGACTATGAATTGCAAGAATCTCAGTCCTGTATCAGACGTGGGGACCACATTTGAAGGCACTGACGATAAGTAAAAACATCTTATCCCAAGTGACTCCTGCTGTTCACGCTGATTTGATTAACGTTTGAGAAACAAAATGATTTGGGAAGCTTTTATTTGCAGTCTGAACACTGCGTTAGAGTAAATTCTGATCAACGTAAATCACATTTTACCGTACAGCTTTAAGAATTCAACCTTTTCGGATTGTGTAATATTTCAAAACATCTCCAGGTAATTCTGATTAGTGTCAGCCCACATTTTGACACTCCATGCTGCGCCTCATTTAATGATCTAACACAACCTCCAACATCCGAAACAGAAAGTGAAAGCTGAAGACATGAAGACGAAAAGACGTGTGTGAAAGCTTCACATGCAGCGCTGCTAAAAGTCATCTAATAGCTGTGAATTATATCTACATCTGTCAAAGAGACAAGAACTGCTCTCACGTTTGCTCTTAATTTACTTTTTAAATTACTGGTACCTCTTTTTCAGAGTGTGTGAATTTCAGGAGTTATCCAATTGAATATCTTTTAGTGTGACATCACTTGAAGAGCCTCTACTTTACAAAGGCCTTTGATTATTCTGACAGCAGAGAGTACACAGAGCCATTTTTCAAAGAGAAAGCTCTTCAGAGAGCAGCAGAGGCTTTACCTGTGGAGACATATGCACCCACTGATGAAAGGACAACATACATTAGTCAAGAGACTGCTCCTCCCGCTCCCAGCAAAATGATGGGAAGTAAAAGTGATATAAAAAGACAGACGGCACAGGGGACCGCAGGGGAGAAGGCTGAGCCAAGATAAGTGGAGCTTACCAATTTGCTCACTTATGAAGCAGTGGCCTAATTTGCTCGGTAAAGCAGAGTTATACTGAGAGAAAAAATGTATCTCCTTTCGACTGAAACTAAACTGCAGAAGTAAATGTACACTCATGTTAGGTATGTTTACAACCACTCGGACTGTTTGATGCTCGTAATCCTAAATCTCCTGGCAAAGTCTCCCATCTTTTGGAATTAAAGTGCAGCTGGACCTTCTGATTGGCTTGTTGAATCAGAGTCTGACGCTGATTGTGATATGATAGCGCTGTTGCGGAGGTCTTCAGCACAGCAAAACAAAAAGGTCTGCACAATCCGACATCAGCAATTAAGCAAGTAAACTTGTTCAAATTAGAACTGCCAAGACTGATAGAAAATGCTTACATTTTGTGGGTGTTTTTTCATGAACCAAAGGACTACAGGTATAAAGATTGCAAACTTATTTTAAGGAAATTCCTTCAATAGTTGCTGAGAGAGATTTTTACTCAACACTGCAAACTTCAACCTCGTTGTAACATTGAAAGAAAAGTCAAGGGACCAACAAAGGCAGGGAATTATCCTCTGAGGACTATGAACAACTGCACTGAACTTCAAAACAGTCCTCATAATAGCTCCAAGGATTGCCTTACGCTCACCCAACAGGGAGAAAAATATCCTGATGCTGCTAAAATTGAATAACACCGCCAGACACAACTCCCAGTAGAAAAGACAAAACAGTCTTTTGTTTCCCATTGCGGTTATGTTCAGTCATTAGCTTGTGAAAACGATCAAATTGACTTTACTAGAAAAGCCGGTGCAAAGCTAAACATGTAAAAGGAAGTCAACTCAGCAGCGCAAGTTTTAAGTAAGTCTTTCCTGTCTTCATGCCCTGCAGG
The DNA here is from genome assembly GCF_963930695.1 of Labrus bergylta. Lineage (NCBI taxonomy): Eukaryota > Metazoa > Chordata > Actinopteri > Labriformes > Labridae > Labrus > Labrus bergylta. The sequence continues at coordinate 13,363,255 of NC_089197.1, forward strand.
GAGTCACAAGTTTATCTACCATGCCATGAAACGATCCTGAAAACAAACGAGAACTGGACAGATGACTTAAGTTTCTTACCAAGAAAAGTTGACATCATTTCGTACTTCTTAGCTCAGAGATCTGATAGGCTTTGGTTGGCTGACTGGCTTACACACAGCAGGTGGTTTGGTACACTTCTCTCTTGTCTGGGTTCAGCCTGACCTTGTCAACCTAATTCCTTCCTTTCCTCTCGCTTGCTCAGCCAGCTCCCTTGAGCCTCCGCCTGCTATTGTTTGTTAGATGACATGGTGGGGGTTGGGTTTGAAGTGCACTGGGGTTGGCTGTTGGGTATCATGAGGACTAAAAGCGCTCCATGGAGAAGCAGGGTAACCTGAGAATCTGATTATGGTGACTGCTGTTAAAAATGTATGCCAACAGAAGGAGTAGCAAACAAAAACGGTATCTGCTCAACTCAGTAAATCACTCATAGCACCCAGAGTGCTGTTTGTTATAAGATCCCTGTTTTATCTCAAACATCATGTAAAATAGTGTTATTCTGGGAATTACACAGTTTAGTAGTTACAATGAATAATTTCAATAAAATACATGCACACTAAAGGTGGGAAAAATAATCAATTTATGTAAAAATGTAGATTATTTTCTTCTGAGATTCTAAATAAATTCATAAGTAAAAAAGAAAAAAAAAAAGAAAACAGTCACTGCCTGCTAAATGCTAAGGCTAGCTCTTTAACTCAGTTGAATGCCAAATGGAGCAGCAAGAAATCCAGCCAGTCTCACAGATGTCTGAGTAGATCATGAAGTATGTACTAATTCAAAAAATGGTCTTTGAATCATGAATCCATCATTTTAAATCTAAAATAGATTCTCAATCAAATTATGACCCCAAGAATCGATATCGAAACATGAGACACCCAAACCTCCCCAGCCCTAACGCACACATATCAATCATAGGTCAAACACCTCTAGATTTCGCTGATTTAATAAAGTCATAATGGTACCAAATGAAGAGCCGTTTGGGAGCCGAAAGAGCTGGCTCTTATTACTGAACAGAACCAAATGATCCGGATCACTAAAAAGGGCTGAGCTTCCCTTCACTAAAGCAGACACAAATACTTTCTAATACTAATCAATGAAACTAATGAAAGCAATTAAGTGTTTGTTGTTTGTAGTCTTTGTAACGATTGTTTTGCTGTCTGTAAAATATATAGTTTTAAAATAGAATACCCACAAAATTCCTACAGACCTGGGTGACATCATTAACTTTTTATCAGACCAAACAAAGGACATTGGGTTCACTGTCATGTTAAACTAATAAAATCCTGACATGGTGCCATTTACACAGCAGAAACCTTTAAAAGTTCTCTTATCAATACAATTGTACATTAATTTACTATGTATTGATGAATAGACTATTTGTTGATGTGGTTTCATTGTTGGTTGGTGTATGTATAAATACGGTGCAACATTAAATACTGGAAGAATTTTAAAACATGAGATTATGTTCGAGGCTGAAAACATTTTCAGCTATGACAGATTTTAACTAAATCCCAGAAAGCCACAATGGTGATCCTGCCAGGGTCTTATAGTGAATCTCTCACCTTTCTCCCATTTCTCATTGTCCCACTTAGACCAAAGCTCAACAGACAACAACAGAATCTATTAAAAACAATAAGCTGTATCCTTGCCAAGGTCACCAACTTGTGTTGAACAGAGAGAGAGAGAGAGAGAGAGAGAGAGAGAGAGAGAGAGAGAGGCTGTGCTGGGAGCAGAAATCCAGATAAACTGAGCTGAGCCTACGAGGATTTCTCTCCCCGCAGCCCCTCTCCATCGTCATAAATCTTATCTCACAGCAAAGGGAAGCCTGACAACAAACTGAGAGGCTGTCATCAGCAGCTCAGCCACCTAGATTCCCACCCAAATACCAATGATTCACTGTGTGACGGCTTACAAGTCTGAGGCTTGGACCCGATGCTTTGAGCTCAGGCTGGAGAGAAGTAGAGCTCCCTGTGTCGAGTACTGAGTGTTAACAGCTCACCAGAATACTGACAGCTGTGACCAAGACTCCAGTTTCAGGTATCTGAATTCAAAAGCTGAGAAACTGAGTCGAGGAAAAAAATACTCAAAGAAATACTACCCAGGAACCTTATCAGCTCGGCAACAAAAGACTTCTTACTAGTCCCACATATTACAGAAGGAAAACAAGTTGTTATTGAGGCTGTGAGATTTCCCCAGAGCCCCTAACCTCAAACTATTCATAGATGTTCTCCGTCAGTCTGTTTCCCTTGTGTTGACGCTCCTCTGTGGGTGGTGCCTTTTTTAAATGTTCCAAAGACAATCCTTAACTGCACATCAACAAACACACACTGCTTTTCAAGAAAAAAAATCTGAATCATGCCAAATTACTTACTAATATTAGACACCATTTGGACTGACACAAACAAACAGAAAGCAATACACATCTTAATATAAACCTGTGACACTCAGTTTGGATGCCGGAACGTGGGAACTTGTCAAAATCAATATTACAGCAGTGGATGATATATATTCAAGGGATTGTTTGCAGATTTTTACCCAATATCTCACGCTATCTCAGTTAGGAGGAAAAATGTAAACAGATGTTACAACAGTCTCTTGTCTCTGGGGTACAGCTCTATGGAGCTGTGAAATCTGTTGTCTTGCAGACCCAGAAAACTCATTTGACTTAGTAATAACAGGCCTTTCCAGCTCCTGTTCCAGTCTGTTCGACTGCAAAAGTTGCAAACTGTTAGTAGAAGGGAAAATGGCTCGACATGTTTATGTTTTTCTTGCAGATACCCATTCAGATATCCATAATCAGTGTTTGTTTAAATAAATAATCCCTCAATATTGTGGTTCCAGAAATAAAAATCCCATTGGTTATTGGCCATAATGTCACAACCATCCCAAGTAGACTAACCACGAGCTAGCTGAGTGAGAAATGATGGTATATGCTCCTGTAGAAGACACAAGTTTGTAACCGTGTTTGAAGAAAAACATGGATTATTCGGGATCTCAGGGACATGAACTACACTACCCACAATCCCAGAGAGTCACAGCAACGTCTCTGATTCTTGGAGCCCTCTGTTGCCATGGAAATGTTTACCGCCTCTGCTACCACTGAAAGTTGCCAGAAGTTCAACACACTTTATAGACACAAAGTTCAAAATATTACAACATTATTATTAACAATATTAACACAACAATAAAAATAAATTGAGAATGATGGTCCCTGATTTGAATCGCAATGGATTGCGGGACGCATAGTAGCTCACCTACAGAAAAAAAAAATATGTATGCAGTTTTGTTTCCTTTTTCTTTATTTCCCATTGTTGCCAAATCAAATGTTTTATAGTCATGAGTATTCAGGTAGATGGTTGACTTGGTTCCAGGAGTCTTTTAAAAATCATATTTAGAATTTATCAAATGTCAGTGGAGGATTTGAAAGGGGAAATTCACATCTGAAATCATAGTTGAGTTCTATGGCTTTGAGATTTAAAATAGTACTTATTATTTGTGTAACAACGTGATTCTGCATGCTATCATTTAGCAAACTCTGACTAACATTACACTCTTTACTATCACAACACTGATTTTGTGATCTTGACATACTTATTTATCTAAAACCATTTCTTTCGAAGGACACTGAATAGCAAACTCATCAATACCCGAAACAAGGACAGTACCAATATCACAATGATCAGTATAGGAACAAGTCTAAAAATGAGCACGAGTGTAGCATGACTGGAATTAAATACAGGCAAAACAAATGCAGTTAAGCAAAGTTGCTAGCGCGCAATGCATCCTGGTTGATGTAGTATATGCGCTGACACATATTCCTGAGCACGAGAACTCAGCTATCCTGGCCCAAACTAAATAATATATAGCTTCTAACGAGTTAAGATACCATAGAAACTGATCACTTAAATTCAATTTGAACTTCAATTTGGCGATCTGCAAATGTTCAAACAATTAAAAGCTTAACATCGTTACATATCAATCAGCAGAAAACAAAAGGAAGCATAAGAATCCTCCAATAAGCTTTCAAAATGTATTTTCGGCTTGTCCTCTGACAGAATGCAGGAGAGGTTGTAGCCATGTCAACAGAGGAGCAGAGGATGAAGCTGCTGAGGTTGAGGCTTCGTCTGTCGGGGTAGAAATATGTGTACTACATGCTGAGGAGTACACTGCCCTGTTCTGCAGACAGTTCTTGATTTGCACTCACTGAGCTGTCCCTCATGCTGCTCCTTTAACTAGGACTTGCTACTCTGATTGACCTCCGCTGCTGGCTGCCTCACAGAGCTCCTATTGAACCGTGTCCATCTTAATGGACGCTGATGTGCACTATTACTGAGTGCCAGTAGCTTTTGCACTGCACCCTCAGAGCCCCTATAGACTTTTACACCTTAATACACCTCTGGGCAATGAAAACTGGAGCTCGCACCACATGACATTTCAACACTCTGGCTGCTGAGAGGGAAAAAATACTTGACAAGGCAGGTCAGAAGAAGAGCAAGGCAGGGTAAGTTACACCACAGCTTATTTTCTGATCCTTACAGCACGTCCATGACTTGTTTTGATAATTATAGACTTGAACTGTTTTGAATATAATCCAGGGAGTTATCCGAGAAGTCTTTTCTGGAGTGAAAAACACGCTTGAACAGGCCAACCTGGAAATAAATCCACTTCAGGATGTATCAAATCAATCCAAAAGCCATTTCAAACTGCTCACTAGGTGCACTTTGGCATGCAAACAAAAGCAGGCTAAGCCTTGAAATGTGCCTAAGACTCCTGCTAAATCAAAGTAGAGGTAAGAAATCTCTAAACAAATTACATCTGTGTCCTTCAGATCATTAAAAGCACTAATAAGTCAGGCTGTGGATGATGTCGAGGGAGCAGAGAGTAAAGTGAAACCTGCTGTAACACACCAAATCTCCCCTCGCTCTGCCAGCCGCTCAGCAGAGGTCTGCTGCTCTCAGCCCATCAGAGTTTGATGACCTTGTTAGTTTGAGTGCCTAATCTGCTAATGCCCTGATAAAAATAAACAGTCAGTGCAGTCATTGTAACCCCCCCTCCTCCTCCTTGTCTCTGTCTGCAGCTGCTATCCACACACACAGATGATACCCTCCATCTTTATTTATCCAGGGGACTTAGCAAGACCCTGACAGTCTCAATAGCCAGGGGGGTCGGCAGTATTTATTGGAAGTAAAAGATAGATGCATCTTAAAGATAGTGGGAGGCATTTTGTGTTTGTGGAGCTGCAATTAAGAGTTTAGATTTCAAAGAAAAATCACCAAACATGTGTGTCTTATTCTTCATTAAGAGTTTCATCACAGAGCAGCATGTGAAAGGATATTTTTATGACTGTATTTGGCTTCTGTTCTAAGGTTTTCCAAGTACAGCTATTCCCAACACTTTGCCTCTTTGGAGTTTAATAATTCATACTAGGTTTGAGATGAGGTTGTAGATGAATAATTTAACCCGCAGTATGTATTAGGAAATTCTAAGAAAATGAGTCGTTGACATTTCACTGCTGTTTTTGGGTTTTTTTTTGGTTTTTTTTACATGCTTACTCTTGTCTTTCTCTTGGAACGATGAGGCTGCCGCTCACGAACGCACAGCTTATACAACATTACATTTATATGATGATGTGGTCTGCAGATATCGAGGGATACATCAAGGTTTGACGTTCATCTTAGCCAGATCAGGACAAAACCACAGACATTACTAAATGGAAAGTGCAGTGTGAAGGTCACACAAGCATAAAGCTTGTGGATTCTTGCAACATTTCCTTTAGGGCATATTAAAGGTCTCATTAATCAGCGATAAGCAGAGAGCCTCAACCTTTAGAGCAATATCCTCTGCTCGGTTATTAACAATAAAAAATGCCATTATAAGTATGACTTAAGTGACTGGATTTAACAGCAAAATGTCTCACTCTTCCAGGGATGCATAAACCTAATGGATATGATTAAACATAATTTTGTTTTCCAGATGGACGGAGAGGCCCCACTTACCAAACATAATTGAATGTGCGAGCTCAGCTCATTGCCAAGGACTAAACAACTCCCCAGCCTCCACTGCAAGGAGGAGCTCATTTCCATAATAACTTCACCTTTATTGATCCACTCACACATCCTCCTGTCTCCTCGCTACAATAACACCCCAAAGTCTTATTGGGATATTTCGAAAAGGGATGGAAGAAATGCACTCGGGGGGGGGGGGAATAAAGAGCATATTTGGGTAATTGAGCATTCTTTGGGTGGAGGGTGAAAAGTCATCGCAGTAGAACAACAACTAATTCAGGAAGCTTGCTCTCAGCGCTGCATATCAAGGTTGAAAGTGAGTACTATTCCATTTAAAGAATGCCAAGTTATCAAACTCCTCAGCTCATCTGTGCACCAGTGAAGTACTCTGAGTCAAAAACAGTAACCCAGCTAAACACGAGCCACGTCAACTTGATTTATTTAGACTTCAAACTAATCTCACAGCACATCGAGTTCAAATAAAGGTCCATGTCTGCCACACAGTTCTGCTTACACTACATCGGGTGTTTGCATAATCAGATGTGCTCAAACATGTTTGTCAGTGCGTGTCCTCTGCTTGTACACTTTGCTTTGGCTGGACACGCACTGCAGCAGATGACAACATTTACATCACACAGACATCCAGAGTCCAGGGAATCACAGAAAGCTTAAATCGATGGGCAAAGTGAAGTGAAGCTGTTGAAGGGATTGTGATTTTCTAATTAGTGTTGATACAATGTTGTCAGTTGAGGTAATACATTCCTTAGATTAAGCTTTATTGGTCTGAGAAAGCAGAGTTCTTATTCTTGCTGCTTAGGCAAGCAAATGTAGAGACTATAAATCCAAGCGAGAAATAATCTGGTAATTTTCCTGCCAACTTTGTCAGATGATTGTTTTGGTGCTGAAAGAACAGCAGATTGTGCAACTGGGTAGTAATACAACCAAGAGAAACAGAAACATCCAAAACAGCTGAAGTGGTTTGAATGTAATGTTTCTTACTCAGCTGGGAAGAGAAAAGTCTTTAAATTGCAGAATAATCCCTTTAAATTGTCAGTTATTGCATATCTGGTAAAGCTAGTTAGGAGACCTGGTTTAAAAAACCTAAATAAACAAAATACCAACATTAGTATATGAAGATATATCTTTTAGAGTCTTTGTATTTGATTGACGATAGATAGTAGATGCACAGTGCACACCTTTTAAACAAAAAAACAAATTGTACTGAATAAGGTTGTCAAAATGTTCAATACCTTGATACTTTTTGATACCACCTGTTTGATTTATAGAATCAAAAAGTTCCCAAGCCAGACAGTGGGCCAAAGTTTCTTTTTCTTTTTTGGTAATTTAAAATAAGAAATTAGCCCATTTTGTGTGCCCAGGATGTGTATTTTTACTGCTATAGTATCGAGAGAGGTATCAGTATTGTATACTTTATACTAGAGTCATTTAAAGGTTTAACAATCTGGTATCATGACAACCACAGAGCTGGAGTAGATCATAGGTGAAGTTGGTTTAATTGGACAAATCAACAAACTGCAATCGTAGTTTTAGTGAGTCATGCAAAAGTGTGAAAGTTCATCAGATGCCAACTCTACACCAAGGTTAATTATACAGAGAAGGAGGATTTTACAACTGTTAACGGAAAGGTATCACATGACAATCACTTTATTATTCAAGTTTATGATTGACAGTTTAACAGCTGAATGATGTAATTCAGAAAGTGCACGCACACATATTATATGGGAAAACTCAGTATGGTGTCAAATGAAGTCACATTGCATTAGGGTAAATCTAAGCCAGCTTCAAGTTTTTCTTTTTTTGCAGATTACTCTTAAGTTTTTTGGACTTTGCCTGTTCTCTCTGTGTGTGTGCAATGCATGGGTTACTTCCAGGTGGTTCTGGTTTTCTCCCAGTCCAAAAGACATTAATTTTGGGTGTACTGGGGAAAATGAAAATGCCTTTCGGTATGAAATGACCCGAGGAAGAATAATAGTTACTAAGGCGTTGGTCAATGGGGATTCCGCTAAAGAGTAATATCCACCTGGATTCTTAAACTTCTGTTTTTCTTTGCACAATTATGGTTATTTAATTATTTCCAGCAGTATTTCCCACACCGTAGCCTCTCTCATAACTGAAGTGAAGAAAAAAAAAAAAAAAAAAAAACACAAAACCAGGAAAACCGCTGACCGAAAGGGTCCTGAGCTAAAACAGAAAACAGGAGAAAACCCTGTTTTGACAGGGACTCCTTCTCATGCCTACAACAGCTAATGCAACGCTTCTGTATTCAAGGACACTGAAGCAGTCTGCTCTGAGCAGATCAGCATTCACAAGAGGACGGCTGTGGCAGAGGTGACTTTGATGCATGTGGTACTCTTGTTTAAGGAAACCAAACAGCATGAGAAAATCAAACCTCAATGCACTGGAGACTATAAAAACATTGGCACGCAACCAGGTTCTGAGGAGAGGTTTAAGCAGAGGACAACCCTACATTTATCACGTATGGCTTTTAAGGTTTTTAATGTTATAAATCATGCAAATATATAAAATCCATAGGACACAAGGGTTAAACGTCTGGAGAGAGAGAGGCTGCAGTTTCATGCAGAACAAAGAGGAGATATATAAAAGGGTACATTTGCAGAAAATGTGTCGGGCACAAGGAGTCAATTCACTTCTTTTTTTGTTTAACCGTTCAGTCTATGAATTGCATTTACAACATTTCACACGCATGAACACTGATTGGTGGACGAGTTAGGCTCCAGTTACTTTGACATTTATTTCCAAAATTTCACACTCATTTTGAAGTTCAGGTTTGACTGAGTCATCTTTGTAGGACTGTTTTATGGAGCCTTTCTGCAGATAATAACTTCATCATAACTCTTATTTATATTGATATTTTAATGCTCTCCGCCCTTCATCTGCCAAGTGTAGCCTTGGTCCGAGAACCTCTGCCAGCTGCATACATTTAAAAAGTCATGTAAACAGTGGCCGACGCCTCGATGCCAAAGTCAAATAGTTCCGTGTCATCGAGTTTGAAAGGATTTGGCAGCGAAGCAACACTTTAGTCAGAGCAGCAGAACAGAACAATCCAACAGTGTTTGCACACGTAATGCATTTATTGTTTATTTATCTATTTATTTCTCCTGAGGAGCATTTGATTGGGGGCGAGGATTTAAGGGATTCAGTGTTGATGAAGCGTTAAGTTGTTGGCCTGAGGCCTGGGTCAGTGAGTCACACGATGCTCTACCTCACTCTCTCTCTTCCAACATGTTTAACATGAAAGGGCTTCACTGAAATGTTCTCATGGGAGTGAGGCTTTGCCAAGTTAGTACAGTTAAGGCCGATACTTCTGGACAAAAGAAAGAAACCTTCAATAAATCGCGTATTTTTCCTCTCACACTAATGACATATTGGTTATGACTTGCTTTTATGCTGTACTGACAATCAAATTCATGGTTATTCTACATAATTTTTAATTGACTAAAACCTATTTTCTCTCCATATTTAGCTCCTCATTGGACGTCAGTGCCATCTTTGATGGGTTTGTAAGCAGGATAATGGAATAACTGGCCCAAATGTTTGAGGGGAATTGGTTGAAAGTGTAGCAAGCACCAACAGAGAACCCATTACATCTGGACTAGATGTGGAACTTGATCTCACACAAGCAAAAAAGAAAAAAAAAAGTTTTCTAATAGATAAAGTTTTTATTTTCATAAGAATAGCGTTTTTAAAAAAATGGTTCCAGTATTTGAGATATTATTTTGAGTCAGGGTGTTTGATATTATGCTAATAACACGTAAGACTGGACTGTAGGTATTGGTGGACTTTTTGAGCATATTTTTATGTTGACTGGCAAATCATTTCTCCTCATAATCCTATTAAAATAATCACTGTAGGAATGAAAACAATGACATTTTTTGTAATTGCAATTTGCATAATATTAAAGTTGTTGTTGAGGGGAAAAAGGCTAAGAGGGACATCATGACTGATTTGGATTTTTCATGGGAGGCTTGGCCAACAAACTGCATAGGCATTTGCTCTGGTGCTGCTTTTTGAATGCCATAGATGGATGAACAAATCTTTGAGAAATTATACAGCTACAAAAACTAGCAAACATTCAATAAACTCTAAAACAAAAAAAAAAAGTCATGAATTGATTATTTTTTAAGGTTGGTCCCAAAGGACGGACGTGTTCTCCCTTTAATTTCTATCAGCTGTATAATCCCCTTTTGAAACCCTTTTTAGGGTGAATTAAAAAGGCCCTGCATTCAAAGAGACGAGTGGAGAGAAGGGGGCGGGAATAATCACAAGGGCCTGGCTGTCTGCGTGGATTAGAATGGGAAAGAGAAGCCTTTCATCTCAGATCTGTACTTCCAGGCTTGGAAGCATGCATGCACACTCTCAGGCAGAGATGCAATGCACCAAACCTCAAATGCACACTTGACACCAAATACAGACAAATACATTTAAGTGGTTAAATTCTTTTGATAAGCAAGAAGCAGTAATTCCTATCCAAACAAATGATATTAAATTATGCACCAAATCGGCACATTAGTCCCCGGTTTAGAGAAAAGCTTGTACAAAAGCTCCGCTCTTGAGGCTGACCTCTCGGTTTGTCTCTTAAGCAAGACAGAGCGCATGATCTAACCTGCTTCTCCAAATGTCTCACGCTGAAAAATGTGGACTGCAGCTCTATTTCTGGCAGACAGCCTTCTGACATCCAGCAAAATGTAACGAGAGGTTTAAGCCCAGAGAACTTCTTCAGCCAGAAAAACAACAAACAAACACAGACGAACAACACCATCTGACAGATAAGAAAATGGATTAGCCATTATGTCTGTTTGCTCAGTTGTCTCCCTCAGTGAGGGTTTAACTGAGAGTGAAATGACAAGGCGGCTCGCCGTGTGGAACAGAAGCTGACAAGCCGACTGTGACTGTAATAACATACTATAAATATGTCACATACCTCGCCAATAAACCTTCTAATGGCACTTTTTTTAACACCAAAGTAATGACATTTCTGCTCATTTCAACAATACGTCAGGAACTACTGGCCTATTGTCTTCAGTGTTATGTTTATTCACCACTAAGTTGCTTTGTAACAAAATCCATTAAGAAATAACAAATGCCCCCCTCATGTTTATTCAAAAAACATGTAGGAAACTTCACCTTCGCCTTAGACGAACACTCCAATGAAACCACACTGCAAACAACCCAAACTGGAACAGCCAAATAAGCCACACACAACTGTGTATACTTGTTTTCCCAAAAGGCTATACAACCAGTCAAGTGGTATTTTTTAGGCCAATTATAGATAATCACACAGTGGGAGTTGGAGCACAGAAATGAGTTAAGAATCTCATGAGTCTATACAGCAAGCTCGAGCACGCTGTGATGTTCAAAGTGTCTTTCCAAATGTCTTTCGGTATGCAAAAAAAATGACTTTCTGTACGGAGTGTATAGTCCCGTCTAGACTCTATGTGTTGCAGCGGCAGGCTGCTAGCCTGAGGTGATGGCCCAGTTTAAGAAGTTTTGTCACAAAATATTCCCCTATCAAACTGTCTCAGGGCATCAAAGCGAATGCAAAGAAAATTTCTAATTACATGTGTGCACACTGGCATACTAAAAGATGTAGTTTGTTTGTGGAAACACACAAACTCTGTTTAAATGGGTCAAATATGATCACATTCATATTTTCCACACAAACATTGTCTGTTCTTGTCGGTGTGTCAAAAGAAATGTGAACCAGAGTCAAACTCTTTCTTAGTGTAAACATAGTTAACCAATAAAGCTGATTAAGATTGTGACCCTAAAAAAGGCATTTTTATACAACTGCTACTAAGAAAAACACTGGAAAAATGGTACTTTAAAACAAGAGGATTTATCTTTTAGTTTATGGAAGTAAAATGAAAAATGTTCGCCGTTAAAGGTGAGAATTTGATGTGGTTTTGGTTGAACATTATAGTCACTTCAGTATGATTTTGGTAAGACAAAAGAAAAACTAAATGATGTTTGGGGCTCTTAGAAAAGTGTGATGGCACATTATTCAATGATGTAGCCGTTTATTTGTTGCGTACATCAAATCAAGCAATAATTGGGGAATAAAACTCTGAAACAAACAAAGAACATATATGTTGAACTAGTCTTCACTGCTACACTTTGATTAAAAATGTAGCTGATAAGACACTAGAGTTGTTTTCACATGTGCAATCGTGAAAATGTCAGTCCCTGAGGTCTTCCTGACTTGCTTGTTCTCATAAGCACCTCACAGCGGGAGGCTATCCCTGCCGGATAGGAGGGAGAGGGCTCTCAGGAGGCTAGACTTGATGTAAAAAGGACGACAGGGAAGTGGCTGACAAAGCAACGCTATGATGAAAAATGTTGCCAAGTAATCCAAGTATATCAGTGCCACATGTAGTTCAACTTAGTAACGGTATCAGACGAACAGTCATGATGCTGTTTCATTACGTGCACAGTGAATACACTGCATGTGCGGGTCCCAGGATATAAACTTCATCACCTCCTCCCACTCACGTGTGGTGAATTTTCCTAAATATTTACTGCTGCGTTCTCACACCGGCTAACCCCAGTTTCAAACAGAACATTTAGTTGGGGGCTGGCAGGGTAGAGTTCAGAGTGAAACATTTCGATGTTGAGTTGTGAGTTGAGTTGTGTGAAAAAACCAAAGCACGGCACTGGTAGCTGGTGTGCATTGGTGACCTGTTTTTGACCAGACACACTTATCCGTTATGGTTGTAAAACATAGGTAGGAAATCACAGTACTCTTCCCAAAAGATGTCAAGATTGGGAAACAACAAGATAATCACTTCTTGACGGCAGGTTGGCAATAAGATCCAATAAGATGTGATTTAGAAAACACATTTGCAATGTTACCAGATGTAGGATGAATAAAAGATGAGAAGCAATCAGTCTTTCAGCTCAACGTAGACGCAAAGAACGGAACTAGGCAGCGAATTAAAAGCATTTAAGGAACATTCAACTTCAGAGGAAGTAAAATCTCTTCGATATAAAGCAACAACAAGCAAGCACTTCTTCCATTTAACAGCAAACTGGCCGCAAACAATCTTCTTAGCCATGCATTAAGAGGGGAGGGCGAGGCACGTAATCCTCTCTATAATCACTCTTGCTCAAACACTGCCTCGCTGTTAACTTCCTCTTTGTTGGACTAAAAACCTTTCACAAGCAGTTAAGCTCCTGGACTGCAAATGTTTTCTGATTGAGTGTTTCATGGTCAAACTGTGTTGATACTTATTTTAAAATATGTGCGGCAGTAAAACGTCCAATTTCAGGTCAAAGGGTCGAACATGCATGGGGAAAGAACTGAGAGCCAAAACAATAGTGATCATGCAGAAACAAAGCCTTCGGCAGCGACTGAGAAATCCCCAAACATGGTCTGCAAACTCTTTCACAAGTGTAGCAAGTCGGTGCTAACTTTGAGCCACCTATTCCCCCTCGCTGGTAGAAAATTCCAGTTGGGGGGTGGGGGGGGGGGAGAGCCACGTCTGCTCCTCCCCACTGTGTGGGTTTTGTTCTGCTAATCAGACCACATGCCTCAAGGATTCAGGAATCTGAGAGCTCTCAGCCAGCTCCTCTCATTCCTCATAGAGCCGCAGCAGCCTGTGACAAACTATTCAGTGTGTTCGGGGGGGTTAAAGACTCTATCCATTCATAACACTGCTCAACACTCCCTCCCTCCTCTGCTAATCTCAGGCACTTCTTTACCCACCCACCCACCCCCTCTTACCCCTCATATGCCCTCTCTCTCCCCTCTAACCACAGCAGAGCTCTTTTTATCTATCTACATTCTGCACATTAGGTCTGAATAGGCTGAGGGTTTATTATTAGACTATGGTCCAACCACACACCCATCGTGGTTTTAAATGGAAAGAAACAGAACTGAGTCTTCATCGAGTTAGCGCAATGTAAGTCTTGATATTTGTCTCTTTCTCGCTTGTTTTCTCCCTTCTTATTTCCTCTCTGTTCTCCCCTCCCTGCCTCCCTTACTACTCACACATTGAGAGGCGAAACGAGGCACACTGGAAATTTGCAGCCTGACAATGGAAGACAGCTGCTCTTGCTGCATAAGTCTTTTATGAGCTGAATTAGTTGTACAAGCCTTTGCTCCCTTCCCCCCACACATGCCGCCCCTCACAGGGAGCTGATCCAGACACAGCAACACACCTCGTGGAAAGCTTAGGAGAGGGAGAACGATAGGGAGGGAGAGACAAAGCGTTACGGGGGCTTTGTTTGACAGATCTGTGATTGCTTTTTGGGGAGAAAAAAAAAAAAAAGTAGCCTAACATGTTGTGTGTCACAGTAGATTCCATCACATCAATTCTTAATGTGTTGTACTACGCCACTTTTGTTCACAACAGACAGTAAAAGAAAGGTTCCAATAAGGTGCTGATTTAAAAATGAAGTCGAACCAAGTACCAAGGGGCTGAATGACAAAGGCTTTTAAGAACTGCAGCAATAATCCTACACTGTAATCAGAAACTCTTATCATTTGAAGTATCTTAATATGGATATCTTGTTTGTGTATTTGTATTGTTAAGATTGGGACAATAACATAATTTCAAACTTGGATACAGTATAAGATACAAGGAAAAGTCTAACTATATCGCTAGTTGTTTTGGGACCCCACATTGGGTTATTTCTTGTTTTGAATCACCAAAAATGACAAGCACTTTTCTGCACACTGCCCAAAAAGCACAAATATGTTGACAGCATTTCAGTAAGAGTACTTTTTTTTTAAATGACAATGATAACATCACAAAGATTGTAACATTTTAATGTAAACATTTGATGTGTTAAACAATAGGTTTCAAAGTATTAGAAATTTGACATCCTTGGTTATATTATTTTTTCAAGATAAACGACTCTAATCCCTGCTGCACAAAGTGTACACACTACTTTGTAACAATATTGTCTGAAATTATAAAACGAAAACCATCAAACATCACTTTTCAATGATCAAAAATCCATTAAAGACACACAACACACATTAATAAAATCATACGGATTGAGGAAATTCAATCTTTTATGCAACAAAATACAAAAAGGGCTGGTTTTCCAATCATGACTATGAAAGAAAAAGACTTGAAAGAGGGAGTCGAAGAGGGCTTTTTCTCATTATAATAACCGAGCTGTTCTAATAAAAAAGCAACAATATGTCTTTCACACTCCCAGCATGCAGCCTGGAGGATTATTTGCACCTTGATTAGCTTTGGGAAAATTGTAAGGTACGATTTAAAACCAGTCTTTTGTTGATTAAGACTTCCTGTAAAGCATTTGTCATAGACTATTTTTGCAGAGGATCATAATAAGCTACTATTGTATATTACATGGTTCCTGGCCCCATTCACAACATGTGATTTACTATTGAGGACAGTTTGTACTGATTACAAACACAGCTCATTCAGTGGTATTTATTCCACATTGTGCCCACCAATCTTGGCAGTTGTGGTAATTTTGAGCCAGGGTGAGTAAGAAGTTTTTCTATTTTAGTCTGAGAATCAAACCTGTATCAACAAGCCGCTGTTCATTTAACCCATCTACAAAATCATTAGTTACCATGTTTGACTGGATGAAATGTACCTTAGCATTAGGTTTCTATGTAAGACAACACTTTGATCCTTTTATACTTTAGAAAGAGTGCTTTGGCCCTGTCAACGAGCCATTAGCATTTAATCACTGTGCACAGCAGCCACTCAATTATGGCATTCAAAACTGGCAGCATTTTGGCTGTTGTTTATTATTTTATAATGATGTGACACAAAAGCAGTTTTGATTTACACCCATCTGATTCTCCTTCTGTTGTGACTTGTGGTTGCATGTCAGTGAAGAATAGGACACAATAAACCTTGAAATGGAGCGGTATGCATGGCATGCATGCAGTCTGCTGGAAAAAAAGGAGTATCTCAGGACATGAACGGTCACATTTAATTAACGTCTGTACGAGCCAACAAACATTAATATTACTACTACTACTATTTGTAAATCAATTCTTATAGCTGTCAAGTTTTCAAAAAGAGGTAACAATGGTCCATTATTCATTTTCTTGGTTTATTTAATCTTTAAGTAGTATTTTGTTTTGTCTATGAGCTCAAATCAGCTCATATCTGTTTGAAGGCAGCTGCTAACGGCAGCCGTGGAAAACAATTAGTGTCAAATGTTTTCTTCCTGTAGCAGTGAGGGACTCCCTGAGGGTGAACGCTTCAAACAAACAAAGAAACAACACTGAAATCACAAACAGCAATGAACAAGAGCTGGGAGATAATCCAACAATCAACTTTCCACTGACTTATTATTTAAACTCTGATTTCATCATGAATTATTTCTAGAGGTTTTCATTGATCATTTCATTGAACAAACACATTTTATCATGTTATGTGACTTTGCATACACTTGCCATCTAGCTAGCCACTTTTGTGAAATCCGTATAAATTTTCTCTAGCAAAGCAGTTCTGACTAGTCTCCTGGTATTTTAACCTGAGCCCTACTCTTACTTTGGGGTACAGATGTTACCATCTGCATTTAACTTTTCTCTCTGAATATGCAAAAGACTGATTTAGGCTGGCAGTCTGAACAGTCCCTTGGACTAACAATTTCAGCCTTCCATTGGCATAAACAAACACTTTTACAGGAAGTAGTTTGATCGGGTGCACAAAGGATTATGTTGCAGCCTTTTCAACCAGATGGCAGACGGAGGTTATCTACCAGCCTTATTCAAAACACTCAAAACATAAAAAAAAAAAAAAAAGTAATTGCACCTTCAAGATAGTCAGACCACAATTTATTAAAAAAATAGAACCCACTTCCAAGAGATAACCTTTCAACCATAAATTAAATCACTATCCATCAAAGAGTCCAAATTTGGGGAATTAGTCTGACTGCTCAAGACACATGTTTGCATCATACTTAGATTTCTTACATTTGAACAGTCATACAGACACATCAGAACTCATTTAGGAAATATGGATCCTTGCGAGTAAACATTTATTTTGAATCCTGTTGTGGATTCTGTAAATAAAGCAAAAGCTCTTCTCATCTGCTCAGAGCTATCCCCACTAGAACATGGACAGGTGAGCTAACAGCTCACTTTGTATTGAGCTCCTTAGTGTAATTCACTCCACTCCTTAAAATAAGTCACAGTCTCTCTTCTGTTCCTTTGCTTTAAAAGCCCTGGCACTACTTAACAGGAATGAGCTGCGGCACAAAAGAAACAGTGAGTCAGGCAGAGACGAAGAGAAAGAACTGAAGCTCTGCTGAGATCTCTACACACCCCAAGCTGGACATCAGCAACGATGCAGAGCAGAACCTCAGCTCTTTCATTCAAGTGCAGCCTTTCCTTTTCACCCCCCCCCCCCTCCTTTTCATAGTTAGATTGCCAATGTAATTTTCCATGAGAGCCGCTCCATTTATCAAGGCCAGTGGCACATTGAGGCAGCTGACGAATGCCTTACTCCTCTAGATTTGTATAATGAGAGGTGGGAGAGCGAGACACACTCTGAGGTGGTTAGCACTTGTACGGAGGAAGTAGAGATGATTTATTCAGCATCTGAGAGCTAATGCTTTAGGGGACTTTAACTCAGGACAAGGACAATGTAGCCATGCTATTACACTTATACCTCTGAGAACAAGATTGCTACTGAGGCGCATACTGATTAATGCTTAAATTGAACTGGACAGGGAGAGGCTAGTCTTTTTAAATCAAGAGGAAGGTTGTATCGAAGCATGCAAATGTTTAAAATCTACTCTGCAACATCTTTAATAAGACTGCATTTTTTAATCATTTAATGCAACTATTTTGAATGTACACATCTCTCCTGTAAACAAATATTGTTTTTATGTTGTGTTATTAACGCTATCTTCAATTTCTGGTTTATTTTTTTGCCACTGACTAGCGCTGCTAAACTGTCTTTCATTGTTTTTGATGACAATAATTCTATCTCTACAGTGGCTCAAAATGTTTCATGTGATATTTGAATGGGAGTAGATCTTTTACCTGCCAAAAGGAACTAACAGATAGATTTCCAAACGTTGAGTCCCATGAGAAGGATTCCCAAATCCTCCCACAGGGCACTGATAGGAACTATTGAGTCAAGCCACTTATCGTTTTTCGCCATTTCCCCCCCCATCAGCCTTAGTATCTATTTCACAGTTTGTGCAGGCTGCCAAAAAATCCAGCCTGTGGACAAAACGCTGGATACTGTGGATCGTGTGCAATGAGGAAATGGGATTCTACTTCCACATCTGTGATGAGTAACAGTCACATGAAGAGCTTATTCCAAGGCATGAAGATTGAGTGGTTCAGGACGGGATGTTCCTGGCAGATGAAGATGGTATTAAAGTGGTGTGATTCTGTTTGTCAATTGGGCTAGACTGAACACAGTTTTAATCCATGTGGAACATGCTATTCATGCTACTTAGCTTTGATTTTAACAATCGTCATCTACCTCTATAACAGGTTCTCCAAAGTACGGGTCAGAATTCACAGGAATTTCAAATACTTGTATAAGCTCGTCTATAGTGTGCTGCTCTTCAATACTTTGTGTCTGTAAGAGCGGACTATAAATCCCAGTTCTGAGTGAAGTGGGATGATTAACATGAATTGGTGGTGAAAGCTGCACACAAGTCTGTAGTAACAGCCAATCTGTCGACAAGCTGCAAATCAGCGCCCACTCTGCTGTTCTTTCATGGTACATCTTTTCCACTAGAAGCTGTCGTTCTGCGTGATGGTGGATGTACACTGGGTCAACAAGCACCATCAGCTCGTGGAATCCTTCTTCTTTTATTAGCAGGCTAATCTTCTCCACTCTGGTACCATCAGAACAATGTGTGCTAACACGATAGCAAATGATAGAAAGTGAGACTGCCTGTTTGTCAGTCTCTGCTGGTTTCTCCTTGTGCTTTACGCTCATGTGTTCAAGCATGGAGCCATTAATTCCAACGTATTCAAGGTTAAAGCCACATGTTTTGTGATGCACGTTATCGTCGTTGTTTTGATGCGTAACGTATCACTAAGTTGAACTATAGTAGCCTTAAACAACACGTGTGCAGGAACGTTACTTGAATAATTATGTCAACAACTAGTACTTGAGTGCTACGACTCATCACTACTCCAAAGCCCGGGAAAACTAGATGGATGGTAACTTCTGAGTTGTGGTCAAAGACGGCACTGCAGGTTGTCCGGTATCTGGTCTAAAAAGACTTTTACATGCAAACACATCAAAATATATAATTGATCCAAACATGGTAAAAGAAATATTCTGACTTTACAGAGACCCTGGAATGTCACCGTGTGGTGTCATTATTTAGCCGCTGGGTCAAAAATGAAATAAAAAGACCCATATGAGTGTTATCATTATATTATCTTGGTAAATGTTTTGGGGTATGCACCTTGTGATTTAATTTGTTTTTCACAGTCTTTTCTGTTTTTACAAATGTTGTATATATTGCACATGGACATCATGGAAAATTTCTTGCCGTTATGTGAAAACCCAATAGATAACTTTAGATCGTATACATTTTATTTTTTAAACATAGTATTTAGTTCTCTTACTGATTAAGACCATATTCATTCATTACAAATGATTTTGTTGAACAGTCTATTTTTTTTCTTGACATTTTCTTTTAACCCTTTCAAAGAGCGACTTAGTATGAGCAGTGTTATGTCAGAGAAGAATCCCTTTTAATGTATTTTCAGCACATCCAATATCTTGAGTGTTTAATCTTCAAACTGCTCTTTTAAAAAATGTTGATGCCATATAACCACATCCTTTTTTGTAAGTGCGCTTTCAAGGATTAGTTTTGCCCAGCAGCTTTTTCAAAGCAGTAGTGACCTCTCTCCTTTATTCAGAGGTGTAAACAGATTCTGTCAAAACCTTTTTGCTGTAAATACTTTATGAAGACAAAGACTTCCCTGAAATCGCCTTTCATAGTAATCAGCCAAAGGAGACTGTGCTGCTCGTGTTCTTGACTGGTTGTCCTGGATTTAAGGAATCAAACAGGCTTCCTCACAGCCCATCCCCCACACCACTTTCAGAGCAGCAGGAAAAACGACGAAGGCGTGCTTTGCACCAGCTCCCTCCCCCACACGCTGCTCCAGCAGGCATCGCTGGGGCTTGTGGGATTAAGAATGGAACACGATGACAGACAAAAACAGTCCTCAGCACCTCCCTGCTCTGCTGTCTTTTATTCTGCCAGAGCATGAAAAGGCTGCTACGAGGCGTACAATAGACGCAGTGATAGTTCAACTCTATGTGAGAACAAGACAAGTGTGGGTGAACAGCTACACAAATCTTGATATTGTTCTTGAGAGATAATGTCAGCGTTGAAATTGTGTGCATTAAAAAAAAGTGGAACACAATGTGACATTTACTTAACTTCACAGGCGTATCGTGATGTTTATGGCTGACGGCCTCCATTATATTCCTGTCTGACTGTTATACTTGGATTACTGGCTTATGTATGGTACATAGCACTTCATGATTATTTGCATCTCATGTTGACTGGTTTCAATTTCCAACATGGCGATAGCATTTTTTTTAAGTGTTGAAGTCAACATATGGGCCATCCTCTTACAATTAATCTACCCTCTTCTGTCCGGGAACACTACTGTGTGGGCTTTTTCCTGTAGCTGATCTCAGCATCATATTCGCAGAGGGTGCTCTTATTCACCGTGTGGTAATAAAAGAGAAAGCAGCAGTAGGTCTTTTTATGCATCACGAGTCAGGCAGCTTCAGGGGACTCGAGTGAATCTGTGAGCCTGCTGTAAGCGACAGGCTGTAACAAAGCA
This sequence comes from Labrus bergylta, assembly GCF_963930695.1. NCBI lineage: Eukaryota > Metazoa > Chordata > Actinopteri > Labriformes > Labridae > Labrus > Labrus bergylta. The sequence goes on from NC_089197.1 coordinate 13,384,115, forward strand.
CCACTTCAAGAACCCCACTGTGCCTGTTCCTTTTGTACGACTTCAAACAATGATAATTACATCCACCAAACCCAGATTTGATTCAAAAGATTCATATTTTAGACAAATGCAACTCCACAGTGAATAATTGTGGCAGTTTTCTGGAGAAGAAAGTGATAACTGAGATGTTGTGGAGGCATTTCAACAACTTGATCTCAAAAGGGGTTGATAGCTTTGCAAAGAGTTTATCTTTTTAAACAGAATGAAGGTTTGTAAGCGCACACATAAAACACTACACCAAGAAAACATACCCTTTTGATACAATGTAGTTAAAGATACATTCAGCAACTTGAAATACACTGTACCTTGTCCACATTTACTTAAACATTGAGATATTGTAATTACTTAAGCCTACCGACCAACAACGGCATGACTCCATAATAACATGGAATAAGTAATTGCCTTTTGACAAAGACAATATAACAAAATTAAACACAACGTCCAACAAATTCACACAGCATCAAGAAAAGAAAGAACTTACTTTTTCGTTTTTCACCTTCTTCAATGTCTTGCATTCAGTATTTCCATTCTCCACTTCCTCTGGTTCAGTTTTTGTGGTCAATGCTGGTACTATCCCAACAGGTTCAAGTGCAATATTCCCCATTTGATTGGCATCTGCCAAGTCTGTTGATTGTGTGTTCTCAAAGGACGCGTTACGACTATTTCCCAAAGCAACTTGGGCTTGAGACACGACATCCTTTTCTGCAGCAGCTATCGCCACAACCGGGGCGCTTTCTGTTTTGTCCTTCTTACTTTTCCCAGTTCCCCCTTCTTTCTCTTTTTTCCCACCCAAAACACCTCTGGAGGCTTTGCCTCCTTTTTCCATGTTCTTTCCAGAGGTGGTGTTGTTGCCAGCGGCTCCTGCACCCGCTGCTGTGCCTGTTGGCTCCCCTTGAGTCCGTCCTGTATTTTCTTTTTTGCCCCCATCTCCTGCTGAAGCTTTGCTACTATTGTCTTTAGAGTTCTTACTGCGCTTGTATTTGGATTTGCTCTCCTTGCCTTGAGAGCCAGACACGGGACTAACAAACCGAATGTTGTCAGGCAACGCTGCCACTGCACTGGGTGGTGCCGCCATGCCGTCCTTGGTGCCAGACATCTCAAGTTTGTCCTTCTCTAAGTCAGCGTCAAGGTCGATAATCAGATTTCCAACACCGATATCCCACTCATCCCCGCTATCGTAAGTGTCCACCGCATTCGAGTCCACACCTTTCCCGCCTGCAGTGCCACCACTTAGGGACATTTTAGTGCCAACGGCCCAGGATTGCCTCAGTGAGGTCCGACACCCTCTCCGACGGTTGGGACTCAGGGGCAGGGGTTAGAGAATCCTCACGGTGTACTCGTTCCTGTCCCATTGAACCACATAGTGTCCTAGAAAGACAAAAACCAGTTGTGTTAGTCTAATAGTTTTAACATATAAATACTACTGCTCTGCCATCACAGAACACAGCATTTCACTGGGGACCAAACAAGAAAATCGTTTGATCATGAGCCAGTAATTCTCTGATGATCACTGCTCAAACCACTATGGTAATACCCACTGGTGTGACAGCACTGCTCCGAAACACTCCTTTCATAATCACTTCCCACAGTAGCCATGGTAACCATGGGAAATGTAGCTTAAATCCTGCTTTGACAGCCAAGGTGGCCCCACTGTTCTGAATGACTGGCTCCCTTTTCACGAGGCAACTGCTGATAGTGTCAGTGCTGATAAATAAGGAGTAGCTGGCCTCATACACCCCCACACGGTTAACAGAGCCGTGCCTTTTTCAACTCAAGCACACAATGGTAATCTTGCATTAACAGGGCAGCTTTAAAACATGAATGACCCAGTGTTTGCCTCAGGAGAACACCACTTGGTTGTATTTGCTTACACAGTACAGCTTAAAAGGTCACCGTGTTTCATATCTTTGAGCAAATTAAATCCAGGACAATTTCTTCAAAATAAAACTTAAAATTAAATCAGGGTCACTCAATTCATTTCACACTTTAGACCGAGTTATGCTCTCAGATTAGCATCTCTTCTTTTTATAAATGACTATAAATCTTATTGTCAGAATTGGTTGCTGAAAGAAACAGAAAAACATGAGCATCGGCTTGTTTATGGTTTGTTTTTCAAGAGATAGTGTCTCTTAAACATCACGTAAATGTTTTGAGTTCAAGGCTGCTCTGAAATTATTATGAGGAGTTGAAATGTAAAGCACAGAGATTCCCTTGAGAATAACTCATGCTTCATAAACACAGTTCGCCTTGGCAGCTGCATCAGTATCATTTCTTCTCTTCAGTCCTCGCCTTCAGCAACGGCAAATTACGTTGTCTATTTTAAACAACACAGCTAGCAGTGAGTTGATGTTGTTAAGGTCAAATCTTTTTTGTGGAGTCTTGCAAGGATGAAAATCAAGAACACACCATATTTGTAAGAGATACAATTGTATATTTTAAATATCTTTGTGTACTGACATGATTTATATAAAGATTTCATTTAATTTTATTCCACTTTACTAGAAGAATCAAGGATTGACATGGTTACAAAGGCAATAAATCAATCCACTAAATAATGTGCTTGGTACGAACACTACTAATATGAGGATGCACAAGTATATCCTAGAATCTTGGCTTATAGTCCCCTGAGAGCTCTCTCCATGTTGGTAAATAATTAACACCCGTGTTGTCCTCTTGTGATGTACATTGCGAAGGAGGAGGAAGCCTGAGCACAATGAATCTGTCGTGGTGGTTAGGGTGATGAGATCAATACCGCCTCAAACACACAAGAATTCAGATGATTGTCTTTGTGTTGCAGAGACTCACAAACAACAAACAAAACACAGTGGGGCCAGACAGAGATTTTTTTTAAATTGCGAGCATAGCTTAATTATTCTGATTAGTCGCCATTGTGTGTTTTCTTTTATGCTGCCTTAGAAGTGAGATAACTTTCAAGATGCTATCTGAAGTCTTTTCTGGTGAGGATAGCGTTTATTTTTTTTTGCTTTTATGACACAGGACAGCTGAAGAGAGACAAGAAATTATGGGAGGAGAGAACGGGGGATGACATGCAGCAAAAAGGGCCGAGGTCGGATTCGAACCCAAAGCCACTGCAAAGAGGACTAAAGACTCCATACATGGTGAGCCCATCGGCAACATAACCGCTAGGCTATTGCCGCCTCACCAGCATTTTTTCTTAATGAATTTAGGAAATTTAAGGCAAGCGCATTTTCAACTGATCATAATTTCCTGTTTGATGTATTTGTTTAATTAAACTGTAAAAAAAAAAAAAAAAAAAAAAAAAGAAGAAGGTTTAAATCAATATGCTAAAATGACTAGAATCCAAAAGCAAACTGCATTTAAGTTGCTCCCCATGTCTTTTATAATGTTTAACAGAGGGTGTTTTCCTAACAAATTGTGGGTGTTTCTGTTGAGCATGAGACTTTACGTCAGCCTTGCAAACAGTTGACTAGTTGGTTTGTTTACAACACACACAGAGCTGACGTCAATGGGCAAGAGGCCACGTGCTGATCCCTGTAGTAAAAACCTGTTGGGCGCAAGTTCTGAATGTGCTGTATAAATATCTAAAGAATGCTTCTACAACTTGAGTTATAATGCTGCATCACAATAAGGCCTTATCTAGAATACAGAGAAGCAGTCACCGTGTGCACCTCGTATCATTACTCAGCGCTCATTAGGACAACAGTCCAAAATGGCAGCTGGATCACATCGTGCACAGAGCTCCTGTTGATTCAGTTAAGGGGCCATTCATATCACCCCCAGCAGTGACGGCGGTAAAGCTGTTGAACAATCATTTGATCACCGAGCCTGCTTATTCCACACAGATGGCTCCCCAAAGGAACAACAGTCAGTGGCAGGTTTGGAGGGTGGAGAGATGCAGCTGTCCCTGTTTGACTAGGTAAACAGTTGTGAGGTCTAATTTGTCCAACACCTCCACAAAAGAATGGGTTGTAATTCTATCGCCGGTTGACCTACTGTACTGCCCTTAGCTGGAACTTGCAGTGCAAGCCCTTTTGAAAAAGCCCCACTGAGGAAATGTCCCAGCGAGTGCCCCGTTGAGCGAAAGGCATGCAGGCTGCGCAACTCCCAGAGTGCTTGTCCTTTTTTCACAGATCCAGTTTCATTCAGCAATCTATCACAGGGGCCACATAAGCAGGAATGAAAGTGCAGGAGCAGACAAGGGGAGGCAATTTCAGGTCGAATTGCAAGGGAACAAAACTAAATCAGAGCTGGCGTAAGGTTCACTTCTCAATAAAACTAAAAGAACAAATATTAGTTTTCTTTCTTATTACAAAAACATCGTCAAAGTGAAACAGTGACTGGTTGTTTTATTTCAGTGCAAGACAGGAGACTTAACTCACTGACAATCCAAACAGAAAACAAGCTTTAATGGTAAATTACTTCAGTCATTATGAAAATACATTTCCGTTGTGAGTTGTATAGTTTCTTGTAACACTATTTGTGAAGAAAATAAATGAAGAGTTACACTAAAACTGGAAAATTGGTTTCTTCCTGACATGGGATAATTTTCACTGCATGGTAACACCCATCTCTACTGCAGTAATTGGATCCATCTTCTTTTGGTCTTCCACTGGAAAAAGCTGTGGATAGTACTGGAGTACTATAGATGCCACAAAAAAAAAAAAAAATCAGGATGAGCATCCCATCTCAGTACCTTACTCTGTACTTTAAAGGTAACACCTCAACCGAGGTTCCTGGCAAACTGAGCTGAAACTAAAAGGTAAGGTTAACACTGCTGACAGCTGATTGGTCTGGGAAAACACAGCTAGCACGACTCGGGACTTCTCCTTTCAAAGAAGTCAAGCTAACATCAATAACAACCACAGCCCTAGGGTTTCCATTGAAAAAAGGTTTAAAACTATTGCAATCCACAAAAGCAAACCATAAAGTGCAGATATTCCTCGAGCTGGTTTCCAATGGAAGTGTCCAGCAGAAGTCACCACAGTGTGGAAGGCATAACTATGACGAATGGCTAAAAAAATGTAAATCCTGCCGACACCGATGGTATATCATCTTCAATGGAAACTGCCAAGCAGATTCATGCAGCACCTTGCAGTGGAGTGGAAATAAAGGTTTATATAGCCATGTTTCTGACCATTTATTTGACAAAGATGTTTTTGTATACGGAAGGCAAAAAGTTGAAAGATAATCTACAGGATCATTTTACTTCTACAAATACCTTAACATCACTGTGCCACAAAACATCTGCAAACTCTGCCAAAAATGATTCACTTCAATTATAGCAGGATGTGATGGATAACTTGTTTTAAGTCCTTTATGTCAGAGAGCAGAACAGGTAATTAGGGTTTCAATTGCACAGATAAAAAATAACGGCTGAGGCATAAATGAGATCTGCCCTCAAATTAGGCATGTGTCAACATGGAAATTTCACAGTATGATTACCTGGGCTAGCACAATCTCCCTGCATGATATTATCTCAATAATTACTCTGGTGAGATGATAATCTTCAAATATTATTAAAATGTAGCCACTTCAATGGCAGAAACACTGTGCTATTCCACATTTCTCTTTTCTCTTACAACACAGCTGTAAAAGAAAACCCTTCTTTTAGAACAATGAATGCATTGCTTTCCTGAGTTAAATGTTTATGTATTTTAATGCCACTGTGTGCAGGCCTTTGTTCATTGTCGTTCTTGCTGTTTGCAGTCATAATGATTATTGTCTCATTTCTGCTCCCAGTTCTCTAAATCTCAGTAAAACAGAAAAATGCCTCTCTGAAGGGACTCTAAATTTTCTTGCAGATTCAGAATATAGTGTGGCTTGTTATATTTCACAAAGGAGGTTTTAACACCTCTAAATTCTCCAACTACATACCCTGCATAGCTCAGGCTCTGTGTATCAAACAAGCACAGACTGGTTGCACAAGGCCAGGGTTATCCAGGAGCATTGGGGTTAGGCCAGCACCACACACAACTAAAACAATAAACCCAATGGCAAAAGCAAAGACAAGGGTTATTTGTTTTCTGTTAGCTTTATAACCTTGTAAATTTAGTGTGTTTGGGTTTGCTGACTCCAGTCAGACAAAATAAGAATGAAACCATGTCGACTTTCTGAGGATTAGCATTTTACAATCAAGATGAACATTTTTGTGATGGCATGATAGGGTTGTTTTTTCTACGCAGCACAAAGTCTCCCTTCAGACTCAACCAGTTCTTCTTCAAGCTGGAGTGCTCAAGGTTTGCCAAGACACAAAGAGAAACCTCCTGTAGACAAGTATGCAGAGATTGTGATTTCTTTAGCAGATTAAAAAGCAACCGCAAAACTAACATAAACAGTGGAAAACAAACATGAGCTGAACGTGCAGAATCTGGAATTGTGCATCCTTTTTTCTCTGCAGGTCATTTACAAGGCTACTCTCCACACAGAAAGCCCCACAGTAACCTCCGTCTAATAGGATTGTGTTCTTGAGCTGAACACCAAAATAGAAACGCGCCCAGCCAATCCAGGTGATGGGAATCAGGAGTCTGTGGGCCGGTCAGCATCTTCATCAGTAAATATGTCAACAACAAGAGCACACAGATCTCCAGTAAAATTCAACACCACTGTGTATGGATTCAAAACGGTGTCATTGGTGGTCTCTACACCTTATGAAAACATGTATTTATAATCTTTGGAACAAATTAATACATTTTTAACCTAATTTAAAAACGACATTGTGTCACTTTTAATTATCACATAGAATGGTTAACGCGTAATAATCCCACTGCCAAAGGGTATTTTCTTTTATCCACGACTGCAGAAGCTTTCTGGATCTCTTGTACTGGCAGCTGTATGACTCAAATCGACAGTAACTAAAGAAGTGTGAAATATGCAGATTGCTTTCTGGCTGATTAGGCCTTAATACCCACACTCTAGTGTGATACAGCAAAAAAAAAGAAAATCTCTCACTCCACACTGCCTCAAACTGCACCAATCTGTGCTTTTCCAGCAAAGGAGGTGTTGTGGAGAAACAGAAATACAGCAAAGAGTTGAAATCCTATAAAGATTCACAGCATGTGAAATGAGCAACATTTTTTATGATTACAAAGCCGGTTTATTACTACAACTGCACCATGTGGTCAGCTGGACTGACATTGAAAGTGAGTGATGACAGATTCATTAAGAGGAATCATAAAACTGTCTTCTTGACATTACTGCTACAACACCTCGTCAACTTGTCCGAGCATGAACGTTACATCCTTTACAAATCCAAGTCAAGCATATTCAGGTGTTTCCAAAATGTAGAGTGAGGTTAAAAAGCTCAATGTTTGGTTTGAAAAACAGCAACTCACTGCGGGCTAAAAGGCGATCGATAAGAGATGATCCTTTTTAAGTTCAAGAGTTGGGAAATTTATAGTGTTACAGCAGCAAAGAAGTTAGAACAAAAACTAAAAAAAGAAGATACGATAACAAATAGATATTTAGTTTAGAAATGACCAAAAAGACTATAAACATATATGAATTAAGCACAGTAATTTTAACATGATTCAAATCTGGGACTACAAAAAGTCATTCACATTTACTGTTTGTGGATTAGACAAGAACCTAAAGAAGACCATTTTGGATTTTATTGGTGTGTTTCCATTCAGTCAGTTATCATGCATGCGCATTTTATGTATATGCTGTTTAGATGTTAAATGAAAAGCACTAAGTCTACAAATGGTGAGCTGATATTATCATGCTTCTATAGCAAACACTGATACTCTTCATACAATACAACCAATGTCTTCATTGAAGCTAGTTATATTCGATTCTGCAATGGAGTGCACATGCATAGTAGACCAACACATTTCCTTATCAAAGCACTTTCTGCTTGGATAATATTTGGTTGTTTTGACTGAAAATGACTTTATAAAGGACAAAAGAAAAAGAAAACTGCTGCTCTGAGGCTGCGTGCTTCAGGTGGATACTGAGGGCTTCTCTCATTTAACTGAAGTTGTCCAAGGTCGGTGAGGCAATGTACCTTTTTTAAACATCAAATTTCAACAAAAAAAGTAATTGAAGGTGCTTTACATACAACATATCCAAGCCTATAAAAAGGCAGAGAAAAACAGATGATTTATTTTATTTTTGCATTGTAATTATGACAATGAAATGGATGTATGAATTACTACCTAATGAATTTATTGGATGATATACACCTGTAAAGGCTGTCAAAATAAATAAAAAGTTGGTATAAAAAAAAGAAAAACAGAAAAGAGGTTAGGAATATGATATGAAATCAATCTGCTCGTTTAGCGCTTGTTCAGTTTTAACACTGAAACTACTTCCTTCTTACTATTATCAACATCAGCAGTGCAAACATCTAATATAACTGATGTTATTCATGTTGCCTCGAACTCAAACAGCTAGCTATTATTTGGTGCAGTGGAAAGTGGAAAGCATTGCGAATGAAACATGCTGCAGAGAGCTCCACTATCTGTAATGTCCCGCCCATAAATTCACCGACTGAGGTGCAATGCTCACATCAAATCTGAAACTTCTCATGTCTTTGTTTCAGTACATTTGAAAGGCGTCGTCATCAATAAGCCTCACAACATTGAGTGAATCTTTTCAAAATGCTGGTAATCTTATTTCAGCGTCTTTAGCATACTGCCGGTGTGTTTGTTTGGATAAGAGAATAGAAAGGGAACAGAAGTAAGATGAGCAAATTAAAGTAGATTGTTACATAAAATGAGAAGAAGAGAATAAAGCATGATTCATTTATATACAAACCTCTTCCACCACCCAGGTACTGCGCCATTCTGTGGGAAACGCAGTAATCATTTTGAAAACAGAAAATGCTGCTGTGTATTGGTGCCCAAAAGCACTGACATAATTTTAAGAGACTGGAGATTGAAGTGATATGTATTCTTAATAAGAAAGACACATAATTACAGAAGTGAGCAAAGTGTTGGGGGGGGCGGCGCTAGTGAACATCATGAAGTGACATTTCTAATTGTGGAGAAATGGAGATAACTGCCAGCATATTTGCATATTTGTGAAGTTCAAGAACAGCCATTACAATTCACTACATCATTTTTAGGGCTAAACTATTTTTAACCCAACATGTATCTTTTAGCACTCAACAGTATTTCCAGCAAGGCAGCGTTCCTTCGATGGTTGTAAAAAAAAAGAAAAGATTGAAGTCATAACAAAGATTTGCTGTCAGGGTTTAAGTGGCTGACGGATAAAAATCAGCTCTGTGTGAATTGTAATGGAAATGAGCAAAATATCAGTTGAATTATTAGAAGTGAAGATGCATATTGTTCAATAAATCAAAGCTACATCAATTACTGTTTGATTTATGCTTGCAAACAAAATGACCTTCAATTCACTGATGCAGAACAGAAACACAAGTCCCTGTCACAAAGGACTCAATCCAACTTCAGTCTTAGCATTCTCATCAACTCTAACAAATGATCGTGGAAATGAGGGCTGCAAACTAACAATTATTTTCATTAACAATTAATCTGCTCATTATTTCCCCAATAAATCACTTCATCACTAAATGTCAACAACTTGTCAGAATTTTACCAAATTTCATATAGCTTATCTTTTTCCAACCAACACTGTAAAACCCAATGGCTCTTTGTGTACTCGACTTAATGACAAAGAAAAGCAACTAATCCTTACATCTTAGAAACGCCGACCTGCAAATATTTGTCTGAAGAATAGTTGAAATAATTATGTTTTCAAATAACCCCCCCCCCCCCCCCATCCATGAATAAATGTCTTGTAAAAGCTGCAAATCGCAGACAAACAAAAGGACAGAAAACTAGCATAATTTAGGCAAGCCCTCAAAGTGGTTATCAGTCTGAATTGTGAATTCAAGCCATACACGAGTACTAATAAATAATCAAATTGTGGCTTGTGTGTGGCAGCAGTGAGACACAGAGGAAGACAAGAACACTCCAACATTAACCAGAGTGTAAGGAAACCTCAATCTTAAATCTTGACAAGGTGCCAGATTGATTTTTCCGTTGCTCAGAGGACTCCAGCAGAAACCAGAGGCGCTCCATTAACATGCTCGGCCATTCCACTTCACCATGATTTCTGGATTACAAAAGCAAGTCTCTGTGATTCTCAAACACTTCTCATTATCTCTGCTCACTTCATTCTATAATTGAGACACTCTGTCTCAAAGCAAGTCGATATAGTAACTGCAGGGGCATCTGCTGCAGCATTACTGTTCGTATTTGTGGTCAGTTGTAGAGTATTCTCTCAGTGTATAATGAAAGCCTTCATTGAAAAAGAAAAACAACAACAATTAACATTTCACTGATTATCCATCTTTCTGGTCACATGCACTTTTTAAATGTCTTTATTAGATAGACAGGAGCCACAGGTCGGATTTGAACCTAGGTTGCCCGCTTGAGGATTGTAGCCTCTTTGCTTGGGGCACGTAAACTGACCACTAGGCCACCAGCACCCAATGGTGAAGTGCATCAAAAAAGAAATATTCCTGAGAAATGCTCATCTGTGTGCTGCCTTTCAATGCCATACAACCTTATCAAACTCAATCATGTGAACGGCATCATATTAAGCTGTCAATTCTACATTACAACTGCCAATTCTGACAATGTTTGGCCGACTTATTGATCAGTCATTTAACCTCTTTTGCGTTTCATTAGCCATGGGAAGTGGAGAGCAGGCTGTTGATGAACTTGCAAAGGTATAAACTGGTATCGTCTGCATAAAAATACATTCACAGATTTATTATCTGATTAGATTAGATTGATTTAGTAATATATCAAATAATAACTTCTGTGATATGGTGAGATATTTAAATTGAAAGTGGTATCTATAATGACTGTGAATATTCTAGTTTGAGAACAAGACCCATCATTCCAATATAGCAGCTTTACAATCAGACAATAAGCACAATCTTTGTTTAAAGAGAAGTCCACAAGAAAAAAAAAAAAAGATTCATCCTGACTTGAATGAGAAAGGATTGCTAATCTAGTACAACACTACAAAACATAGGAAGAACTTCAACATTAATCAAAACACTGAATAATTCAGAAGCAGCAGAAGTGTCAGTGGAGATGAGGGAACTCAAAGTGGTTTGTGTTGAATTTTGTGTTGACATCTACAAACCCTTCCACAGCCAGATGCTCTGAGTTTCTGTTAATAAATTAGGAAAAGCTAAAAAAATGTTGACTGGGCTTGACAATCTTTCTTACTTTGCTGTCAAATTATAGTGGTGAGAGCTCAGCACAAAAAGACCAACTGGCAAGATTGAGCTGATGCTTTTGGCAGCAGTCTAACAAGAGGGTTGAAAAATTTAAGTAGATAAAAGAATAATGCCATGTACACCCTCATGAACAGTAATTTTGACCTGATACACATTTGAACAGCAGCTTAAATTGCTGAGATGAGCTATTTCCAAGAACAGCTTCTACCGATTTTCCTATTTATTTATGTTTGATAGAACACGTGTCATATACAATCCAGATCATTTCTCATATTAGTTTGTTTGTGCTAGAAGGTGTAAAAAAGCAATCCATTGTATGATGCAAAACAAGTCAAGCACACATATTCTCATTAACTTCATTCATTAGAAACAAAAGTGACAACAAGATACTTTCTGAAGATGGCATACAGCAGGTGATGTTGATATGTGTGAAAAGTGGTACGCCTAATGTTTATAGTGTGAAACTAACACTGAGTGTTGTCAAAGACCACAGTAGTGATGAGTATACCAGAGAGATTTTCAGTAAACTTCATACCTTACCTCGGGAACTCAGTCCAGAAAAAAAACCTCACATATTACATGGATTTGTCAACTGTGCAGGAGTAGGACCAACTACTGCAAAACAGAAACCGTAGAATTTTATTACTTCACTCATATCTATCAATGTGTCTGGTCCTAGTAATTTAATGATATTTACTGGTGTGCCTACAGGCAGTCAGCCTTTGCCGTTTAAGTTCTCAGAAAGCTTTTGTTAAATGTTCATGTCCTCAACGCCTCATTGGCTTTTTCCTGGAAAGTCCTTAAGCGTTAGTCACTGTATCTTTTAAAATAAGCATGCCAGACTTGGGGTGAGCATACAGTGCTAAGTAAGGACTTGATTTGATTATATCAGACTCAGGAATCAGTGGCAGTGCTGGGGGGTTGGGCAGATCAGTAAACACGGCCAGCTCAAGCTCTTTAGAGGATAATCAGCGTGACCGTCGCGCCTGACTGACTCCAGTTAACACGACTAAAGTCAGGCTTCGAATCAAGATTATTAACTAATGCGAAGACAAGATTAGGATAAACCAATGATGCATGTCTCCTTTGTCATTCTCTGTCAGAAAATGCAACAGACACCACAAACACTTTGATGAAGTTTTATCGATTTGTCCCATTTTTAAAAATGATTTCATAATTTCTGCACCCATCTCACACATATTTACACTAAAGGATGGAACTACGTTTAACGTAAGAGAGAGAAGTTAAGGTGGAAATATTGTGCTTTCAAATCTCACCATTCAGATCGGATCGCAGATTTAAATAATGGATCAGATTGGCGAAAATATATGTATTTATAATATATCATTCTAGTCTTCAGCTAGCCATTACTCAAACTGTGAATTTGAACAGCACTACAGATCAAAAGCATCTCCATGTATCTTAATCATGTATCAAATCCTCAATTCTTGTCACTCATTACTCCAATTCCTATTATGATATAACAAGCAGTGAGATAAAGCTGAACTCCCTTTTTATTTTAAAAGTGCTTTAAAAAATCTGAGTACAACAGACTGTAATATAAAAGCTGAATCGTTTCAAACACAGTATTTGTTACCCTCTATCGTGAACTTCAACTTTACAAACAAAAAATATGAATCTTTCTGTGAATAACAAGCGATCTGTAATAAACAAAAACACTGTTTCTTTTAAATCTTGTAGAGCTTTGACAATGTTGAACATGTAACATACAAAGTTCATAAAGGGGATGTATGTGTATCTAAGTACTGGATGCACATACAGATCATGGTGTGCGAGTCAGGTTTAGGGACTACATTTTTAGTATCAGTGTAAAATAACTGTACTTCTTCAAAATCCCTGAGAAGAGTCTAAGTGAAAAGAGAACGTGTTAAGTAGTGTGTGCAGGCACCGTGAAGATCTGCTGTAAAACAGGATGACAATTTATTCTTAAAAAAAACCATTTTACCGAAGGTGTTTTGCAGAACTCCATGGTGCCTGCACACATTGCTTAACGCTGCCTTCTTTTCACTGAGACTCTTCACAGGGATTTAGCAGTGGTACAGTTATTTTACACCATGTTGATCAAATATGCATCCCAAACCGTGGGGGGCTATATCCAATGTATTGATGACACTAAAATTCTTATTGCAGCACATGAATTCAGGAAGGGAACAGACAAACAGGTGGAAAGAATTACTAAAAGAGGGCAAATCGTTACTTCCCTGAAGCACGGCAAAGCAGCAGCTCCACATGAGCACACAGTTAGAGCGCACACACAAAACGATGGCTCAGCTGATCTAGTCTCACCCAGCTGTAACACCTTTGTTAACACCTTAGAAGACGAAATAGAGGGGGATCACTTGGTCCACACATTATGGCCCTGCGACATTCAGGTTAAAAGGTGACACGTTGTTACATTAAAGCTTTTGTCCTCTACAAAGAATGTTAAACAGATAAGGAGCTGAATAAACATGTTGGGTACAGTGAGTCTGTTTTTAGACTAAAAAGCTCACTGACAAATTGGGAGAGAGAAGAGTTGTGAACAGACAGGGCCTGAGGCTGAAGAGCAGAAAGTCCCTTGTCCAACCCTGCTGTGTGTGTGTGTGTGTGTGTGTGTGTGTGTGTGTGTGTACTAGAATAGGAAAGACACCATTTCTTTGCGTCAGTCTTTTGTGTATTGTTTGTTAAATGCATTCCTGCTCATGCAGCTTGCCAGGCCGGTTTCTTACAGAAAACCGAAATACCCCACTTCAAACACAATACATTCACTCAAGCTAATGGTATCAACATGTACTTTCTCAAGACAATTCAAGATTTTAAGCTGTTGTAATCAATACTGAAAGTTCTACTCACCCACGCAAGTGCTGAAATTTGAATAAAATCTGTCAAAAAGTCAACAAAAGTAAACACTGGTCTAACTGCTCCTACAGAGAGTCAGGAGTCTTCACTCTGGGAGGACAACAGGACACTGCTGAGTGACTAATACACTGCACTACTGTTTGAACCATGGACAGTTGAGGTGTTGCCATGTGAATGTCTAACTAGAGAGAGGGCATGGACAACCATTAACCCTGAATTACTGCCTGCCTCTCCTCCAGCAGCTGCTTCACAAAGACCGAGTCAACAAGCTTGCCTTCAAACTAGCTTGTCACTCTCACATGGTAGCAGTCCAGAATCAATGCAGCACTGATCTGTTCCTGAGAGGCAGAGTGTCACATTCAAAGATTGATGGGTATCAGGAGTGAAGACCACAATTTATCAGTGTGCTGCTCGTTTTTGACAATGCAGAATCAATTATTATATGACTCATTTTAGGCAGATTACATAACATTCAAACTCTTCAACCCTAAGTAGCGTTACACCCCAATCAGACAAATCAGTTGATTTATATGGGGGTAAGGGGTTTTTGATGTGCCCTGGGCAACTTGCTTTTTGGTCATCCCGATTGCCTGGTTTGTGCGGTAGTGCTTTAAATGCCTTGAGTTGGGGAAAAAAACAAACTTAGAGCAGGATGCCCCATATTGCTGTGTTTTTCTCCCATTTTGGCTGCATTTGGAGTTGCGACCTTCCGATACGATGTGTTTCACGATACAGGGGTTACGATTCAATATGTATCAAGATACTTTACAACACTCAACATTATTTCCTGAAACATGAAAACTGGAGCAGAGAATACAGTTTGCTGTGTTACTAAATCAAAACTATTTACGGCAGATTTTCCTTTCCAATTTAATAGAATACACGGGTTTTCACAACACACACATTTTAAACTTCAACAAACTCCAATTCTCCAATACCACACTAACAAAAATATATAAGTCCTTGGCACCCAAAGTTCTGAACTTTCTCATTTTTAACTACCATTATGCACACAATGCTGGTACAAAAAAAAAAGGATGGCCGCTGCTCTCTTGCTCACGTCAGCTTGGGTCTAGCTGTTAAATTTAGTAATTCACCTTATTCATTGAAAAAATGAATTGATATGGGCAGCTGGGAAAATGGATATAGTATCATTTAAACAAACATCCCAATACTGTATTTTTTCTACAGCCCGACCACAATGGTGACATTTTCTTTTTTCTTTTTTTTTACATTTGTTGGAACCAATCATCATGGAGTATAACCTTACCTAGTTATGTTATCAACACTGTCGATACAAACTCTGTTTTTTCAATGATCATAAGTATAAAAAAAAAAAAAGTTTATATTTTCAGAAATAGATTATTGTGGGTTTTTTTTCCAGTTTGCTTTCGTAAGAATAAGCACTACTGTGAAGGAGTAGTTGTCGAAGGAATCTGCCATGTTACAATGCCATTCTTTTTCTACAGAAACCCAGCACGGTCAAACCATACACATGCTCTAGAGAAAACCTTTTTGAGTTTTCTAACACAATTTGCAGCCTCACTGCGAGATGCCACTTAACCCTAACCACTAGTCCTTTTAATCTAGCTCCTGAAATAAAAAAGGCTCTTACATCTGACAGTGACTGCTGACACTTAGTTACACTCTCAATCACTGTCGCCCTGCTGGAAAATGCATGTAAGACAGGGGAGGAGTGAGCATGCCACTGACAGAAAAACCTTTCCATTTTAGTTACACCCACCATAGCGATAAAACCACACTTGAGTATTATGAGGCATTCATATTTTTCCCGTTCTAATACTGAGTAATTGCTTGCTGGATGTTTGTGTAACCTTTTCACTACAGTTCACTCCCACTTTTCAGCTCACATTATCTCTCACCCACAGTTTTAGACCGAACAGAGTTCTCTATTTCACATGGTCCTACACTCTGCTGGAGAAAACATCCTTTTATTAAGTTGCAAAAATATCAACATAGAAGATTAAAATTTGAATATGACATGCCTGATCCA
This sequence comes from Labrus bergylta, assembly GCF_963930695.1. Classification (NCBI taxonomy): domain Eukaryota; kingdom Metazoa; phylum Chordata; class Actinopteri; order Labriformes; family Labridae; genus Labrus; species Labrus bergylta. Next base: position 13,400,224 of record NC_089197.1, read on the forward strand.
GACATCAGACAGGCTTGTTTACATATTTGCGGGCAAAACAAATGTTTGGCCATCCATCACAGAAAATGAAAAGGCTACATGTGCAGCCACCTGCAAAATCGCACATCAGCCAGGTCAGAGCTCAAATGCTCCGTCACCCTGAAAATTAAAAGAGCACAGGTTTGCTTGCTTTTTTTCTCAGGCTGTGCTGCGCTTGTGTAATCTTTTATCCTTTGGCCAACCATCTACCCGTTTCGTTGTGCCTTTCTTCTGCTTCACAATTGTCAATCTTCCTTTATAGTTCCTGTCATATTAAAATGCAAAGCAAACAGGTAGACTGACATACATCATGTTCTTCCTTTTATGGCAGTATCTTAATAGTACTAGTAAAAACCTAAGACATTCATTCCACTAACACTGAGACGAATATACATGTGCTCTTCTTCTGCCTACATGTAACATATTTAAATATAGTCTGATATATTCACAGCTTGGAGGATGTCTATATTTTACTTTACAACTTGTAACACTAAAGCTGAATTTATGTTTCTGTGTTGAGTTGTCCCTCTGCTCCTGCTGATGCCTACAGCGTAGAATCTGATTTATCGTTCTGCGTAGGATCAAACTAGTTGTTTGCGAGGCACCCCTTCCTCACTAGATGGATGTGTAGTGCATTATCCAGCCATGTTGGGCTTTTATTATAGAGCTAGAAGTCAGCTGATTGGCTTTACATTTATTTATTCTGTCTGTTAAACACAGAGCTGACTGTGGTTAAAAACTGTCTCTCGGTCGAGGTGGCTTTTTTCCTCAAGATTAAAAATACACATATGTCTAACATTACTGAAAAGGAGCATTATCTGGCATTACTTCAGCCAATTCCAAGTTGTCTTCTCTATCAACAAATATCCACCAGCAATGGAAAATGTAGGACAAGATGTCCAATTACAACACTTGTGGTCTCCTTGTGGGCCATATTGCGTCCGTAGCCCCGCATATAAACACCACAGCATCTCAACACTGAGGCATAAATCAGCCTTGAGCTGTTGAGTGAAACGTTACATGCCCATATTTTTCAAAACCAGTCGGGACAGTCCAATCCAATTATGTTAAAGCCACAAGATTGCTTCTGTGACTGTTTAGACAAATGTCCACAGCGGAGACGTTTGTATGTGCAGTAAGCATCATGTCAAAGCCAGAAGCGGAAACAGTGTTCACCGCCTGCAGCTACACAGTGTGATTAGTCCAGGGTGATTACAGGGGAGTTTTCTTCATAATGTATTTACCTGGTTTGGTCGCCTTATTTGGTTCATTAATATTTCAAACTGCATCTCATATTGAACATTATGTTTATGATTTTTCTCATTTTAAGTAATGAGTCTACTCAGTATCGTTTACTCTATCCAATAATCATTTTGTCAAAGAAATAAAGATACTCCAACAGTCCAAACTAGTGAGACCATTTGCTTGTTTTATATGGCATTTGGTAAAACGACATGCAGAACCAACAAACGTTTGGTCATTGGTTGAAAAAAAAGTTGTGGAATATCTGTCTGAAGATTCACTTGTTATAACTTCTCTCTAGCTTGTGTTTCACTCTCTAACTAGCGGGTTCGACAGGATCCATGTCCGGAGTGGAGCGTTCCTCTTCAGCGCAGTCACAAACAGCTGGACTCGCTGGTTCACAGTTTGATGGTTATGTGGGTCATTAGTTGGCTTTTTAATTGGACATTAAGTGTAAGCGTGATTGTTCGTTAGTTGCTATGTGTCAGCCCTGGGAATGACTTGGGACCTATCCAGGGTGTACCCTTATCTCCAATTTGATGACAGCTGGGATTTGCTCCAGCCTCCTGTGACTCCAAACGGGATATTAATGGATTGATGAATTTAACATTAACTTAAAGATGTTTAACAGTTGTCCACATGTAGTGGAGAATGACAGCAAGTGGCCGGTCATTGATGTCCAATCTCGAGGGGCCGGAATATGATTACCTGTTCTCCAATCCAAATCTGACTAGTTTATTAAAAAAAAATTCATTTAATGGGGATTTCCTTGAATTAATATTCAAGATGGGAACCATCCAAGAAGAGTTAAAGCAAAATGTATTAAGGCAAAAACATCCAACCAGTACTAGGCTCATGTATTTTAATAGATAGAGATTTCTTTTTCCTTTTATTTTCCTTTTAACTGCCTAATAAACTAGCCCCATGATATGAATATGTCATGGAGAATAAAACTTCTAAAGCCCATGATCGCGGTTAAGTCTTTATCCATGCTCAGTAAAAGGAACTGGACATGATCAGTGCAGGCAGGAATGACAACACTTCAGTGGTCTATAAACTGAGGCTGCTCTGGTGGGAGTATGTCTTAAACTAAAATGGATGTAAAATGTCTTTCTTCTTCCTTTCATCTGCTGCCATGTGTGCTCAGGCTGTGAGATGAAACAGGCCAGTAGAGCTCTGTTAACATTAACGCAGCTGTAGTGCAAAATAAAATAATTCACACTTTTTTTTTTTTTAAAGGGTATTGAAGTTTGAATACATAAGTTCATCTGTTTTCACTTTCAATTGTGGCAATTTTTTTTCATTTCTGGATGTTCTTCACTTTACCCTTCAAAATCACACAAACAGGGCATGTGTCATTGGATAGAGAAAGAAACCTGTTTCTTCTTTGATTGTTCAGACGACAGTGTGATTCTGTAGTTTGATAAGGGCAACCGGGAGAGAGCCTCAGAACCACCCACTCACTCACTGTCACCACGCTCAAGTATTGATGTTCTCTGAAGAATTCCCGCACGTCACATCTTCACAGGCCTTTTGTAGCTCGACAGTAAGCTTGAGTCAGATGTATCTTTATATAACACATGGCTTGACAGTTACAGTTGCCAGGTTGCCTTTGGAGACCATTTTTGAGACATTGCCAACAAAAGTAAGCCCTTAGGTTGCCATCTAATTTTTGAAATATATAATTGATAATATATATTTTGGGGGACTTAAGCATAACTGTATATCAGCTATTTTGTAGACCAGTAATTAAGGATGGACACATTCACTGCTAACACTATAGAGTTTAATTCAGTGAGGTTTCAGGCAGCCCAGGAGGTCATTTTCACTTTATCCTGTCTGAATTGATTTGAAATAACCAATATACTACCTAGAGCAGTCATTCTTTTGGCAGCCTAAAGCTAAAACTTGGGGCTTTGTTTTCATTACATTTGACAGTATGTTGATAACTGTCGATATAAGGTGAGTTAAAAAAAAAAAAAGGCAGCCATTTCTTTTGGCATACAAAAGATGATGCTGTGCTTGATTAGAGCTCACAACTTGGGAGAGAGGACGCTAGATTTATCTGCTTACTGTCAACACATTTTGTTATCAAACTGCAGAACAGCTGTTAAACATCTCAACAATGAGATACCAGATTCTGGACACAACATCCATCAACCATTTTTAGATGGATAATTGTCACGCTCAACTGAAAAGATCACCAGTGTCGGGAACAAGTGACGCGAGTGTGATAAACGAGGTCATGTAGCTTATGAATGAATGAATGAAGACAGCACTGAAGGCAATAGTGTGTCAAACACACTGATACTGGTTGACAGAGCTTCATTATTAAAACACAGAAATAAAAAGTCAATTCAGGATGGTTTTATTTATTTTTTCCTCTGTGCTTTCATTCTAAGAACACAGAGGAGCACAACCAGAGTCAAATGAGAAAGCATTTTGCAGCACTCAAGAGTGCACAGAGCCACAAAAGCTGACAATATCTTTATGGCTTGTGTGGGGGAGAGTTGAGTGTAACATGGGCTCACATCCCAGGAAAAGATGGATCACCACTCTGGCAAAGAAGCAACTGTGCAACAAGCATTCAGAGCGGGCCCCTTTCTGCTGTAATTGGAATTTCACTAGTGAGGAATCGAATCAATTCCATAAAAAATAAAAGGAGATTCTTTGACTCATAACACAACTGTATACGTTTACATGACAACAAACACATCTAGTCAGCCTTTCAACAAAATACAGACCATATAAAATAAATAAGGGAATGTTTCAACAGCAATCTAGTGGTTATGTTGTGTACCCCATATACAGTGGGTCCTTGTCACAGAGGCATTGGGTTCGAATCTGACATTGGCCCTTTGCTGCATGTCATCCCCCACTCGCTCCTCCCAACATTTTCCGCCTCACTTCAGCCATCCTATCTAATACAGCCATAAACGCACCCAAAAAAATAACATTAAAAATAGCAATCTACATGTTTAAATGATATCTGTGGCAAGCCAAGACACATTGATCTCCATTTGAACAGTAATCCTGCTGTTTTGAACCCACAGAAACCCAAACCTTGGAAAATACTGCTGACCACTCTTTTATTGAGATATCCACTGACTGAAAGTACTAAGTATCAATACGTTGATCAAAACGGCTGGCTCTGTGATCGGCATAACCCCAGACTCACAAGAGGTAACCTTTGAGGAGAGAATGAGGACCAAACCAAAAACAGTTCAGATCCTTGAAGGCAATCCTTTGCAGTGTTTTTAATAGACTCCGAAGCTCCTTAAGTGAGCGACGAGTGTTCTAGTGAATGGCTCTGAAGGTCCTTTGTTCCAGCAGCAGCCAGATATTTGAATTAACATTTTTAGTTGTGGCTCTGATTCATGGCTGTAAATGATGTCTCAAATGGTTTCACTGGTGTTTGTTATTTATTTACTTGATGTGTATTGTGATTGTACTGTCGATGTTTTTTGATGTGTGAACTGGCCAGGTAGCAAATGAGTTTCCCCGCTGGGAGCTAATAAATATTTCTAATCTGTTTCTGACTGCAAAAGTGGGCAAATAGCGTCTGAAAACGTTGAATCAGAAGCCTAGGTTTGCTTCCAAATTTGGTCGTATAGGTCATGCAAGGCGTTGTTCCACTTCATTGTTGAAAACAGAATTATCTGGTCTTACGGTTAGCCCATTGGTGCTCTTTGTTTGTGTTATTTTTGAAAAACCAAGCAACCAACCGCAAGGTAGATAGTCTCTCAGTACACACAGGCACATTCATGCTAAGGGCGTGTGAAAGGCTATGAGATATGCTTTTTCAGGTATGTTGAAACAGATTATTCTTGCTAAACTGCTAAAGGCTGTTTTATGATGAATTCCTATGGGTGTGAGTGAAATTAGCTGTGCACTCGGTGACGTTCCCAACTCCACTATTTCTGCAGCGTTAAGATATTTCTTGGGTGCATCTGAATCTGAAAACAGCAATGCCTTTCACACACTGCTGTGAGGCTAAACGCTGTATTTAAACCAGAGGGTTGTGTTCCTGTGTAAGACGAAGAGATGATCCGAATACAGTCCAGACCTTCCTCCCACAACAGCTCCAGACAACACTTCTCTCTCAGCAGATATTACACCAATATAACCCTATTTGACTGTCAAAACATGGATCTACCTGGATCTTTACAGTAAGCCTACTTCCTGACCAGTGTGCTATATCTTGTGATAAATAGTAGAAAATAAAGATGTTGCATTAAAGTTAGATTCATTCACTTGTTGACATATTATTGAAGTTACAATTAAATTCCATGAGCTTTATTGGCATGAATGTAACAATGATAACGTTATAATGACTTCAGCATACTGAGATATCTAGCTAGAAAAAAGATTATTGGACTCAAATGCCTTTAAGGATCTTTTTTTTTTTTTTTTTGTCTTATGGATCAATTCCTCTTTTTAAATGGCTTCCAGCTAAATGCAGTGCCAAATAGTGGGTGAAAAGACGTTGCATTGATTTGAAATTACATTTACTGACTACTAACTGGCAGTCTGGTCTTGTAAAGCCGTGCAGGATGTTGGAGCTTCCAGCCAGTGCTTAAACAAGCCCATCCCCCACCACTTAGGGTGGACCACTTCAAATAAATCTCAACCTTGGGGAAACGAAGTACGATGTTTTATACTACAAAGGTGCTCCATCTCATCTCAACACGTCTAATGACACTAACTGTATTATGAGGCTTAATATGGACTCCCCTCTGCACAAAGGGAATTAAGAAACGCATACACTTCCCATTTGGCAGGCATTTCTTATCTTCACCCAAGTAAAAACCCAGACTGTAAGTGCATGAGGGTATACACACTCAACCAAAGGTAAATGGCTTCATCAAAGTGATTTTAGAAGTAACTAAATTAATTAGAATTACCTTAAAGTATATTGGCTAAATCCTTTCTTACTTTGCCATCAGATGGTGTGCAGCCATGAGATGACAGGAGCCTTACAAAGCCAACATAATCCCCTTGTCCTGGACTAATCTGATGCCCCGGACCCTCAAAACAAACACTGTTAAATTCTCGTCTTCAACCCGGTTACTCCGATATGCAGCTTTAGTTGGAACAGATTCTAATAAGGTTAAAGGCTGAACTAAGAAATAAAAACCTCAATGATTATTGCACATCTTAAGGGGTTGACATTTCTTATTGTGCAACAGAAGCAGCTACACATACCAGGCCAATAAAGCTGATTCTGAAAGACATTTTTAATGTCAGTCACATACAGACACATCAGTCAATGGCACAATCAGTTGTTCCCATGCTATCCTGGTTTACAAAAGGTCACATCGCAGCTGTTTAGTTTTCACAAAATCAAATTGGTGAATAGGGAAATTCACAAAATGCTGTTGTTCTCCTGTTTACTTCATCCAAGCACACATCCCAGGCATCTATAAAATGTCATGTAAATTTGTGGAGCTTAGAGTCTTAAATTTCACTCCTCCTCCACGATTGATGGCTCTGTCAGATTGTAGAAAATGTGTCTGGCAAGCTACAACAAGGCTCCTAAAACCCTTACAATGATTAGAGGTAATCAGATGGAGAGGATCTGGCTTTTAAAAAACAAGTACTCAGCTGGATAGGAAGAAGTAGCAGCTCTGTGCTTCACAGTGAACTGAGTTTGAATTGTTAGAAAGAGATGGAACAGAAGATATAACACATTTGCTCTGAAGAAGTAGTGAAATTGTTAACAAGGACACCAGTGCTCCAACTATAATTATGCGTGCTTAATTATTTCAAGTCGGTGGAAATCATTGGCAATGAGAAATCCTCTGAGGCTGACAGTATTTTATTACTAAATCTTGTATTGATTTAAGAATGACAAGTGCATGAGAAGAAAACGTTCTGTATGAAATCAATGCCAAAAAGGCATAAATGAATCAATAACGGCTAAACACTATGGCAGCCTAAGTGAAAGGCTAGACTCTCTTAAAGAGAAATTATATTTGCTCTAGTAAAGTTGATGTTCTTGTTGCGCCATTGACCAAAATAGTCTTTTGTGGCTGGCTGAGTAGAATGATAAAATGTCCAATATACTGGGGATATGCATAACACCTACGCCCAACATTTATTTTTGTGTTCTTGAGTGCTGAATGTGTGAACTCTGTTGACATTGCTTGCCATGCAAGACCTAGAATCATCAACAATAACAAAGGCCATCCTCAATGGCTGACAAGGTTACACTAAAGCTACACTTCAACCAACCAACTGCTTTGCCAGCTGACCTTCACAACAAAGTGCTTAAGCCTTGTTCATTTGCACTGAACTCCTGAAAAAAACTCCTGAACTTTTCAGTGTGAGCTGCATGCGTAAATGCAAAAAGCCAGATTTTCACTCTGCCTTCTTCTGCCAAGCGCCCCTTGTATTTTTTTTCAGCAGAAAATCAGCTGATGTGAAAGCGCAGAAGGATATAATCAGGAGAATTCAAATCAAGCGAGGGGAAGGGGATGATGACGTTTATTCCCTTCATGATGCATAGACTGCATGCACACGACCGTTACGATCGCCGTGTAAACAATTTAACGGCAACATTATTGTTTCTGTTTGCCAGTATTTTCTTCTCCGCTCTTTTGTGATTCTGCAAAAAGCATTGATGTAAAGGCAAATATTTTCATTATAGTGTCGACTCCGTTGCTTCGTCCTCCACTTCTGAGGCGTTCTTTTTACGCCGCGTCTTGCCTCGGGAGACCCCACGCCCCCTCGAGTCCGACAGGGATAGTCCCCAGCTGTGAGGTGCATGTGTGAACAACCAGATTTGGAGGAATTCAGTGGGCAGTCATCCTGAAATTATCTACATATGTTCAGGAGTGCAATTGTGCAAACAGCTTAAGTGTTTACAAATCCACAGGTCTTCTGCAGGATAAGTGGGTTGTGCTCTTAGAACTTCCAACATCCAAATAACGGCACAAGTGTTCAGTGCAAATCAGACATGATTACAGTATAACACACCAACACAAAGCGGATTAACAGTACAGTGAAGTCTTTTTTTTTATTGTGTGATTCCAAGTAATATCTAAATGCCTGCATTAAGAAGCTCCAGCCCAGAGTTACTGCCACACCCGGACAATGGATCTGCCAAACTTATATTTAAAACTTAACTGCAGCATTAGTCAGGGATGCCTGAGGCTCTTCAGGAACGAGTCAAATGATTCACTGCCAAATATTCAAGGTTTATTTTTGTGGACTGGTGCACTTATCTGAACAGATAGCAGCGGAAAGAAGGACATTAAACAAAAACACTTGTTTCTAATGTACCAAATTAGACATCCTTGAGAGATGATTGTGCTCTAAAGGCTGATTATTACCAATTTTCTATACTGATGATCACTATTTTTGATGTTTAAAAAGCCCAATTCTATCTTAATGGTGATTGTTTTTTGGACATCAGAGGCTTCCTGGTCTCCTGTCCAGATGTATTAACCACTAGCATATAGGGGGCTTTTGCTGTATGCAAGGTTACCAGTCACTAAGAGCGCAAGAGGCGGAACTCATCTGCTGTAATACAACTCTAGAACTCGTCTGCTGTTTTCTGATAACAATTAAGCTTTTTTTTTTTTACTAATCTCTATGATTCTCCTTAATCTCTATAAACATACTTTGCATTTGAGTGCACGTAACATTTATGTTGAAGACAATTTCTCTCCAGTGTCTTATGTTGCTACACCAACTGCAAGTAATTACCATTGAACGGAGAAGGAGGTCTTGGTCCCGATAGCCTTAAATGCTTATCCCAATTACAGCAGGTTACACCGTAAGCCTAGAAAATATTGCTAGGGGGCTACATCATACAGCTACGATAGTATTATTATCGATGATAATTATTTTTACCCAAAAAACGCCATTGTAAGAAGCTGATGGCCTAGCAGTTAGGTTAGCCCCCATATACAAAGGCTTATGGTCCTCCAGGCAGGGTTCAAGTGTGAACTGCGGGCTCCTTTCCCACATGTCATTCCCCACTCTCCGTCCCTGACTTCCTACTCTTTCCAATGTCCATGTTGAGAAATTATAAAATTCTGTAATTGGGGCTTTTTAATCGGAGCACAGTATTGGTTTGCAGACTACTTGGAAAGTCTTTAATGTGGTGTTGTCATACTCTCCGGAGTAGCACAGACCACAGGGTTAGCCCATAGTGGTCTTGTAAAAAACAATTCCTCTTTAATTGAATGACTCACTTTACTGCGCTGAGACAGCCCCAACACAATGAGCCAACGAAAACAAATTGGAGAGAAGGTTCCTTCATTTTTTTTTTTTTGTTAGAAAGCCCTAACTACACGTTTTATTAGACCACTATCCCTCATTTGTTTTTTAATACATTCTCCCCTAAGGTTTCACAGGAGATGACTTTGCTCTGCCACACATAACTTGTTAAAAGCAAAGGTCTAAGTTATTCTTACAGTGGCACCAAAAAAAAAAGGGGGAAGTGAAAAGGAGGTTTCAAACAGTCTTGACTAGCACCACATAGATTCATAGAAGTGACACGTTATTGAGAAACTTTTTTTTTCCTGTCTTCCTACAGATACTCAAAAACACCTTCACAGGTGACCCCTGGGGGAGGGGGGGGGGTCCCCGGGACACAGCTTGGGAAACACTACGCCTCACTGGTGGAATCTCAACTCCTTTATAAACTAATTTTACAATGAAATTCATGAACTGACATTCAACTTTTAAAAAGGGTCAAAATGATAAATGCAGGCAGGTGAGGGTTTAATGCCTCATGTGTAATACTGAAAGACACTTCATTTACCCTCCTCGGGTCAGAACTAATACTGAAGATTAACATTGTTTGTTGGTGTCGGTGCTTCAACAAAGCTCAGAAGTAAGTTTCCACTTTTACACTGCACCTTGGTTGAACTTCAAGCAGCTAACAGAGCTGGTGTAATGAGCTAATGTGACTAGTACGCTAGCTGGCAGAGTGAAACAATGAGCTCAGAGTGCAGTCAGCCTTGGCTAGCTTTGCTGCTGCATGCTGTGTTGGCTATATGGTGTGAAGCTAGCCAGCTCTACTCGCACGCAAGGCTAACGTTAAATGGCTAAGGAGTCGGTAGCACCATCAACAATGAGAGAGAGTGAGAGGGGGGAAAAAAAGAGGAAAAAAAACAACATAGTAACTTACCGACTTAACTAGCCACTCCTATTCCAAACACCGCTCCGTCCATGGTGGTGTGCACTCCATAAAAGAAAGAACTAATCAGAGCAATGGGCTTGATTTACAATAATAAAAAATAAAAAAACCTCTATGAAAATGTGAAGCACCAGAAACCAGTGGCAGAAGCACTCCCCCAAGACATCCAACACAAGAGAGGAGGGGAGGCCAGCGATTCACTGGACTTCTGCCATCACACTTGGAGATAACCGTCCACATCGAAAACAACCCAGTCCGGAGGGCATTTTTTTTTTTTTTAAATCGGTGCCGTCTCAAGCCCGACACAAGTCCATTCCCTTCCCGCGGTCTTCCCGACAATTAATCCCACTGCGAGTCGCGTACCATCCAGGTTAATTCCTCCGTAATTCACCGTTTCTTTGGATGAGCACCGCGGTGGGTTCTTCGTGTGGGAACTGATACAATGTAGCCAACCAGCAGCAGTGGGGAGCGGGAAGGAAATCCAGGATGAGGCGTTCTAGTCGGATTGAACTGTCACAGTCCACGGAGCCCGGGCTTAAAGACACGGAACTGGATTAACCGCACTACACGGATCGTGATTTAGTGTGTTGTTTTTTGTTTTTTTTTTCATCGAGGACGAGGAGAATCAACCAGCTTTGTCTTTGTGGCTATTTTAACCACCCGTTATTCTGCAAAGCGAATCCCTCTATAGCAAATATAAAGGCTATGTAGCCTAAATTATATAGCTAATATATTACACATAGCCATATGCCTACACACACAGAGTTTACAAGGTGTTTAATTTCTGCACAATTGTATGTATGCAGCCTATAAGGAAAACAATTACATTGTGCATTTCTGTTTGAGGTGCAGAAAATGAGAGTAAGACTTTAGCGTCCGATCCTCCTGCTGTTTATGCAACAATTTAAGAAGTTGGACACAAAGTAAAAGTAGGAATACAATTCTCAAATGTGAAATTACACTGTTTCTGTAACGGGGCAAGTAGGTCAAAATTAGTATTTACTGCTATAGTATTGAATATAATCAGGCTACATTAATAAATCACTGGGTCTGTTTTTATGATGCCTTGAACTTTAAAAGAGGTTAGTTACAATTATAGTATAACAGTGAACCTTGTTTTTTAAAGGAGGAACAAATGGTTATTGGTACAGATCATTAAAATGACCGGTTCAAAACCAGTTTTGGGTTGACGTTTTTATTTGTTAAAAATACATGTTGGTTATCCATTAATAAATTCTAACGGTTTCTCCGTTTTTAATTAGCCATCTGGTCTGCAGATATAAACTTGAATGAGCCATAAAATTAATGATTTTTTTTAAAACACCAATCCAAGTCTGCTGTTGTAAATAACATTTTAATGAGTGAATGTTGATCCTGTGGTTGATCAGTGTGTTGAAGTGGTCTTTATTCATTAGAGTGGTATTTTTTTTATTTTTTTAACAGAGCAAGTGTAAGCAAGAGGAAGAAAAACACAGGCCAAAGGAATATATTCAAACCTAGCAACTCAAACATTGTCCATGGCTATATATTACTAATAAAGCTGTTATGCAGCTCAGATACACAAAGTGTGCAATAAGAAATGAGTGTCATTACAGTTGACTAATGTATACAATCAATTAAGCATAATCTGTTACACACTGTGATTGCTTTTTATTTAGAGAGTGGATTGTATGTACACAACAAAGTGCATTTCAAATAGAAAATCATATCGTCTGCATATAACGTGTTTTTGCCAGTGCAAAACGCCTCTTTAAACATACTTGAACACAATATAAGACTGTAAGTCCTTTTGTTAGGCACAAGACAAAATAAAAAGGTAAAATCTTGATCTTTATCATTCAGTGTGAATTGAAATTGTCACCTTTGTGACTTTCAAATCCATGTTTTAATTGAACTGAGCTGGGTATGAACAAACAACCAAGAGGGAACTTCTCACTGAGACAGAAAATAAAATGATTCCAACAATATAACCCTCTCGGATACGTTTGGGTTCCGACCCTCACAGCTCCATGGATAACCTTTCATGTTTACCAGCTTCAAACACCACGAAGGCTTTAAGTCGTTGTCTCTCAGCGCTGGTTTCCCAGGCAACAAGAATATGATAATGTTGCCTTTGACATGACAGAAGGAATCATCTCGCTAACAAACAGAGACAACAGGCACAGGGAGGGCCGGGGGAGAAGCAAGGGGAGGGGGCTGAATTAATGGACTCATTTTCACACAGAGGGAAAAGCAGCAGCAGCAGCAGGAGCAGCAGCTACTCACCATCCTCCATCCCATACTCCATCTTCCTCTATTGCCTCCAATGCATTCCTGCTGGCAGGCAAACTCATGCCCTCCCATGGGAGCAGCCAGCCTCCATTGAGAAGCTAAATAACAGTCAGTGGCGAGTGGGGGACTGCAGGGGACACATTTCTGTTGACGACTATCCTTCGAGGCTCCAAACCAAGTGCTCCATAGCTGCTGAGTGTCGCACCAACCCAAAGCTGAAATGAACAAGCTGTGTGGACTCCATGTGTTTTCCATCAGCGAAAAGGGCTAATCAGCCAGCCATGTGGAATCACAGAGAGGCTGGCTCCATTTGTGTGATCATCTTTCCATTACTCTATAAAAAAAAACTGTAAAACCTTGAAACCCATATTAATAGACATGTTGTTTAGCACATGTTCAAATGAAAGGTTTCTGTCAACTGATAGCATTGTAGCATATTTAAAAAAGGCAGTAACATAGAGAAGAAGTCATGTAAATAACATCAGTAAAAATCGAAGGTTAAGCTACGTAATAGGTTCAAGTGAGTAACTTTAATAATAGATTCCAATGATTCATCAAATAGTTTTAACCATTACCCCCATTCATTTCCATTCTCTATGTTAAAGACTGCTGTTCAACTTGTCGTTTTTAAATGTGTGTTCCATTAGAAGCCAGACACGCTGGTCCTTCTGTTGATCCATCTGCTAGTGTAAACCAAACAATGTCTCACTTTTTGATTGGATTGCAACAAAATGAGTAAAGTAATTAAGTTAGTAGATTTAGTAAAGTCACTAATGGTCCAAGTAAGTCAGAGTCGCTAGAGATCCACTTACAATCTTAATATATTTGGACCCTTATTGGATTAAAGTTTGGTTTACTATTGGATGGATTCCCATGACCCTTACGGTGCAAACGTTCATGCCCCATCATGATGTATCTTTATAATGTTGGTGATCCACTGAGCTTTTACTCAAAAATCTTTCAGGCTTCTTTTGATTAAGTCCTCCTCAACTCTAAAACTTTAATCAAATGCCAAATAATACCAAATCTTCAAGACAAATGCATTCTCATCAGACTCAGTTGTACTTTGTGTTCAATGCCAAATAGATTTTTTTTTTTAGCTAAGTTAAATTTAGAGTTAACATGTTTAGAATACACCTGATTACCATCAGTGTAAGCATTTAACTAGATGCATGCTGATGTTAGCATGCAGCTAAGCCTCACTTGCTTAGCAGTAGACTATGACTTTTTGTAAGAACAAAAAGTCAAAATAACATAAAATTCAAAAGTTAGTTTTACTTCAAGTCTATGAAAATGTTCTGTTAACTCAATATTATACGTTGATGTCACCTCAACTAATTGAAAGTTTTCAGACTTTGAAAAGTGATTCATATTAACGTAAAAATGGCAGTCTCCTTCGAACCCTCCTATATATATATATATCTTTTTTTCTCTCTGTCTCTCTATTGTCCTTTGTCTTGCATTAATAAAAAAAAAAGACGAGACCTCCACCTCACCCGTAGTGATGAACGTATAAGATTGATGAGGCAGCAAGGATATCTTCCAATACAGTTTAATTCATGGATACACCACCACAAATCATTATCACCCTTTCTTAAATAAAACTTCAAAACTAAAAGTGGTACTAAATATGGATAGAGAAATACACCCCCGTCCTAAATCGTGTGGTAGTAATTATCCAATGGCTGGTGAAACATGATGCTCTGAACAGACTTTTCCTGCCAATCTCTCGATCTTTTCTCGCGTGCGAGATCGACCGAACCCGCCTTGTTCTCCTCCCACTCTTTGACTCCCGTCAAAAGCCGTAAAGAGAGCAGAAAAAACAGCAAAATACAAAAGCAAACATTGATGATTTATTGCCGATTTTGTGTGTACATTTTGGCCACAAAGAGACGAATGCAATCAAATCAACTTTGTTGCTAGTCATTGTCATATCCAAGACTTAAATCACCATTTAACTAATAACCTTGCATTTAAAGGGTATTTGTTTGTGTTTGTGAATGTTTGGTAGTTTTGAGGAAGTCAGAAGTTGTTTTACCTTGATAAACTGAAGAAGCTGGTCATGAGGCAGGATACTGCTCTCCACTGTGGCGGAGCCGGCTCTTTGTCCAGCATGAAGAACTCCACACTCCGTACACTTCCCTGTCAAAGGCAGTTCAAACAGAATGATTACAGACAAAACCAGCTTAAAATGCAGTTGGAAAAACATCAGTGATAAACGTATAAAACGGACGAGGCAGCAAAGATATATTCCAATACAGTTTAATCTCTCTGTCTTAAATATAACTTGGTGGTACTAAATATGGATAGAGAAATTTATCACCATTCTAATTCGTGCCAATATAACTTGGCATAGTGAAAGTAACGTAAAACAAAGTTGCTTTATAAGGTTAAACATAACATTAGTATCTCATAATGAGTTCACCTGTAACATCACACACGTTTTAATTTATTTGTTTGAATCTTAGACACACCCTCAAAGGCTGAAAGTGAAAGTCTGCAGTTGTATTTCTTGTGCAGGTCCAGGAGCTGATGGAGGTAGGACACCAGGAACTTGAGATTCTCCAGCTCTTTGGAATCATAATTAACCTCCCTTAAAAAGAACAAAATTAAAACATAGGTCAGGGTAGGCTATCGGCTGCCAATTATAAAGACAACAAAAGAAAGGCTCAAATACTTGTCCAGATGTGTATCGCAGCTTGAGGTGAGAGCAGAGAACTTACCTAAATGAGATACTCACTTAAATGTCTTCTCACTATGCGAGTATTAAATATTACTCACTGCTCCATTTCTTCACTGTTGGTATGACAGTGACACTGGAAACTTTGTCAATTCAACACCATGGCACAAATGATATTCACTCACCACATTGAATGATGTTCTTATGTTTTACTTTTACTAGTTACCAAGTTCGCTTGACATAAGGGTTTGTTATATTGAAAGCAATAAGAAAAAACCCCACACAATATATAAATATATATTTACAGCGTAGGCAAATTAGTACGCCTATCTAAAGAAAATAATAACGTTCATTCGTGATAGAAACTCATCTCATGCAGAGGTGTTTGATTTGGCTGTTAATATGGTCTTCAAGTTTTACTGTTGGCCATTTAGCCAACAGTTTGTTGTCATCAATAGGTAGCAGCACCAGCACTTTCTGTCCAGGGTCGAATGATCGCTGCCAGGCTGACTTGTTGTACCAGGACTTGGGTTGCTGGGCGTCCGCCATGTGCAATTGGGCCACCCGTTTCCATTTTTGCATGCCGCTCTCTCATCTGGATCCCTGATCTCTCTCAACAGTGCCAACAGCCCTCGAACTTAATGTCCATACAAAAGTCTCTGTATGCAAAGATGACGTAGGGCAGCCATTTATCCCAGTGTCATTTACAAACTTCCGGAGCATCTGTTTCAGGGTCTGGTTAAAGCGCCCTGTTAGCCCATCCGTTTGAGCATAATATGGTGTGGTCCTGAGGCTCCTGATACACTGTAACTGGTACACCTGTTTCAGCAGAGTAGACATAAAGTTAGTTCCCTGATCAGTTAATATTTCACAAGGGAAGCCCACCCTTGAAAATAACTGTACCAAACAGAAAGCAACTGCTTTTGCCTTTCTAAACTGGATTTTAGTGGAACGACTTTTGGATACTTGGTAGCATAGTCTGTTATAACCAGCATATAACAGTTTCCTGCTTTGCATTTCTCTACAGGACCAACAATGTCCATCCCAAGGCGCTCAAATGGGGAGCCAATAATGGGTAGTGGTTGAAGTGGAGCTCTGGGGGGTGTTTTAGCATATGTTATTTGACACTGAGGGGAAACTGAGCAACATTTCTGCACAGGCCAGGTCAGTGGAAATGGTTTTTAATGAGAGCCATGGTTTTGTGTTTGCCCCGGTGGCAAGCTCAGGGAACGGAGTGTCTCAAGGCAAGTATGGTGTTTCTAGTTGCTTGGGAAACCACTAGCTGCAACACTGACTCTTGTTGATGATAGAGGATGCCATTTGCAGGATATACTCATCACTTGCGATGTCCAACTCAGCCTCCGGCTCTTTCTCCTTTGACTCCTGGAAAAGAGACTAAAGATGGATCAGTTATCTGCATATCACTTATATATATCATAACCTTTTGGAATTTCTCCTGCCTTCTTTGTCTGCGGGGTTCCCGAGACTTCCCAGGTGTTGTCTCCAACTCCTCATTGAAAAAATGCAGGGCACTGAGAATTGCGGAGGGCTCATTGGATTCCTTGGCCTGCATTCTGGTTACTGCAGCGTTACACTTTCTGCTTTGTTTTGGCTCCAACAAATCATAAAGAACTGGTAGGTCTGTTTCTAGAACAGCATCAAAAGGCAGATTATCAGCAACCCCAATGTTCAAAAGGTAAGTTTGACCTTCTACCGTACATGTCAGTTGTTGGATAAAGCTTCTCGTCTCCATAAACACAACAGATAGGGATGGTGTCACTGTTGCTGAAAATGTTGGGTGGTACAAACGTCCAGTGTCTAATCACTCCCAGAGTCGAGAAAGGCCCTAAGAGTGGTTCCAATAACTTCAATATTTTTTTATTTTAACAGAACAGTCATTTTTAAGCTCATTTTCAATGTGAGTACGTGGTACAAAGCACATTTGTGTCATCTTGGCTGAGTTTTTCGGGCACATAATGATAAATATTTTTATACAGATACAGATATTTATAAGTGCAACAACATAAAGGTAGAGCTACAGAAAACAGAACATATATCACAATCATATATTAAAAGCTTGTTTGAAGAGGTGATTTTGATCAGTGATTTGAAAGTAGGAGGGTCAGTGCAGTGTTGAATGTATGTGGGGAGTGAGTTCCAGAGGGAGGGGGCCACTATAGATAAGGCTCTGTCCCCCCAGGTTCTGTGTTTGGTTCCAAGTGGGGGAGATAGGAGTGTTTAGTTAAACATGGGTTTAGTAGTAAATTAGTTGTTTACTGTCCAAATCTGTTTAATGTAATCTAGCAGTAAAACTCAGTTTCCTCTTGGGGCGGCAGAAGCTCAGTCTGTATATGTGGAACTGGGTGTCGCCAGTTTATGTCCCGGTATGGAAATTGGTCTGGTTACAGGAAAAGTGCAAGTTCACTCCCTGAGCACTGTTGACGTGCCCTTAAGCAAGGACCAAACCCCCAACTGTGCAGCCCCTCACTCTTACATCTCTACATAAGTGCATATCCATAGGATTGTGTTTGTGCAAATGTCATTTTGTTTTCCTGGCCTATGGGTGTGTAGCATGTTCAATAACAAAGTAAAAAAACTGAATTTCCCCTCAGGGATCAATAAAGTATGTCTTCTTCTTCTTCACAGAACATCCTTATTGGAAAGTAATGGAAAAAAACGAAACGATTTTGGAAACAACCTGCGTCTACATGTCTTTATTCACCCTCCACCATTTAATTTAAGTATCCCAATTCTGAGTTTTTAAATTTGCAAGTGAAGAAAAGTATTATGTTCCATGCAAACTTCATAAATAACTTTCGATAACCTCTCAGAATGATGATGTTTAGTAAATGTCTGAAATCAAAACCTATGACTCATTATTGATTTAAGCATTGAGTGAGCATCATATACAGAGTAATGACGTGATGAATGAGGGAGTTATTCTGAATATCTATACTCCAGTTAGGGGATATTCAGATGGACAGTTAGAGGTGTTTTATGTTTGTGTCTTTACCCTGTAGTTTGTTTGTCTGGTGAAAGCAATGCAACCACCATCTGAGCTATCCGCCATTAGTGCTTAATGGTTGGGAGTCATGCAACACACATTAAGCTTCAGAGAAATGCTTTTTCTTTAACATGAGACTGGATAAGAGCCAAGAAATGGATCAATAATGAACAGTACAGTCAATACAACTGCACATATTTAGCTAAGGAGATTATCCTAAAGCCAAGTCCTAAGACAGCTGTGGTTCTTAGACCACCACTCAGGGCAAACACATGACATGAATACTTCACAACAAGGCAAAATCAAAGGAAGAGAAAAAAACCAGGGGATTTACAAATTGTTAATGTCAATGTAATTTCTCCCTTCAACATGATTTATTTCCCATGTCAGACAAAAACTAGATCAAGAATGAAAGCGAAGGCATTTTTTTTGACTCCATGTTCTAAATTTTTATGAGACATCCAATTTGGGACTAACTGGGTTTTTGACCCAGTTAGTCAAACAGAAATAATTCCAGTCATGAGACATTTGCAAAACATATCTTGAATGTAGCTTATCAGGAAAGAAAGATGCATTATCTATATGACGATTTAATCTTGCACCCTTTCCTTTGCTTTCCTCCATATTTCAACAGTTTATGAAATATCTAACCATCTGTCACATTATTACATTTCAACAGTCTCAAGAATAAGAACAGGTTTTGTAAGCCTGTGGCAAAAAATGGGTTTGCATCTATCGTCTATCATATGGCAATATGCAATATGCTAATGGTTAATCCAGAGTAATCATGTTATGGATCTGTTACAGTGCTTGCTTCCTAAGAAAACAAAAGCCTAGAAGGGACTATTTTACATATTCAAGAGACTAAAGCTTGACAAATCACTGTGTTCACAGATTTAGCCCTCGTGACAGGAGTTGCCTTGAAGACAGACTCTCGTCTGATGTCTTGTGTGTGTTGTCATGTGTGTTAAAAAGCTCAGAGAGGCTGTGAAAACAAACTGGTTGGGGGGCTTTCTGTGGACAGTCATTATACAAGAACTCACCAGAGGCTCTTTTGCCTTCACTTCACTGGGTGATTCTAGGGTTTTCTTTTGGGGAAATTTGACATGATAATAACTTAAACACCCTCTAATACATCTGTGTTGTTACAGCAACTGCCCCATTCATTAAGGCCGAAAGGTCAGGGACTAAATTGATCCCTTATCAGTAGATCTTTAGAAATGGCAGCGGGTGAAAGCCATTTGTGATGGGAAATCCATTTTTAATTGAATTTATGCATCTGTTCTCCTTTCGAGGACTCCAAAACCTTTTGTTGTCGAGCCAGAAACCTTAAGTCAAGTCAGTTTGGTCTTGTTACTGTGCAGATTTATTGATATTTGCACACTAGAGATGCCTTTGATCAATTTATTTGTTGGAAAATGACCCTTTACAGAACATTTACTGTTGCCCACCCATCAAGGACAAACATCCTTGCTGGGTTCTCTTGCTGCGTTTTACTCACTTGCCTTGAGGGATGAAAGACTTCAAATGTTACTGTGTTTCCCCTGCTCAGATGGGGCCCCCCTTGTACCTCCGGACTAACCAAAGCCGCCGAGGCATGACACATCGGAGACACAACAAAGGCAGGCAGGGAGGGTATTCTGCTCAACTCGGTAACTCTTTAAACTCTCAATCTTAAATCAAGGTGTCCCATCAGGTAGTCAGGTATATGATCAGGACATGTTTTATATGTAACAGACTTGCAAAGACTGAGTGTGAGCTATGAAGTGTATCTTTTTTACTCAAGGAAATAGTCTTCCTTTATTGTGAGACTCAGATGAGAAGATTGATTCCACTTAAATGTCTTTATTCTAAACATGAACTCAAGCTAGCAGCAAGCCGACTTGGTTTTGATGCAAAGAAAAAAACCTGCTTAAAATAAAAACTTAAAAATAAATAACCACATGCAATTTGACGCCATATCAAGAAGAAGTCGGAGATAACAGACTGCTGAGCAGAAAAGCCTGAAGCAGCTTCACAATGGAAATGATGATCGCACCAGTCACTGGTCATGTGATAGATCACCCAGTTGGCTCTTCTTGAATATTATCTGTTGCGTTCACACATTGGCAAACCCCTACTTCACAAAGGAATTTTGGCAAAGGGCTGGCAGGGAAAATGTCCAGGTAAAGTGGGGGGTGAAAACATGGCTGTTTTGAGTTCACACAATCAGGTCATGACGAGTTTTGGGCAAATGTAAAAACACCATTACAGATGGTGGTAACCCTCTTCTCGTGTTTTTCTCATTTAGTCAGAGAATAAGCATGTTTCTCGTTCCACAAAGTGTGGAGATTACTCCCTGTTTGTTTGTTAACATGTTGTGGTAGTGTACATGTGGAGGACTAAGATGGTGTTGATCTAATAATGGACCACTGTGATCATTTCCAGGAAACCAATTCTACTGTCAGTTCATCTTAATTGAGAAACTACTAACAGTATCCATCGCTAAATAGTTCCTCTGTTCTTCCTCCCAGCCTTGACAGGCAGCAGTCTGTCACACATTAGGAGATGGATGAGCCACAAGCCGTTCCCAGGTTGTATTGTTCCCCAGCCTGCTGCCACCTCCTCTAAAGTACTCTATAGCCTAATTTCTCTTCCAGGCCTGTGGGGACGGGGGGGATGGGACCTTGCGCCCTCAGTCCAATCAGTCTCTCAGCAAGCACACAAAGGTCCTGCTGCTTCTACAACTGGAAACTTGGCTTGATGGTGAGGAGGGCATACTTCTGGACTGGAGTCAATTGCATTTAATTTCAATCAGGAAATTCAGCCAGGCATCTTTTTTTTCAGCCCAAATGAATAAGTTAATTATCCTGTTTAAATGTCTAACCTCATTTGAAACCCTTGTTAATTGGATGACAGTTGGATGGTGACAAGGATTTTTGCTAGAATTCTTACTGGTTCTCAAAATTGGACACAACCTGATTTTTTTACATTGCTTCATACACTCCGATTAGCCCCCTTCCCCCTCCCCCATATCCACTGGCATCATTAACAGAAGGGTGGTTGGTTTGTGATGAAGCAGAAGACGCCTCAGGCACACTGACCAAACATGGAAACACCACTGATAGTGCATCGCCATGTTCTAAAGAAAGAGCTCACGTTTTCATTTCTCAGAGAAGAATACAGTCGGCAGCCTATTAGCTTAGCATTAAGACTGAAAATGAAGGTAAAGTTAGCCTCTAACCGAGCTAGGCCTGGACAAAAGGTAACCAAATCTGCATACCAGCACCTCTAAGGTCAGTGGCCCATCGACATCTGTGGTTTTATGGGACTTCTCTGCCAGACTATTTCTTTCCTTTGAGAAATTACTAAGCAAAAAGCAGAGGCATCAGGAAATTCCTGTGCCCAGCCCAGCACTTAATCCCCTGTATAACGGCAAATTGTTGTTTTTGCACTTGTGTTTTTTTTTTTCAGGAGAAAACAAAAGAGCTGTAATTTGTGAGGTTTAGAGATGTTGGCGGGCAGATTATTATTATGTTAGATTATGTTACAAGAGGTAAAATAGCTGTTTTGCCCCCGTTTCCAGTTTTTTTGTGCCAAGCTAACCTGCTTCTGGCTGTAGCTTCTTATGGTATTAGACTTCTTATCCAAGTCTAGCCAAGAAGTGAATAAGCATTTTTATCAAACTATTCTTAAAACCACATTGGTTTACAACATCACCTCTTTTGCAGCTCCGACAGGATAGTTTTTAATATCTAAGTGGCTCATGAAGAGCATTGCTTCTACTCCAGTACATAACATCTTTTGTGCTTCAAAAACAGCACATGATCGTATGGTTTTATCTAAAGAGGCTTAGTAAAAACTGCCTGTGCTTAATTGTTCAGCATTACATCTCAGAACCCTTGTTTATGTGAACTTGGATGTGTGTTTTCATCGTGAGAAACGCTCCTGATCTGGAAGACAGAAGAAAAAGCCACCCACAGGGCAAGTAGCTGTCTCTGTTGATTCACTGGGGGCTGAATTCAGTCCATTCTTAAACAGCCTCTCTGAGAAAACCCACCTTCTATGGAGGAACTTTACAAAAGAGACCTCTTACATTCTCTGGGTGGGAGATTACCGGGAGGGCTGGTGCAATTATGCGTTCTCATGCTGAATGGAGTGGAGCGCAGAGTTGTAGCTAATCTGCAACTCAAACAAGACTAAATCTAAGCTAATCAACAGCGAATTACAATGCCAGGCACAGGCAAAAACATAGCAACTCAGGATGGGTGTGTGTGTGTGTGTGTGCTGGTGATTCATGCTATGCTTTTCAAACCGTGGTGAAATACGCCCTCAGGCTAGAAACAGCTTAGTGGAAAAGCCACTCTACACATTTGGAAGGGAATAAACAGAGTTATGTGAGAACAGGTAAAAGGTAACGTAAAATAACATTGCAGTGGCAGAGTATCAATAGAAGCCTGTCACAACAGCACTTGAATCAGGGGAAAGACTTAATAATAAAAAGGTATTAAAAACCTTGTGTGCTTTTCAATGTCAGCACAAAAGATTCTTAAGAAGTCTGAATGCAGGAAGTGCATATTATGGGTATGTTATTGCTCCTGAGAAGAGTGAAGGCCTTGTTAACACTTGGCATTATATTGCATCTTGGCATACCTGATTGTAAGCTTTAAATATAGGTGTCAATGCACTCACGACACCGTTATGTGCATTGAGATCTATTAAACAACATTTTAAAGGTATTTCAGCGCATTCTTTTCATTGATTCTATCAAAAGTGGTGACTTGTTGATGCATGTAGAGGAGGCTCAGAGTTAGAGTTTTTCATCTCTCAGAAGGTCGGTGGTTCAAACCCAGCTCCTGCAGTCGCATGTCAAAGTGTCCTTGGGTAAGACACTGAACCCCAAATTGCTCCCGCTGCGGTGTCACCCGCTTGAATGTGTACTAAATTAAAATATATTCAACGACGCAATTTAGTAATGCTTATCAGCTGGCCTTGAGGATTTTTAAGAATAAATAGATTTTGTGCCAGTGCGTATAAAGCTTTAACAATTTATGAAGACGATTTTCAGCATGGCCCAAAGTGGTGTTTTCTGCCCCAAGAAACTTGATAATAGGACAATGTAAATGTTATAACAAATAGCTACAGGTGTTGCTGAAGGTTCATAACTGAAATCTGTAGAATTATCCTCTAAAGAAACCAGTGTTCAAACATATGCCACGATCGTGCAGTTAGACTGGTTTGAAACTCTCGTGGTGGGGACGAGGAAGCACGGTTCAAGTCAGTTAACCAATGCTGTTTAGGCCAAAAATATCCTTGCGCCCCGAAAAATGCCTGGGGTGTCTTCCTCTGTGTTGGTGAGACCTTACAGTTAGTAAAGACTAGAGGAAATGCCATTCAAGACATCCAAGACTCATAAACCTGTGTCTTAGAGCTTATCACATGTATGTTTATGGTCACTTGTGGTATAGTCTCACAACTCAAAGTTTTCATGGCCTCGGAAAGGTTCTGTTTCCACTGAATGCTTGTGAGCAGAATTAGCTAAATGCTACAAGGTATTCAATTGCACATGCATGTATTTGATTAAGCTAAACAGTGTGTTGCTGGGTGACGTAGGTTTAAACTGATGTGCATAATGAGCGTGATGATTCGCTTGACGACACAGCATTTCTTGGCTGGAACACTCTGCATCATCCCTCCTGCTGTGCAGATGTAATGGTCTCATTGAAATGAATGAGGTAGCTGTGTGTTTTAACACAGAGCCATTGTTGGTCTAAATTAGGACTTGGGTCTGAGGGTAAGAGCTGAGGATGACAAAGAGAGCAAGGGCGTACTTCTCTTCTGGTTCTTCGGCTTTAGATTGAAGATTTAGCTAAATGTTTCTTTATCTGAGGTGATGGGTGTATTAATCATAACCTAGCATTTCTAGTTCATCTATGGTGTTTTCAGAAGGAGCAGTCATTATTTCTTATTCTGACACATCACATTTTCACCAGAATAGAAGAAGAGATGCACAAGTTATATTTGGAAATTTTATTTATTTATGCAAACAAACAATCAAGTAGAGAATCAGAATGAAGATGTTTACAAATTAATTTATATCTACCGACTCCATTAACCATTATTTTCCCCGGTAAATGCATCTCCAAATAATAAAAAAAAAAACAAAGAGAGCTGAAAGATAACTCATCATTTACAACTTCTCATCATATGTTCCAATGGCCCAGTGAAACATGTGGCGATAAAAAATAATTTTGCATGTTCTCTTGGGTTTGAACAGATTTTTCCGGATCTTTATCTCCTCTGACATCACTCTGCAGCTGACGGGACCAGCCCCTTCTTGGCACCCTGGTGGTAGTGACTCTCCAGCTTCCCTGCGAGAGAAAGGGGGTGAAAGGGAAGGGTGGGAGGGGAGAAAAGAGGAAGGGATGAATCAAAACACCATCAAAGGGACAGAGTGACCTTTCTGAGAGCTCAAGGCCTTGCTGATTAGAGACGGCCTTGCAGAGACAGCGGAGGGAAAGAGAGAGAGAGAGTCTGGGAGAGAGAGAGAGAGAGAGATGATGAGGCAAAAGGCCAATGAGACCTTTTATTCCATGACAAAGAGCGATTAGACCTCAGCCTTTGTAAGTAGCAAAATAAGATGGACTTTAATCCAGTCATGTAGATGTACTGTAAAGATAATCCAATATTAACAATTACCATACCCACAAAATATGGCAATAAAGACAGATAGTAGGAGCTGGAATATAGAGCTTTCTCATTTTGTGAACATTTTGTATTTTTTTTATAGTTGGAAGCAAGCTACTGTTCAATAAAGAGGGCATGATCTTGGAACACCTTTTTTTGGACTGAAGATAACATACAAGATGGTGTCATCAGCATAATAACAAACACTGAAACGGAAAATAGGCCAGACTATGTATAAAGTGCGTATTCAGGGGTCTCATTTGTTCTTTTGTTGCTTCAATTATCAACAGAACTGAGGTCTAAGGTCTAGATTTGCTCCTTTTGTCAAGTGTCTTGAGATAACATTTGTTATAAATTGGTTCTTTATTAATAAAGATGGTTTGAAACTATGTTGCATGAAAGTGTCATCTCTGCCAAAAATATCTGATTTTAGTGCTCTTATTAGTAACCCCAAGTTTACAATTAATAAGAGTTTCTCAATGTTGTTCCCCTTGTACCCACAACATTTTCATATCGCGGTGTGTTCCTAAGGCTGCCAAGAATATAACAGTCAAGTATTCTTTAATTAATACATGTGGATTTGATGCTGAGCCAGCAGGCAGCACCTGCATGAACTTGCTGATTAGCCGACTAACTTTGCCAACAGTAGCCTCCATTGTTGTGAGAATTTCCATGGTTATAATTTGTTGCTTGCTAACGCATGTGAACCTCCGATGAGACGTTTACAAAGAGGAAAACAGCTGAGAATCTCAAAGTGGGATTTTGTCAGGTTGCTATTTATATAAATGCTTGTAGCTATGGTGCATAAACAAAGCTACTGATCGGAGCTGACCTCCTCATCTACTCTAACACTTTTTTTTCTCTCTCTCAGTAACACCTTAACAGTATCAATTGCAAATTAAAAGTCTCCAATGGAGCTTGTTCTCACTCACTGCTTTATCCTTCTCAGTGCAAAACAACCTCTGCTGGGTTTTGATAACCTATGTTGACCCTGTTTAACTGCAAGGCAAATAACAACCCTGGGTGTATCTGCCCAACACTGGCCTCCTGCTTGTCAAACCACTACATTAGCTGGCTGTTTTCCCCTTGGCTGAGGCAGAGGAAAGAATGATACAAGTGTGACAGGCAGGGGTGGTGGTTGTCACTTGTGCTTTCTTTTCATGTTGTCACGTTATGGCTGAACTCTGTGGGAAGTAGCAGCATAAACAAGGTGTTTAGGAGAAGTGCTGTTTGCTCAACATTTCCTAGCATGTCTGAATGGCTGTCAGTGTCTGTCTGTTCTGCCAGGAGCAAGAGCTGCTCAGGAATGGAAACAACTCTGGAATTTTTGGCAACACGGCCAGAACTATATCCAGGATTACTTGAAACATTAAAATAGAAATGTATCATTCTTGCTTACTTTTGGGTGTTGTGCTAATGGCAGCCAAAGGAAAGTAGACTTTCAGTTTTACTGATAAAAGTTGAGAGTCTGTGCAAAGTATAAATCAAAACAAGCATTAAAGTCTCTTGATAGTTTTAGTGAAATGCTAAGTTACTAATTTAGCCAATGCTGACGCAGTTTGACCCATATGCACAGGCGTCAACATTTTTCAACCTAAATGACAACTCGGGATGCTGAAATGAAAATTGTGTAGTGAGGTATTTTTTCCATACATTTTGCTGGATTATGAATTCCATTGGTTGACAGATGAAATGTCTTCTTTAAGTATTGGATCTTCAAACCAGCCAATGGCTTGCTAACTGATTGTTCTTTGGTGCTATACTATTTTATTTACACCACAATGTAGTACAAAAACAATACATATTTCTTATATAATAATACATAAAAATGTTAGAATCAATTTAAAGGTGGACTATTTTATAAATACAATGCTTGATTGTCTCCTATGGCTTCACTAAATCCACTAACTGCAAAAGACACAATATCATCCATTGATATCAGTAGTTAGCGCACCTAGCAAACACAATGCTGACATAACTTGAGTAAGGTCTTTTTACCTGCTCTTTTGTAATGTTAACAGACAAAGAGTAAGGTATTTTACCTGCTTTTTGTATTGTCTTGAGATAACACTTGTTATGAGTTGCCGCTATACAAAAATAAATTTAATTGAATTGAATAACTTGACCTTATAAAACTGTTTACACAGTTTCCATTTACACTTCTAGTTGACATAAGACAACATATTTATGTATCCAATTTCATTGCAACCTAGAAATTGTAAGGTCAATATTCTTTTTTTTGTCTATAACTCCTAAGGGTATTTGGGTCTTTAGTATGCTCCATTAAGTTCCCTAGCTAGTTGCTAACAGGGACTGTCTTCCATGTATTGCTAGGCAGGTGGCTTTCAGTTGGTTCTTGAGCCTTTTCACTGATAACAAGTGCCTGCTGTGGCTGAAATAGTGCTACAAGAGTGCTGAGAGTGAACCAAAAAAGCCGGGTTTGGAAAACCAGACAGGCTGAAATGTAACAGAGCTCTGTAGAGTTTAGAGGATCTACAGAGTGAGGTTATGATTTTTTCAACAACCTATTTTATATAGAAGTGGTCAAGCATTGCATTGTTAATAGAAAAATATGTATTACATTATTTTTGGAGCTTTAACTTAACTACATAGAAGTACCCAAACAATGAAGAGAGAATTTCAACGATAAGACAAAACTGCAGACATAATGTTCTCTTTTTATCCGAATTTGATGAGGTGGTTTTTAAGCAGCTGTGATTCCACCTCAGTATCCACATCAACATCTTTGCCGTCTCGTCTGAACTGTGTGCCATTTTAATAACTAAACATGAGTTAACTTTCATAACACTTCTGTTACCATTGCAATTTTTCAGTGTTTACAGTGCTTAATGTTAGAATGGATATCATTTAATAGCTTCATATTTTTGAAGAATTGATCTTTCTGGCAATGTCCAAGACAAAATGTATCCAACATGGAGAAATAACAAGGTCCTGTGCAACTTGCCACCAACGACCAAGGGCTACAGAAACAGCAATGTGCATACTGTACAGTAAAGTGGGCCTTGTTGTCACGACTGTCAGGGGATGTACCCTGTGGCTGAATGAACAAGTCAGACTCATTATATTGCCCAGGAAAGACAATCCAGCACTGTTACATATTCCTTGGGAGAAGGCGACTTTTGTTAATGGCTCTGGAGCTGCTGAGCTGTCGCATTTCAGAGTAGGTGCTGCGGAGCCCAGAGAGCTGGAGGGAATGCAAGTGAAAGTGGGGGAGGGGTAGCGAAGGAGTGGGTGGAAAAAACAGGGAGACAGCAAAAATGAGACAGAAGGGATGGAAGGAGAGAGGGAGGGGGTGGCTACGAGAAAGGGATACAGATAGGACAGCAGGAGAGGTAGGGAGCCCGAGAAATAGAAAGGCTGGCCCATCGATTGGCTGAGATAATTTCCCATTGATTGCTGCACTGTTTGGAGATTGCTGGAGAAAGGTTTATTGCCCTCATGCTGCAGCTGGGGAGGAGGCCATAAAATAAGCACAGGTTGTCTGCACAGGGCTAGCTCTCCATCATAGAGACTGGAAAGAAAACCCTGAACACACACTTAGCCACACACATGCATGCATACACCACACTTAGATACCTTCCTTACACATTCACTAATAAGAGTGCATGCATACTATTCCTATTACACATAATGGGAGAATGTAGTTCATTGCTGATGGAAAGCGCACAGAGATAATCCCTTGGAAATCCAGGGGCAGCAGCGCAAAGAGTATTTATTAGACTGAAATAGAGGTTCATTGACATTCTTCCTGACATCAATAACATGCAGGCCCATCCACTTCCTTGCAATAATAATCACAAGAATAATTGTCTGGTTGCTGTTTCTCTTTCTGTGAGCGTAACTTCCTACACACTGGAGAATAAAAAAGCCTGGATTTGTATTCTACCTTTTTATTACACACTAGTCCCAATTCACTTGGATAATAAACCCAGGATAGCTTTGCATACACTCCAACCACATGTTGGTACACCTTCAGATGACACATTTTGGCAGGAGGAAATTACTCCTTGCCTACAAATGATGACACGGAAAAGGAAAAAGTTAAAAGTGGAGCAACACCAGCCCTGTGATTGAATGTAACACCTCCAACAGTATCTGTTACATTGATTCCCACTGGGCTCTCACAATAACCAATTCTGAGTCTATCACAAGTACACTGCCTGCAGAGAAAGAAGCAGTGCAGAGCGAAAATGCTTTAACAATCCATAACGAATAGGCAGGATTTAATGGTTTGCATTCAGCACGATTCCAAGGAATAGATTGGAAGGCATACTGTATATTCCAACAGTTCATTTAAGTGAGGTTACTCGAAATTTTGCAAAATCTTAGGTATCATTTGGATGGATAGATAAATGGATGGATTTAAAAATAACTAAAAAATAATTTCAATGTATTTCTCATTTTTTACTTTTCATTGGATTGTTAGAAATAAAAGGTATTTCCAACCTTAACCTACTACATGTAACCTACCAAAAATGCAGTGTACCAATGCTACAAAGCTTGCAGCATTCATTACAACCAAATGTTTCGAAGACATCACACATTGCTGTTGTATTTGGTACATTTCACAAAGTAAAGCTAGTCTTGTGGTTTTGAGAATGACGTGAAAGGACTTCCTAGTTTATGATGAATCCAAAAGATTTCTTAAAATGTCTTCATTCAAACAGTAGCTCAGCAGTTCTGCCCTTCTATCACATTTTCCTTATCTATCCTCGGCTTAGTTCACCTCCAGCTGAAGTCATTCTGCATGTGAAACCAAGCTGACAGCCTTGAGCACTGCGGGAAAGTGGTTGTGTACAAAAGCTTCGGCAGCCAGGGGAGAACAGCAAGAGAGGAGGGGAAAAACTGCCAGGATTCCCATCTTGCTGTTAGTCACACCTAATTTACATTCCCTTCCTGTGCTGCCGAGCGGCTGAATTTACAAGTGGATAGAGAAGGTGCTGTTTGTGACTTGTGTTGGCATGCTGTTTGCAAGGGGTTAGGGAGAAGCATGAACCATGCTTCCCCGCTGCAGAGTAAACAGTCTCTCCCCATCTCTTGGTCCAAACCGCCCTGCCTGGAGCTGTTTTCACAGACACTGAGGGGCTGTAATGGCTGAGTGATTTCTCCAACCAACAGTGCACTGTTGAACCGGTTTAGTCACGCACATGACAGTTCATCACAATTCGCTAGAGAACCAGTGTCTGACAAGTGGGAGACAGCAGAGGTAATGCTGGTCTGTGGGCGGATGTGGAGTAGAGAGGACACGGTGATAACTAGTTTATGTCAGTGCTCCTGAAATATCATGCAAAGTAGAACATAGATTTGATCTGCTAACAGCTCATTATGCAAGGGTAAGTATATTACTCTTATGTATGTGGTTATTGAGAATAACCACATACATTTTTGATAAGTAACAGCCATTTTTCATGTTCACAAAAAGAAGTGTTAAGGGATGAGGTGACCAATCAACATTACAGATAGATGGATACTTTATTGATCCCGAGGGAAATTCAAAGCATCCAGTAGCAGGTTACAAAGACGTACATGACATGAAACATTTGTTACAAATTAAACCGCAAAACCGACGCCCCCCTCCCATACATATATATTAACCCGAAAAAAGATTTAAAGAATAATAATAATAATAATAAGATGACATGTTCCTCACCCTATCTGCTGCAACAGTCTGTAAATCATTTCAATTATATCCATACCTCACACTTAAATTGGTTAGTTACTGTCTAAACTACAAATTAATTTAAGGATGTAAATGCATCTATCTATCAATCAATCAATCAATCAATCCATCTATAAATCTTTCAAACCATCCATCAATTTATCTATATCCATCCATCAATCTATCTATCTCTAAATGGTTGTACTGATATTAAATGTAATCAGTACATGAGTACTTGTCCTTATACCTGCTTGCACCAAAAATTGTTATAGAGTGTTGATTCAACGTTTCTATACTGCTTCTAAATGCAACATAAAGGTACTTAAAGTATTACCAGTGTATTTCATGTGCTCTGCCTTTATAGCAATCTACTGTCAAATAAAACCTTTAGCATATTTTGCTTCGTCAAAACAAATGGCCATTAAACCGTGGTGACAGCAGCCTGAAGCTACATATAAAAGGTTGCTAAATCATCACAGCAGTTGACCAAACAAACACCCCCGATGTCAGGAAACTAAAGTTGCACATGATTATTTTAAGCTGCTAAATTTGTAGACGGAGTAAGAAGCTTGTTGTCACTGTGTGTAGAGTAGTTGGTACACAAGACTTCAATAACAAGGGTACAGAAAAAAATAACGTTTCTGGCACTCAAACGTAGCACAAAGGTCGTTGTATTCCCTGGTGTGTGGTGAGTAGTGTCTGAAACATTCCGATTTAACAGGGTAAGGTTTAAGTGAAGGTTAAACTTGAATATTTTCTGAAACTCTCTCTCTGGCTTTTGATTGAAATGTCTATTGGATTACAGTCTCGCTCCTCCCGCTTCTTCTCTGAAAGCACAATGACTTGATAACTGCCTGCACAGAGGAGACTGTTTCAGTTCATCCAAGAACTTACAGAGTTGAGACAAGTAGAAATAAGAAGAATGTGGATGAATCAAAATGTCTGAAGCTCTGACTGTTTCTTTCCGACGCACACCTGGGTAGCTGCAGCAGAAAGCGAGCGTGACTGTCAAGATTGTCAGTTACAGAAAGCTATACGTTGAGTGATGAAGACCACCTCCGGCTGACAAATTGAAAAAGCCACTTTTCACCCCCTTAGAGTGTGTTGATGTAAATACTGGTATTACAGGTTAGAGAGTGAAGCCTGTACAAGGATGGTTAGCAGTTGAAACATCCTGACAAGCTGGTAAAATCTCTGAGTAGAGTGATCCTCTACAACTTCCCAGTTCAATCAATGGCCTTTAGATGAGGTGCATGTTGATAAATTGGCTGTTGAATTGTTTTCATTGAATATCCACTGACATTTCTCTATTGTAAGACCCTTAACAAAAACTAGTTCCCTAGCTAGTGAAGTGATAGTTGTGTTTATATCTTTGTTTGGTCTCTTGTCTCTCAGACCAAAACAGACTCCCTAAACGCACTGCTTCCCCTCCTCCCCCACCCCTCCCTTAGTATTCATACAGCCTCAGTACAGCCATATGTAGGACTGACCTCCATTCTGATATACAGTCAAAATATGATTCAGTTCCTTTTTCTTTAGCAAGAAAAGCAAAGCATTTTCTATTGTTTTCTTCAGAAAGTCCAATGGTTCTCCTTCAATTGTACTCTTGCGACGATACTCTGTCATTATGCCTCTCCCAACAGCGTCCCTTAATGAGCGGGGTCATCTCTCTTCCCCCATGTGGTGGCAAGGCGAACAGTTGGAGATGGAGGGGTTTGTTTGAGAAAAATAACAAGCATGAAACATGTCTGAGCCGGTGAGTGACACAAACATGAAAGAAGCGCTGTCCCGCCCAGAACAACAAACCCAGAGGGAGTTTGACTTCACTCTTATATTAGAATGTCATTACTCGACTATATATTTTTTCTGCATATATTTGATATCTGCTATACTTGTGTTTCAAAAGTTGCATTTTAAACCTTTAAAACACAACAGAATCTAAAAAAAAACAATTCACATCCTATGGAAGCTGTTGGGGCTACCTTTAGTCAATTGTTCTGGTTAGTGGTCAACTCCTAATGTTGATCTTTGTCGATGTTTGATTATCAAGAAGGCTTTGCTTCAAATGAACCAGACTATAATTCTCATTAAGGCAAAAAAAAAAAATGGATCCCATTTTTTTGGATTACAAATGTTTAAACATGGACATGCTACCAAACCTAAAAATTTAAGCTCTACATTTCAGAGCTTAATAACACCTGAAGCCTGTCGACAGTAATCAATTCAGTTGTGTATGAGTGAACTGAGAGTTAGACATAGGTGTCACATACAGTATATATTGATTTCAAGTTGGTAAATACAAATACGTCATCATACATCACAGGACTATGGTTCAGTTTCCAGAATGTTTGAGGAGTAATGCTGACAATGGATTTACAATTTTGGCTTTGGCATTGTGTGTAATTATGGTAATGACAAAATTTAAAGCTGCAACTCAGTTATTATTCTCCACTCAGACCTGTTTCCTTGGCTCCAATCTGTAGTCACTTGGCTCTTGTAAATGTCTTTCCTTTCCTCTTAAGCCCACGTTTTCACTGTGAATATACATAATAAACAACCTCTAAAAAGACACTCATTTCCTGTAATGCTGTTCTTTCAGGAGGGCTCAGCTGGCGTGTGAACAGTTTACAGTCTTTTCAGCCAAGGTATGTTGGACATGACCGAACATTTCAGAGTCTCTGACTGTCAACAGCCAATCACTTACGCTGGCAAGTGTCCAAACAGAAAGTTAATTTCTGCAATTTAGTCACCTGGAAAAACAGAATTAATGTTTCAAAAGCCAAGTTCACTCAGTTTGAGAAATTCATATTCCGCACACCTCTTGTTATGGCACATGAACTTGCATTTCCTTTCCTAGCTTCCGCAAAACCCAACACTAAAAGACACAAAAGTTATGTAAATGTTTAAAGCTCTGTGGCTGCTTGAAGACACTGAACATAGAAAACCTAGAGTAATAACAACACTGCTGTCAGACTGAATGTTGGTGTTTGTTGAGGAAAGAAGATGTTACTTTGAAAGATTAAATCCCTTTTGGATTCTTGTGCACAAGAAAAGTTTCACAAACAAGAAATAAAACACATTTTTTGTCCAATTCAGCTCACTCAGGGGTTTGATGCTACAACTTCACTTGCTTCTATTATAAATAAACTTGAGTTACAGTTGAGTGAAACCTCAAAGGTATGACATGCCATATTTATGTACTAGTATTTGTGAGAACTACTGGACCCATTTAAAAAAAATATATATATGAAGAGCTATGTATTTTACAGTATCCCAATGGTTGGAATACCAAATATACAAAAAGAAATTGATCAGTGAAATCCATATTTTTATTTAAGTTAATGGTGTATTTGATTTATTCACCTCCATCTGAGAGAAATACAAATCTTACAATTAAGGCCAAGTGCTTTGCCTTATTACTAATGTGACTGATATGACGGACAGGTGGGAGTGTTGTAGCTGTTTGCCAGGAGGCCATGGCATCACTCACACGATACCCTGTCTTTCCTTTAACTTTCCTTTGTTCGGGTTGTTTTCATCGGTTGGAATTTGCTAGCTAGATAATGAGCTAGACAAAAACCAGGGTACACATCAACTCCACCTTTTTGCCTACTTCTGGATCAGCCAGAAGTTAGTTGGAGGAGTCGCAATTTCCAAAATAGTGACCGCCATCTCAGGCTGCGTTACAACTCTTAAGAAACCAAAGGTTGATGTAGCTGAGACGACGTCCATGTTGTGTAGTATCTATGGTCTAACATCACTCAAATAAACCCTAAATTCACCCTGTCCATTCACATAATATTCGATGAGGACAACAACTCTCATGATGCCTCACCACTGAAGGACGACATCCCCTGTTTCATTCTTTTTTCAATTGAGCAGCAGAAACTATGATATGAATGAAGGGCTTGCAGAGTGTGAGGGAATCGTGCAGAACTAAATGTTCCACCTACTTATAAAAGTCTCTTTTTGAAAACCTTTTAATTGATTTTCCTTTCATGCAAATGTTGGGGTCAATGGACAACAATGGACAAACCCAACCAATAAAGAAAAGGTGATTCTGCCATTTCCAAGATTTTACACTTTCGCTTGGAGTTTGCTCACACGCCAGTTCTTGCCGAATACAAATGAACGAGCAGACGGAAGATCCTTCTGGAAGCCATGTGTTACATGTCCTACTCTGCCATGGCACCACTGATGCCTGACCCTTTGTTTGAAGAGCGCTGTTAGTTAAACAGTTTAAAAGAAACACTGGCTTCTTCCTTTTAACCACAATTACCTGTACATGAAATGACTGAGCAAGAGGATCTATCAGTTAGCGGTAGTTTCCTGCAACTGATGTTCTCTAACAGAGAGCTGCTTTCCCTTGCGGCCATGACTGATTCCTGAGCCAGAGCCTTACAGCTTATCAATCACTTCTCTTGGATGTTCTTACACTGAGCTGCTGCTAAACAGGGTTATTAAAGCACCATGGGCAACGCTCCACATACTGAAACACATTTTTACAATTATCGACAAATATTTTCAAAATAAAAATCTGGAGTCGCCAAAAAAAAAAGTGTTTGGAAACTTTAGAACGATTAAATTCAGATTTTGATCACTTTGTTTTCTTATGGAGAGAAACACTTGTTTTTATTAAACCTTTCTTTCAAGTAGATTCTTTCTCAGAGTCATCAGGTTTTCATTTTTTTCTTAGAACCTAACAGCAGAAACAGAGAAGTCAGCTGGAGACCACATGAGCGCAACAGAATAAATTGAATCAATTCTGTGCACTGTGTCACTTCTTGTTTAATGTATAAGTACATGGTAAGTGTTTCATGGGTCTATTTAGCATTTCCACACAGAACTGTGCCTGAGCATTAATGTTTTTGCTTCCAACCCACTGAGATCTCAGAGAAAAGAAAATGAGAGACTGTGGGATGTTTCTTCAATAAATAGAAAACTTAAAATTCACTTACAGGATCCACCTTCAGACTATTCTCATAATCCGCTATTCTGGCTTTCCACTTTACTAGAGATAGACACGGTTGGGATTTTATTTGAAGCGTTCCAAGTTTATATTTTCCATAATGTTCAAATGGCTCTCAGCCTGCCAGCTAGAATAAAAAAGGGCAAAGCTTACGTCAACCATCTGACACAGAATGCAGTATTTCAAATCTTGATATTTCTCTTAAGGGATCATTTGTACCTATGTAGATTTGCTGAGTATGGTTACATTAAACTGTAATGAAATGTCAACCTTAGAGAAATTAAGTTTAACCAAGGATACCCCATCGGCTAAAGGAGGCCATGTGTAATAATGAACTCAGATGTCTCAAACTGGCTGAAGATAAGAGCACTCTGTTTTGCATTTCCATTTCCCATTCCGTTTTTCATTTTCCTGATATCACTAAAGCTCATCATGCATTATCCATGAAGACTCACAGTTCATTAGAGCATACAGAATAATTCAGAAGTCATATTGGACTCTCAAAAAGTCAACTTTAACAAACTTGAACATTAGAAGTCTGACTGGTCGTCAGTGGCATGAGTTTATAAAAGTGTTTTTTTTTGTTTTAAAGTAAGTGTTCTGGTAATCTTTTACAAATCTTAAGTCTTGAGTGTGCGGCAGATTTGGAGTAAAAAGTAGCAGAAAACTTCAAACATATATTTAATAATAATGAACTCAGAGTGTTTTCAGGATTGCCAAACCATTCCAACCTCACATTAGTCATACCACATATCCACTGCACTTTTACAAATCATACATATACTGAGATTCAAAACACAATAAAGCTGTTTTCACATCTGCACACCTGAAAATGTGTAGATCATTTCAAGAGGACTGCTCTGGATATTCTCCTGACCTGGCTGTTCACACATGCACCTCACAGCATGAGACTATCCCTGTCACATGGTCCGCTATATATGATGCTTTAATGACAATATTTGTCTTCATATCAATGCCATGTGTAGTTTGGCGAAATCACAATGTCAACAAAAGAGCGGAGAACAACATACTGATGAACAGAAAACGTAATGCCGTTTAATTAGTTGCACGGAGACAGTCAGTCTATGCACCGTGTAGCAGTCACAGTATAGAAACTTCAGTCCCCCTCCCATTGGCTCCAGGTGAGTTCTCTGGAGAATATCCTGCTGCTCACAAAAAATACTGTGTGTATTAAGTGTGAAAGCCCTATAAAGCTACTGTATCATTTTGACTGCAACTGATCTAATAACAGAGTAAAAGCCCAAAAACAAGACAAAGCGTTAAGATCTTTGTCCATTGGGAACAGAGGAAGATTTAGTCTGATGTAGACTTTGACAAATGAAACTACTGTTTGCTTCCTGTGTCGTACAAACAATTACTTTTGTTCAATCATTATTGTCAATGACTTTCCTAGTTCCTAAACAAGTTATTTTTTGTCCTAACCGAAAGAAATCCTATCGACAGTGCTGCAAATCAGAGAATATAGTTACTTTTGAAAAAGTGATTTCCTGAATTCATGAAGAATCTTGTCTAATGAATAATAAAAAAAAAGCCTCAGATTAAAAAACAATAACTGTGCTTTTTGGGAGAGCAGTTACTTTTTTTTTTTTTTTTGTCGATGCATGTGGAGGACTTATTGGAATAAAAACCAGCTTTTAGCTCCAGAGCACATTAAGTACAAACAAGTTGAATCTTATGATGTTTGTTAACAGCTAATCACTTTGAGAGAAAAACGTGCCAACTGTGCCTCCTCAGTAATCTTCTCAGCTGGTAAAAATCCACCATTATTGTTTTCATGTTTGCAATAAAATCACTGGTGATGAGAAAATCTGGAATGACACTTATCACCACCATCTAGGGAACATTTGAGTGAAAATGAGGGCAGTCATTAAGGAAATGTTTGTCACTCTCACGTTAAAATTCCATCAAATCTTCTTGAAGGAATAATGTCGTCACCAGGATTTTTAAACATGCAGCTACACCAAACAGTCAGAAAGCCATGCAACTGCATGTTGTTTGAACAGCTGTCACATTAGATTACTCAAAGAGTTTTCATACAACAGAGTTATTAAAAGAGTGGCTAATGACACCTACATGACATAGATGAGCTAACAGACTAACAGCAGGACTGAATATATAGAAATACCATAATGCTATATTTCTCAATGATGTTTTTTTTCCTTTTCATAAAAAGCACATTACAACTGGAATTGAAAAGATACGAGTTGAATAATTGTCTTTAAGACTGATTAATCAGTAAAGGTAAAGCAGAAATGCAGAACTTTTGCAGAGCAAATGTTCTTACTTTTTAAGCAAAAATAACATTTTGGGCTTTTGGATTGTTTGTCAGGCCAAAAAGACATCCCAACATGTTATTTAGGGCTTTGTAGTATTGTGCTCAAAGTTTTCCAATAATTCTTTCACTATTTAATGAAACAACCAAAAACTCAGGCAACCCAGGAAAGCACAAAGGGGATTAATCCTTACAGAATAATTCTTAGTTTCAGCTCTAATTGCAGTTAAAACATGCTATTAAAAATATTGTTTAGGACTACACTCATTGCTTTTAATGCTAGGGAAATTACTTTTTATGTAATCAAATGTTTAAAAACCAATCCTATAGGGCTACAATTACATGTCCTTTATGCTTTATTACGGACAAATTGAGTGTGATCTGTTTAACGTAAGCGTTTTAGTCCTGTTTGACACTACATCCCCATTTTGTCACAATACCATTTACAACTCCTCCTCGAGAGACATGAAAACCTCTCGTCAGGCTGCACACACTCGGGTGCCGAGGGCTTTAAAAAGCTCCTTAAATCCTCAGTAGCCACAATGTCAAAGGGACAAAATATAAAGTGTAGCCTGCTTTTTTTTTTACAGCCGCTGTGGGACTCTGAAAAGGTGAATACAGGCGTGTTATTAAAGAGGGTCCTTATAAAGCGGCCGGGGCCACATCTAATTAGAATGTAAATGTAGTGTGGGCTGGGGATGGATCACAGGATAGACATTGGCATTTAGATTATGCTGAGACTAGATTACTGATGACACTGTGTGTTGGTGAGATAGCCTTTTTGAGAGCGGCTTGGCAACTGACTAATTGTGTTTCACCACTAGCAATGTAGGCCGCTGCTGCTCCATCGCTGGTAATTAACCAGAGGGAAAGGAAACGGAACAAACAATCCTCGACAGGACTAAAACACACACACAAAGGAGAATATGTGCTCAAATGCACACACTCAGGCAATCTTCCACCTCTTGTACCTTGTACTAGATTGAAAGAATGGAGCGCGTCTTTGCACTAAGCCCAGACTTGAATCTGCTCAGTAGAAATCCTCTCACCTCTATGCAATTCCTCAGTGGGGGCATATGCCAGGAACAGAGCAGCCAAGACTAAACAGAAAAACCAAAGACAGAGTGGAGACAGCCGAGAGAGGAGGAGG
The DNA here is from genome assembly GCF_963930695.1 of Labrus bergylta. Taxonomy (NCBI): domain Eukaryota; kingdom Metazoa; phylum Chordata; class Actinopteri; order Labriformes; family Labridae; genus Labrus; species Labrus bergylta. Next base: position 13,439,348 of record NC_089197.1, read on the forward strand.
AGGAGGAGGAGGAGGAGGAGAGAGAAACAGAGAGCAGGGAAGAACAGAGAGGGAGGGTGAGTGTAGAGAGAGGGAGAGAGCAGAATGGAATAAATTGAAGCTGATCTGGTGCTCTGCATTCTGAGGAGGATGGATTTGCATATCTGTGCAGCGGTGCAGAGGGAGAAATGTGTCGGTGCTGACAGCAAGCTGAATATCTTAAACCTCCGCTGACACCCCTGCAGGCACTCTCTCCTCACATACACGGTGGAAGGAACACATCACAAAATAACGCCAGCACACACACACATAAGCATTCACATGCACACACTAGACTTAAGGTCACGAGATGGGGAGCTTTGTGCATTGCTTTGTTCCTGCACAGTGATGTACAGTAGCGCTCGTTGTTTGGCAGTCAGCTCTAGTGCAAGATTTCTGTCTGGGGAACGGACGCAGTGATGCTGTCCACTCTGTGCTGACACTCAGAAACATAACTATTTATATGTGTTTATGACTATGTAGGTAAATATACACTAGTCTAGTGCATGAGAAACAGAGAAAATAAAACACAAACATATTCTAAGCTTGTACCTCATGGCATGTAGTAGAGGGATTAATAGGTTCTGTTCTGAACCTTTTTTTTTGACTCAACAGCACAGGAGGATTTGCATTTCAAACACTTGGAAATGAACCATTAGAAAATCAGACTGTTCTATTGTTGTTTGGAGGCAAACCAAATAAAACCAATTCAGTGCAAGGGCAACAAGCTTCTCTTTGTTTCGTATCCTAACAAAAAGTGTCTCAAGACAACCTGGCATGAACTCTAACTCTGAATATACAGCGAAAAACAACAAACAATTTTACACACATTGTACATGTAAATCCAAGATGACGGATGAAGCGACCAACACTGCACAGTTTTTATGCATTTGAATCAATGTTCTGAGTAATATGGACGTATTCACATGCAGCTCAGCCCTAAAACATTAGTGAAATGTTCCAGAGTTTTGTGCACCATTTGTAAAAATACAAATATACGATAAGATATTCAGTTTGGCAGATTTTTTTTTAAACCTCAGGACGGGTCCATTCCCTCTTCTAGACGTCATGCTAAGATAAACTAATCATTGTCCAGCTAATTAATATATAGTGCAAAGATACGACAGATATGTGTTCTCATACCTTTGAGTAAGAATGACATTGTTTCAAAAAACGCCGCTCTGTGCGTTGTGGAGACAATACATGCTAACTGAGACAACAATATAATTCAGAGCGTTCATCTATTGATATAGTAGAGTTCGATAATGGTCGACCACTGTGCAACCAACAAAGAATGTCTTCATTTATGGATCTCTGATTTCCTGACTAGTTGTGATTTATCTGACCGAGTGGGGCCACAAGCAGATAGATGATTGAACAGAGAGAACAACACAGGATTGATTGTGCAGCACTCACAGAGAAATAACATATGGAACGCACCTTGCTTAATAATTTAGTCAACAGTGATACTGAAATAGCTTTGAGGGAAATGCACAACCACACAGGCTGTACATCTAATGGGATTTTTTTACTTATATTCTTGTGTATTTCAATACGTCTCTTTCTGCAGGGTACTTTCGTAGGATTATATGACAGCTACACAAAGCTAGCATGAGGTCTTTGCAGTGTGCTTCACGTCTTTCAAATATTTAAGATCCTCAGAGGGTGCGTAGAACAAAACCTCTTCCTCACACGTCTCAGAAAAAGACATGTGAAGGGGGTGAATTCTTCTTTCTGACAGTCAAAATCCAAAGACCTAACACTCTGCCAGACTATCTTCATGCTGTTTATCATAAAAGCCCAGAGGGGGATTTATTTTGGCAGGTTGTGTTCCGGCACTGAAATCAACAAGAATCGGGGGGGAACACGTTCTATTTGCCTGACATTGTCTAATGGCCACCATCATTTCTGATTAATCTTACGCTGCATGAGGATTTATCTATCTGTGTGCTCCATGTGGTGCTGTACAGCTCAATAGGGAGAGAAGAGCACAAACAGTGCCAGGGTTAGTGCCTCCACTCCCACTGCACATAATACTTACTACTTTGGATGAAAGCCTGCTGCCAAATGGTGTGTGTGGGTGAAAGTAGCAGCTCTGACAAAAATAATAACAGCTGGGGCTTGAAAAGTGACCAACCATGTTTTTTTTTAAAGATTTTTCTGCAAATGCTGTTGCACTAACTTTGTTCTCATTCCTATGTTCTTGCTGAGCGACTAGAGCGCCAGTGGCTAACATTACAACCAGCAAATATCAGAGGGCTCTCCTGGGTCTGTTTAAGTAGCTCATTAAGCTCAAGGTTAAGTTAGCTCAAGGTTACGTTTGGGTCTCTGCAGGCTGGCTGTCTGTAGAGTGAGAGGAGGAAAAAATGCTGATGGGCTTGTCAAATGTCAGAATTTATCCTGTCTACTGAAGGGTGAGAAATGGTGAGGGAAGATTGTGAATTTGAGAGGAATGGTGGAGTTGTGACAAAGTGTAAGTGTATATTCATGTTGCTGTGTGAGTATAATGTTGGGGAGGAGAGGCATAGGAAGCAGTAACACAGTGGACAAGCTCCTTGGCATGCCAGAGGCACAGTGACATTGATCCAGCAGACCTCTCTCCATCAGTCTCCCTGACAGAGGTAACTGGATTGTTCATAAAAATGGAAATTGAGCCATGTTATTCTCATGCGTGCAGGCAGACTCTTGCTGCACATCCAAAAAAGAAATCTACTCACATATGGCTGCGCATGAATTAAGCGTGCAGCCTGAAAAAGACATTTGTGCATATATACGACTTCTCAATTCGACAGCCACAGCGCCTTGCAACAATCCAAGGAAACCTTCAAACATAAACGCACGTAAACAAACGCTTCCTCGACCAGTGTGACACTCTGTTGCTCAAGCAAAGAAATAAACAGATCAAACAGATGCAGAGCAAATAAACAGAGGCAGCTGGGGGGGAAGGGGGCCACAGGGTGAAGGAAGTAAAGCCCTTTCCTGATTAACAGTTTGCTGTCATGTGTGCTATGATAATTCTTTTAGGCCAACATTTCAATCGAGCATGGGTGGATGTGGAGGTGGGTGGGGTTGATAATTACGGCAAATATGCCACAGCATGCAATTAGCTCTGTTATGTGTGTCGTTTGTTAGCTTAGCAGTGTTCTGTGTCACACGTTAATTACCCACAACCACTGCAGATATGTGACAAAAGCTGCCTGCACAGACACTGAGTGAGCTGAATGCCTTTTATCGTTTTTCCCCCAAGAAGTGGCACGCAATTGTGCAGGATGCCTTTTTTTTTTTTTTTATTGCAGATGTTTAGTCATTGCTTCCTTTACTGTTTCATTGATGTGTACAAACCATAGACTGTATATTCAGATGGACAGAACAACAATTACCTGGGAATGAAGCCAAAAATATTTAGAGCTACCCCTGTTGACTGACTGCAGTATAGGTCATAAACCCTGCCTCATCCATTTCTATCAAACACAGATTCTGTCATGATAGTTATTATCATGCTGATATTATCAAGTGTGGATTTTTCTGAGTAGTTTATATTAGTTATTTGATGAAAAAGGAGAACGGATGTAACAAATGTAGCTGCTAGTAGCACTCTGAACCGGATTAGCAGAGTAAAGGATGAGAGGCCTGAGGAAACTTAACAAACACTAACAATAAAGACATTGAAATTTCCACAAAAATAAGTGTCTGCTCCCAAACGACAAAAGACTCTGTTCTGCTGCGGACTGTACTGACCTGAGGGATATTTGATGTTTTATTGGAAAATGAAATGTGTGCTTCGGTTAACGGAACCACATGCAAGCTCCCTTCTGCTGTTGCTATGTTGTGATGACCAAAAACGTCACCAAACACGAGGAGACAGAGATGCTTTGTCCATTTTAATATACAGTCAACGGTACAAAGTCAGAAATCATAATCTCTTAAAATAGCTTGATGCTTAATCAATTTAGCTCACCCGCTGTTTGTCTCCTTCAGCAGAGAAGCAAGCTTAGCTGGGCAGCAGCAGATGCTATTGATTTTTTCCAAGGGGTGGGGGTGGGGAGCGACAGAGGAGGTACTGCTAATGATGGAAATTTTCAGAATGACTCCATGCTTTTAAAGGGAGCTGTGTTAATGGTGGCTGGAGTCTATAGAATTGGATGCAGTTTAACCTTCAGAGATGAGGAAGCATCGAGACGATGTTCCAGGCAGCTAACGCAGAGTCTGATGTATAAGCAGGTTTATAATTGGTGCTGGATATTCCAGTCTCGTCTGTGTCTAAGCTGAGCGTGACAGGAACACTGATATTTACTTCACAGTGCTAATAGGATGCACTGTTGTCTCTGTTTGCTTTCATGTGTAAATATTGATGTAGTTTGTGACAAGAGAAGGGTATACAAGAGATTAGCCTGAATGCAGGAGGGCTGGATGAGGTTTCAAATATGTTTGTAATTTATTTTCTTTTGAAATGTCATGATATGATAATAATCAGTGGAATACTAAGTTTTTTTTCTTTGAAAGAAAAAACACCTTCAACGGCTGCTGCTGATGATGAAAAGAACAGAAAACAAGTGATGAAATTAATAGAAGTCTTGATAATTGACAGTTAATTAAGGAAATAAATGATTATCTTCTAGACATGCCACTCTGCCTCAAAGCTCCACAGTTTAACAGGAAGAGACGGACGTCAATGCAATCACAAATGTGTTTCAAGTTAGTCTAATTTTTGGTTTAGTTAGGTGAACTTTAATTTATGCCCATGTTCATACAAATCAAGCTCATGTCTGTCACGAGATAATTCTGCTCAACTGCACTGACAATTATTTGATAATATCAAACAATGAAGGGTTTACCCACATTAGTGACGTGGCTCTGATCCATCACTTGCACAGTTTAAACATTGGGAAATCAACTGGATCGATTGAAATGCTACAACGATGAATGCTAACTGCTATGGAGACTCTTTCATGCACCAGTGGGTTAACGTTTGACTTATGCCCACATTTGCTGATTAATACTGACCAAGTCCCACCAGCCTCTGTTACACTTCAAAAAGTCAACAAGCCGCAAAATACTATATTAATGTTGATACTACCATGTTTATCATTAATCCATCTCAGGAGGAAAGCCATGACGTAAAAAAGGTCCTGTCAAGATGGTGGATGAGCAACAGAGTCCGAGGCTATGATGCCTTTTTATTAATGCTACATGCAATAGGACGTATCCACAGTATCAATAACGAGTAGAAAAGAACATCCTGGCAAGCAGAACACATAATGAAGCAGTCTCATTACATGCATGAAGTTCACACCATTCCCAGACCAGTTTTCAGGATATAAACTTGATCAGCCTGCCCACTCACGAGCAGTAAACTTTCCTGAATTGAACCAGCTGCATTCACACATCAGCTCCCCCTGACTTCTAGTGGAAATTTACTGGGGCTGGCAGGAACATTTCTGGGGAAAGCTAGAGTGAAAAGTTTAGCTGCTTGTGTTCACACATGCAGCTTACCCCGGAAATTTGGCACATTTTCAGGAGTTTAGTGGTTTTGCGAATATGGATATACTTACAGTGTCTAGTTGTGTTTTATTACCAAGACTGAAAATCCTACTGCAGGAATTTTTGAAACCTTGGTTTATTTTTCAAGACAAATGTTGCCTCAAAGACATCAGCTTTACATATACATCCTGGTGTTTGACAAACTGCAGAACTGACCCTCCTTTTAATTATAATACAGTTGAGAGAAAGGCAAACCAAAGCAGGCCGTCTGCCAGCTGCTACAAAAAGGACACAGCATGATCTTGATTTTAACAAATTACATCTTAATATCTTCAACTAACTGTTGATGGTTGAAGGATTTGTAATATTTAGACAGAGTCTGTTTTACATAGCCTTTGCAAAAACAATTAAGCACAGTAAAAAAACATTTAAAAAAAAGGCTCAGTTAAGAATCATGTAATTTATCCTGAACTCAGATCGACTATTTCACTCTGAAATGATCATTTACAAGCAGTTAAATCCCCTTTTCTTTTCTCCTTCATGTTTTAATTCCCTAGTGTTTCATACTCAGATGCTTCACACTTTTTTTTTTCTTTTTTAAATATTGGCAGTATCACTACGGTTCTTTGAGCTAATAAATGGCCGACATTCTGTTGCAGGTTCAGTATCCCTAATATATATTTAATGTTGTGGGGCTCGATGAAAAGAAGAGAAAGAAAAGCATCAGCAGGGTTTTCTTCTACAGATCTGCATGTAAAGTGGGTCAGCTCTGCTCCTGGAGAGCTTAACAAGCTGCTGGAGGAATAAGGCAGCACACTTGATAATTAGCAAGAATAGGAAGGCATGTTTGAGGAGGAGGGGGGTGCAGGAAGAGGTGGGACACAGATGAGAGAGAGAGAGTGCGTGGGTGTGAGGCTGGACGAGCAACATTCAACCACAGCTATTTAATGCATCTTTCTATACAACTGTGCCTACCAGTATTGTGTGGTTTCCCCTAGTGTATTTAATTTAATCTCTGTTCTTTTTTTATTGTATATTTCTGTTCATATTCTTTTATACACCCTCCTGCACGACTGTATTGGTTTTATTCCTCGCACAAGCATAATGTGCCTTCTGGCATCAATAAAAATTCACGTCTACCTTTTGTGACAGTACAGTCTCATTTTCAACACGTCTCCGTGGACTGTTTCCCTTTCCTTGTAGTTGCACCGTTTGTTCAAAGTGTTTCTTATTTCACATTTGTTTTGAAATAATTAGGCCATGAAATGAAGGTGGAAGATTTCACAGAAGCAAAGTGTTTCACGCTGGTCTCGACCTTTTCAGGCAACACTTCTGTTTGATGTGAGTAGCAGCCAGAGAAGGAAGTGGTTGTTAGAAGCAATCTTTTTCATGTTTTGCTGTGGTAATGCTTCCTTTATTCTCTAAACTGAGGTCTCTTTCTTTATCTAAATTGGCTGGTTTCCCCCTACTACTTGGCATATAGTCAAAGATTGCCAACAGTAAAGGACACTCCCATGGTTTAATACAAGATCTGAGGCTTTAATTAAGATAAATGATTATGATTAAAGTTTTTTTTTCAAGGTTATGCAATCATGGCTGTATGCTAGCAGCAAAATTAAACCTTGATAGAGAAATACAAACACTGATATTAAAACTGTCATGGGAGCTTTAGTGATCACCCCCCCCCCCCCCCCCTGCACTACAGCGCTCATTTTCAAGTCACTGACTGGTATGAAGACAAAACATTATGGTCTAGTTTACAAACCCTGAATGAACTGAATTGGTTTAAATGTTAAACATCTCATGCTGTTGTTGGGCTTTACCTCTTCCCAGCCATCGCTGATCGAGTTATTTCCACAACGGAGGGAAGAAGATGCAGTCCTAACACCACTGTAAGCAGGGGGGCTCAGCTGCAGTAGATATGTGTGTTTGTGTGTGTGTGTGTGTGTGTGTGTGTGTGTGTGTGTGTGTGTCTTTTGTGTCTGTGTATATCTATGTGTGTTCTATCCTGAAAGCTCAGGGGCTTGCAGGCAAAGTGTGAAGAGGGTTTATGTGAGGCAGAGAGAGACAGAGTGAGATAAAGACTTAAGAGCTAATACAGAAGATAGCTGCAGAGCGAGCTGCAGTGAGAGGAAGAAGTCACACGTTGCCTCTGTCCACACTCAGAGAAGCTTAAGAGACGACACAGCCTGTGCTTCCTCTCAGGGTCAATTCAAGTGTCTCATACAACATCCTACCTTTTCTGCCAGGCTTATTCGTCTTTACTATCCTCAATCTATATACAGATTATTGGTTTGCTATTGATGATGCAGTAAAAGCATCAACCAGCCATCCAACACATGCATGTGTTTTTGAGAGCGATTTGTTGATTGGTCCAAAAATGGATCAAAGAAAATAAGAGTCAAAATTTTGTTGGTTTGATTTGTTGTTTGCCCAAATGTCAAATCATGACAGCTTAGTTTTGCTGCTGCCAATAAATTGTTCAGGAGTTTGGAGTTTGGTCAAAAAAAAGAGAAGAGATTAGTGAGGGCCATTTTTCAATGTTTAAAAGCTTCATATGCGATTTTTTGATCCGGCAGATGTCGCCTTTGAGCACCAGCATGAAACCAAAACAACTTGCGCTGCATTGTTGTGTTAGCATGCTAATGCTAGCGATCTTTATTATGCTCGTATCTTCACACTGCATGTAAAATTTACTCGAAATGACCGTAACCTAGAAACGCTTACGTGACATTCAATTAATCAGTGAGTACAGTATGTTATTCTTCTTTTCTCTAGTCCCTCAATTAAACAACTTTTATACACGAGAGGATGAGCCGGCTCGGCCGTCCTGGCGATGTAAACAAACTGAAGATAGGACTCGGAAAACTCGGAAAGCATCACAGACAGTGGGACTCGGGTGTTACACCCATTGTAGACAGTCATGACTCACTGAGTTATTTTCAGAGGATATGATTTCTATTACATTTAAGTGTGAAATAAAGCAAATAAAGCCTTTAACGATGTTATGTGAAATTAATGAGATTTATTTTATTAGAAATTAATCTGCTGATTTATCAATAAGAAAGTATTTGTTGTTTTTAGTACATTTTTTTAAAGACTAAAACTAAGGATCATTCAGATTAAAAAGCTCCTGTAAAGAACTCTTTGGATTGCATTGGTTTTGGCGCCCCCTGTGGCTAAATCAGATAGTTTTATCTCTTTGCTGATCTAGTCTTATACATGTGTAAGTTATGTTCTCTTACGAAAAATCTCAGACGGTGGTCCTTTTACAATCATTCATTACACTAACTTTTTACTGTGGAAAATGTAAACAAAGGCTGGTTCAGCAGCAACTTGTCTGACACCTACTCAACAGCAATGGTTACAAGCATGAAAAACTGCTATTTAAAAATTCTTAATCTTGTTGATGGTCGCATTCGCTTTTGTAGGTCATATAGAGGCATCATTATTATTTTAAACAGTTTCAGAAGCAGGTAAAAACTCCTCACAGGAGCGTTAATGCCCACATAGTGGTAATACAGCATTTTTAATCATTATTTGAGGTGCTGGTGAATTTCCTCATATTGGACACAATGATCTAACAATGAGAATCCCTGTGTTTGCTGTAGCTCTAGTACCCAGCCCCATGGGAAGCAGGCAATTTCAAGTGAAAAGCCTTTTCAAGTGTCTGCTACTCAAACAGATTTCACAATTAAATCCAGGCTGAAACAAAAACAACAAAGAGAAAAGACTAAAACTAAGAGGCCAGTGGCTGCTATCAGAAGCTCTATGAATGCAGTTAAAAAGGATACAGTCTTTGTAATATTTGGATTCCCAAAACAGGTTTCATACATTTCCTGTTGCTTGACATTTTACGAAAAAAAGAATATGCCTGGCAGCTGGCTAACTCTGTAAGTCTTCTTAATGAACCTGACCTGAGGGTCAGACAGATTTTCGGAGTCTGTTTTGGACTCGTTATATTTTGAATCATGCCTAGCCAAACTGCCTTTGACCTTTGCACCAATTGTGTACTGTGCTCTTGGCAGTGTTGTGAGTGTAACTGTGTTGTCAGGCTACTGGAAAACACGACAGGCAAAGCAAACATGAACACAACATGAAATGAATATAATCTTTTCTAGACAAATTTACCCAGGGGGACAATAAAGTGTGTCGTATCATATTGTACCTGCTGTAAACAGAATACTGACAAAATAATAATTCAGTGGTAGACTTGTGTGTAATGTTTTTGTCCATATTCTTGACAAGTCTTGGAAAAAAGAAGCTAGAATATAAAATAATAAATAATAATGAACTGGTTCATAGGCTTTCCTTAGGTTATATCTTAAAAACTGGGTAAATAAAACGTCAGAAAATTTTTAAAATACTATAACATTATGAAATGACTTTGTCCAACCAATAGTGCAAAACATGACGTTATTATGTTAGACAATGAAAAGTGACTGAATGTTACATCTGAGATCTGGATAAATCATGTATGTGGTATTCAGGCGTAGAAAGCACTTTTGAGTAATTAATCAATTATTACAATCGTTTGTGATTTCTTCATCATCCAGAAACCAAGATAATAATAGCAACAATGGTTAAGTAACTACTAAAGTGAATGCTCAATGTCCTTAATTACATACATTGGCCAAATAAAAAAACATTAATGTCGTTCACAACAAGCAAGGCCTTAAGCTTTAACCTAGACTATTCTCAACTGTCGCCCCCCTCCCCCCCCGATGGTGGAAGGAACTTGCAAACTCCATTCGGTCCACAGAATCCCTTTGCACCTTTAAGAAAAACCTAAAGACCCGGCTCTTTCATGATCTCCTATGCACTTGATGATATTATTGATGACTATGATGATGATGGTTTTGTTTGATAATGACGATTTTAGTATGGCTTTGATGGCTCTGTGCTCTGCCTGTAAGCATCTTAAAGCTGTTTTTTGCACTTCCTGACGTTGCTTCCTCCTTTCCAAATTCTTACTTGTGTTATACTTACAATCTTATGTACTTTGTTTGGCTAAAAGCGTCTGCTAAATGAATTGTAGAATTGTAGGAATTCCCCAATAAATTCGTAAATTCCGTGTTGGTCTAAATTGTAATTTGAACTCCTATCAAAATTTGCGGATGTGAAACATTTAACAGAAAATCAAGTTATTTTTCTTTTGAGACTCTTCTGGTCCCTTTGCAATTTATTACCTTCTTCAATTCTTCCAGCCTTTTCCTCCCTCTTAATATTGTCGAGCATCATTCAAGAAGAATTATAGTAACGCAAAGAAAATAAATATTGTCTGAAAGCAGTGTTGTGAATTCTTCATCGTTTATCTTGCAACTACGAGTAGCAAAGCACTCTCTCATAATCTACATTTCACATCTGACAGCTTTGTGTTTTGTTTACTCAGAGCAGTGCATATGGCACTCAGGGGGAACCTCAGCACTCTCAGCCTGCAGCCTTCATGAATACAACATCCCTGGTGCACAATAGTGACAGCCACAGCCACCATCTCTTCTTGAAGATGAATGTAACTGCACTGTCTTTATGTATTTGTGCACCTTCAAATCGCTTGAACATACTGTATAGTTTATACCATTATTGTTTAAAAATACATGTGTCTGGCAGGTAGAGATAAACTCAAACAGACTCAGCTTTTCTTCACGGATGAACTTTAAGGATAGCCTTTGGACACACCGCAGGAGACGAAAACAACATGGTGCAAATTTGAAGAAAACCGATGTACATCAGGCTGAGCAAGTCCAAAAGAGGCTTATAACCATATGCCACTTGAACAAATATGTTTTTGTTGTTTTGTTCTCAAACTACAGAGTAAGCTTTATCTGCTTGTATCAACACAACTCATGCCATAGAGACACAAACACTCTTGTAGCTCCTTTAGATCCCCCTCCCTTATCCATAGATAGTGTAGTTTGTTCAACTCAAATAAACCCATCCACTCCAAGTTATCTTTCCCTTTAATCCCTGGACTACAAACAGAGCGGAGAGAAACTAAGTGGGATGAGATAAAATGTTTGGTCTGATCAACAGAGAGAGGAAGACTTTTTATTCTGCCAAGTGGGAGCCCCCTGCAGTGTCTACAACTGCTTCTCCACTTCTTGATGAACTCCTGATTGTTGAAAATCAAAAAATAGAGATTAAAAAGTACTAAGAAAAAACTAGACATTGCTTTGAATAAATTAAAAAATAATAAAGCACCAGGGATGGACGACCAGCTGGGTGCAATAAGGTCTTCAGAGATGATCTAATGCTAGTCCTCTTCAGTTCCTTTAATTGGACACTTGAGAGAACGTCTCTTCTTCTTTCATGAAAAGAAGTGTTAATAACTGCTTTAATATTAAAGGGGAAACATTACGTGATATGTTTCTCATTAAGACAGAAGTAGGAGCTAAACTAGGACAAATGTTTGAATCAATTTTGTCTTAGAGCTGATTTCATCATCCTGCTCTTATTTAATGAAGTTACAGAAAACCAAATTTGTAATGGATGCAAAAAAGAAAATACTTTCTCTCTTCATATAATACAATTATAGTATTCTTGCCTGTGTAGACACTAAAATGTTGATGGAAATCTGACTTTCGTATGAGAATAATTTAAATTTCCCGAAAAAGCAACCTGGGAAAATCATGAGGAAATATGCGCGGTCTCTTGTTATAATAATAAAGAAATTAGGATTTTGTAGAGATCAATGTTTCAGGGATGATCTTTCCTAACAAATGTTTTGCTATTCACATATCAAATCTTTGGAAATATATCAAGAAATGAAGAGAATAAAGAGTATAACACATACAACTCTATGCTAATGCTGTTATCATATTTATTTGTACTAAGTATTTCAAATATCTGAAAAGCAGCACTCAAAGCTGCTAGCTCTTCTCATGTTATGATATATACCTACTTTTAGTGGCAAATCTATTTATTTCAGGGGGTGCAGAACTAAATATTTTTAGGGGGTGTGTATCCAGTGGCAGTTTGTTAATGAGGGGCGCCGCCCCCAAACATCTAGAGAGTAAAGTCTACCTCGACAAACTAAACAATGTATAATGCATACCCCCTCAAAAACGAGATGGTTCATCTCAAGGGGCAATCCATCAAATAAACAGAATTTCTCACGCATACAATGCGACTGGTATTCTGTCAGCACTCATCAGCATTCATTAAACAATGTGTTTCAGCCTTTAAAACAAACAACAATTCTAAGTAACGATGGTTTAAAGAGCTAAACCTTTAAATGTGAATGTAAAAACGTAGAATGATTTTTACCTTTCAACTAAACAAAGGCTGGCATGAGAATGAAATATCTGTAACACAATACAAGAAATACCCTTTGTATTTGCGGAGAACAGGACCATGCACTATGCTGCCATTGCTAGATTGTTATTGTTGAGTGTGGCCAGCACAGCTGGCTCTGTAGAGCGAGCCACTTACAGTTGCTCAATAATCCATTTACTTGCCTTTGCTATTGGCGTGACTGTAATTTCAATCACATGGACAGTAGGGAGATAAGTGGGGAGCTGCCTACTGAAAGCTGCCTGATGGTAACATGGGTTGAAATCGAATAATGGTTTCTTGCTTGTTGCTTTAATCAAGGAATCATCTGGTTCACTACAGTGATGGGAAAAGGAAGAGCTTAAGGCTATGGCTCATATTTTACATTTCCTTCTGGAAATGAACAGACCCAAATGCAAAGCCCCTTATTGGATTATTGAATGATCAGAACTTGTATTACTGAAGGATTGTTACACCACTAAATATGACATGAAAGATGACAGTACAGATTTATTTTATCAGGAAAGGCAGATACTTTATCTGTCCATCATAAATGTAAGCCATGTAAGATTTATATTGAGAAGTTGTCAATAATGCATCTATGATTTTTGATGAATGGATCCATAAGCTGCTACATTTGGTGATTTCTTGGTGCTCATGATATTGAGTAAAACGTACACGATGACACTGCTTGTACAATGATGTAGCTGCTCTCAAAGAGAATTGTCCGTATGCAACAGTGGACCATATTTCCATATCACCATCGTTCCAGGCAGCCTCTTTTCCCTACAAACCATTACTTGCTGCCTCGCCTCATTAGCATTGCAAATAAGACCTAAAGCAAGAGCAGTGATGGCAGCAGCAGAGGAAATAGGACAGAATTAACAAATTATGTAAGAAGCGTGGAAAGAGCGGAGGGAACAGAGTGTAGCAACAAGGAGGTGGGTGATGAAGAGGAGGTGGCAAAAGCAAATTACAAATCTGATAATACCTTCATACTGACATCCTTAGATGACATCCATTCCTGGTATTGAAGCTCTCTTTCAAGAAGATTACTGCTATAATTTCATTGCAAAGAACACTCCAGTCTTTGCAGTGAAATTACACAGACCACCCTGACGATATTTGTCTTTGTTCTATATAACCGTTTTCTACGTATGATTTGAAGAAACAAGAGTCCAAGACAGACACTGTTGGATGATTTAATCTAGCTGAGATAGAGACACATTTTTATAAATTATTGTGACATAATCTAAAAGTTTAAACACATCTGCTTGGTGAGAAATCAGAAATGAGATTTAACAGTGAACTTCTTTTTTCTGACTTGTTTATTTCAAGTATTTAATGCTGAAATGGCAAATTTTTGAGAAGTTTGCAGAAATAAGATTATATTAGGACATGGCATAAAATTTAGACAGATACATATTTAAAAAAAACGCTAATTTGATTTTAGAAAGAGTTAACTGTTTCACCCAGCATCTAGTCTATTTACTAAACGAGGCTAACAGATTCCCTATGTTAGCATAATAGTTAGCGTATACATATTTGAGTGGTACTGACCTTTTAATCCAATTCCCTACAAGAAAACATACCAGTGTTTTCCAAAATTGTAAATGTTTCCATTACAATTATTGTCTTAAATTGTCAGTTCAAAAAAATGGTGTAATTTTTATTATTTTATTTACCCTTTATTTAACCAGGAAAAAGTCTCATTGAGATTAAAAATCTATTTTACAAGAGCCTCCTGGTAATTATCTCTTCACTTGTGTTTCCTGCTTTACTGATGTTGGCATAACTGTATTCATATTCCTAAGGCCTAATCAAAGAAATAGTTGATTAAATTATTACCCTAACTACTCAGAATGATGACAAGACAAAAACGTATTGCTCCCAAACTGCTTTGCTGTTGTTTTAGGTTTTCAAATAGGTAGATTTTTCCAATCAAAAAGGGATATGAGCAAACCTGAATGAGCTTCACTACAGGGAATACTGTTGGCAGTGCTGACATGAGCGCATGTATTAGTGGGTAATGGGCTCTGAAATGCTGTAATGAAACGGCATGGAGAAAGAGGCCAGAAGGAAGAAGAAAAGGGTCAGGTTGTGATGTAAGTGCCACAACTCATCATCTGGTAAAGCCAAAGGCAGGACCTTGTGTGCTCTCATGGTATTTCTGTTTGCTTTTAGAGACATGGCCTAAAAGTTAGAGTGAGGCACTGGACTGGTCGGGCGAGGCTAGAATTGATTGCCCTTTTTTTTCCGTTGACCTTCATTAGAAAGCTTTGACTTACCTGTGAAATGAAATGTATGAATATATTATGAAACATTTACAACACCTGCATTTCTTCTATATATTTGGTTAAAAACAAAACTTGGCCAACATTTGCATTTAGATCAATTCGTCTTTGACTTTTTGACTTACAGATTGATTGATTGATTTTTACTTAACATACAATAATGTGACAACTGGAGCCTGAACTTAGAAAACAGGCTGATATTGGCTAAACATAAATAAGTCATGTATCAGTTAACGTCAAGAATTTGTGTTCAATTATTCAAAGTTCAGTGTGATGTCTTCCATTGTCTTGTTTTCTCAGACCAAAAACCCCCACGGACATCATTTGTGCTACATTTGTTTTTATAATGAAAACCATCTCGTCTCTTCTGGAGCTGAACAAAGTTTCCTCTCAAACGACTTAAACAGAGATCCAAAGACAAACATGTGGCAAGAATAGTTTCATCAGCGAGAAAATATTGTTTTTATTTTTTTGTGTAAATAATTGTTTTGACGTTGAATGAAACCAGCATCCTCTTTGAACCAGTCAGGCAACTGTGATGTGTGTATGCTGTTCTGGTTTTTGTGGTATGTGTGCCTACATTTTAACAACCCCCTTCCTCACAGTGGGGGCCAGGACTTGACTCGGACGCTTCGGCACAGTGGCAGCAACTCGGCTCGACACTCTGTGGGGGTAACACAAGGAACCCTATAGTGTGGTAATGCAATATTCATGGTGGGGCGTGAGCGGAGCAGTTAAACACAGCAGAGTTGTGAGAAGACCTTCCAACCCTCTATCAGGGAGCAGCTGCTGCCTGGGCTTTGCTCCCCTCTCCAAAGCCTTCCCCTCATGCTCGAGCATTGTCTCTTTCTTTCCTCTGCCCTCCCCTGTTCCCCTCTCTCCTGCCTCTCTCTCACTCAACCATTAATTTTTAATCACAACTTAAATGGCTGCCTTGGCTGCGGCTGTGGGGGCAGCGAGTCAAGGGCTCTTGCCTCTGGTTACAAAGTAGGAAATAAATTTGAAGAGATCAAGCTAAACATAGAAAGAGGGAGAGGGCTGACTCGGGAGAAACGCGCGGGCAGGCAGGAAAAATATCAACTTGCTTCTGCCATTACTGCTTAATTAGAATTTCAAGTCTTTCATCTTGGGCTCTCCATTGCGACTGCTACAGGAAATTGAGATCAAATTAAGATAAAGAATTGGATTTTTTCAAGGGTTTTTTAGGGGGCCCATGAGAAAGTGAGAAGGAGAGAAATAAGTGGATTTAGATTGTGTATATAGTCGTACAGAGAGCTTTCAACAGTTAATCCATTATAGGACATTAGTAGGCAACAACCGGAAGTCATTTTTGTTATGCAAAAATTCCAAAAGGATTACTAGCAATTAAGGTTGTCAAAGTTGTCGATACTTTTCAATACCACACGATACAATCTCTGAATTAAATGATCAATAGTACCATAAAGACTTCACATCTTCAGTCATACTTTTAACCAAAAGCTGCCACGAGCGAAAGGGAGAGACCACCGTCTAAATTGCACAAATTTCTTGGCAACATACTTGTGAAAATTTAGACAGTGTGCCGTTGCCAGCAGTGTTTGGTAATGAAAAACATTCTAAGTTTCTAGGACTGCTATTGTTCTTGCCAGGGTCTCCAAACTGGTAACTTTTGGACATGTGACAACCCTGAAAACATTTGTTTTTTTAATTGTGAGATTTTATCACCGTATTTGAAAGTAAAGTCTATATTTTTCGTTTAATTATGAAATCCTTACAAAACACCTAATTGCAAAATTTTTCATTCTATCTTTAAAACAGATTGCACATTTTACATTTATTTAGTGCATTGCTGTTATATGATGTAATTTCTTTTTATTTTGTTGTGTGTATTATTTTTTATTATTTTTCATTCCCACTGAGATTGATGCAAAATGTAAATACAGAACCCAGGTTATGTGCTTTTATTTTTACCAATAAAAAGTAACAAGCCACCTGAGAACGTAAACCAGGGCTCAAGGATAAAGCAAAGAATATTTTGACATCTAAAAGACCTTCCAACAAGCCACTGACCAAGAAAATAGTCAGTAACTGCCATAGTCAAATTGCAGTGCTAACACTCGGCTGAAAACCTCCATTATACTTGGAGTGTAAAAACCCAGCCTACAGTAGGAGTATATAAAAGGTTGAACCACTTATTCATGAAGGACACGGCTGTGTGGATGTTGTCAGTGAGGTGGCAGCACTCAGGTTTTCCCCTGCATTATTTATTTTCCGTATTGGGGTGGTCTGACCCGCTCTTGTAATGAGAACTAGAGTCACGGTCTGTTTGGAGTCCCGGGGCAACGCTGTGCGACCGTGTCCCAGGATCACTGCTCAGCCACACAGGCCTCCACACAGCCGCTGTTTTCTCAGACTTCACTTGGACTGTAAAAGTCAAGCCCTGTTGACACATCTGTGCTCTCTCTCCCCGAGGCTAATGGCTTTTACATCTGTCTGCTTCTTTTCAGGGGGAGAGGAAAACTACAGGAATCAAATGCTCTTTTGAAGGCAAAACGCTGACAGCTGATGGAAAGCTGACAGCCTCCTCGGAGAGAAATTACTGCTGTTGCTATTTCTCACAAGCACAATAAGATGGTAACATTGGTTAAGATGTGTTTTGAAAGAAATGTTGACGGCCTTATGGTAGCACTGTGTCAATGTTTTACTTAACGCAACTGTGCGTTCTACAGGCCACTCCTTACATTATTAAAGTCATAATCATATGAATGTGCCAATGCAAACAATTGTTCAAGAATGACTTTACCCATGCAAAAAAACTGACACAATTCATACTATGGTTAAAAATGTGCTTTGCAGTTAGATGGAAAAAACATCCCCTGACACTTTTTAACCATCTTAAGTGACTCATTGACCATGTCTAGTTTAACATCCTCACCTCAGTCAGCCACTTGAACTTTGTTAATAATCCACCTATTGAGCTTCAATTCCTAACACAACAAATGAACAAAGTCAGGGCAGCGGGCTGACTGTGCTCACATTAACTAGCACACCTCTCCCAATCAGTCGAACACGCACAAACGCAGACACACACACAGGCAGGAGTAATCTCTCCCCAATCAAAGACATCGATCACACTGCAAAGCACATCTGTCTGCAACCCCCCCCCCCCCCAGGGCTGACCCAGATTGATTACAGGACAGAGACAAAGACGAGGGAGAGAAAAAATGGACAAAGTGGAGAAAACAAAAGGATTTGTGGGAATGAAAACAGAAAAACGGATGGCATGCAACATAAGGAACCGGTCAAATAAAGAGATGAACCAGATGTGTTTCTTTGTATCACACTTTTCTATTTGCACATTGGGTATGCAGTGAGTGACATGCAAAAAAAAAACAACTAAAAGCTCAAAGGAAACCACAAATATGAGCCACACTGACATTCTAGCTGCAAGAACAGGGTGATGGAGGAAAACCAGCACGGGCAGTTTATGAACCGAGCACATGAGCAGCTGAACATTCAAACTGCAAAGGAAGGATCAGCTGTCTTCTTCATAACCTGTGGTAAGAAAACTACTTTTAAAGGCCAAAAAAGAGTTGTAACTTTTGTTTTTTCTCTAAAGGAAAAAGAAAAATGAATATCACTTGTATAGTCTGGATATAATGTGTTTCCAAAGCTGTTGTTTTTTTTAAATCTGCTGTGCTGAGTGCATGAAAAAGGCATTACTTGCAGTTCTACACTTTCATCCACGATATATTCCTGGAGACTAAATCAATTTGAACCTCGAGGGTAAAACCCCCGCAGGCATCCTCAAGAAAACTGGGTTGTGCAACAATACAGAAAAACATCCATACCTCACCAGAGGAGTACGCCACTCTGACACATCTATAGTATATTCATAGACTCCTCGACACAGACGACTGCTGTTTAAAGAATAACTAAATCTTCTGTTAAGTAAGGAGAACATGCCACTGGTGCTAGAATGTGACATATAACAAAGACCATAACACGTCAAAGGCTGATTGCTTTGACTTGTGTAATGGTGACTGATAGCAGCAACAATGCTTAGTTAAGATAAGGAAGGACAAATCTATTGCTGCAACAGAGGGCAATTTCTTTACACAGGATGTTCAGTTCAACCCTTCACAGAGATGGAGAACCAAGAGGTTTCATTACCAAGGGCAGCTGATAAAACCACTGGGCTCAAGTGCAATCAAATACGTCAAAGCTGTCAGGCAAAGCAAGTCTCCATTAAAGCTACAAAATAATATCAATTCAATACTATGACATTTAATATAAAACAAAAAAAAACAGCCTGTGAACTATCCATAGATCTACATTAAAAGGAAATGATAATCATGGGATACAGTCATGATTTTTTTATTATTCAAGTCAGTGCAGTACTTTGGGCATGTTCAAGTTAGTGCATCATGTTGAGACATTGTTGATCTTTTATCTTATCTTCAACACTTTCTTTATAAAGCTGATGACAAACGACCTTACACCACCTACAGGCCTGTCTCATTGCTCTATCAGTTCTCTGACATATTGGAAAAGCTATTTATTAGAAGGTTGGATGATTTCAGTGAAAAGCATCATTTATTGTCAGTCGATGTTTTAGAGCAAATAGAACGACATCAATGGCATTAAAAGGCAGACTATGCAACTTTTTGATCCAGCAGATGTCGCCCTTGAGCACCAGCATGAAACCAAAACAACTTGCGCTGCATTGTTGTGTTAGCATGCTAATGCTAGCGATCTTTATCTTTACTGCATGTAAATTTACACGAAATGACCGTGATCTAAAAACGCTTACGTGACATTCAAATAAGCAGTGAGTACAGGATGTTATTCTTCTTTTCTCTAGTCCCTCAATTAAACAACTTTTATACGCGAGGGGATGAGCCGGCCGGCCATCCCGGCGATGTAAACAAACAAGCTACGGCTCGGAAAGCTTGGAAAACATCACAGACAGTGGCAGAGTTATTTTCAGAGGATATACTTGATTTCTGCTTCATTCAAGTGTGAAAAATCGCATATTCAGCCATTAATGGAGTTATAAGAAGAAATCACTGGTTGTATTGATAATAAGAAGTATGAAATAGGAGTTTTTATAGATTTAAAGAAAGCATTTGATACCATAATCCATGACATTTTACTTAAAAAAATGTATTGGTATATGCATGGGTGTGTATTTAACTTCTAGAGCTTTTGCAGCCAGCCTCAAGTGGACAATCAAGGAACTGCAGTTTTTTGCACTTCTGATTTGTGTTGAGGTTAGCCGCTTGGTATACATTATGTGCAGTGCCAATAACTATAATTACAATCAACTACTAACAGTCTGTCTAAAGACTTGAGAAAGGAGAATGGATTTGATGTGAAGACAGAACGTCTTTAACTACAATGTTAGCTGCGCTTTCATGCAGATGTTTTTTTTCATCCAGGTTAATTAAAGCTAAATCTGCATCACATTTAATCCCATAAATTCCCTGACTGTTTCACATCCAATGCATCTCTTTCATTTTCACAGACCATTTTTTTAGCACACAATCAAATCCCTCGAATTATCGAATGTGGGGTCTCTTTATAGAGCTTAACGTTAAAAGTTTCTTCTACCTGCATGTTAAAAACCCAATTGTTAGATTGACTTTCATTTTACAATGTGCCCTGACTGCTGCTTGTTCATTTGAATAGACAACTTTTACAACAATAATGCAAAAATACTCTCAGTATTAATGATTGCCAGTAAACGCTATTTAATTCAGCAAGCATGTGTTGTTACTGAATCTGTAAGGATGAGCACATCTAGTAGGCAAAGTTTATTGCTTGGGGCTCCTTTCGCTCCCCTGCCTGTGTGCTCTGGTCTCTGCTCAACAGCTCAGCTCTCCCCTCTCTCGTCTCTTCTCCTCTGCCCATTAACCGGCTGACAGATCAGTAATAAACACAGCCTGTCACCTTCAAGGCCTGCCTCTCATTTACTAGAGAACACATGAAACCCCGCTAGCTCCTTCCCTCTCTATCTCTCCCTCTTTTCCCTTCATCCGCCGGGCTCATTGGAGCTGAAACCTGATTTTTGGCCGTGGCCGCCTTCAAGGCAGCAAATTCTCCTCTGCACCCAGATAGTCGTGAGAAAGGCATGAATATTAAATGGGAAATCCATGAATAAATAACCAAAAAAAAAAAAGGACTTCCGTGGCTCTAACCTCTTTCTGTCTCCCAGCAGTAGATGACAGGGGAAGAGCGCAGGGGAGAAATAGAGGAGAAAAAAAAACCATCATGGACACCTCAGGAGAGAAGGTGGACATTTGTTTGGTAATTGGCTTTCTCTATTTGCAATCCCACAGGGCTGCGATTTCACACGTAAAACAAAGAGGTAATCACAAGGTAACAGTGCAGCCGATGGTTAGTTGAGCGGATCTGGAATGCAATATTTTCACTGGGAATATGATGTGTTATTTCCATATGTGGGGCAAGCTAAAGGGTAAAAGCCATACATATTGCAACAGCTCGATAATGTATGCGTGGAAAATGCAAATGACACTTAACACAGAGCTGGGAGTGCAATGCGTACAACGGTACGATGTTGAAAGCATAACAAATAAAGAGAATCATTTATTTGTGATACACACTCACTAGTCCCCTGGCACGAGGCTCTTTCACAGGAACAAGTAAATATAGATTATTTTTGCCATTCCCATAAGGGTCCTTAGAATGTATTGTTCTGGATATCAGTAGGCAGTATTTATCAACAGAGCACATAGAGACAAAGCATAAGACAAGCAGGCTACTTATAAATAAACTACAATATGTGTTGCTGCTGGGTCTGTGTGGGTATAAGTTACAAATACTGTAAACGAGGTGTCATAAACTAACTATTAGAAAAAACAAGTAATGGCATCTTTCTACTAAACTGGATTTGAACAGTGAAAAAACCCTCAAAGGTCTAATCTCCATTAATTTGAAGAAATCAGACCCTTTTAATGCCTTCTATGGCTTAATGGGAAAAATATAGCCATTAAATGTATTTCAATTAGCACACTTTTGCTGCCTCCACATTAGTATTAATAAATAACAAAACAATAAAATAACAATAAAAGCAAACAAACATTGTACATGACTCATATTGCACATGAAACACAATGACCAAAATCATTGTGGCAATGAGTGTGAGCTGAAGTTCATAAATTAAGTCTTGAGTTTAACTGGACTGATGTGTTTATCAAGCTTTAGGGATCAAAGACAGTTCAAGCGGGTGAAAAACATGTAATGACTCATAAATCCGACCGGATATTCATCTGACTGAGGTCACAAGATAAAAGGAAATGAATGATTTATTTTGTTGTGATTTTCTCCCAAAACCTACAAGACAAAAGCCATGAAGAATGTCCTTTAGTTTGACAGAATTAACAGCCACTGTCCTATCAGAGCTTTTCAATATATAACTGAAAGTACATGTACATGCATTAAGGATGTACAGTAGTTTTTGAAAATTGGAGGACTTTATTTAACATTATTAAATATAGCCTCAATCAGTAATGGTCAGAGAAATTACAATTCTAATGGTATGTTATACTTGACATCTACACATTGAACATCAGTTAAAAATGTGATACCTGAGGAGCAGAGGTGTTTGGGTAATAAAACATTTTGAAAGTGTGAAAAAGGGGAAAAATCCAGGAAAGGGGTTGGTATTAATAAATGTTAAGATGGCGTTTAAAAAGGGGCTGAAAAATGCCTTACATCAAGAAAAGATTGGGTGAAGAAATGGAAGAAAATGACATCGGGGCCTGAGGCGTCAGGAGAAGTACTCCCTCGACCTTGAGGTCCTTTGAAATGACTCCACTCTCCAGTGATTTTGAGATAATATATGTCAATGGCTTATGCTACCAGAGATAAAAAAAGAAAGAAAAGATTCCATTATGACCTGCTGCTGGAGCTGTATTTTTCATCTCAGCAATTATATCCATGCCTTCCTTCCCTGTACTTGGATCAAACCTCAGAAAAAAAAGAGCTCTTTTGTATCTACTGGAGAGCCATCGGAGTGACTAATCTTTGTAGAAAAAAGATAAGCCAATACTCCAAAGCCCTGGCTGAATTCATATAATATCACAAGAGTGATACGCTCAGCAGCAGGCTGGAAGACGAGCTGTGAATGACCTTTTCTCTCTCTCTGAAAGCTGTTAAAGGACCTTCTGCTATGTTTCTTGAAAGGGTGACAATTACAGCTTTTCTTTCCTCACTTTATGTGGGAAACACTGGGTGTGATACAAAAGATTAATTTACACGTTTAGCTTGAGAGTGAATATTTTGGATTTGAAAAACCTCAAGAGATTTTATAGATGAAAAATAAATTATTGTCATAATTATCTAGCATTATCCTAAAGCCTGACAAATTATTCAACAATGGATCAAAATATATTAAATTACTTGAGTTAATCACCTTTTAAAGTGTGAACAGATTCAGAACTATGGCTCTTCTTAGACTAAGCGCTTTAGTTGAAGTGCTTGTATAAGCTATTTTGTATGTTTACGTCTTGCTGGATAAGCACTCTTAAAACAAAGCTTTAAGCAATTTGATTCACTCATGCTACATTACTCAGGGTTTGCACCTTTCATGCTTGGAAGGAATATGATTTGAATTCTTTAGAGGCATTGGAAGGTCACCTATTATCCTCAAGTTACTCAATGATGTTCTGCAGAACAGCGACAAGCAAATTCAGGCTCTTTGAGGTTAAACAGTCCAAGTGTCATGTTTATCGAAAGAGTTGTGAGTATTGATTCAAAGTTCTGAGGATATGAATACCAAGAAGAAGAAGAAGAAGAAAGGATTAAGGAGTAAGGAAGAAGAAGAAGCAAGGATGAAGAAGAAGCTAGGACGAAGAAGAAGCGGGGAAAAAGAGGAAGACAAAGTCTGGATAAAAACATTTTTTTTTAAATGTAAAAAGGAAAGATGATGATGAAAGGAACAATCGATCTGCAGGACAGTGAAAAGACTCAACACAACACATTAAAACTTCCCAAAACTTCCCAAAGTAGTCAGTCCTTAGATTTAAATTACAATACAGGCTTTGTTTCCCGAAAGAAACAAGGTTCAATTTGCAGCAAAGAAATTCCACGTATGGATCCCTTCATGTCTCAAAATTGAAAAGAAGTGTCCACTGTAAGCGGCCCTCTTTTTTTCTCTCAGACAAAGTACGAACAACCTCTCCGTTATAGTGAAAAGCAGTTGTCATGGTCTGACTTGGATAAAAAAAATGTCTATTTTATGAAGTGTTTGCATCTCTATGACAAGCTGATGTCGAGAAACTGTTATCAACATTATCCAATCATGTACTCACGTAGAGGAATAGAGCTTGAAAGGTAAACTCTGTGTTAAAGCGCTTGAGAATAACTTTTAGTTTGCATTGGTTTTGGCGCCCCCTGTGGACACAAAGGTACTTCTTATCTCTTAGCTGATCCTGTCCTGTACATGTGGGAGTTGTGTTTTCTGACATGAAAATATCATCTTGCGTCGTGTAAAAAGTCAAAACGCATCACTCACTGTGATCATTTCATGTGCAATACATAAAACAATTCAGGCTTTTTCTCCAGCTTTTTCTGACACCTACCTGGCACGATTGCAAGCGTTAAACATGACAATTTAGAGATTTGCAATCTGGTTGCTTTTGTAAGTCATACAGAGAGTTCGGTATTAATATCAGTCTGTTTCATATAGCCAGATAAAAACTACTCATAGGAGCTTTAAATAAAAAACAGGAAGTTTAGGGTTAAGAGCAGGTTTGGCATTTTAGAAAAGAGCTAACAAAGACCACATGCAGACAATGTCTTAGATATAGTGATGAATGATTTGTTGTTCACTTCTGTAGATGTGGACACAGAGCATCTCCATACAGAGGATGTCAGGCTATTCTAAACATCAGGGAGGTAAAGGATAACTATAATGAAGAGAAAAAGGAAACGTGGGTTCATGTCAGAAAGCCAAATAGCTTTCAACATGCAGACTGACCTTCAGCTTACACAGGAGCTCTCTCTCACACACACACACACACACACACACACACACACACACGCTCACTGATACAAACGCTCACAGGATGTGACCATAAACCATAATGGACCTCCCTTATTACAGCGGGTGAGCCTTGGCCGTGTGCCATTTTAAATGTCACAGACTCCTCCACAGGGTAATGAATGATCAACCAGAGTTTGCATCCAGAGAAGCTGAGCATATTACCTACCCGCTGTATAACTGGCTGGAGAAGGCTAGTGACACACCGTTTGATTATTGTGAAATGCAGCTGATTATGTTAAACTACATGTTGATGTGCTAGCTCTCCTCTTCTTTGTAAAGCTGCCGGCTGCGATGTGTAAAATTCTATAGGAGCTAATGAAAAATAAATAAATGTAAGTGTCACAATTTTATGTTTTGTGATCCTTTATTGACTCCACAAAAAAAATATTTTTTCTTTAGAGTTTGTATTGAAAAATTGTATTTTTGGCAATTTTTGCCTGTATTAGATAGTACAGTTGATGAGAGACAGGAAATGTTGGGAGTAGAGAGTGGGGGGGCTGAGGTTGGACTGGAACACATGGCGGCTGCGACGAGAGCTATAGGCCCCGTACATGGGACGCACGACATAACCATGATTTTTTTATGTCTTAAATCAAAATACACTGATTCTTTTGCTATTATTCCACAAAATGTAATTGCTATGATGTTGGATGTCAGAGGCACTGCTTCTTATAACAATTCAGATTCTTATGTGCTGATTGCATTAAAGGAAACTTCGTTTTCATCAGATTTTGTGCAGCTTGTGACATGCTGCTTTTATTATGACAGCTTTCTTAAAATGAGATAAAAACTAATTTATTCAATATATTAAATCTGAACACATGTCAATCAATTAAGTTAGTAATCAAGTCCTAAAGTCTCCCTATACATATCACCAGATTATAGTCAATACAGAGCCTTTAAACTGCACTGTCAGCAAAATAAAGTGCTCACAAACATAACATAATATTAAGATTGCTGCATCATTTCAGCTTCTTATTTGTTTTGCTTGCCAGTAAAGTAATCAAACAATTCCCATTCATACAAAAACATACAATGCTTCATAAAGTTGTCAAACAGCTGTTAAACAGATGTTAAATGTTCGACTGAAATGTAGTTGTATTATATCTGATATTTGTGTGACACTGATATAATAAAGGGGGGTTGTAGCAGTTGTCTGTTAGATTTTCAACAGGAACCCAGGAGAATCAGTTGTTGCCAGGTAACAGCTAATGGCAAAATTTAAATAACTAATAAAACATCAAGATTGTGACTGAAATTCCAGATGACATGTGACAGCTGGTGACAAAAGCTGGCCATTTGTCTAAACATGAGTGTTTACAATACATCCTGGTATTTTCTAAAAATCAATGCTTTGTGCTTTTGGTTGGTTACAAGCTGATATATTCATTAAGCCTCCCACCCCCTCTTTCCCCTACATGATTATAGAATTTGCTTAATGAAAGAATCAATCTTAGCAGCCTCACAGTGCTAATTTTACACATTACTAAGGACTCTATCAACTACATTAATGTCTAACACGCTAATGAAAGAGCAGCAGTTGTCTGTGTTATGTAATAAAGCACCGAGTCTGCTTATTGAAAAATCAGGCGACAGTACCTCTCTGCTCATTCTGATGAGGCATGAGATGGTCTGCGATGTCAGTGACAAGCTGATCTTGTCGATGTAAGCTGCTGCGGGAGCGGAAAAAAAAGAGAAAAATCTTGTGCTAAGCCCCCTTGAGTAAGATGAGCGCCAATGCCTTGACCCGTGTGATGCTGTGGGAATTGAGGTGGAAGAGGGGCCGAGGGAGCACGAGAGTGAGATAGTGCAAAGGCATCTGGTGACAGGATAAGAATAAGACACGCCGGACTGTGTAGGTCCAGTGGGTCAGGACATCCAGTCCAAGTACCAGGCTAATATGTACAACAGGAAGCATGTTGGGATCAATGTGCACTACATGACAGAAGTAGGCAGAGCTGCTGCACACATGCACGGGGTGAAGACCAAATGCAATGGGACATATCAATGAATCCAACATCTCAACATCAGTCTACTGTGAACAGAAATGATCACAGCAGTATACAGACAGACGTTTTCAGCCTAGAGGTTTTCAGTTAGTTTAGTAAGAACTAAAATCAAAGGGAATTTTGAAGATCCTTTTTTTTAATTTGGTGCACAAGAGGAACCATGAGCAAAGTTCTGTACAGTTATTAGTCCAAAGGAAAGTGTTTGTTGATGGTCTAAGATGGGAATATGTAGTACTGGCAACTTCTATTGCTAAAACACAATATGACAGCTTATAGAAGCTTAAAAATGGAATGAAACAAAGAAAATTATATCAACAAAGTCTGCATGTATCCTTTCTGCAAGCTGCAACACACAAAGAGCACACATCTCTGACCAAGTTGTTCTTCTACCTCTGGTTGTGTTGAGCCAACTGCAGGACAGCTTTTGCCATTTGAACATTACTTTATGAAGTTCTTGGGGAGCTCTCCAAAAGACAGTTCCCAAAACAGTTTGGTCTAAAATGACCCATTGGTCACGTGTGTGAATTTCTTACATTATGTAGGAAACGTGTGATGCTAACTGTTAGTTTAATGAGAATAAGATGAGCAGTCTCCAGGCTGTAAAGGTTTTCAGAATATTGGTGGTGTTGGAGGAGGTGATGGTATATGTGAGCATGTTTGGCTGAGTACAGAGTAAGCATCATATTACACAATCCTCAGCCACAGCTGACATAAAGCTGCAGGGCAGCTAGACAATAAAGGAAAAAAAAAGAAATGTGCTGCATTGACATATTTCTCTACAGGCAACGACTTGATCAAACTGCTACTTGTTCAGAATATAGGTGTCTAAATGGAAAAACAGATGTAGTGATTTGCAAATAAACTGTATAAATGCAACTTAAATAGAACAAAGCCAAAGAGTTAAGGCTTACTTAAGTTTTTATCTTCTTTCTGTGTTTGACAACCTCTCCAATCCGTCGAGTTGTAGAAAACTTTGAGTTATAAAAAGTGAAGAAGACGAAGGTGTCTGCAGGGACTGCTCAATGAAAAATAGAATCCAACTTAGACCTATGTGTTCATTCGACAAGAGAAAGAAAGTTGCAGATTCCTAAAACTACAAGCTACTGTAGGTTTAAATAATGGAGGTACAGTTTTCCCTACAGCGGTCTTAACCCACAACATGAAGCCTGGAACAACGTGTCAGCATGTTTCACTGAGTTCTATCTTTTATTCAACACTATTTTTGAGCCAGTTAGAATGAAATGTAGAGACAATGTAACACTGAGGTAGAGTGAAAATGAAAACAAAAATGGCAGGTGTAACTAGCGTGTTTTTTTTTTTTTTTTGTTTGAAACCTAACTAAAGAATTGTGGCTCTGCATAGATTTTTTTTAATTATACTTTAAAGATTTGAAGACCTCTTGAACCTTCAAAAAGAAATAATTTAATCTCTTTCTAATACCTGCTTACATTCCATGTGTCATTGTTCAGGTCATTTGCAAACCTTTTAAATATTTTTAAATTTCCCTCATTTTCTCCAAAATAGAGACAAGGTTATCAAATCCATTTAAGCAAAACACTGAAAATGGAAAAAGGCTGCATAACCCCATGCTTTATTTTTCTCTGAGCCTCCCAAAAAGCCTCCTTTATTGATCTGGGAGGATCTGAAAGAGGCACAGCTGCATAAACAATCCTCTCAAGTCTTTAGAGGGTTTTGAAATATTAACAAAAGAGCTTGCAGGTACATCATTTTGCAGCAGCAGCTATGGCAGCACAGGGAAAATGTCCTATTATAAATCACACAATACTGCAACAACATTGCACATCCAGGCCCAGTTTGTCCCTCAGGCAACCTGACAGCGCAATCCCATCTTTTACAGATGGCTCTCAGGGAAGATCTGTACATGTGTACGTGTATGTAATTTTCTTTTATTTATGAAAATGTAGTAATCAGAATGTGTGCCTAGCATAATCACTCTTTTACACGTCAATTTGTATATGCATGTATGCGTGCGAGTGCAAAGGAGTAAGCAGATAAAAAAAGAAATGAATAAAAGAGAAGAGAAACTGGTCGGCTCAGGCTAATTTCATCCACTCCACTTCCCCTTACATGAAAGAAGAAGGACTTACAGATCTTGTGCCTCCCTTTCATGGGGAATTTCACCAGCATCTCCTGGGGGTTGGTGCAGATGAAGACGAATGGGGAGGCAGACTCCTCACAGGTATCAGGGAACTGCAGAGGTAGGAGAAGGGGTGGGGGGGGGGTGGGAGGGGGGGGGGTAACGAGAAGAACAGCTTAGCATCTTACACAGAAACCAGCATGGCCATATTGTGCACAGAATATGTTAGAGCTCATGATGGCGGGTATCACGGCTATGAATCATTCAGTGAGTGTCTGTTTATACACCCACATCGTGCAAGATGTCCTCCACGCCTGATGTAATACTACACGTCTGAGAGCAACTGATCGTTATGAGTCTCTCTGGGTTTTATGCGCTTTAATTGTACCACTAATGATGCAACTGCTAATGATGGCAATTGCAGCACCAGCAAGCTGAAAAGATGAGAGGAAATTTGTTACAATGTTCAGAGAAATCCAAGACATTCAGGGCCTTTTTCAGGTGTTGTGCATGCACACTCAGTCAAACAGACGGCATTAAAAAGAAAAAGTTAAGATTTGCTTTATTGATACCCCATGGGGGAAAGTAATTTGCGACAACAGCTCAATAATGGCAAGGAAAAGAGAAATAAAAACAAGGTTACCAACAATATTAATATTATTAACAATTACCAATGGGTTGAGTTCAGAAAAAGGGAGTAATCTATTACAAGTAATATGGTAATATCCTGGAAACAAACAAGACCTCCTTTTAGAATCCATTTTCAGCTTACTGAGTAAATATCAACATTTTAGCCAGATATGTCTTGAAATCTTTCTGTTGATGACACAGAAAAGGGAATAATTTATTTTAGTGGTAAAACACTGATGCTATCTGTCATAGCTTGTGAGGTAAATTAGATAAAGCTTTGAAAAGTGGGTAAAGCCAAAGTAATTCTTTAGAAACGATCATGTAGACAGCACATGGTAACACTTGGGCTGTTACCGATATAATCTCCTGAACTCAAAGGCACATTAGACAGTTGAAATGCATGCTGTTCGTGCGTCCAGTAAATATACACAGAATGGTTGACTATCAACACATCGTTATTCATCTCAAGCACGCTTCTTCTACATCACATGAAACCAGATCCATAACATATTAATACCTCCCACACACATAACACATCATACCACATTCCTACGAAGGTGAGGTTGTTTTACAGCTCATAATTGACAGCAGCCGGCAGCACACAGAGGTCTAGAGACAAGAGAAAAGCTCGCTCTCCCTGTGTTATTGATTGGTCTCTCAGGTGAGAGTCGGGAATTGACTGACACAGTGACAAAGGAGTCATCTTTCCCATCACTGGCAGCCAGCGGCTCTCAGCTCATCCAATTTCCTCCGGCGCTATCAGATAGTGCCCATGATTGCATCTAGCCAGCCAGGAAGCGGCTCTTTTCATGACAGCATGCTTTTTCCTCCCCCCCCCACCCCTCCCTCCCCCCTCCGTCTCTCTTATTCACAGCCTCTCTATCTCCCTCAAAGGAGCACTGAAGGTTGTGACAAATTTGGGGCTTTTAAGGGAAATCAACAGAGTCGGCAACCCATCTGTGTACGGTCCCTGACAAACTAGGGAGAGATGATAGAGATGTTTATTTCAGATTACAGTCCATGTCGACTGGAGTGTAATACGGCGGTAAGTGATAAAATATGTAAACAGTCAGAGTCGTTACACGTTGGTGGGGACCCTTAAAGAGCCCCTTGGTTCCTTCTTCCAAATAACACAGCAGCGCCAATTAAATTAGATCACTCCTTCAAGTGTGCTGCCCACATGATAAAACTAATCTCCTGACAGTCCTTCAGCTGTGATTTAGAAGGGGTTAACATGATGATAGTCCACGTCCAAAATGATTAAAGGTGCCATGCAGTTTTCTTGTACATTCAAGTTTTAAACCCGTGGCAGAATGATCCAGTGATTCCATCTCGTGCTTAAGTGCAAACACATTGGGTCCTTTTGCATGTCACATGAGCAACCCAAACAGGGCCCACTTTAAAAAAAAAAGAAGTAGAAGAAGAATGATTTTCCTTTGACCAACGTCTAACGAAGCTTAAGAGCTTACTGGAGAAGAAATATTCCAATAACCACTCAACAGAAAACTGCTTACTTGATTACCAAGTAACTTCTCATTTTGAATCTTAGAATAAGAAAAAAAAGCTAATTATTCACCATTTTCTGCTTCTAAGCATATGAGGTTTTGATTCCCTTGCTAACTACCATTAACTATGTTTTTTTGAGTTTGGACAACTGGTTGAAATGAAACAAGCAATTTGGAGGCATGAGTGAGCCTATAAAGGCCATTGGTTACTAATTTGACATTTTTTTCTCCCCTTCGACTTCTCGGTAAACTGTTCTTTTTTTCTTTAAAATATTTTACTTTTGGGCTTTATATCCCCTTGTTCAGATAGGACAGCAGATAGAGCAGGAAACCGGGGAGCCAGTGGTGATTCTAGAGTCTGTTGGGGCCCTAGTCAAAGACGAAAATGGAGGCCGCTCCAACCACCATTATGTCTGCCAGTGTTCCAACACTCTTCCTCTTTCTTTTTTCACTCCCAGACAGATAATTCCTCTTTTCATTGTCCCTTAGTAGTTTAATTGTAATGAAGGAAGAAGACATGAGAGGCTAAGCAGGGCAAAGAGAGAGAGTGCTGTCAAATGGGGCCCCATTAGGGGGGTTTCCTACGGTCAAAATTTGCACATTTTGAGCTACTGCTGCAGTTTTAAGTTTGTCAGTCTTGGAGGGGGCCCTTACTGGTCAGGGGCCCCAAGCAGTTGCCTGCCTCGCCTGTTGACAAGCAGCACCTCAACGGGGAGCAAGAGGATGGGCAATAAAATGCAGGAATGGAAATACAGGACCCAAACCCAGGCCAATCGCCTCTAATCATGTAAGAAAGATCATTGATTATTACTAAGTAGATAATCTGTTTTAATATGATTATGTCAAAGGTAAAAAAAATACAATTAGACGTATAATAGTGAAGTCCCTTTTGATATAATTACAAAAGATCTCATGTTGCACAAGATGGCTGTATTGTTTGAGGTGCCTAAGGAAACAAAATGGTGGTGGTCTTGCTAAATTCAGATGAAATGAGCGTAGCTGCAGCCAGACTTTGAGTGCGTTCATGTGAAACCCCGCCAGTTGCCTGCTCTTTCATCCTCCATTAGCTAATTAGCATTTAAAGCTGTTGAATGTGCTGCTGCTCTGCCTCTCCCCCCCCCCCCCCCCCCCCCCCCCCCACCTAATTGTTTCCATCCCATGTTAATCAAAAGGGCATGAAACATTGTGGTTGTGTGACAAGGAGGTTTGCTAAAGCCCTCCATATTCATCAGGAAGGATCTAATGTAGTCGGAGTGGACCTGCTTACAAATGCAATTAAAGGGGAGCAGGCTGACAAACACAGGTATTGAATTAAGCAACAGTTAAGTGGAATTGCGTAAAAAACACTGCAGGTGACAATTACCATCACACTCAACTCGGCAGTGCTGGTTTCCTACGATGAAAGGTGTGTGTTACAGCCCTAGGGCATTCTGGGTAGAGGTAGTGTTGTGTTTGACATGGGAAAGATCTGAGGATGTATGTATAGATCTTGTGACAGGTGCATAAAAAAACCCCCGGTGGAAATTGAATATCACTAGTTGGTTGCTTCAGGCAAATAACCAGGGAGTTAGAAGTCAGACATTTGGGGGACAAGGACTCTGCATGCAGCTTTCACTTACTCATAAATATCTCAGAACTTTTACTTATGAATATCACTGACACTTGGCTAATAATCAAAGTAGAAATGCATCTCTCTCAAACCCTCTGGCTGTCTTGCAAAATGTTAATTCTTCTGCAAAATACAGACAAACAAACATTCACCTTGCAAGTGTGGCAACCCATGATCATTAAATACATTTTAAAAAAATACAGTTTTGCTTTAGTTTTAACAGTAAAAGCTTCTATAATCCAGTCATGCAAGTAGTATGTCATTCAGCAAAATGAAGAAATGTGCTAAGAGGTGGATTAGAAATGTGGCACCACTCAAATGTCTGTCTGGTAAAATTGAAGCTTTAATGTAGCTCAAATGTATTTGTTCATAATTGTTTTTGTTGATAGAAGAGAGAACAAAAAAACAAGATGTTTACATACGGGAATTAGCATGAAGGCTAAATAACATCTGTAGTCCAAGGCAGGTGCCAATAAAGCATCATTACAATTGAACATGCTTTGATACAAATACTCAATACACAAGTATAAAATGAGAACTGCGGACTGTAAGCCCTTTCCAAAGCTTACGCAGCAGAAAGATAGCTTAGCTTAGCACAATACTTGAAAGAGCAGGATGTTTCGGCTAGCTCAAGCACCTCTAAAGCTTCCTCAGTAACCGTTTCTATTCATCTGTTTAATCATGACCATGACTAAAATGTCAAAAAAGACAGGTTTTTTTTGCCAGGTTACTTCCCTTTCCAGGGTCAAGTCACCCTTACCTTTCAAAAGAGGGCTAACAGACCCCTCACAGTAGGCTCAAATTTACAATACAGACTTCAGATTGGTGACTGGTGTTGTCTTCTTTTCTAACTATTGGCAAAAAAGTGTGAATCCCCCAACGTAACACGACCACAAAACATTATTGATCGCTTAATTTTCCTCCTAGAGCCCAGGGCTGTGGCTCTGTTGCCGCGTGTCATTACCCACTATCTCTCTTCTTGATTTCTGACTCTATCCTAAAGGGATAAAAAGTCAAAAAATAAATCTTTAAACGTTTTTTTCCTCTGTGTGTTCAAGCCGCTCTTTTAGCCAGACAATGTGACACCATGTACCCAAACAGTTTAAACTAAATGATCTCTTTATTGGCAGGCTAATCAGACCTACGTGATATGTTAATACATGGTGGGTGGGAGTTCAGAAGGCAACATGCTGTAAAAATGGATTCAAAACATTTGAACAAGCTGAGCCACGCTGAACAAAAATCTACATACAAAACACTAAACAGGGTGAGGAAGAGTTGAAAAGTGCTTACAGCTCCTTAGCTTCTTCAGAGACTGCCAATTCAATAAACTGCCCGCTGTTTAATTTGATGGGCTCAAGCCTGAGGGGATTCAACAATAACAAAGTGTAATAATATGAAATTCACAAGTTCATTGGGAGAAGTTAAAAAGGATTGAGGGAAACTAAAGTCTTAGGCTATTATAAATGTAATACTGTCTTAGTTACATGGCAGAGAGAGGGCACAGTGGTTATAATGCTCTTCACCATACATCCTTAAAGGTATAATATGTATCTTTTTAAACATTAATATAGAAGATGTATATTTTTGCTTTATTTCCTTTTATTAACTGTATTTTGCACCAATACACCAAGACAAATTCCTTGTATGTGTAAATGTACTTGGCAATAAAAAAAAATTCTGATTCTGAGATAGCATCATACAACCACACTAAATATAACTTCAAGTAATGACTTCCTTAAAAGAGAAACCAAACTCCCTCTGGGTTTGTTGTTCTGAGCTCTGTGTACACACTGATTAGCTTTTTTATGAGGCTCAAACATTCATCCTGCAGTCAACTCTTTCTGTGAACTCCCATTCATATAACCCTCATTTATGTCGTGATGTGAGGAGTCACGCAGCAGTGACACAGTGAGTCAAATTGGCAGGGAAATCTGTTGAGATGGCCGTATGTTTTTAATCAAAATATGGAGAATTGACATCGGTGATTCTATAATGTAGAGACAGTAACAGACGAGTTAGGATGACGATTGATAACTGTGTCGATGTTCTGTCCCACCTCTACTCCATCTGAGTCTTTCATCAGCACATAATGTATTTTCTCTACATTATTCATTTCAAGTGCAGTCCAAAATACCTTGAGTTCCAACCAACATTTGCTGAAAACAACATCCATCTCAATAAAATGCACTAATACAGAGCCAGGATTTGACAGCAGGAACACAAACCGTTGAGTCCAAGCTTGTCAAGTAACGACTCAACAAGCCAACACTGTTCCCTCTCCTCTCTCTACAATGTCTCTCTCTCTCTCTCTCTGGCTCCTTTCAGCTGCTGTCGGCAATTAAGGGCAGCAGAGACAAGTAATCTCCTTCTGGGCGACAGGGCCAGACCAGAACAGGCATGTGGAGTGGTCTGTGAAGTGGGAGGGGTGGGTGTGTGGTGGGGGGGGGTAGGGGACTGTGAGGCTGGCCCCAGCCAGGCCCTGCTTGGCTGCACTCAATCTCAGCCCAATAAAAAGCCCTTCATTGGCAGGGTGCAACTGAGCCAGACGGGCTGGGAGCATGTGGCTTTTAAAAATGAGGAGGGTGGAATGAGGGGGGAGGGAGAGAAGGGAAAAAGGAGAGACGGGGGGAGAAGCAGGGAGTAGAAATGAGGATTATGATTCGGTAAGAAAGACAGATAATAAGAGGGTAAGGTGAGCGAGAAACGCAGAGGCCGAGATTTTGATAGATAGGGAACTACACAAAGCCGACTGTGTCTTCCCCGTCACTTTTGAAATACTGCTTAGCCAGTTCTGTCAAGGCTGGTTTCACCCTGGGAATGAAGAAACAGATGGGTTTTCTCTGAGCTATGGGCTACATGTGGGAGGTGAAAGGGTGTTGTTGGGGAAATGTATGCAGCAGCAATGGTTCCACAATGGTTCTTTAATCTATCGTGTTCAGCAAAACAACGCAAGCCTGTTTCTGGCATTCATTAACCCTCGCACAGACGCAGCTGCCCTCAGGAAACTGCACTGTAACTGCCTCTCACATTTTTTGCACGCACTTGGTGCATTATTTGTTTTTCCATCGCTGCACAAAACAGGAACTAGAGCACAGACATGCAAACAAACACACTGGTCATGCATGGATCATATAACACAATTCTAAATAATGTATCTAAATCAAATGCAGAATACAAAAGCAATGTAATGCAATTTAAATATACAATGTAAATTAATACCAGTTTTTTAGTGCTTTTAGCCGTTATGCTCCAAGCTACTGTGACAACCTATCATGTTATGTTAGGAGTGCGTCAATACTAATGTCTTTAAAAACAAAACTCAAAACATACATTTTTAGCTGTCCCTTTCAGTCGTCTGGTTTCTACGGAGGAGGTCATACATCCAAGAGTTAATATGTCTTTTGTAATTTAGATGCAATTTTTTAAAGGGCCAAATAAGAGAGGACAGTGGGAGTTATCATTGCAGACAGGCCTATATTTCTGGTTTCCTGTTTTCTACACGAGTTTGATCCTACTTTTATAAGAATCCACTCTGTTTTCTGATGAACTCCAAAAATGCAAACTCATTCCTCCGTCTGTTTCACGTTAAAAAAGCCTTCCAGCGGGTTCAGGAGAAATGATCCTTTAATGTCACTTTACTGTGGAACATCTGCAGGAAGTGTTGAGTTTCATTAAGAGAAACTTAACATCATGAAAGGCGGCAAAGCAGAGTCCGTCAATGAGTGAGAACAGTGTTTAAAATGGAAAAAAATAAACCACAGGAAGTCATGCTTCAGATGGCAGTCATGGTGCAAAGATGTTAACAGAACAGAATTTGCCATGTGTCATTATTGTTTTAGTACCGTGTCTTATATAATATCACTTAAATTAAATAATAAATCTCAAAACTAAAAGCCTTTTTTTATATTAGACATTCCCAACTTTAGAATTGGATCAATGTATATGTACAATTTTAAATGTTTATTATTCTTTTCCATGAATAAGGGATGACCCGCTTTTGTTACAATAATATGGCTGCATCAGAAGCACAGGTAATTAGGAACTTTGTGTAACTAACTTTAAAGCACCAGATATCTAAAACAGCTCAACTTGAACAGGATACTGGAGTCACTGTGGCCAACACCCAAATTACACCATGTGTGTCCAAGCAGACAGTTACCTAGTTGTTTTCTAGACTTCAGTTGAACCTTGTTTGTTTTGTTTCCACACCACTCGATCATTTTTGAGAAGTATGGTTTGGAAGTATGGACATCTGTCATTAAAAGTAACACATGAACACCAAGATTCCTTCAAGTGTTTGTGTCGCCGTGTCGGCATGTCGGCTTGTCCCCACCCCCCCCCCAACGCTTTAAACCTAGGGGAAACACTGTATACCATATGAAAATAATGGTTTGCTGGCGATGCGCTTCTAGCGATGCGTGTGATCAGGGCCATAGCATGGTTTGGAATGGTATAGTATGGTTTGCAATGGTATAGCATGATTTTGAATGATATAGTATGTTTGGAATGGTATAGTATAGTATCTGGTATAATATATAGTATTGACTTGTATCATATCATATTCTATCTTCCTATCGTAGCTACATTATTAACCCTTGGTTGAACTATTAAATAATGAAATCCCTTTTTTTAAGCACTTTCACTGCAATGATATGTTTCCTACACCACAAATTGAAACTTTGTCTGCCATCACATGTCTGAACACACGGTGCAAACATGTACCCACGGCAAGTTTGTACTAAAGCTTTGGCTCACAAAGTTTAAACTCAAAGCATTTAAAACACTTAAGGTCCAAACATGGTGCTATTTCAGCTCTCTTTGTCCCTTTCATTGGAGCTCAGGCAAACTGAGCTGCACAGTGATGATTAAAAATTTAATGCACTCCTTCACCTCCACAATCAACTGGTGTCAAGTTGGAGAGTGAACATTAATTATCGAGGAGTGTCCGACACTGGCTCCTGATTTTTACATTATTAATATGCTGAACACAACCAGACACATGTCTCATTATTAGACGCTCAGCACTGGGGCCAGGATTTTCCAATTACTGCCACCTTGTCAGTCTGCTCGACAGCAAAAGAAAAAAGAAGTGTTTCTGTCACCCTAAAAAATGCTCCCTTTTTCAGTATGACGAAAAGGTCAAATGACTCATTTTGTGCTGGAAAAACTACATATTTTACTTTGCGCTTTATGATCAAATCATCCCTGCAGTGTTACATTACAACATCAAGATATGCATTTATGTAATACGAGAGTTTAGCAAGAGGATTGTTTTTAATTGACTACAAAACATGACCTGTAATTCACTCTTCTAGAAATGTCTGAAAACCAAACTCAGTGGTTTTTGGGTTCAAGAGTTACCCCGAAGAGCACACAGCTTGGTTGACTTACCGTCTTTACTAGTGACTGAATCTGGATCATCTCTACTGTAGCCTCCAGCACCTTTAGGCTGACCAGTGCTCAGTTGGATGACCTGTTAGGTAGGTCAGGCTTTCACATGGAAAACTACCTACAGGCGATCTATTTCAGCTGCAGAGGGCATGTTTGACTGTCTGCTGTTAGTGACAGATCCTTTGTGTCCCGCAAGTCAAATGTCAGCTGCAATTATGCCAGCTTATGTTTCTAAAAAAAAAAAAAAAATTCCTGCTGTATTTTGTATGTATGAAAATATATTTTTTTCAAATTTAGGACAGATCCAGCTTTTCAGCTTTTCTGTAGCAATGACATAATGTTGGGAAAACCTAACATCTGATTGGATTTTGTAGCACAGTGTCATGAAAATGTATTTGCTCAGGTTCAGTGATGCATTGAGCATTTACGCTTCGCATTGGGTGAAAAAATGTGTTTGCCTTTTGTCTACACTCGCATTTTGAAGAATGACTATTCAAATAAGATACCTTTATGGTTTTATATGGAGGTGTTGTTTGGTTTTAATCTTTAAGAGCCAACTGTAGCTTTAGTATTCTCTTGATGTAAAAGACTTGAAGCTGTCTGTCACCAGTCCACCATCCCCCAATAAAAATCCCCTCAAAGCCTGAGTAGCAAAACATACATTAAACTGAGTTTCCGCTCCAATTTCTCAAAGGAAAAACAATTCAGCAATTCAAGAAAACATGCAGGTAAAGAGCAAGCCATACATTAGCTTCTTAGCTAGCAGAAGTGCTGACAGGTGTACTGAAGTCATGTGTTTTTGCAGTGAGATTCACACAGACTTCCTCGCTTAGCCCAGTTCCCATTTCCCAGCCATGTTTATGACTTCACCTCCTGCAGTGGCCCTCAGGCGAGAAGAAAACAAGACTGCCTCTCAACAGTCGAAGCTTTTTAGACTCAACACGCTAACTGCTGGAACTTTCCAAGGAAAATGGTTTTCTCTTGTACTCACAGTTAAGCTTCTGTTTGACAAGTGCAGGAATCTTACAAAAAAACACATTTCCAATTGTGCAGCAGAAATAGCATTCTGAAAAAGTGAGAATTTCTTTGACACTAAGGTAGTGGGAAAAATATAATGCAATGCATTTAATAAAAAGCTGAAGCTTCAAATCCCAGGAATTGAAAATAAATAGATGCTATTATGAATGAGTTGAAGCATCAGACCACAGCACTACATTTACAGCCAAACCCTGCAATGTGGTAGTTTTATTCTACAACAAACACCCACACCCACACACACACACCCACACCCACACACCCACACACACACCCACACTGAAACACACAGCAGGGACCCCTGCAGACAGTTACCTTGTCTGCTTTAAAACCTTCACTTCAAAGTAAAATTCCAGGGAATCTAAGGCATTAAAAAGTCTTATTTTCCACCACAATCTTGTTTTATCAGTGCCACAAATCCAGCTCTCCTTAACGCAGGTGCTGTCAGTGAAAAGGCTCGTATTTTAAGCGAGGCAACAAACCACTTTGCTGTGGGCATTTGATTTCTTAATGTGGAAATTGAGAGGGACCGGGGGAGTTTATGAACATGTCTGTCTCTTAAGGTGAATATTTGCTTTGATAATCTGACACTGGGGTACAGCCCTCCCATCTGTGTTCACTCAGCCTCTGTGGGAAATAACTGCCTCTACCCTCCTTCTCTGGAGGCTGCCTACAAGCACAGTTTGAAAAAAAAGGAGCACAGAAGGAAGGCTGTCCCTTGATTCTTATCAAAGGCGAGTTTTAGGTTTCTCTAAGCCCATGGGTAAGCACAAGGGCTTACAATAGATAAGATGATCCTACTGAAACAGAAACAAAGGACAGAAATGCTGAACAAAAGGTGCTGAATAAGAACCCTTTACAAGTCGTTATTTGTAAAATGTTTATTTATATAGTTTTGCAAAAAGGGGCTTAAATGTTGTTGTTGTTTTTTGGGTAGGTCGGACAGACTTTGGGGTTATATAAATACTGACATTTTCCTCGCATTGATACAATTCAGGGTCATAACTACTCACAGAGCCGTGAGTGACCTTCATTGAGAAACTAAAGTGCCTGCTATATCAGTCAAGCTTTCATCCTAGTACAGCTCATATGCAGGTCACAATGACATGATGCAGAATAAGCAGTAATTGTTTTTAGTAATTTCATAAATAATGGTTCCCTGATTGAAGACAAAAGAAGAAAAAAAAATGCAGCCCTCTGGTTGCTAGCCAACAACTGCCAATTTTGGCAGCTGGAATGACAACTG
The DNA here is from genome assembly GCF_963930695.1 of Labrus bergylta. Lineage (NCBI taxonomy): Eukaryota > Metazoa > Chordata > Actinopteri > Labriformes > Labridae > Labrus > Labrus bergylta. The sequence continues at coordinate 13,479,987 of NC_089197.1, forward strand.
CTCCTGGCAAATCATTACAGCTGTAGCCAGGTAGCTAATTATACAAGCGTCCGCTCTGCGAGTAGTTTGACAAAGCTGTTAATGCTTCCAGCTGACTCGAGAATCCTGTGGAAGGATGATAAATATTCACTGGGTGGCTACGTGATGAATTATTTAATGCCTGAGGCTAAAGTTAAAAATAAAAATATAAAGAAACAGATTGTTTCCAAGCTGATGACACATTGTAGATGATATAGAAAAAAATAGTCCTGCTATCATCAGCTGTCAGATAAGGAATATTGTATACAGTTTTGTTTGTAAAGTGTCTTCATTTTTTCATCATTTAATTACTAAGAAGAAATAGGCTTTTGAGATAAATGCACACTGATGTGTTTGGCAAATATGAAAATCTCTCGAATAGAGGATGAAGTTGCTCATATCTAAATAAATATGTAAATAATAAATAACAATTATCTTGGGTTCTTCAAAGGAAAAAAGCAAATCAAAGCCACGTAACTACCCAAAAATCTGTAAATTCTAAGTTGCCAGTAAAAGGAAGAATGTGCCAAATTTGACACATAAATATAGCAGAAATCAAGTACATGTATGTCCTCTGTAAATGTTTCTCTGAGTCATGACTGTCTACAATGAGTGAGAAGCCCTGGCTGTGTTGTTGTGGGAGCCATGTTTACATCATGTTTACATGGAAGGAACGGCTGGCTCCTCCCCTTGCGTATGAAAGCAGTTTTAATAAAGGACAAGAGAAAAGAAGAACATCATACTCACTGTTTATTTAGATGTCATGTGAGTGTCTTTAGATCACAGTCATTCTGAGTAAATGTACATGCAATGTGAAGCTACGAGCAAACTAAAGTGGGCTAACATTAGCCTGCTGACACAACAGTTGCAGCCTGAGCCAAGGACAATTTTGTGGTGTGAGGTATGAAGTTGGAGTAGAGCGGAGGCTTCAGTATGTTGCATAGGTGTGGCCAAACATCAGTTTGTTTTGGTTTCATGCTGGTGCTCAAGGGCGACGTCTACTGGATCAAAAAATCGCAGTGTCCCTTTAATAATTGCATCTTATCTCATAGTTTGTCTTTTGTCATGTTGCTGTTACATTTGGTCACTGGTCATTATCTACCTACATTATCCTTTCATGTAGTCATGGTTTTATTTGTCCCTATTGTTAAGCACTCTTACTGACTCTAAAATAGATAAACAATGACATCTTGGCATTGGAAGTAATGCTTGATCACAAGCGGTATGGAGGTAGTTAGCCTGTGTCTAACATCAAAGCCACTCAGTAAGTTTCATATAATGCTGAACATTTGGTTTTCCAAAGGACACCATCCTCTGAACTCTGAACAAATGCCAAACGTCTCCCCCTGCAGTTCTTTTCACATCGCCTCTTCATGTGGAGAGAAAGTAACTTTTACAGGTCACTGTATCCACGTATGATTGATAACACCGTTGCCCACTTGCAACCCAAACTGCTTCAACATGAAATATCCACAAGCATTCATTCTTAAGTAAGACCAGACAATCACTGTGGCAATACTTTATGTCCTTTCTTTTGGTGGTGGTTTAGTGGTTGCTCTCAAAAGGTTTTCTCTCAAAATACCAAATTATCATATCATACTATTCTGAAAAAAAAAAACTTTGTATTTTACATGAGATGACGTTTGTTCCCCACACATTTTCAGTTAACGACTGCAAAAGATTTTAAGAGAGATTCATATGTGCCTGAATATTTAGCATTTTATCTGCCTTTTGTACGTTTCTTCCAAATCTCTGTGAACACTAAATTGCTTCTTAAACAGCGAATTTGAACTTAAAGAAGAAAGGATGACTCAGTTACTTCTGTTCCACTATTATTACATGCTAACTCAATATTACTGTTGAAATAGCTTCAGAGAAAGACTTTCGATATAAACTGAATAAAGTTTTCCAAGCACACGGTTCATCTGGGGATAACATACCTATGTGCTTTAAACACTCAGCAGTCAATGGACAGTTTGAAGATATGTGAAGAGCCAGCAATATTCATGTGATCGCTGAATGGTTGTTCTTTCTACACACTGACCACAAGAAATTCGAGAGGGAAGAAAATGATGTTGCTTGTGAATCAATATTCTACTTCACAGACTGAGCCTGCAAAAGCATTTAATGGCATATTTGCCAAGTGGAGCGTAGCAAAAGAGTGTGTGCAATGTGCTTCAAGGACTTTGACTGAATACGGCAAAAGCACAAGAAATAAAAAGTAGAAGCTGGCAGTGGAGTAAGACTGCAAATTCATTATTGATCCTCGGTTGTTATATTATTAAGGCTGGTCCCTTTAATTACTCAATGGCATGTTGTCCAAATGAACACATGCTGCTCTGAAATGTCTGTTTAAAACACATACTTTTACAAAAGACTCTTCTGTGGAGAGCTTTAACTAAATAAAAGAACGCATGCAGAATGAAGAGAAGTTACTTCAGCTGAGAAAACACTCAAATGAGCCTAAAGAGGTGATTAACTAAAATACATTCTGCTCCTCTGGTGAGAAAAGTATTTCCCTATAAATTAATTCTGACTTTTGGATACATATATTTTCTTTAAGTAGTTATGTGTTCATAAGAACCTTTTTAGTTTATTCAGATGTAGTTGTTGGGATTTTAAAGCGCATGAAGGACTTAACTGGTAAGAAAGAATCCAATACATGAAAGGTGGATGATTGGCTAACTGCAAAGAAATATTACTGATCAATATCCAGCCCACTAAACCTGATTTGACCACTCAAATGACTGTAGATATAAGAGAGGGGACTGTGCCAGAAGATTCTCAACCTAACTTCATTCAATACAAGGATTATGCAATTCATTTTAAACTATTCTTTAATAGTCCTATCTAACAGTGACATTATCCTGGGGAAAGGTCAGACCGACTGGCTTCATAGGATATTGGAGTCACACATAATTTTTAGTTTGCTCCACACCAAGCGAGAAAGATTAATGGCACTGGTAGCATGGACAGTTTCCTTCGCCGCCCTCCTCTTTCTCCATACTTTCCTCCCCTCTGATGTCGCTAGCAGGAAGTTGCTGAGCAGACATGTCACCCAGCCGAGTACAATTGAGTTTGTAATCTTCGACCCTGCAGTGGCAGAGAGTCTCTCCCTCTCTGTCTCTCCGGTTTCTCCCTCTCTAGGAACGATACTTGTGGTTGAACTGCTGCTGGGTCCAGGCTTGACTGGATAAATATCTTTTCTCAAATGAACACACGCAGGCATGTGTGAAAGTAAGAAATTGCATAGGCATGCCTGGGGAATGTTCAGCAGAAACAGTCAGAAATCAGCCAAATGTAATGAGTGCAGTAATGCCTGTGCTCAAGTTTGGAAGGAAACAAGCATAAAGAATAATGATTAAATTGAGAGTGCTTCCATTTCCTGATAACACCGCAGCAGGAAAACACAGTCACCCACTGACTCTCTGCAAAGTACTTACTGACTACGCTGAACAGCCTTCATTCATTTCCTCATTCCAAAACAGAAAACTGGCACAGACACTGGCCTCATGAGGAGACATTTTGGGGCATCAAAAACAAACACCAGATGTTGAGATGGGAGATAAGTGTCACACATATTGATTCTACGCTTCATTAAAGCTTATTGTGAGGGGTTCAAGTTTGCCTCTGGCAAGGCGCTAAATACATCACAACAAATCTACAGAGGTCTGATTTTTCCTGTTTTGTGCAAACTCTGTTTAACACAGTCGAGGTCATTATTATTTTAAGAGCGCACCAGCCGAGGACCAGAAGACTGTGCAAATAAACTACCGACAGAAAAGCTTACACAGTTACATGAGCTTGGATCAAACACTTGTCTGCAGAGCTTTTCAGACAGAATTACACACATACCTCTTCAAAAACAGCAACAGCTAAACATACTTCAACCACAAAATCACAGGCTTTTTTGTATGGGCTGTATGCTTTCCAGTCCATTGACTTCATTTAATGTCTTTGATTTTCTTCATTTGATTCTAGGGCTGCATGATATTGAGGCTAAAAGTCACAATGAAGAAACAGAAAATCCCAGATCCAGTGTTTTACCACATTTGAAATCGCACGTTACATACAGTAACGATATGCAACGTTGAAGCTAAAACAATTTTAACTTCCAGTGCTTTTTCCATACAGTATGCGTACAAGCCATCAAGTAGGGTCCTTAGATACTAGAATTATGATCTTTGATAGGATACTAGTAGAAATCCAAAAAAACACTGATACCTGTTTTGATACCATGGCAACAAAAATAGAAGTCCATGGCACCGAATATTTGATAATTTATCATTTTGAATTGCCAATAGCAAACTGAATTTCACAAATACATTGAGAATGTTTTAGTACCGAAAACCTAGCAGCTGTATTAGCGCAGTTTGCTGTCACCTCCTCTGCTCTCTGTCTGTTTATAAGAGACATAAATGTCGCTATTTGCTTCTTTAGGAGGCTCCAAAAACCCTTGAGACTTGCGCTCTTTCTTGTCATGTTTCCAAACCCCAAACATGTGGTATTAAAAACTATCAAAGTATTTTGACAACCAACCACACAGATCTGTGGTCTGAAATTGTCTAGCAGTCTCAAGAAACTATTATGACTTGCATTAAATGTGTAAGCAGGAAAGCTAACTAAACAGCTAGGTATCAATATTTGAATGAAGTCCAATATAACAAGCAAAGATCTAAAGCTAGAATCTACATGCCACAAAAAGTCAAAAAGCAATAACTGCTGTAAAGGCTCTTAAATCTCTTCAGTATCAGTACTAGTTGTTTTACATAATGCTGAATGCTACAGAGACCGTTTTGAGGCCGCAGCTCTGATTTATATTCCATTGGACCATTCAAAGTCCATCCATCTTAATGCTAAAATGAGTATTGCAAAGTAGATCATAAAAGAATAATATTTTAAGATCATTATCCAGAATCTTCACAACATTCTCAATTTACATCAAATCGTCTTATCTGCCAACTACAGAGCAGGTACGTGTTAATTTTCCGAAGCTATTCTTCAGCATTAAGAAATAGGATTCAACACTGTTATATTATGAGTAGCTCGCAGCCTTTCTTGTTTATTATCTAAATGACTGTAAGTGGAGTAATGACTACATAATGACTTTGACACTAACAATATTACTTCCAGTTCAGTAAAGAGGCGAAAAACAGCTTAGATATAAACCAAGAGTTGATGAGGTTTGATTTAAAAGAGCAACGCAGCATCGCAGAAAGAAATAAAAACCTGTTCAGCATTCAGTCTAACACTTCATAACGCTTGCTCTCCCTTTACCTCTCTTTGAATCTGACTCATTTTCATCAACACCGCTGCTTTTCAAACCATCAAAAAGAAGCTCTCTGAAATGACTCACGTCGCTTTTATCTTTACTCGAAGTTTCTGTGATCAGCAATACAGCGTGAGCAACAAGCACTATAACAGTGAGCATAACAAAATGGGAAGAGACGTAGAGATGACAAAGAGGGCTTAACAGCAGAAACTGTGTAACAATCAATGAAGAGGGCTTAGCACAGCAGTGGAATTAGAAACAGTGTAGCAGGCCATTTCAAGCCGTGCAGATGGTTTTATGTATTTTTCATGCAGTTGAAAACCTGTGACTGAGGTTTGGTTGGTTGTCATCCAGTGCCTGGGGACCTTGGGCTGAATGCATTCTACACACCACTGCAGAATCACATGATGTCTGACCTCTCTTTGCCATGGCAAACTGCCCAGCAAGGAAAAAGGGAGGAAGGGGAGGAATGTGAGTGTGTTGGTGTGTGACTGAGGTTTAGCAGAGAGACAGACAGAGAGAGAGAGAGAGAGAAAGTATAAAAGAAAAATGCAAAGTGGCGTGTAAGTGTGCACGTCTGTTCACTGAGCATGATCTGAATTCTCCACAGCCCCGTACAGCTTCACAGCCCTGACCTGTAAAACATACTGTCAGAGAGAAAGTGGGGGGAAATGTGAAGATGGAATGATGAAGGGGGAAGGGAGCAGGAAGTGAGGGGAGCAGCCACTGCTGAGGATTCACGCAATGCTACTGAGAAAGAGGTGGAAGAAAAAAAAAGAAGAAGCTTTGCCTGACTAACCTTCCTTTGGAATGTGTCCAATATGTCCTTTAAAGCAAGTTTGAGTGTGAGTTGTGTGTGAGTATGTGTGTGGCATGCTGGCAGGAAGGCTTTCAGCATATAAATATCACATTACCACACAAGGAAACGCAGGCATCAGTCCGAGCTTCCAGCCGGCCTAACAAGCACAGGAGCTCCACTCTGGAGGTCAAAGGGAGAGCTTGCTGAAATGGAATTCCACAGAAACCGGCACTTCTTTTAACAGATAAGTGGCTCGGCTTGTAGCTATGTGATGTGGTAAGCCAATAGTTTCAGCAATCTGACATGAGCTGATGTGCATATATTTACTGAGTTGGAGTCTATATACATTAGACTCAGCTTCAATAGGGTTAAATATTCTCTATAGTAAGGCTGAAAGCAGCAATAAGGAGCACCATAAAGGACTTTCTTAAGAAGCAGGATGTTGAAAAGATAAAAGTAGCATTTACTGTACTGTAGGTATGGGAGCACTGATGCAAAGACATAGATTGAGATCATAGAAGTAGAGGATCACTAAGGATTTGAATGAGTCAATCCGACTCGGGCCAGTTCTAAATTAAAGAGTTTTCAAACCACACTAGATCTCTCTCTCTCTCTCTCTCTCTCTCTCTCTCTCTCTCTCTCTCTCTCTCTCTCTCTCTCTCTCTCTCTCTCTCTCTCTCTCTCTCTCTCTCTCTCTCTCTCTCTCTCTCTCTCTCTCTCTTCTCTCTCTCTCTCTCTCTCTCTCTCTCTCTCTCTCTCTCTCTCTCTCTCTCTCTCTCTCTCTCTCTCTCTCTCTCTTCTCTCTCTCTCATCTCTCTCTCTCTCTCTCTCTCTCTCTCTCTCTCTCTCTCGTAATTTTAATAAGCTATTCACAAAAAACACTATTTATTGATTTAAGCTGTGAAGAAAGTAATACCCTCAGATCATTTCTGGGACAATCCCTAAAACACATGTCTGGTAATCACATTGTACCTGACAATGTGTAAGCATACGATATTGTTGGATCTATAAACTGTTCAGAGACAAAACTGTTCAGAGAAAGCACTGACTGCAGACATTACTGTTGCATACTTACTCATCAATGAAGTACTAATATGAAACTTGTGCATATATAAACTGTATGCAGATGATGCTGTGGGGTACACCTGCAGAAAAAGCTAACATTCATAAACTGTATGCAGACGACACTCTTACTTGAATACTCCACGACAACCATACCTTTACATAAATACACTGTTTGGAGACAAGGCTGTTACAAACATATGATGGTAATAATATCATTAACATACACTCTAGGCAGATGATACTGTCATACATGTAATTTATGCCGACAATACTATTAAATTCATACACTGTATGAAGACAGTACTTGCTATACCCATAAAATGTATGCAGATGATACTTTATTTAGATATACTATACGAAGAGAATATTGTTGCAAACCTATACTGGAGGCAGATGATATTATCTCCTATGTAAGGACAAAGCTGTTATGCAATGGATGCACGCTAAATCAAAGTAGAAGGAACCAACACAAACATTAGGATGAAAACATTTGCCATTTGCTACAGAGTCATACAAAGTCATATAGAGATAACTGCATACAAGACTGGTTATATTTAAAATTAGTTTATGGACATTCCACATGAGATTTTTTTCTCTTTCCCTATTTTCAGTAAGGCATTTGTTAAGTTCACTGCTTTCAGGAGTCCTATTTTTTTCCCCAAAGGTTTTGCTTTAATTAATTCAAACTGCTTTTGCAGTGCTTTTCATGTCATTGGTTTCTAAACCTTTGTATGACTTTTTCAATAGGAGACATATGATCTGTAATAGCAAAAAAGTACAGGTGTTGCTAATAACATAAACAGCTTTACTAACGCGTCTCAGAAAGCCATGACAGTGTGACAGTGATCCAGCATACATAATACGATGACCCCAGAGGTGATAAAGCTAAATGAAAGCCATCACTCATTTCATTATTTACACCTGCGTTTCGCTTCAATGACATCTCAGAATGCCCTCAGTAAAGAGGGGTCTTAGTTCAGTTTCCATTTGAAATAAAAACTGAAGTGGTTTTATTAAAGCCTACAAAAAGCCTATGTGATGGTTACTTAATGAGCGATGAAATGTAAAACCTGAGTGTAGACCACCTGGGGACCACTGCTACAAATCATCTTATATGTGTTCTCCGCCTTGAGCAGACCTGAATGTTATCAAATATGCTTATCTGCGAAACAAAATGGCACCAAATACTGTCTGCAATACTATTCAAAAAACCTCTGTGAATATTGAAACTTCCTGACTATATTACTATGTCAACATTGCATCAGCAGGATTTCCAAAGGGTCTATTGATTAGATAATACATGGACAAGTTACAGAAACGCTTAATCTGACCAAGCCCACCCTGCCTTCGTACCTCCATTGTTATTTCACGTGAATCAATACAACACAGAACATTCAAAGGTTTTGCTCTCTGCATTGAGTTTGTATTATTTGTGTGACTTGTATTCACAAGCTTTGCAGGCTTGGTGATATTGTGTTTGGGGAAGGGAAATAAATTAAACCCTATTAAGAGTGTGGATTGATCCAATCAATTTTGCCACCACAGGAGTACGTTGATGGTGCGATTCGAGCTCTGTATGGGGTGTGATGTGCCTATGGCTGAGCTGTGAACCATTTCAAGGCTGAGTATCAGTCTGTGCATGTGTAGATAAATGTGGCACTCAAAATATAGTTATGTTGTTTGACTTCATTTTAAGTGCAATTTGAAAATACTGCGCCGTGGAGTGTCATTTGTATGTGTGAAGTAAACCATCTGCAGCATATCCACCATGCACTAACCTGCTTAGTTTGGCTGAAGCTGTCTGCTCATTCATTTTAATTATCTCTCCCTGCCTCTTCCAGCGAAAAGCATTCCCATTTTCACTCTGTTCATACCTATCTTTTTCCCCTCCCCCCCCTCAGTTTCTCTGCAGTAGGAAGGTCAGGCGTACATATCCACCCATTGCTGAGTGAGCACTGGGGGGGTTGCGGTGGAGAGACATAGCACGGATCATAATGGCTGGCCAATTATAGGTAGTAAGAGGGGGCCAGGGTGTTGGGAGGAGTGAGAGATTATGTGTGTGGGGGGGGGGGGGGATGGATCAATACACCAGTCAATTTCTAATGAGGGAAAGAATTGGTCCAACTCAAGCAGATGGAAATCCTGTTCTGCCTGGGGTGGTCTCTCTGCACTGTATGTCAGCAGGGAATCAGTGTTTCAATGCTTCTTTGGACAACAGCGCCCCAACAGGGGAATGACTGTTATCACACTAGATCTGTTATTTTCAAATGCTTACAGCATTTTTTATGTTTTTTCAAAAATAGTTTTTCTTCTGTTGTGCACTCCTGATCTACCCACATTCCACTTTCTCAAAATATCCAACACATCACGAAGGGCAGATTTAGAAAAGCCGAAAGTATAATGGCTGTTTGTCCCTCACCACCCCCCTCTGTTAGCCACCCACAACTGCCAGCACATAGGACAGTAAATCCTACACCTCACCCACTCTCCCAGCCCAGGAGCTCAGCTGTGTGCTGCTTTTCACAAGCACAACATGAACTCTTCAGCTTAGATGAAAAGAAGCAGGCTTGCACTGCTAAAGGCTACACAGCTAATAGTCTCTGCCTTCTCCAAAATGGTGACTAGAATAAGCAACTGTTCAGCCCCATCATCAGGCCTTTGGTGCTGTTGTTCTTCTCTGGTTGCTTCACTATTTCCTACATCTGCCTTTCCTTTTTTTCTGAGGGGCCTTGTGTGGGGTGGGGGTGTTATTTATGGCTGCTCGGTGGAAGTGGACACACAGACATTCTCACACACACACACACACACACACACACACACACCCTTTCACAGGATGAAAGGGCAGTCACACTGCCTGCAAACATGATTTTACAGCCCTGGGTGGAATGAGTGGTGGAGTAGAGAATGAGGACAGGGTACAAAAAGGGGAGAGCCCTTAGATTTACAGGTCCCAGCAGTCAGAATGCAAACTATGTAGCAGCACACATTACTGAGTCGATCATCCTACCCCCGAACACGGGGATCCTCAGAAAAAGGACAACTGTCTTTATGACAGACGAGACGTATGTTAAAACATGTGTGCACAGATGCATGGAAAGACACGTTCAACATCCTAAAAGGGGACCTCTTTTTTTCACGCCTGTTTTTTAATTGGAAGACCACATGTGTACGTGAGGGTTTGTAGCTGTGCAGGGTTAAAGCATGTTTGTCCAATGGGTAGCGGTTTACACATTTTCCTGCTTATAATGTGTCACTGTAGGCTATGCTCAATATATGTAGATGTATATTTAAATGGGATAACTATTGAAAAAGCCATGTGGATTCTTATTCAAAACCTAAAACCAAAACGGAACAAATACCGAATCAATCAATGAAGATGTGTATTTGAGTATAGACAAACATGTCTATTCATTTTCTTTGAAGTAATACATTTAAGAAAATACAAAAAAATGTATCTGTAGCTCTTCTGTTGAATAAAAAAGGCACTTCTTTAAGTTTCTTATTTCAATCCAATCAGAGAAGACTAACCATCAAATGTTCATACTTCAAAAGCTGGAAACAGTGAATGATATTGTAAGCCTTAGTGCATAAATGATTCAAAAAGTAACAAATTTTCTGTCAAATTGATGAGTTAATTGTTTCAAATAGGAATATGAAAATCCCAAAAATGTAAAAGGGGACACCATACTTGTGAACCTCAGATGAAGCAGTCTCTTTCAAAGCCAGAGGCAAAACAGTCAAGCAGAGGATGGCAATGTCATTAAGTCTAAATGTGTTCCATTGATGGAGAATGGGAGAGCGACTCTGGATATACATGATGACTTAATGGGAAGTGGGGAGTATTTTCCAGTTAATACTGAGTAAAACTGAAAATTAATTGAAGTGATCTGGGTGTAAAAGCTCAAGTAAACAGTTTATGAGTCCAGAAAGGTAGCACTGCCTGTTCTTGAGCTCTCCTAGGCTCCTCGAGATCGTTGGTTGACGGCCTGCCAGAACAACCCCCCACTCCCCACCGGATTGTTGATGGACGGCTTGCCTTCCCCCATGAGCCGGGGATCCAGCCGAAGATTTCTGCCTTTTAATAAGTCAGTTTTTTCTTACCACTGTAACTTTTGCTGCTTTGCTAAAGTGCTCATGATGGATAGGCCGGGTCTTTGTAATATAGCAATAAGTAAGGTCTTTTACCTGCTTTTTGTAAAGTCTCTTGAGATAACACTTGTTATGAGTTGACGCTATACAAATAAAAATTGATTGATTGATTAACTCATAACACTCTGTTCAGGGCTGAATCTCCCTTTAAGTGTAAAAATTAAGCCAAAAAAGAAAAACCCACTCTATTGTTTGATTAGTGAAGAGAGAGTGCTCCTTGCTATTCATGTCATCTGTAGCTGTAAAGACAAAATAATGATGCTGGATAAACACAACAGGCGGAGGCCGATGTAATATGTGACTAAAACCATTCTGGTGGGAGGTAACTGGTATTATGAGAGCTTGGATTTATGTTTCAGAGGTTTGTCCAGTGGTGCATACTGTCTCTAGTGGAAAATACTGTAAACTGACACAGAGTTACTAATTTAAAAGGTGCTGTCTGACCTCTGCTGGTAAAAGATGATATTGCAGGAAATATACCCATGGATGAATATGCAATACAGCACACAAGAGAAAAGGTGAACAGAAAACGATGCCCATTATATCCTACTGCAAAATCTATTACTTTGTTGTCAATTTAATTTGAGGTATCATTAGGTACAGGAAACATTAATTTCACTTCAAGTGACAGAAAGAGAAAAACAAACAAAGAAGAGGTGGATGAGAATTTTTACAGATCCACAAATCAAAAACCTAAAGCATCAAACAGTCCAAATAGTCAATCACATGCAAACTACACATTTTTTTTAATGTTTTGTAGCTGCAGTAGGTCCTTCATCACAGAACAACAGAACACTGATGATCAACCCAAGAAAATAAAATCCTTAAAGTCATTTGTGGTTACAAAACTGTTTAAGCATATTATCCTTTTACACTTTTTTTCCAAGGTAGTCGGCCTCCCTAAGTTACTGTAAATATTAATGGAAGCATTAGGTCAGCTTGCCTAATCGTTAATAACGCTTATCCTTCAAAAAATCAAAACGGATTGAGTTATCACATAATGAGCTAATCAGACCTATTTTTTTGTTGTTCTGCTATAAAAAGGCTTTTTTTTTTTTTTTCCCCAAATGGGTGTGTATGTGTCTGTTGGTGCTTCTGCAGTCAGCCTCAAGCAGACACTTGACAAACTGCAGGACTTTGCACTTCTGCATCAGCTTCATTTTTCAACACCTGAGGTTGCAGCTCGGCCTTAACTCATAATTCTGATATGTGGAAACTTTCACTGACCTGCTCTCTGAACTGTTCCTGAGACAGGCAGTCGGTCACATTGACGCAGCCCAACAGGCAACCAGTGGGGTAATCTTTAGGAAATCTGGGCTCTGCAGAAAAAGAGTAAAGACTTTGTAGGAATCGTTCCCAGGTTGTTGTCACTTCAAATGAAATGCTGCATGTAGTAGAACAGAGGTAGGTCATCTCTTGGATTCACAGCCGTATTGTATGCATTACATTTACCTTTCTTGAAGATGTGGCGGTACATCGATTCCACCTCAGCAACCTCCTGAGGGGTGGGCTTCTTGGCTGCAGCAGCAATCCAAAGACGACCTCGATGAGATGTGTACCAAGTTCGGCCTTCTACCCTACACACCCACAACACATAAAAAGCAAAGTTAGCTCTGCTTTCATTTGCCTGACAGAGAGAAGTTTATAAATTGTGATTTTTGTGGTTGTAGTGACATTTTATCTATCTTCAAAGCTCACTCAGGAGTTTATTTACTCTTTACCTCTTGATTCCTTTCACCAGCAGTGATGCCCACGGTTGGTGCATGCTGAGGCACCAGCCTCCGTCAGACATCTCCTGCAGCTCTTTATCCTGGAGCCGCAACTTGGAACGTTCTTCTCCTCCTTTGTCCTTAGTTGAACTCTTTACCTGCTCCACGTTTCTCTTCTTGTTTTCACTTCCTCCAACATCCACCCACTAGAAAGTGCATTCATTTTACTGATTAAGATCATAATTACACTGTCCTCTTACATTTATAACTAAACTGTATCTTTTTCTTTATTTCTCTGTTACTTTGAAAATTAAATTAGAATTAGAATTTTGCTATAAACACTAAGACAAGTGGGACCTGTGCATGGTTAAATGTTATAGCACCAAAGTTTACTGTATGTTAAGGGTAAATAAATAAATAAATCGTTTCAACCATTAACTGAGAGCCATTTATTTTCCACGGTTCATGACGTTTAAATTTACAAGAAAATTAATAAGAATAGTCTTTACTGTGGTTATAACAGTATGTCGATCCTAAATACATAAAAAATTAAATGTAAGACTTTCCATGAAAACGAATACAATCTGTAAAAATGTCAATGGAAAAATATAATATAGGGGCAACGGTGGTCTAGTGTTTAGTTTGTGAGCCCCATGTACAGAGGCTGTTGTCCTCGAAGTGGGCGGCCCTGAGGCTCCTTTCCCGCATGTCATTCCTCTCTCTCTCTCTCTCCCTGATTTCCCAAAAAAAAGAAAGAAAAATGTAATACAATGTGTGTGAAAAAAACCAACCTCTGGTGCAGACTGCATGATGTTGGGGTTGACCAGATCTCCGAGGGTCTGCCTTCCATCTTTTCTTTCAGAATATGTTGTTGACTTTGACTTAGGATCATTGTTCATAGCTTTTAGCGTCTCATCCAACCTGCAAGTAGTGCAAAAGGAGAAGCTATTCAGCATAACTACAAATACATCTCACACATGGACATAAATCTGACCTTGCAGCCTTGATTAAAAAGGTGTAAAATGATCGTACTTGTTGTAGTACTCGTTGAGGCCGCTCCCTTCATCTATCACTTGTCTACCAGCAAAGTCCAAAGTGATCTTCCTGTCCTTGCGAGATCCATGGCGGAGTTCTCTCAGCTCCTCTTCCTTTTTCTTCAGCTTTTCTCGCTCACCAGGCGACAACCACTGATTGGATTCAGTGGCAAAGTAGTCGGATTCATCATCCAGAACCTGAGTTCTCCTCACACTGGAATTAAAAGGGACCGTAAATAAAAAAACATTCATGATTTCCCTCTGAAATGTGCAGTTAATCTGTGTTTTGTGATACCTGTTCCTGTCATATTCCAGCAGCTTTTCTTTGTGTTGAACGGCCTTCTCTAAACCAGCCTTCATCATGGCCTCTTGGTGTGGAAGATAGTCTCTTTCTCCAGCCTCTGTCACCAAAATGAAAAACAACTCCATCCCATCAATCCTCTTCATTCTTATTCTTAGTGTTTCATGACTCTGACTAGTTTTTACTCTCACCTCCCATAAGCTTCTTTCTTAGTTTCTGGCTTTTGTTGGAGTCTCGTTGCAGGATCTCATGCTCCTCTTTTGTGCAGACCTGAAGCAGTAGAAAAACTGTGAGTAAATAATAATAGACATCAACATCACAAGAACTAGTTGAAAAGAATAGAATCTAAGGACTCAAAAGACTTTAGTACCAGGCTTCCACAGAAGAGGCAGGGTCCCGAGCCCTCCTGCTCACACACAATGCGGCCGCAGCTGATGCAGTTGTTGATAAGTCTGTGCTTCTGGGCAAGGCACTCACAGGCATGTCGACCAGGCAGTAAGACAGCCAGCCTGTCCTGTCCCTCCGTATTATACAAATTGACGTACTTACTTTTCTTCTTCGTTGAGGAAGTACTGCTGTTTTCTTGGGCCTGAGGAAACAAGGCAAGAAGAAATCAGATCAACGAGGTAGGAATATTAGCGTGCTGACGAAAAAAAGAAAAGAAAATTAAATTATAAAAAAAAAAAAAAAAAAAAAATTGATCAACACAAGCACTTGGAGTGGTGAGTCATGGATGTTCTCAAACCACATTAACTTCATAAAAGGAGGTTGTGAGAGAGCAAAGGTTTTGGCTTACCCTCATTTGATCTATTGGGGTTTTGACTGCCTCAGGCTCAGGTTCTGTTTGGCTCACTGTCAACACCTCCTGTTTGTTACGGCCCTTGCGTTTAGACTTCTTCTGGGTGTCTTTGGTCATGTCTTGTGAATCTAGGAAACAGTTTCAATTTCAAAGAAATTCTGAATACGCTGAAAGACATTGAACACAAATCAGACAATAATTTCTCATGAAAAAGTCATGCTACAATTCTACAATTCCCTTAGCAGACGCTTTTATCCAAAGCGACGTACATAGCAGGCTTTTATTGGCTAGAAGAAATTGATTCTACAAAACAATTCAACACATTAGACATTTTTTTTTTGCATACCTGCTGATGCAAATGAGTCCTTGAGCAGGAAAGACCCCGGTGCATCAGACGCCTGATTCTGAGTCTTTTCCCATCTGTGGAGGAGCTCGTCGATAAAGATCCCTTTCCTCCCATCTGTGCCCTGCAGGAGGTCTCCAACGTATTCCTCGATCTCCTCGGCTTTTTCGATGGACAGGATGTATCTAGAAGTTGAAATGATCCAAGAAAAACAGAACAAAGATTTCACGCTCTGCTGTGCTATGACTGTGCGTCATCCAACAACGACTAATCTTTACTTCACACACATACAAGAGATGACTCGCTATTATTGCTATTCTATGGATTACAAAAACTGGTCAAAGCATTTCAACACGTATCTGTCAGTGGCTGCTGATTATAACAATAATCTGCCATCCTTACATTTGTTTCTGTTTGGATAAAGCTGTTACTTAAGGTTTTTCACGTTTGCTTTTGAGGTGTAAAATATTTAGGTGCAACAGAAAACACCTGAAGAGAGGGTATGTTGTCTTTGATATCTATTACTTCTAAACCAAACATGAAAATATATTTATTTTTAAATCTGGAAATTGTTATTATTTATTAATTTAAAAGAAAATACATCTATGCAGCTTCAACAGCTTTCCTTGTAAAGTATCTGTGTTGAAAACAGGCTTCAAAAAATAAAATATTGAAACTCGGGTCTCATTATGTTTATGTGTTATTATAACAAACATCACTTTGTTTGTCTGATATCTTGTTTACATGTTTACGTCATACTCAGAGGGTTTATAAGCTGCATGATTACAAACATGTATCCAGCTAAAAGCAAGAGCAAAGATATACAAATGAAGAAGAGTCTGCCTTCAGTTTGCTAATAAACAGCTGACTCACCTGTCAAACTGTCTACCTGCGACACTGAAGCTGCTTCAGAGGAAATAGTCAAATAAACACACAAGAGAGACGTCAACACTCAAATTACAACTTTTCACTTCTTACTGGACGATGTCTTCGCTTGCCTCCAACCCGAACTTGTGGTGTAGCTGGTCCACACACCACTGCAACAAAGCCTCCGACATTGTCACGAATTTAAGTCTTTTTTTTTTCAAATCAAAGCTTTAATGTGTCGTGTCAACTGGGTGGATGTGTTTCCAATCGGCGGAATAATAATGGCGCACACAGGAGGCGCGGAGGAGAATTCCATCCTGAATAAACACGTCTCATGGAATTAAAAGTTCCGACTGAGAATTTGGACGACTTCTTCAGACCATTTCAAAGTAGAAAAAAAAACACACTTAACATCATCGGTCATTATCTTCTCGCTCTCTTCAGGTAGACGCAGCTGTTTATAAAACATGTACAGATTTTCTAGGTGTAACTGGGGTGCGTCTGTAAAGGTCGGTCACTAGGTGGCAGTCTTGTAATGCGAGGAAATTTAAATGCCTGCAGAGGTCGGTAGGTGGAGATATCATCCGCCTCAACCTTGATTTAGGTACTAATTTCAAACTAGAAAAAAAATAATAATTGTAAAGCCCCATTTCATACATGACTTCAAATTAAAGCTTCATACCTGTCCTATGTATCCGATGTCCCTTAAGAGATTAGATTTTTGAATCGGCTGTACAAATAATCTCTCATTTTTTGGGGGGGGGAAATAAAAAGGTGATGACCCCTCTTCTGTTTAAAGATTATTTGAAATAGTCACATGCATTATTCATTAGGGCTACATTTTCTTACAGTCAAATAAGAGAGACTTTAAATTCAAGCAATAGTGAGGTTGTAGCGTCAATTTTCTTTCATTCTTGTCTTTAAATCCAACAAGGATGGAGGCACGCTGGTGATTCATCCTTCACACAATTCTACAGGATGTTTCACGGGGTACATGTGTGTTATCCCCCACGTTTATTAAGGATGTCAGGAAGTCTATTGTTGTCAGTTTCTGTATGCACTCAAGACATGCACAAAGGGCTTAAGGTTGTCATTTGCAGTCAAAGTAGGAATATGTAGATGAAGCAGTAGTCTGATACACTACACATGAAAGAGGTCTGCAAGAACACTCTCTTTACATGCTGCCAGCTTTTAAAACAGAAAAAAATACATTTATTTGTCGGAAAAATGTTATCAGACAGGAACAAAACATCATACATTTAAGTTAGTACACTTAAAAACTATGATGGCTTCACAGTGATTCTTTGAGTCACATTATCACATTATGTCAGAGTAAAAGTTAGTAAGAAACAATTAGTAAGACCAAGTAAGATTTTTGTTAAATTGATGTGTTCAGTTATGCTTATAACTATAATCAACATAATGTCTATTTATAGACAGCGATTTGCACTGTTTGGATACATAACCCATACATGGGTTTTCATGTGATACAACACATACATTTCAATACATGGTAGTACAGATGTTATGTTTGTATATGTAATGTATATAGAAAAAAGAACAATCATACACTCATAATATCACATAATAAACCAAATGTGTATTCTTTATGGATTAGGAAATGAAGCCACTTAAAGAATACTAAGAGGTTTTAGTTATTAGTCGTTTTAAACTTCAGATTGATTTAGACGTTTTGTTCTATTACATTGTTTAACATGGCAGACTAAAGCTGGTCATTTCATCAACTTTAAAAGGCAAACCTTAATTGGATGTCACATACAATTTGACCTGATTAAAAAAATGTGTTAATATATGAGTCTTGTACTTGAAGACTGAAAACCTTCCAAATTAATGGCCCATGTGTTTACAAATGTAACTTTCAATTGAAAAAGTCTTTGGAAATGGCCTCGACAAAGTTGGGTGCTGACATAAGGATTGAGATGGTGCAGAGGATAGTGAAGAGCGAGAAAGCCATGAGACAAAGCCTGTCGATAACAGCTGCAGCAAATTTCCACTCGTTGCACGTGGACTCGTCCTCGTCTTGGGCACGGAAGCGTTTGGCAATGAAGCGCACCTCGTCCAGGATCTTGGCCAACTCTGGTTCCAGGCTGCCCAACGAGGAGACGTGAGCTGCGGGGAGGAGCAACTCCTCTTCACCTGCCCGAGCAACCAGACGTCCACAGAGGACCCCGGAGTCAGGCGAGGTGGCGGCTGTGGAGTAGGGAATGCTCTCCAGGCCTCGGACACCGACATAGAGCATGTTGCCGTTGGTGGATTGGGAGGCTGAGGCGCTGGCGTTGAGCTCCATGCTGGTCAGGCTGCTCCGTGGACCCTTGTTGTGACAGGCTGGACGCACCCGCTCCTCACCTGGACGCTTCATACGCAGGAACCAGGCGCACCAATTCAGTAGGAAAACACGGGTCTATGAGAAAAGTGAACAATAAACAAGAAAGTATTGAATAATACTCTAAAACTAAACATGAAACAATCTAACCCAAATGTAGAATACATTACTCAAAGAGAGGCGTGTGTGAAAGTGTTTTTACAAAGTGTTTTTAAAAGGTGACCCCAGGTCTTTTCAAACAGTGACAATTTTAAAAACAGCTGATTCAACCATTTTCTGAGGTAATAGCAGGAACTGATCAGTTGATAGGTTTCAATTGCAAAACACTTGGTCAACACATTTATGTGCCAAAGGTGTAATAAATGCCCCGCAGACGGTTAATTATTAAACTAGTCCGCCCCCAAAGCGGGCCCATAGCTTCCTGGTAAACAGCTACAACATGCTCGCCAATCAGTCGACTCAGCCTTATTATACATAATTCTTAAACCTTAATATAGTTAGAACAGATGAGTTATAAAAACACTCAACCCGTACAGTTTTAACCAACAAAGAAATTAGCTATAGAGACCAAAACTGTTTTTTTGCAACATGCTGTAAACATGTTTGTGTTTGCTGTAAAAAAAAAAGGGCATTTTTTTAACTAGGGGCTTAATGAGTATTTTTTTTACTTTTACAGCCAGCCTCAAGTGGACACTAGAAAAACTGCAGTTTCTTGTACTTCCACATTGGTGTATTTTTCAACACCAGAGGTTGACGCTTGTTAAGACACATTAAAGAAGCAATACAAATGAATCTTGGTAAACAGTTTTGAGTGAGTCAGTATTGACTTTAACCAACTAAAACAGCAGTGTTTCCCAGTAAATGTCCTCATGTTACCACAATATAATACACCGTCTCAGTGTATTGCCAAAGGAAAGTTATTATAGAATCAAGACATAAGTCAGAGAGAATATGTAAAAATGATACTCACCCACTTTGGCATCTTGCCTCCATTGGGGTCATGGTGGTGATATTGTAAAACTATAACTGTAGCAATCACTGAGAGGCCAACAATGACCATGGTGATGGCAAAGTACTCAGCTAAAGGAAGGAAAAATAGAAAAACTTATCAAGAAAGGATAAAAGAAACAAATTCATGTTACAGCACAGGAAGAATAAACAGAGGATAAACTAAAAAGGAAAAGGGGAAATTCATGGCCAACGAGAGTCAAACTCCTCACATCCAACCCACAGCCCTTTTAACTTCAAATATTGTGACTCTAATATCTAAGTTAAAAAGTTGTAATATTGCTAGGCTGCTTAAACTTCCTTTCACCCTAATATAGGAAAACGTCTGATGAAAAATGACAACACAGACCTATCAAAGGCACCGAGTCTGATGTGGGAGGCATAATCTCTGCAACGAGCAGCATGAAGACGGTGAGGGAGAGCAGGACGGTGATGCCTGGGAACGAGAGAGAAAGAAAGCAAATGATCCCCATGGTTCTTTGATGTGGACATTTTTCTACAAGTCTTCATAAACTAGATGTTATATGACAAAAAAGAGGCTGTCAAATACTCTCTCCATCCTTAAAATATATAGTAAAATCATACAAAAGATGGATTGGGCTAATGTGTTTTTGCTTTGTGATTTCCACATGCTGGCAGTTCAAACAAGTGCATAAAAAAGATGAATCACGGACAATCGTAGTGATGAAATCAACTCTTTCATACACCGATGATTAAAAAAAGAAGATTAAATGAAGATGATATGACTGTAAAGATCAAAATTCAATGTGAGCTATGTCATGAAATATTTCTAATAATTATTCGTATGACAGCACTGCATTATAATAAAATCTGAGAATAAATGCTGCTATGAAAACACATTTCTCAATAAGCGCTCACCATTCTGATAAAATAATGTCTGCCGGGTTGATATGCTGACTGCATATGCAGAATTTCTAACAAGAAATGCACCAGCATACAGCCAAACAGGAACACGCATGTACACACACGGTTTGTGTAGAGGGGTTTAATTTAAATCAACAGTCGAGCTATAAAACTCTTCAAAAACATGATAGGGAGCATTAAGATCAACTTAACCTCCGACTATAATTCAAATCAGAACTTCTTAGTATTTCTTACTACAGCTCTTTGTCTATGAACTCTCAAAAATAGAGGAGAAATGCACACATCTGGACACACACACACACACACACACACACACACACACACACACACACACACACACACACACACACACACACACACACTCACACATCTGGCTCTAAAGCTCTGTTTTCCTAATGAAGGACTCCAGCTGCAGAGTGGGACTCTTATGATTTACGATAGGCACAACTTCATAAATCAAGGCCCCAACTTCCCCTATGCACTCCCACAAACTGCACACACACAAACATACACACACACACACACACACACACACACACATACATAACTCGCCCGCAAATACACCAAGTCTGTCTTAATTAATGCATGAAATAGGCTAAAACATTAGAGTCAGCCTTGACAACTGTGATAAGATAAAACCATTTTCTCGGTCCACTAACAGTTAAGTCAGACACTCAGAGCTGGTTATCAGATTACTTCACAGGACCACGGAGGAAGTGGACGAATAAGAATCCATTGTTAATCAAAGACTGACTCATTACCGACGAGGCTAATGGGCCAGGATATAAAATCATGATGAAAAACTGAAGAACAGTAGAGGATGGATCTGTGTAAAAACCACTGGGGTGATAAAAGATTTCTTTTGATTATGATCATGTTAGTTATCTGCTTTACTCTTTCAACGTTACTATAAATAGATATAAAAGATATATGGACGTTGTCTATAGATCACAAAGTTAAAGTAGCAGAAGGCCACTAAAGTAAGCCTGTTAAAAAATATAGTCCATTATCACATATCTCTGGGTTATTTTGGTGATAAAAAAAATGTGTCAAAGAGCAAAACCAAGTAAATGTTTTTAAAGAACATCTGTCACTTAAAAAAAACAAGTGTCCACATCTGGCAACGATTGAATGGGTCATTTGTGTAAAAGTCTTCATGTCAGGTTTTAAACAAATGAGTTAAAGCATGTTATTGTGTAACTCCTCTGTGTTTTAAGC
The DNA here is from genome assembly GCF_963930695.1 of Labrus bergylta. Lineage (NCBI taxonomy): Eukaryota > Metazoa > Chordata > Actinopteri > Labriformes > Labridae > Labrus > Labrus bergylta. Next base: position 13,501,798 of record NC_089197.1, read on the forward strand.
AAAGCTGGAAAACATATCAAGTAAGATGAAGACCTCCAGATGATATAACCTTAACATGAGCTCTCATTCCAATGCAATGACAGCACCAGGGAGTAAAGCGTGTGTGATTTATGTGTCAGGCTGTTTAGATGAAAAGTTACTTAGTAAGAGATGCACCACAGGTCACTAATATGCAGGATGTCAGTCCACACAGCACGATGTAAAGTTTAAATCCTCTTACAGGGTGATTCAATATGAAAAGAGAGATGTTTCTGAACCCAAATTCACTTTGTAATACTGTCTTTGGGAACCCCCATACAGCCGTTTTGGACACCCCTTGATGGAGGTGTGTAAGCATCTGGTTCAGACATAACTGATTACTGATCTAAAAAGCCTCTGCATTTTTCTAATAAGCTTCACGACCAGAAACGTGTTAAAATTAGGATAAATACTGGAGATGCTTTGAAAAATGGAGAGAGGTTAAAACGCAGAAACGTTTCAAGATCCATGCCGAGTTGGCTAAACACTGAAGCTACTGTGTCCACGTCATGGGCATCAACTCCAGAGAGGAGGGGGCGGGGGGGGGGGACAGCTCTCTCCAATGTTTTGAATTTGGACTACAGTAACCTACCCCCTTTTAAATGCAATATGTCAGACTTACATATTGCTCCTTTAAAACTTTTTCCTAAATACATTTGATTAAAAAAACGTTTTTTTTTAAAACTGTGAAAAAATGCAAAACAATGTGTGTAACAATCTGTTAGTCTCTTGCTTGTTGACCCAACATAGAGAGGACTGTTTTGAGGCTGTGCATTGTGGTTGTGCTGTACTGGACTGTATCTTCACCATGAAGGTCTGTTTTTTATAACTTCGGTTTGTCTGTCTGTTACTAAGTTCAATATCTCAGAAACCTTGTAAACATATCTAACAATAGACCTTTACAGTGCAGAGCTCAGAGAGATGAGGTGTTTTGGAACTTTTTGGCGTATTCTCATGAACCAGTGCATGTGCTTGAATGAAAAAATTGTTATGTTTTATTTTGGGATGTCTATCACAATGTTTATTTTGATCCAGATCCAGATCAAACAGAATGAAAAAAATAAAAGAGCCTTTGTGGAAGTAAGTCTCGAAGGTCCCCTGACTGTTAGGGGACAGTTAACCCTTTGAATCAAACCCTTTGACAGAAAATGTGAATATTTACTGCAAAGAGAGTATTACATAAATCTGTTTTTCTAGTAATTAAATGTTAAAAGAAAAAATGTCAAGGCTGAAGAACATTTTCAAAAGCATCACTAGACAATTTGGTAGAAAATGGAACTCCTACCAATGACATGTTCTGTGATCAAATGCTTCCAAAAATCAATCAGCAATGCATTACACTACCCAGAAACTTTGGTGGGAAAAGGGGTATTTTATTCAAGCTGATCTCCAACTCTCAGAGTTAAGAATATCATGTGAAAAACAGCTGCAGTTGTTGCTTAAGTTGTGTTTGCCTCTGGGGCACAGCTCAATGCAGCTGGAAACATCTTTTGTTTTTCTAGCCCCAGTGCAAACATATGAGGGGGAAAGTAAAGTGAGTTTTTTATTTCTTTATTTCTTTGCAACAAACAGCTAAACGGGCATCCTGAATCTATGAGGGCTTTCAAACTTGCAGAGAACTCCTGAAAAACTCCTGAAATTACCCGGAGAATTCACCTCGAGCCAAAAACAGCGGGGAGAGACGTTGATATACTGTTACTGCTGCTCGGTGCACAGAGTGTACGCATGCGACCGTTACAATCTCAGTGCACGTGATTAAACTCTGTTGCTTCGTCCTTCACTTCCGCGTCTACTCTTTACAACATGTTTTACCTCAGCTTTTTATCTGTCGAGCTTCATGTGTTAGTTCCCTGCTCCACTCTGGACTGATTTACCTGATCGATTTAATTACCTGTCGTTCCAAACATTGACTTTCGGTAACGTTTAATCCATCTTTAAAATGATTTAATTCTTCACTAGTAGGCAATATCACCATAGTTACTACTACTTGTAAATATAAACTAATGGCAAGTTCAATTAAAGGCAGGTTATTTAAGAGCCTTTTCAACACTGTCCAGTTGGACTCGGGTTCAGAACTTAACAGACCCTCGCCATCCCCAGTGTTTCCAGATACAAAAGGCTGAATGATGCTGGCTGACTGTGTAAAAGTAGCTATAGTAAATAACAGGATTTGCATTTGAATATGAGGTAACTGGTGCAGCCGTAACAGCTATTCGCTTTGTGCTAAATCCTTTTCTTTGAAAGGTCAAAGCTGTTTGATGTTGTCCAGTAATGATATTAAATAAAACAGGATCCTACTTGCCACCTAAAATGACTATTATGTGCTATTTGTAACGTTTCGTCACAGTGCAGAGTGAGGTTTCTCATAATAAGCTTAAGTAGAAGTTTGTAGACAGTTTTTGAATTTCATTAAATTAATCTGTATTTGTAAGACAAATGCTTAAAACCGGCTGTAAGATCCCAGTGCAGCTTTTATACGGAGGGTTGGTATATTCTTGTATATGTGTGTGGTATGTGTGTTTGATCTTAACCCAATGAGATCTTCTCTCCAGAGTCAGCGGGCAGGAGGAAGACGAGCAGGGCCAGAGTGGAGATCAGGACACAGGGGATCAGCAGGTTGAGGCCGTAGTAGAGAGTCCGCCTCCTCATGACCACGGTGAAGGTGATGTCAGGGTACGGCTCCTCACAGCACTCGTACGTACGCTCATTCTTCTTTCCTGGAACTCCTGTGGGACAGAAAAAATGGAGCCTGGTTGAGTAAATTAAAGGTAAACGTATTGTGAATGGTCATACTACTGGAAAAGAGCAACAAACACATTAGTAAATCTTTAAACCAGTGTCACACTCGAGGTCGGGCTGTATTTTGAATATCAGCACAGCTGTGATTCAGTCATGACGCTGCAGGCAGAGCTCTGAACATATCACAGCTGTAATAAAGCCCAGAGTGTGATATTACTTTACACAGTTACACAAGCAGCATATATCAGTTAGGTATTATTGGCCACAGATTTTTTTTGTTTGTTTGTTCATTTGTACATTTATTTGCTCCACCAACATCACTAGTTCTGTAAATCAGCTGGGACTGGACCACTGACTATTGCTGTATGCTTTGTGTGTGTTGGCATGTTTTAGCAGACAGCCTCTTTTTATCATCATGAACATTTATCTATAAGTACATTTGTTACACGCACACAGTAAATTACATGGCATCTCTGATTCTGGTGTAACATTACTTTTGCTGTGACATTAATCGTTGTTCAGAACACATGAGGTGGAGTGATCCTCACACTGAAAAGTCCAATCGTCTTGTACTTTAGTAATATCACACAAGACGGAGTGATTAGGCTTACTATCACAGATAATCACAGCAGGGCTGATTAGTACAAATCTCAACCTGGAGTGTGATATTTCTAGTTTCACTAGTTCCATAGCTTAACTGAAATGGAGCTGTTGCCAAGCAACCCAAACATACTCCGGCACTTCTACTACTTTGTTTGCGTCCATGTTTACCACAGACAACTGCTTTAGGTGTTTTCAAACCAAATAGTTCTGGGGACTTTTTGAAGAGGAACTATCCACTAGGGAGTTCCCTGAGAACTATTCAATTCAATTCAATTCAATTTATTTTGTATAGCGTCAACTCATAACAAGTGTTATCTCAAGACACTTTACAAAAAGCAGGTGGGTGGGGGGGGGTGGGGTTGTTCTGGCAGGCCGTCAACCAACGATCTACACACCATTCAGATTCGCACTGCCATGGTGATGGGAGAGTACCTACTCTGAAGCAGGAACTAAAAAGGTTCCTCTAAACGGGGTTCTAGGAACCAAAATATTTCCTAGTACCTGCGGTGCAGAATCACTAAAAAAGGGGGATGGTTCCAACAGTTCCAAGAGCTATGAAAAAGTTTATTTTGGTCCGAAAACGCCTTTTGTTTTGTACATACTGCATTATTTCTCATTGTTTAATTTATCATGTAACCAGTGAAAATATAATGTTGAATGACTGAAGAATCAGATGGATTAATGAAGACAAACTGCTATAATGAGAGATGCAGAGTGAAACATTTTGTTGAATGTCTCAGTGCAGTTGTCCTCTATCAGTCAATGAATGTGTAAATATATTGCCAAAGCATACAATAAAAAATAATACAATACCAAACCAACCAACAATACCTCTATCTCAGCACTTATGTAAAGCATCTTGTCCAATCAGATTACTTAGAACTAACTAGAACTGTTGCATGTTTAAAAACCCAGTCCTCTGCACTTTCCCTCTTACCGACAAGATCCCACTCTCCGTTAGAGACGTAGTTGCTAATATCAGCCTCTATCATCTTTAAGTCCAGAGAGTAGCCCCCATACGTCCAGGAGCCAAACTTCAGGTCGCATCTCTGCTCATCAAAGGGAAACCAGCGCACGTCGATGTAGCAGGTGCTCTTGAAGATCCCTTGAAACATGAAAATATGAAGACAGAATAAGAGACCTGCTGTACCTCACCTGTAGAAGAATATAGAAGAGACAGATGGGGTGATATTTTGAGCTCGGATAGGGAGCATATGCAATTATTGTGGAATAACAGAGGCAGAGGGAGGCTGAGATAGAGAAATGACAGCACCTGACAGCTTGAAAGGCCAAAAGGAGAGGTTTTTCTCTGAAGAGATATGTGCCAGCGATGGTGCCATCCATCGCAAGGAGCGTATAAAATCCAATATGACAATGAGATGAAAGTGGTCAGTAATCCATCAGAGGCAAGGACTGAGCTAATTTCCATACATATTTAAGAAAGATATGAGACGTCGGCAGTAAACAAGGTCTGTCCTCTCTCTCAGAGCCATGGAAGATGATAAACCTCAGCGGGGGATGAAGAGCGATGGAAGCAGACAAATAGAGTGAATCTTATTTACTGCAATGACCCTGAGTTGCAAAGACAATCTCTTTGGAAAATGTAGAGGATTAGAAACAGCCATCTATAGGTCATACATGCACAAAGTTTGTCTCATTTCATGGAATTATGTTGAATTCCAGCAAAGAAGGACGAGTTGGCGCCAATACGGCATTTAATGTGGGTTCATTTGGAACAAAGTTGAGAGGCAATTTCTTTGTGACAGAGGCAATCAATCCAGAAGAAATTCAAGATGCAGCTATTTACACCAGTATTGATTAAGAAGCTGGGGCCAGCACTTCAGCATGGTGTGGGGGGAGAAGAGCCTGCCAGAGAGAGCAGTAATCACCAGCTGGGGCAGGAAGCCCTAACCCTCCCTTTGGGCATGTGTGTGTGCGAGTGTGGGGCGTGTACAAGTGGGTTGAAGGTTTTACACTAAGTTTCAAAGACTTTTCAAACCACCCAGTCCGGCAGCAGCAGCAGCAGTGGGTCAGAAGGGGTTTGATCAGGAAAAGTGCATCACTTTGTGAAGTTAACAGAGTGTGACAGTGATGGATCCATGTGTTTATTATTGTTAATGGGAAAGAACCGTTTTAAAAAACAAAGAGATTAATGCAACAGTTTAACGTTAGCGGGAAATACACTTATTGACTCTTTTTTTCAAGAGTTAAATGAGAAGATAACTATTACTGTATTAGTGAAAAGTATGTTTGATAAAAATGAAATGGCAGCAATCGGTAGGTTAGCCTAGCTTAGATTTAAGACTCAAAACAAGGGGGTAAGCTAGCCCCAGTTCACCTAAATGTGTAGCATAACCTGCATGTATTAAAATGTAAAGCTTCTTAGCTAAACTAAGGTAAGCTAAGCTAAGCTATTTCTTTACCCTGTTCACACAAGCACAAAACTCCACAAGATGTCCCAAAAGTGGGATAAATGAATACATGAGAATTCATACCAAAATGTTCATACTGTGAGTGCGTCCAGTTACACGTATCATTGATGTAAAGGTTAAAAAAGTGTCAGTGCTGGACTTTGTCGCTTCCTCACTACTGTGTGATATAAACTTCACAACCCCTGCTGGCTCGCTTCTAGTGCATATTCCTAAATATAACTTGTTGCGTTCACACATCAACCCAACTTTGTCTGGAAATGTGACTAGGGGTCGGACAGGAAAAGGTCTGGGAGAAGTTTGGCCATTTGTATTCACAAATGCAGTTTGAAGATTTCAGGGAAGGGGCGCCAATAGACTGGCGGTTAGAGTGTGCGCCATGGACAGAGGCCTTAGTCCTTCAGGTGGGCGGCCCGGGTTCCAGTCCGACCTGTGGGTCCTTTCCCACATGTCGTTCTCCACTTTCGCTCTCTCTCTCACTGATTTCCGGCTCTATCCACTGTCCTATCTCTCAAATAAAAAAGGCCCTAACAGCCCCAAAAAGAAAATCTCTAAAAAAAAATCATTAATAATTCAGGGAACATTTCAGGAGTTTTGCGCATGTGTGTAAAGGTGTGAAGATGTAAAATGAACAATGCCATAATAAAGCACATTATAGTACAACTTTTAAGCTACAGAAAATCCACCCATGTAAAGTTTAAAAACTTCAAACCCTTTAAGAGTTTGCAAATTGCTTTTCAAAATAAATCCAAAGTACCCATGAAACATAGTTAAGCAGCAGTTTGTATTCTCACCAACCCTGAGAAGACAATCAGCATAATGTTTATACAGCTTATCATGTTTACGCAGTACAATAAGGGAACGTTACGGGGTATACTTACTATAATTTAAAAGATGACGATTCCTCATCCCGGTTATTTTCATATAAACTCTTGTTTATTTTTAATTTATGTAGCATTAGTGAATGTTTGGCTGTAAACTGTAAACTATAAAACGTTATTTTGGGGCTGGAGCTCAAACTAATAACTGGTACAACTACACAGAGGATAATGAGATAAGAGAGGAGTGTTGTTAGATCTTGTTGTATGGATTGTTAAAGAACAACTCGTTTATATGATTTCATGAAAGGTTTGCATCACTGTTCACGTCAGAGCAGGTATTTTTTCCAAAATAAAGCAGCATATGAGAAAACAAAAGCAGAAGAAGGGAGCATTGTTCCAGCATCTTACATTTCTGAGAAGAAAATATGGTTTAGTCTGATCCTGATGTGTGAGATCTCACTGAGATTACGACTCTTACCTGGTGGGATGTAGGAACAGCCGCCTGAATTGTTCACCAAAATGTTTGTGCTCACAGTAGCATCGAATCTTTCGTCTGCACTGTGGACAAAATTCAGCTGCATCAGTATTTACATGCAAAACCATTTTACACATTGATATCGAAACAACCTTTGCTGAAACCCCGGTCAATGTTTTGGGAAGCAACATAAACAAGTGGAACAGATGTGTTGGGGAAACACAAATATGTTTCCATCTCATTATTGCAGCAGCAGCAGCAGGTACACTCAAAAGAGGAGACACAACTGATGCAACAAGTCCCCAGAGATGGTTATTCAGTGGTTACCCTGAATCTCCACTGTTACCCACAATGCACTCTCTCTAAATGAACTCCACTGAGACTAAAGCATGGTTGAGTTTAAGTTTAAAGAGTTGCCTTGAAAAAGTGAAGAAAAAGAAACCTCATATTGCAGCAGCGTTTATTTCAAAGAGTCTCAAATGTAGGCTTTACTCAGAGGGACAAAGACAAATGGAGTACATTGCTTTACCCCCTCATTAGTTGTTGGGAGAGCAGAGAGCACCTAATGTGATTTGTTCAGATCTTTCTTTTAAAGATTGATTAATGGTTATCTGTAAAACATTTTCCATTAGGGATTTAGAATAAAAAGCTCCTTCTACCGTCTTTTTACATTATTTTATTCATTTGTCTGAATGATTTATTGCTGCAAAGCGCTCCTCTCGACTGCATTGCATATACTTAAACTGTACAGCTAACTCTGAATGCTAATGCCCCTGTCTGAAAACCAGGTCACTTATTCTAGTCCCATCAGTGCAGTATCTTATAATTCATAGAAGCATTTTCTCATTTTTTTTTTTTTTTTTGTAATTTAACAAATACAAATTCACATGAAAGACAAACAGTTTGGATAGAAAATAAAATGAGATATGTAAACTATTTGGTTTCTGTTTGTTTTGCAGAATAGGGAGTTTCATTTTCTTTCATATTCTGATTGCGAGTCTTTACCTCCCTTCAGGATAGCCTGACACATCTTGTGACGACATGTGGGATGATGCTTTGCAGACCTTATAGAAGTTGAACTCTGCATTTACCAGAATACTCTGACATGCAGCCACCTGAATATATGTTTTTTATTCTGTAGGATTCACTCTAAAATAAATGTATTCTCTATTCTATTCATTTTGTTTGGGGGAAAGAAATAAGGCAGTTTTAATGTCATGGTGATATTTGTTTTGGTGCTTAGTTTTGCATTTGGTGCCCTTTGTGCTTCTCTTTCTGTTTCTCTCTTGCTTGGTGTTTGTGTGCAGCGGAGGGAGAGCGTGGCTGGCTGAGCTGGGTTTCTCTAAGGAGCACCTGGCTCTCAACATGTAATCACTCCTGCCATAAAAGCCTGGTCAAGACGCCACTCCTGTGCCAGATTATCCCGTTGCAGCCAGTACTCAGTGGCTCATTTCTCATTTCGAGTACATTTTTGTACATTTTGTTTGAGTGTTTTGAATTGTGGACTGACTTGAGTGTTTTTGTGTGCAGACAACCTGTGTGCAGACAACCTGTGTGCCTCACTACCCACCAGTGCTTCAGTGTGACATCCCAGCCTGAGAGTATCTTCTGATAAAGCTGGTCTACTTCTCTTTCAATGCCAGCCAGTCCTCAGTCGTCACCGCCTGCCTTCAGCCTATTTGAATGAACTAAAGTTTACATTGAACACCCTGAAACCTGTCTTTGTCTCCGTTTCAGCATTTTGTGGTGTAAACACAAAAACTCTTAAGTTTTCCCAACAAACCAAGAATGACATTAATGTAAACTTGATACATTATTCCTCATGGCAATAACATTTTCTCATCTTTAGCTTCTTTTCCTTTGCAGCTTCAGGTTTGATCAGACACACGTTTCAAGTCAGATTCAGCGAAAGTTACTTGTTTCAACCTGGCACATGCTTACATGCTTATGAGTAGCTATGCTTCTGTGAGATATCATTAGCAGATTGTAAAAAAAAAGAAAAAAAAAAGGCTTGTTTTTAATGTTCTGTAAAGCACATCGGGGTTACATTTGCATGAAATGTGCTACACAAATTGAATAAAATTGAATTATCCAAGGTTATGTGTTTATCTGTAATTTGTGGTGGGTGTCTCCCATCAAAACGTCACCCTAGTGCTAAAAGACCTTCACCTGCAGAGCTTGAAGCACTGCTGTCAGAAATAAGATGAAAACATCATAATATTTCCGATGTTACTGAAATGAGGGGTCTACAAAAAATTAATAATAAGGGCAAAAGTTGTCTTTCAAGTGAAGAAGTCTTTTAAAATCAAAGGTTCTACATGGGAATGTTTAATTTAAATACCCATGAATGTCCTAATATTATTCTTTAATTCAGTTAGTCATCTATTAATTCACACCTCATTTATTTACTAAATACAAACAGTATTTTTTAAAAACTTTCTGTACACTTTCTTACTTGTAAAAGTCTTCTGTACCAAAGGTGAAATTATTTATCTAATTTTTGTTCTACTGGTACCCTTAATGTAATTGAACATGCAACTTCAGATTGAATCTCTTTGTGTTGGTGTGATTCTATCAAGAAACTCAGTGTTTTCTTAATCACACTTCAATCAATCACAAGTCTTCACAAGACATATCACCACTATGTAAGTGTCCTTTGCAACAATATTAGGTTTTTTTTCTCTCTCTGCAACACAAAAATCCAACAATGCCTCATCCCCCCAACACCCCTCCTGATGTTGACACTGTATGAATGCTGAGTGTGACACCATGCATATCCAATTCCAATGCAGCAGATCTGTCCTCACAATACCTACCTGTTGTACAGCAGAATGTCTGGCTTCCAAATGCGATCGTCGGGAAACCTCACATTGTTCACACCTGGATAGTCTGCTGGATCCCACTGCAGGTAAGCATCGTTCCATTCCTGTGGAATACAGAAAGTTAGTTAGTTTATTGGTTTATTTGACAGGGGCCATGCAGTAGCTCAGTCTGTAGGGAGGGACGGCACGGACCAAGTCCGGAAATTGGTCTGGTAGCTGGAGAGGTGCCAGTCCACTTCCTGAGCACTGCCGAGGTGCCGTTGAGCAAGGCACTGAACCCCAAAACTGCTCTGGAGTGTTCGCTGTGGGCAGCCCCCTCACTCTGAGACCTCTCCATTAATGCATGTCCATAGGATCCTGTCTGTGCATGTGTGTATTTCAGCCTATGTTTGTGTAGCATGTTCATTAAACAGAGTGTAAAAACTGAATTTCCCCTTGCAGGATTAATAAAGGATAAATTATTAACTGTTGGGCCAAAGCAAGGTATAAAGCTAATTTACATCTGTGGTCAAAACAGGGCTGTCTTCTTTGTTATGTCTGAATTGCCAAGTAGGATGTTCCTTGGATACATACAGTAAATATTATTTTTATTTTTGAACATCATGTACGAGTTATGTTTCACAGATTACCTTGAATGTATCCTTTCAACCTTATTGGGCTCTGGGTTTCTACTCTGAAACCTTCATTTGAAAGCTCAAACTGGGATTTAACACTGCTCTATGTTTGTAGTGTCAGTTATGGTTTCTATAATGGATCAAATAAAAGTATGTGACAGCAGCTGTAGGTAACATCATGCAATGCCACGCAACAAAAACAGAGTTCAAACTGTGTGCCAGGATTCAGAGGCATCTGGGGAGGGAAAATAAATATATATCCAAGGAACATCCTTGCTTTCCAATTCAGATAGAATAAAGAATACAGCCTCGAAAAAGGATGCATTTGCAGCTCTGAGTTTTAGAAACATTTGCTCTCTATAAATGACGGTAAACTCGAAACACAACCAACTGAAACAAAATGAATCCCAGATATTAAAAAACAAAAAACACAGCCAAGATTAGGTGCAGGCTAAAAGCAAACCAGAGCTGTAATATTTTTATCTTATTGTGTTTTAAAATCACTGTTGCTATAATATATTCCCTCCATGTGGAATCAATAACGGTTTAGCGTGTATTATTTGCCAAGTATAAATTATTGTATCTTCATATCTGGGGTCTGATGTGGATATACTGGATGCTAATGGACATTGTATATTTAACATCACTGTATATATAAATACAATAAATAACCCTAACCCAAATTATTGAAAATAAGCAGAAATGAAAATTATGGAAAAAAAGCCAAACTATAAACTTTCAGTGCAGCACGCCCTTTTTATGCTCTTTACTGGATCTTTAGTGGATACCATGTTAAACCGTCCCATCAATAAAATATATTTAAATAGCTTCAAATTCCCACATTGACAACTATAAAGTCAATCACACCAGGCTGTACATTTCAGGACCCTTGTTCTCAAACCCAAAAGGTAACATCACTGTTTATCTGAAGATATTATGCAGTGTGTCACCAGTGAAGGAGTCTACAGCCACATTAGCAGCTCTATGATAATATGAAGCAGCTACATTCACAGTGTTCAACATTTTAGATAAAGATAGCATTCTAACATTTGCTAATTAGAGCAAAAGAAAGGCGATACAGCTGAGGCATGCTGGGAATGCTAATAATTCTGCAGGCACTTGGAAATCAAAAAATAAAAGTCACACGCTCATCAAAGGTGTTAGAAATCACAGTGAAGGAAAAAAAAACATGTTTTAAGGAAATGTCATGGTTATCACACCATGAGTGTGACATTTTGCTTTGGAAAAAAAAAAAAAGCCTGGTTGTGGCTGAACAAGAAAGTCAGAGGACTTCAGCAATATTAAAATGTCTTCCTCCTCACCATGAATAGTTGAATAAAGTTTAATTACAATCCATCCATTGAGTTTTTTTTCAGTCTAGAAATATTTGATGGAATAACGAAGTGACATTGTCGTCCAGTAGAACCAGTTATCAAAGCCCATCTCCTGTAGCCATGAAACATACTGAAAATAATGAGTTGAGAGCTATGCTTGATTAGTTCCACAGGAGTTGTGTTATGAAATGATCCTAACACAACATGCTTAAAGGAGGAATGGGGTGTTGGCAGAGAGATAGAGTCTGCGTTTTTGCCCTGCTACCTACCTGTGTACCTGAAGAAGGTTGTGGTGGATGACTTTGCCTGTTGTTTAGAGGATGCAAAAATTAAATGGGCTGAGTTAGCTCCTCTGTGGAGTGAACTGTAAAGAAGCTATGGATCCCATTGATAAGTGGTGATGAATGTTTGGAGGTGCTTTGTTTTTTATGATTACCTTAAACCTTTAACACTTGTTTGTGTCAAGTCCAAGTCAAAGCTAAAATTAATACAAAGACCCCCTGTCATGGTTTCTCGGGGGTCTCCAGATGCTGCAGCAGAAAATGCAGGAGAAAGGCCACTGCATCATCTGGGTCTCTCATTTACTTGTATGCAAATCAGAACCAAATGAAAAAAATATGATGATAATTTCATGTTGCTCAAAGCTTTTTATAATGCAGTGGAACACAGCTACAGGCGTGTATTGGTTAAAACCCAAAAGGATATGGTGGTCCATGCCCGGTTCTACGAGGGTGCAGAAGGTTGATTGCACACTCAGTTTAAATGTCTGCACCCTCAATTGAAAGGATGCAAAAATACCAATATATAATTTTTTTAAAATAAGTAATCAAGGCTTTCGAATGACAACAGTGACACAGGTTCTGTTAATTACATCCATAATCTGATAGTCATGGCAGGAGCCAAGACCTGTCTGTTCACTGAAGACCACATGCAGGATCCATAACACCTATGCTATCTTTCATTGCTGCTGCCTGTCCCTGTAGCTGAAACCCCTTAATTCTCAGATTCACCCCAAGTCGTTTTGTTCAAGAACCGGACCTGTGGCAGTCAGTGCATTTATAACTTCATAACTTCAACATCTTTAAACAACCACTCATGAGTAAAAATGAGTCCAAGTGTAATCTTATAGAACAATCTTTAATGTCTAAAAGTAGCTTTGGGAGATGATCACATTTTCGGACATTTAAACCTGTTTCACACACAAGAGACCGTAGATGCTTCTGAAGCTCTCTGCTCTATTTTCAGTTGGAGAGTTGAGTCGATTTCACTTGATGTGGGGTGGGAGAGATTTAGTGTGGATGCTGCTGTGTATCTATAAGGTAATTTAAAACAGACCACACGGCCTTGATACAGCTTGCTGACGGTGCAGCAGCAGGGAATCAGGGTAACACACTGGACAGGCTGTGATAAAACATAACGTTCAAACATTTGATAGGAGGGAAACTGGACATATAGGCTGCTGTGGAAAATAAGAAAGAAGACTGGGTACCAGAAGATATTAAAAACAAGACCGTTGGACGGACACATTTCAAACCAGACAAAGAGTGTTTTGAGACAAGATGCATTTCAACAATTTCTAAAATATATATATTAACATTTAGTAGACTACTGTTTGAGGTCCCTTCAGATTGATTGGTTCTTCCCATGCAGTTGGAAATACATCCCTACACGCTTACATACTCGTTCCTTTTCATGGGGTCTTCAAGTGTGAGCAGCTTAAATCTCTCTATTTTTTCACATACCTGTGTGGGAGAAAGACTCTTACCATTTGTAGCCAAATGTTGGTGGTCAAAACTTGGTTCTTCTCATCCTGTAAGACAATTGTGATATTTGTCAATATTATTGGTTAGCAAGATCAGTGAGCTTCAATAAGCAGAACCTATTTTTCTTTAGCAGTGGTTCTCAAACACATCACATTTACTTTCCTTTTAAATGATGAAAAGACATCCAAACACAGATGTTAATGTGCAGAGCAGATATTGCAAACACTAGATTAGTTATGATTATATGCAGACACCAAATGTAAAGAGTGAATATTTGATTTGAAAGGATTTTAGCTGTGAAGCGAGAAAAGAAACCAATCTTTATATTCATTGATTAAAACGTAATGACACCTGACACAGAGTGACCTTTCATTTAACCACCTTGTGCACTTTAAATTTATGCTAGTTATTAATAAAAAAGTCAGTATTGACGTACCACGTCCATGATCTGCAACAGAGTGAGGCCGAAGTTCACAGTGAGTTTCTGAGAATCATTTTGAACTGGTCTCACGAGCGGGTTGTACTGCTGCATCAGGTTCTCGTACAGTCTTTGCTGGTTTGGTCCTTGAAAAGAGTCTGCAGAAGAGAAAACTTGGACAGTAAATACCCTTTGATATGAACTCCAGAGAAAAATGAGAACACAGTGTTGGTTACATCTTTTGCCAATTCATTTTCAATGTCATTACCAAAGTCCCGTCTGCACAGTTATCTTTCTGCACAATTAAACCTTTTTAAATATAACCTGTATAACCCTCCACTTTAAGTGGTCTTGTAATACAGTAATTGGAAAAAATATGGTTCCTGGTAAAATTCATCTGAGGGACGGTTACTGAGCCCATGGAGGTATTATACAAAGAATTCATCCTTGAAGGATCTTGGATATATCCCATCTTTTCAGCAAATACGAGCAATGTTGCTTTCCTTGTGGCATTAGAGAAAACTCAATGCCACAGGGAGATAGCCCCAATTTCGCAACCTAGTGAACACAAAAATGTCTGTAGAAATTCTGCAGCAATTGCTCCAATAGTTACTGAGATATTCCCATTTGGAATAAGGTGGAGGACCAACTAACAGGCTAAAAAAAAAACACTTTCTAGAGCCATTAAACCTATGTGGCTCTAAATGGGGGAAATTATCACATTGCTTGGAACTGGACATTAACTTATGGTCAAAGAAGCTACATTACTTATTCTCTTATGTCTAACATCATCCAATCTCTTCCTGACCAATTGGATCATTATTACACTTTCTGATAAGTTCACAATCTTGTGTTTTTCCTACTCTGCTGTGTTGCTCAGTTTGAAGGTATCCATAACCCCTTAAATTAGACCTTACACCCTCTAATGTGTAACTCAACTCTCCTGTCTGAGGCCCTGTCAGACACGGAGAGCTGCAGATGGAGCTCTAAACTAAACCATGTGGGCTTCTAAGTCTGTCTGTACTAACACCTTTTTACTTTTAACATTTGCATTTCAATTAATGTTTGGCAATGTCTTTTTTTTCTTGTTTAAAGCATTAGAGTCCTTTAGCCAAAGCAGACTCTTCTCACACAGTGTGTGGCAGTGAACCACTTGCTGCTCTTACATTGCAATCATCCAAAAACAAAAGCTGGACTTCATTCATCTCACTGTGCAATCTCAAATCAGACCTGCCTCTCATTTTAACACGCTCTTGTCTCCTCCTGTGAGTTATGGAGAGCTTTTGGCAGCACTTGTTCACTTTACTAATGGCCGTAGCCCAACTATACTAAACCACCTATGAGAAGCACATTATCCCAATGATTTGGCACAGGGCTCGTTGTCTCTAGACATCTCTACATTCTTCCACTTTCTGCCACATCCGGTTCTTTCATAAGCCCGACTAAAAGATCGGTTCAAAGCTCGTCTTTGTCCGTTGCTGAATCCCCCTCCCAATCCCACCATAATCAAATTTCACTACGAGCAGCCTAGCAGCAACATTACATCAATAAGTGATATTCTCCAGAGATGTTTCTGTAATACATCCCAGTGCATTACAGGCCATCAGTCCACATGAGGATTGAACAGCCTTATTACTGTGATGTCAGAGTGATGGACAACTGCTCTAAGTGCCCAAGACATGTGCTAAGACACTTAATTGTACATGTGTGATCACACACACACACACACTAACATGATGTCTCTCCATCTGATATTCTTTTCATAACTCAAGGAATTATGCCTGTAGGGTGTGGACTGAAGAGCCAGCATCAGTATTTCTACATCATTCAAAAAGCTGCAATTGAAAACAGTTTTATAATGTGTTTGAAAATACATTTCTGAATCAATAGTACAGAAATCAGTCATTCTAAAACAGCACTTTTGTATTGATATTGGTATCTGTAAGATTTAATCTAATAGTCATGAACATTTTATGCCTGTGAGTCTGTTTTGCATGTCTTGAAAGTTTTGCGAGTCCATGCAAAGGCTCTCACCTCTCATCTTTGTTCCCATGCTAACCAAACGTATTTACTCTACATACTCTTCTGCAGTGTGTCTCTGGTGACCGGGTCACACTGACGGTTACTGATGTCAACTTCACAAATTTACTTCTCCATTGATTCTAGTTCCTTTCCAATGTTGTGCTGATGCTTGAGTGCCCAACAGCTGTAGAATTTATTTTTGAACTCTGTTACCACTGGATTAAGGAAGTGATTGTGTCTGAGCTTGCAAAACAGAGCTTGCATGCAGACAACGAAAAACACATGTCTGCAAAACTTAATCTCGGGGCATACTTAAACGCACATGTTTGCACACGAAGTTGATGGATATAGCTTTTATTCTTATTTTATTTGACCTTTATTTAACCAGGCAGGTCATTAAGAACAGATTCTTGTTTACAACGACGGCCTGGCAAAAGACAGAAGCCTTTTGAGGGGGGGGGGGGGGGGGGGGGGGGGGGGTTGAATGTTAAAAGGACAACAGCATAGTTAGAAGATAGAAGATAGCTAACTTCAATGCATACAGTACGTGCACAACTACTTTAACAGTAAAAAAAACCTTTGTTTCTTGAACACCTTGTTGAATGATATCATCTTATAATAGTCACAGATAACCATTAAATTACAAATATTCAGAGCAGTCTGAGTAAAATAGATAAGACAAAGCTCATCTTCACTCTCAAGAACAACGCTCCCTAAGTTGTTTTACCAAATGTTCTCAACTGCGACATAACTTGTGGCGCATAAATTCTCAATGGAGAAGAGTATATATGCTGAATGTTTGGAGTCCATACATTGCAACTGAAACATAGTGTTCAGTTAACCCCCCCCCCTTGAAGGTCAAGTAAAAAAAGAAAAATATATATATATATATAAGATTTATTTTTGGGCTTTTTGTGCCTTTATTGTAGGGATAGGATGGTCTTAGTACGTATTTTCATGGATTCATTCATCTTGATAATTTTGTGGACATATCTTTAAATTGTGTCAACCATCTTAAGGTAATTCTTCTTTTGGGTCTGTGACGCATTAACCTTATATGGTGAAACATGTCAATTGTAGCAGATCTATGTTTGAATAGGAGCTAACTATATGTTTTCAGCAACTGTTTGCTAGACAAAGAGTCTACATCTGATACGTATACAAATCAGTGTCATGTCATCTTTATTGTTTTATAGTGATGTACCCAAATGGAAAGGAATTTGTGGGCTGTACCTTCTAGCAGAATATAAGCCACACTGTGTGATGAAGACTTTGCCATTTTGCCATTTTGCCCATGATGGCCACTTTGCCAATGATTGTCAATGATTGTGAGATCTTGGTCAGCATGGGTCAGCGATGGTCTGCACTTTGTCAGCCATGTGTGTTGTGTTTCTGTGTTGTCTGACCACGGCTGAATAAATCTAAGATGATCCACAGTCTGTTTCATGTTTTCATAATTGCCCATCTACTACAGAAATAACCCCCACCTAACAGATGGATAGCGTCGGAAATCAGGGAAAGAAGTCATTTAAGGATACCTTTTTCCGATAGAAAAGGACAGCTGTCATTAAAAGTAACCCATGAACACCAAGATTCCTTCAAGTGTTTGTGTCGGCATGTTGTCACCCCTCCCCCCACGCTGTAAACCTAGGGGAAACACTGGTGTTGCATGACACATGTGTGAAAGACACAAGATCAGTGTTACTCTGTCTTAAAAAGAAATCCAGTACAGTTCAAACCTCTGTGCAGTCTTTGAATGAGTTCACTTTGGGTGCTCTCAAACTGACACTCAGTCTGTTTGTGTCAATCACACACACACACACACACACACACAGAGAGAGAGAGACACACACCGAACACACACATGCACAAACACAAATACAGACATAGCTCAAACATCACACATTGCATTTAGTCCACATGATAAAACTATATAAATAATAATCCTTCTAGGTGGACATTTTTTAAATTTTATTACATGCAAACCTAAAACAGCTTTCAAGTTAGATGAAAGATTAAGCACAAAGCCAAGATGCTCTGACAGCTGCAGCAGTGACCTCTTATTGAAATGCAAATCTTGTTATTCACTATTACTCCGTGTTGGTCAACATCATTCAGCCTTTTGTACCCTCTGAGAAAACATTGGGGTTGGGCGGGGTCTGTTTTTGAACCTTAGTCCAACTGGACAGTGCCAGGGAGAGTGAAAAGGAGAGTTAGTGACACAGTCGTAAGGTGTCTCAGGTGATAAACTTTGTAAGGGTTCATAAGTAAAAAGAAAGCTGGCCTATTAACTTTAAACATGCACCACTTACAGAAAAATAACATTCAATCGATATGCTTGTTTCGGTGTTTGGTACAACAGGTAGCCTATTTATTTCCAGCTGTTTAACAACCGAGAGGAGAGCAGATCAATATACACACGACACGCAAAAAAAAAAAAAAAAAAACACAAATTGCAATGCTATGAGTTAAAAAAGAAGAAGAAGATATTCCCGGTAGTGGGACTTGCGGGATAAGTATGGATGTTCATTGCATAGCCTACCTTTTATTGTTAAGGCGCTCACTGCGAGAAACAGCAGAAATTTGGGCAACTCCATGTTTCAGGTTTGTCTTCCGAGCGAGGAGTGAGAGCAGAGAGCAGAGGGACTCCTCACTTCATCTCTGAACCTGACGGGATGCGGGAATGATAAAGAGTGTGCGTGCGTGCGTGTGTGTGCGCGCGCGTGTGTGGTTGTCCGAAGGGTGGGGGGGCTAGGCCTATTAACTAACCCCTCCTCTTAATGAATAGCTGCTGTTGGACAGGTCAGAGATGAGATTTGACCTGTTGTGTACATTTAATCTCCGTGCTCAGTCTGCATCTTTTCATTCATTTGACATAAAGATCCAGCAGCATCCCCAGGGAGAAAGGAACCAATAGCCCAGAAGTCCATACATCTGCTCTGAAACTGCATTATTTTATATCTTATTTTTTGTATTATTATCATTTTTTAAAGTAGGCTACTGTTTTATTTGTATACTTTTATTTTATTTTAAGAGTTTTAACGGAATGCACAAGGATGCTTTAAAAGTTGTCCAGCAATCTGAGCAACAAGCTCACTTCTGCAAAACATGGCGACATCTGCTGACCACTGAACAGAGTTACAATCACATTTTTAAACGTAGTTAAGTCACGTCTTCTTTTTCTGACGTTTGTTTCTTATAATTCTGAAAACTGCTCATAATTTCTAATGTAAGAAGCTTGTCTGAGTAAAGATGTGTTAAACTCAGGACACCCAGCAGTTTACACATTTTGTGGTTACTTCTCTCAGGTAAAAAAAAAAAAACCTAAGTTCTTTCTTCTTTTTTCCTATCAACAATAAACAACATGATGCAGGGAACATTATCCCTGGAAACCTTGGTGGTGCACACATCATATTCTTTCAGGACTTTTTGTAACTGCTACAATCTAGTAAGACAAATATATGCAACCAAAGCATTAACAATTATTCCTGAATATGTCTTAGTTTATTGTTGTTGTTGTTGTTGTTGTTGTTATTTAATTCCCTTCTAAAGAGAGCGATAACCAGTAGGATAAACAGCAGTATAGAATAACACACTTTTACTTGCAGCCACTCTTTCTCCTTTGGTTTATTATTATGTTGATCAGCCCATTATATCATCTACTGTGCTTCATTATCAACTTTAGGATAAAACAAACATTTGTATTTACACTATTTTAGCTTTAGAAATTAATATAAAATAAAACAACAAATCATTTTTTGACTTCCAGTGTGTTTGCTTTCAGATGAAGCTGACATTGGACTTGCATGACAATTGGTGTTAAATCAGCCTATAACAAATGTCCCCGTTGAGCACACTTCATAATGCTTTTATCAGTCTGACAGAGCGCTTATTCTAATTAAATGTGCACACAAGTCAAACTGCGGTTATAGCATTGTGATCTTAATTCATGATGACATAATGTTATTATCTAACAATGTAAATCTGACTGACTGTGACTCATCTTTTCAGGAGTTTAAAGTTTTACTATCAAGAAGTTACTGCATGCATGCACGTGTTGGGAGTAAAATCAGTATGTATGCTGACACTGTAGAGTTATAAAAATGTAAGTTTTTGCTTTACTGCACTCATGTTCACTTCATTTGGCTGCTACTCGCCGTTATATTGTATAGTTTCTGCTTATTATATGTCTACACTCATGCACTTTAACTTATGTCAATACTGTCCATTCACGACTCTGTTTTTGCACATTTACATTCAATCTTCCATATTTAATCTTCCTATTTAAGACTAGTAATGCTTAGTTAAATCCTGGTTGTATATATTCACATTCTTTTTCACATTCACGGTTTTTATATTTTTAGTACTTATTTACCTTGTATTTAATATTATATTGTATTTAGATTTTGTGTTTTTTTACTCATATTGTGCGTTGGATAACCTGCTGCTGTAACGCCACAATTTCCCAGTTTAGGATCAATTAATTCAGGATCAAAAGTAATTCTATTCTATTCTATTACTACTTGCGCTTCAGAGGACAGCTGTATGGTTTCTTTCAATTAGAAATAAAAAAAAAAACTATGGTCAAGTTATCATTGAGAGCTCTCCACAACAGGATGCAAAGTCTTTCTGCACTCCTTTAACTACAAAATTGCAAATAATAAAAAAATAAAAAATCCTAACTTATTTGCAAGAACAACTCAGCCCTGAAGCGTCCAACCCCTGCGCTGCAGCGTGATTGGTGGACGAGGCGAGGATGGGCGGGAACATGGGCAGCAACCAGGAAGTGAAGTTAAATGACAGAGAGTATCACAGAGATGTTTACTTCAGTTCTGTCCAGTTCATTTTTTTTTTTTTTTTTTTTGGACCATAGGACTGACAGGGAGAACTGTTAGCGAAATCAACGAAAATGGAGACTGTGCGGAAACGAAGAGGCGGCGGTTTACATACCGACACTAGGTTTGTACCGTGATATTTACAGTCTGTGGTTTGGCTTTTGTTACCTTCTCGCAGCTGCTTAGTTTACACTGAAGGAAAGCAGTGAAAGTGAGGAAAGCGGTCGGACTAATGAAAGCGAAACAGTCAGCTGAATGAACTTTATTAGAGAGGATTTCAGTGCTGAAACACTCAAACCTTTGCCTGTGACATAAATAGATCCCTCTGCAGCCTGCAGCCTGCAGCCTGCCTGGTTATAACACCTTCTCTCCTGCAGTCAGTCTTTGGCATTCCCGCCCTCGGTCCCTCAGTCACATGAGTAACAAGTCCCAGTGTTGGATGACTTGGGGTCAAATAGGCTTCTCTGGGAGCTGCTGTTAAAAAGGATATATTATTGTGCCTGTTAAAACCATAAACTGTAAAAAAAAAAAAAAAAAAAAAAAAAGAAAGAAAGAAGAAGTCAAACCCTGAGGAGACTTTATCAGGGCTTTATTGGGCGGCAGTAGCTCAGTCTGTGGGGACTTGCGGACCAAATATGGAAGTTGGTCTGGTAGCTGGAGAGGTGTCAGATCACCTCCTGAGCACTGCCGAGGTGCCCCTGAGCAAGGCACCAAACCCCCTCCCCACCATCAGCTCAGGAGTGCCTGCTGTGGGCCGCTCCGTCTCTCCGGCTTCTCTCCCTTACTGCATGTCCATAGGATCCTGTTTGTGCGTGTGTGTGTATATTTCAGCCTATGTGCCTATGTGTCAGTGGATTTATGACTTACAGAGTGTATAAACTGAATAAAAGTAAATCTTAATCTTAGCTGTAGGTCTGTGGGAGATGATCAAATGGTTTTGGCATTTAAACATTTAATTAATCTAATATCAAGTGAAATGCTCCTGCTAAAATTGTCATGTCAAACTTATAAGAGTAACAGGGAAACGTGGTAATAAAAAAAGACTACAACACATAAAACAATACTTCAACGTAAAACGAGCTGCTACCAGCTGGAAAGGAGCACTAAAGAGTCACTCCATGGAAAACAAATCATACATGTTGCTTGACCCCTGTGACCACACTATTTATCATTCATCTGGGAGCCTTGTTATGCACTGCAACATTTCCACATTAATCAGATTTACTACCCCTATGGTTTAGTGATTTCCATGTTTCCATCTTTTTTTTACTCCATTATTTCTAATACATTTTATTAAATGGAAGTCTAGTTTGTCTGGTTAAATGAATGAAAAAGATTGGTTTTCATGCAGGCGTGGTGGAGGTTGACAACTCTATTACTAGTCCATGTTTCCTGTTGTTGAAGAGCACTCTTATGTCCTACTGTATTTGCATTGACAGCCAGGCAGGGCTGAAGAACCCAAAGTGTATTCAGCCTCACTTGTCCCTCTGTTGTCCGTGAACCATAGCGACTGTGTCCACAAGCAACAGGAAATTGCGCAGCTGCACGCAAAGCACCATAAGATGAATATGTCAGCATATCCAAATCTGACTGTGATTTAATAAAGTGCAAGAAGAAAAGAAAATCAGAACAGACAGCAAATCTGAGAGATAATGGTAATTATAAAGGGATTTACTCTGTATCTTGGAAGTCTTTGATAGTATTCATATACGAGGGGTTCCCAAACTTTGTCGCCTGTAACCCCCCCCCCCCCCCCAAAAGTAATGGCAAAACATCACAGCACTCGGTGGACTTACAATATTTAATAAACAGGTACACAAGTGATGTCTGTGTCTAGATCTCAGTTAATGACTATGGGTTTATTTTAGGTTGAACGACTGGTTTGTATATATTTTCACAATAATTGGTAAAAGCAATTTGACCCCCAGGGGGTCCCAAACCCCTCTTTGGGAACCACTGCGCTAGACTTTGTGTGTCCCTCTACTGTCGCACACTAATCTGCCTCGCACAGCACTTTGTTGCCTGTAATGTGAAGGAGGCCTTACACATGAAGTAGTAATAAAATAAAACCTATTTAAACCCACCAATTTCCTACGGTAGTAAAAAGCATAGTAAACCTTTCCTATTATTCCCAACATGCCCATTAACCTCAGCCTCTGTGGCGCCCTTTGCTTTTGTAATGTTTCTTCATTACAGTGAATTACAGTCACTGTTAATGTATGTTGACAGCACTCCTGCTGGTTTAAAGGAGGATTCCACGCAGCAGGAAAATCAGCGCTTCCACTTTGACCTGTGGTTCCTTCTGACGCTGCAGAACTGGATACTGGACTTTGGAAGACCTATAGTCATGGTAAGGAGACCCAGTGTATGTTTCTCATAATCTCTGTAGTGTGAAGGTTTTTAAAAAGCCTAAAAAGTAATAAAATGGATGATTACACCCCAGTCCATTTAACAGTAAATAAAACACCAGTAGTGTCTTTGTTATGTTTTAGATCATCCTTCCTCTGGAGTGGTTTCCTCTGAACAAGCCCAGTGCTGGAGACTATTTCCACATGGCCTACAATGTTATAACACCATTCTTAATGCTGAAGGTAAGTCCTTACAACAAAAAGTTGGTGCAAAAAAATCACACTACTACTGTACTACTGGTACACACTACTTGGTACTGTGCAAACGTCTTAGGCCCCCCACTAGCTTTGTTGATTTCACAAAGTTTTAAAGGCGTTATATGCGATTTTCCACACTTAAATGTAGCAGAAATCAAGTATATCCTCTGAAAATAACTCTGTGAGTCATGACTGTCTACAATGGGAGTAACACTTGAGTCCCACTGTCTGTGATGTTGTCCGAGCTTTCCGAGCCGTATCTAAACTCTGTTTACATCGCCGGGACGGCGGGCCGGCTCATCCCCTCGCGTATAAAAGTTGTTTAATTGAGGGACTAGAGAAAAGAATTACTCACTGCTTCATTGAATGTCACATAAGCGTTTAGAGATTCCATAAACCTGATCTATTCTTAAAATGTATAAGCCCAGCCCTGCTTCCCTGCTTCTCAAGGAAATACTCCTTCACACATCCACAAAGACCTGCTGTTTCTTGAATGTTGGCTACAATACAAGTTGACACTGACAAAACCTAAAAAAGAAGAAAAGAAGATGGAAATCAAGCATGGGACTGTGCTAGTAATCACAAACTAAAAGATACTTTAGATGTATTTGCTATTGACCCAGATTCCCAAAACTGTAACCATAATATCTACAAAGTAATAATAATTATAATAATATCTACCATACCTACAAAAGAATGGTCTTTCTCCTTCATTCAGCTGATAGAGCGCAGTCCCAAGCCGCTGCCTCGCTCAGCCATCTACCTGTGCATCATCACTTTTGTCATGGGAGCCAGCATCCACCTCGTGGGAGACTCCATCAACCACCGGCTCATCCTGAGCGGCTACCAGCTCCACCTGTCGGTCAGAGAGAACCCCATCATTAAAGACCTCAAACCTGCCACATTGGTAAATATCCACTATGTGTAGCTGTTCCCTGTTCATTTTTATTATTATTATTATTATTATTATTATTAATAAACCATTTCCAATTAGCAGTGATTTGCTAGTTGGTGGTGTGACTACTTTTACCTTACCGCCGCCAATTTTACAGAATCGTTATTTTATAGTTTGTGTTTACTGTTAACGTGTCGTAAAGTTAAATATCAAAACTCTGTTAGTGTTTCCCTCCCTGACTCTTAAGAGACAGCTCAGCGATGTTTACCATGCACACAGAACGTGTCAGTGTTTTCACGTGTTTGATCCAGCATAATCCATCCTGCTGTTAGGGAGCGCAGCTTGTTTTTCTCTCTGCAACAGCGCAGACAGTCATTTTTTTTTTTTTTTTTTTTTTTGCCACCCTGATCTCCTGTGTCAAAGTCAGGCGTCATAATTCTGACAATGATGTGGCTGTCAAAAGGATACAAATAATGTCAGGGGCAGGATAGATGGAGGCAGCTCTACCACAGTGAATGAATGCACAAACACGTTGTGTTCTTGTGAAGCTCTTGTTTGATTTAGCCCGAATGATCGGAAGGTCTTTTCGTTGCGCTTCCCTACTGCTTCCTGTAATGAACTGTCTCATGCACAGACGCAAACATATTCCTCCGAGAATTATGGTTAAGAACAGAAATGAATAAACATGTTTCCAAGTACTGAAATAAGATGATTCTAAAACATCTCCATATAATTGTTCAATTATTTGATATTTCCGCCTGTCCTCACTTCACCTCAGGACCAACATGGCCATATCTTGAGTGTGTTGTTCTCTGACTTTACTCCTGTCTAGAGATGCGATTCCCTTCCATTGTCATAACTGAGTGTAAGTGGTCCTTGAACAGTAGGTGGCACTGTTGCATAAGGCAGAGCAGAGGACCACAGCTCTTCCTTACCAATGCTGAAAAACAAACATTACACCGTGCCTTGTAAACATACCTGTTAATGACATGTTTATGATAATGCATGACAATTATAATGTGTCTGTTTATGTTACAGCTTTTTTATCCTTCCTTCACAGATTGACTCCTTTGAGCTGCTGTATTATTACGACGAACATCTGGGACACTTGATGTGGTATGTGTTTGTGATCCTTACAAGTGAAGGGCCTATAGATCACATATGTTGCATGGTAATTACTGTAACGTAGCAGCACACAGGAGGGGCCGCTTCGCTAAGAGCCACAGCTTGTTTAACCCCCGCTCTGTTCAAATTTGGATGGATAATCTGATCGTGCTTAACGGTGTGTCTTTAGAGAACACGATGCAAGAAACCAATTAAAAGAGTAAAGACCATAAAAACTGCAGCCAGTTATCAGTGTGCTGAAATCTGTGGCAATCTTCCTTTTCTAAATACGAAACTAATTTAATGATAAGAAGTCTGAGCAGGTCTGCACGTCAGATGTGTGAAATTCAGAGGGCTGACTGAGAAATGAGACTACAACATGTGGTGAAGGAGCAGGAGCAGATTTATTTATTTATTTATTTTAAAGCGGTGTACTTGGAGGGGGAATCTGTCTCCCCTCTTCTTTTTACTACACCTGGCTTTTTGTTTTATAGCACTCAGGTGGCACGATTGACAGATAACGCCCAAAACGTCTGCTTTTTATCAGGCATTGAACACATATACACAATATAGCAATAAGTAAGGTCTTTTACCTGCTTTTTGTAACATAACAATGAGTAAGGTCTTTTTTCCTGCTCTTTTGTAATGTTAACAGACAAAGAGTAAGGTATTTTACCTGCTTTTTGTAAAGTGTCTTGAGATAACACTTGTTATGAGTTGACGCTATACAAAATAAATTGAATTGAAATTGAATTGAAATTTGACTTTTAATTGGAGAATACTTCTGTGATGTTGGATTTGTGGTGATCCTGGAGTGGATTTGGTTTGACTATTGCACCTCAACACTCTTCACATATCTGCGATCAAGTCAAGGAATAAGAAAAAAACTCATAGAAAATACATGTCCATGAATGGCCTTTTACACCACTGTGTTTCTTTCATTAGCTTTTTCCATGCATTGACTCTTAAAAATTTCAAGAACGGCAAGAAGAAAAGACGAATGAAGCAGCATCATTACGTGCACAGGAATCATACCAGTCATGAAGCGATCGGATGATATACTGTAAACCTCATCATCCCCACTTTCACACTTTCCTGAATATGTCCTCCTGCATTTCCTCATCAGCTCACCCCAACTTCACGCTAAAAGTTCACTACTCGTAATCGTTTTGTATTGTAACATATCTTATTCCTGCACATGAGGAGGCGTATTGATGATGCAGCGCCTAACACAGCAACATCTTAAACTAGAAGTGCAGGATAGCATCGGCAGTAAGCAGCTGCAGAAAAATATTCAGACAAAGCCAAGAGAAGCGTAAGTTTTGACATGAGCATTGCACCTCAATCGGTGCATTTACAAGAGAGACGTACGGACAGTGGACCTGTCGCTCGCTCTCTCTCTCTCTCTCTCTCTCTCTGCTCTCTCTGCTCTCTCTTGGTTTTGCTGCGTCTTATTAACATGCCTCCCCACAGGAAGCCCCCTCGTGTGAGCTGCAAGTGAAACTTTGTTAAATGGAAATTTAGTTGTGTTGCACAGAGTCTCTGAAGCACAGGAAAAAAGCCTCTTTTGCAAATCTGTACCCATAGTTTGCAAATCCGTGCGCCAAACTGTGTGGACATGGTTTTGTAAACTGTGCACCGATTTGCTTTGGGTTTCTGTGCATACAGTTTACAAATCTGTGCGCTCGTGAGGTCCGGACATTATCAGTATCATGCAACGTATCAGTGCTCTCTCTCTCACTCTCTCGTGTGCACAGTAATTTTATGAATAAATAAAAAACTGTCAGAAATATAGTTTGGAAGCCAAAAATATACCTTGGCCGTCTAGGTATCATCTAATTGTGGAAAACACTGATCTGTTTTTGTTCTAGGTATATCCCTTTCTTCATCATTCTGTTCATCTACTTCACCGGCTGCTTCACCAAGGCTGAAAAACACAAGAAGATTCCCATCTCTGGTTGGCTGTTGCTGGGACCCAGCTCACTCTACTATTGGTCAGTCGCTTTTTTACATCTGAAAGCCTTCTGTTTGGTTTCCCTGTATGTACAAAAATGTTTTTAAGGGCACAAAATCTTTAAAGTGAATGCATCAATCTCTGAGGTAGCATGACTGTATGAAACACAGAACAGGAACATTGAAAAGTGGTCTTGGGTATTATTTTAGAGATTATTTTAGAGATCTCTCCCCCGGTCCAATACATAAGCTGTTTAAGAAGTATGTTTACTGAGTTTTGATTAGTTTTGTAAGCTAAAGACAGCTAATTAAATTCTGTGTGCAAAGCCTCACGAGCAACAATAACTGATGTAAAGAGAAGAGAAAAACAATTAATTCATAAAAAAGACAAAAAGCTAAAGACAAAGCTTTAGATAAAATAATGGCAGGATAAACACAATTACATGAAATGTGTCAAGCTATTTGACATTCCCTCAAATCATTCTGACATCCATCATTAAATTAACTAGTTGTTGGTAATTCTGTATAAGGTATGACTGTGGAGGAGAACATTTTAGACTGAGCATTTCCCTCTTTTGTAAAATGATGGACAGTAAACAACAAGTTTGACAACCAAAATCAAACTTTGACAAAAATAATTTAAATAACCTTGTTTTCTGGCAGGATCCAATTATTGTCTGGAAAGTTGTACTTTGTGAATACAACCTGAAAATATTGATAAAAAGACTCTTTTATTTTCAAATTCACTTTGTGCAGACTTTTAAATCAAGGATAGAAGCGCTGACAGAAAAATAGCAAAGGTGCGTTTATTGAAAAGCAAGGACGTTCTATTTGAAGTTTAACTTTGAATGTATTTTCTCACTAAATCATGCAGCAGTTTGTTCAGTTCGTGATTCTCTCCGTTCATCTCTTACTTTCTTTCATGTCTTTAAGGTACCTGGTCACTGAGGGACAAATCACTGAACTTTTCCTCCTCACCTTTCTCGCCATGGTTGTCATGGCGATTCACCAAAAGCGCAAAGGCCTCGGCCTGGACAGCAACGGCCTGTTCCTGTTCTACAGCTTCAGCTTCACTGTGCTCCTGGTGGGCCTGTGGGTGGTCTATCTGTGGGAAGACCCAGTGCTACGAAACAAGTACCCTGGACTGATTTATGTGCCAGAACCCTGGTCCTACTACACCTTACATATCAAGAAGAACCACTGAATTACATCTGTACAGGTCTGGATACATTTCATTTATAGGAAGATTTAAAAAAAAAAAAAAAAAGCCCTGACACAGAACCTCTTTTGTATGACCTGAACAATCCTTCTGACTGATATAGAGGCTACACTTGGAATAACTTACAGTCAGTGGAAATTGATGTGCACCACCTCTTGATCAAAGGTTCTGCTGCATTATTTAGTGCTATATTGATACACATAGACATGACCAGTTTTGTTTTGTGACGCTTGTTGAAATGTTGCCCTGTTTGTCTGACTTTGCAGAATTGATGCAGCTACCTGGATCTTAGGACATGAGACCTGAAACTCTTGCACCTTTCAGCAATGAACTCCTCACATTTTCTAACTTCAGGACATCCAGCGTGAGACATTTCCAGGAATTGCCTTTCAGACATGTACATCACTGTAGGAGATTGTAAATGTCAGTCTGATAAAGTAGGGCCGAATGGACTCAGACATTCACACCTGCATCCTTCCTGGACAATGTGGAGACATCGTCAGGATTGCATTATATGTGTGAACCAATCAGCCTTCTCACTGTTCATATCACTTCCGAAAACGTTCTGATTCTAAGATTGCTAAAAAATTCTGCTGTCGTCTGAATCAGAGTTGATCTTTCATAACCAAACTCGAAGTGAAGATATGTGCGTATATTCACTGAAAATAAGAAAGTGATCTTACCTCACTTCAGAATCCAGCCAAAAGTAAGTGACCGCCACAAAGTCGATCCTTCAAACCTCAGAAGAGAAACATGTTGATTTTAAATAAAATTATAGTAAACCTGCTTCTTTCTGGCCTATTGAAACAAAAGAGGAAGAAAGTGATTCCTGACGCTTAATCTGAAAACACTGTTGAACCTGGAGATTCAGAAATTTAAATTACATCAATAAAGATTGACGTTATGGGGTACCTTTAAAAGTAATTAATAAAAATAAAATTAAAAACATTCAATTAAGACACAAAGAAGATATGATCATCCAAAGTCAGAAGTCTGATGCATACCAGACTGAGCAGTTATACATAAACAACAGTTATTTCAAATAAAGTCTATAAAACATGATTAAAGGATGACTTCAACCCAGAATACTTCTGGACGTCTTTAAAGCACTAAACGTGTACGCTTTAACAGTTATTGGGGAAATAAATGTAGTTATTACCAAGACATGATAACTGTGAACAATTACATTTCCTGATGTGTTCATGGTTCTGTTAGATAAAGAAGTTCCTTCAGTGCTGCTCGTCTGACGTGACGTGTTTATGTATTGTAAACCTTTGCAGTCTACTTCACTGATGCTTTTACTTTACTTTTACTTCATGCAGAATGTCGAGGAAACATGCAGAGACTTTTGAGAAACACATTTTGAATGAAAGCAGAACTGAACTAATACACTGTATGTTTGATAAAAGGTCACATATTATCCTCCTTTTCAAGTTTGAATAAGTGCCGATCCCGAAAACATGTCTGTGAAGTATCTTGTTAAAATCCTCTCCGGGGCGCTGGTGGCGCAGTGGTTAGTGCGCGCCCCTTGTATGGAGGCTATGGTCTTCCAAGCAGGCGGCCCAGGTTCAAATCCAGCCTGTCATTCCCTACTCTCTCTCCCTGATTTCTGACTCTATCCACTAACCTATCTCTCAATTAAAGGCACAAAAAGCCCTAAAATAAATCTTTAAAAAGTCCTTTCTGATCCTGTATTTTCTCATGCCTTTAAACCCCTCTATTTCATACATATATATTTACATTTTCTGTAAAGTGGAGCAGGCAAAAGACAGAGAGGATTTACTTTTCTCATAATTGGGGGGTCTGTAGAGAGACTATGGACACATTGGAGTGTTCGAAAAACATGGGGAAGAGTATTTTTCATGTTATAATATGGGACCTTTTAAAGTTATTGTTCTTAATGTGAAGTTGTCATGGTTACTGTTTTGAACAGTATTGTTCTTTGTTTAAAATGACATTGTTGCTGATGAAATACTGATGATTTCTTTATGCGTTCCATTTAAACTGAATAAAAACGTTGAAATAACCTTCTACTTCCTGGTTATTACACAGATTATTACTGTTATTACTTTCGCAATTTAACTTTCTGCATAAATAACAAACTATTTATTTTTTATTACAAGTCACTGTATCATACTGTGATAGACTGGAGATAATCGGCCCCGTCCTTTTACTTGAGGAGCAGAAAAGGAAAAGGACAATGCAGCACTGAGGATCTGGTATCTGTGTAACCATAGCAACACATATTAAATTACGCTGAGGATTACAGGTGGTGGACTTTAAACAGGGGTGGAGGAACAGGTGACGTTGCTGAGAGAGAAAATAGTCTCCTTCCTGGAACGAAACAAAGCAACTACGACAATGGTAAGAGCAAGAAAGCCTCATTGTTGAGGCATGTTCATGTATTTTCTTTGATAACTGCAATTTTTTTATGTACTTATCTTCCATGTGACGTCTTTCTGTTACCACCCTGCAGGCGAAATTCTTCACACCAGCTCAAATCAACGGTAAGAGTACGCCACAGCACTGCATGTTGGTTCCCTTTCAAACAAATGACTTGGGCCTCTGTGTATGAAACATATTTCTTATATTTCCACATGAGCTGTAAGTGTATGTTTCAGTAATAAATACAAGGTTGTTAAAGTCTGATTTTGTTTAGTCTCATTTATTCCTCTGGAGTAATGCCAGTACATTTTTTGTGTGTAAATTATAAACTTTATTTACAATTCTTTGTTTCCTGAGTTATATACCGGAATGATCTTTGCTGATTATAAACAATAATTGTCATTTTTTGCTTTTAGAGTTCAAGGAGTGCTTCTCCCTTTACGACAAGAAGCAAAAGGGAAAGATTGACGCCAAAGATCTGATCACAGTTATGCGCTGTCTGGGTACAAGCCCCACGTTTGGTGAAATCGAAAGACATCTGCAAGTTCACAAAATTGGTAACATACAACTTAAAGTCGATCTCATTTGAGCATTTTAAGATTAAGAAAAACATGTTCAGGACGACGGTAGTTAAAGAAGTCATAAGATAAGTTGCACTGAAAGTCTTTGGGTAAAACTGTTCAGGCAGTTTTTTTAACACATTGCTGTGCAGCACAGACAAAGATTCAGAAACTCTTCATGCTGGATCAGGAGCTGGAGTTTGTCAATGTGTGATTGTTATTTAGATTTTGTTTTGAGGACTAAGAACATTAGGATTGGGTCAAATCTTTAGAATAAATTATGTTGCCATGTAGGTTTTTTTTTTTTTACAAACAATGGAATCAGTCTTCTTTATTGGTGCAAAAACAATGAACACATCAGAAGAATAAAGTAGAGCCCGACGATTAATACCGCAAATATTACTAGATCTATTCACCAATCAAATATAATTTCATTTGAGCATCAATGTATTACACTAGCTTGTCTTCCTGGCTGTCACCAGCTGAGTGTCCTATATGTATTACAAATAGCATTATCAACCCTCCAAAGTTTCAAGCGGTGATGCATGCGATGTCTTCATGATATATCTTTTCCAGTAAGAGTTTGATAACTGCATTTGAGGGAGCAACGCAATAATTGTTCATATCTTTATCAATGTATCTCTACAGATCGAATATAGATCTTAGAAAGATATCGGCATCACATTTTTTTTCTCTCCCCAACATCTATATCGACCCCAAAAATCACATATCGGCAGTCTTTCTACTGTCAAAGGACTTACATAGAAAAAGATCAATGATATCAACTTGAAGGCGCTTGAAAAAAAAGATAAGCGAAATATAAAGTGCTATAATAACAATAATAGAGAACTGTAGTTTTGCGTGTTAAAAAATAATACATTCTGATGTGTTCTTCATATAGGTTGTAGTCAAACGTGTCTCATAGCTTTATAATGTTAGCAACATACGATCAACACCCTCCAAATGTATACTGACAAATTACACAAAAAAATATTTAAATCAAAAAGGGAAAAGCAATAAGAAGTTCTATTGTATTTTTTTTTACACTTGTTTAATCCAGTTATGTCAATTGGTGTATTTATGACTGATTGTGCCACTTCACCTTTTAGAAAAGAAAGGAGAGCTGGACTTCTCTACCTTCCTGACAATGATGCACAGACAGATGCAACAGGAAGACCCCAAAGCAGAAATCCTGGAGGCCTTGAGGATGACAGATAAGCAGAAGAAAGGATACATCCAGGCGTCCGAGCTGCGGGCCAAGCTCACCATGCTAGGAGAGAAACTCACAAACAAAGAAGGTAAAATAAAAAACCACCACACAACCTCAACCTGAGAAACTCTCATGACTCTGTGAGCCCCCACAGCAATCCTCTGTAGCTCAATACTGCTGAGAGTCTGACTTTATAATTCAGCACAGAATCACATTTGGAATGACCAGCTGCTTCCCTTAATTCCAGGGAGCTGGATATCCCTTAACATCCAGCTCCCTTGATACAGAATCAAAGTGCTGCAAGACTTTGGTTAACTCAAACACATCTGAATATCTTAAAAATAAGAATTCACTGCTAACAAACTGCAAGCTAATGTTTAAGTTGCTCCGTTGGATACATCTGTTCTCCCTCCTGGTTGGACAGATTTCTGTTCCAGTCGTATTCAGGTCGGGACAAACACAACCATTTATATAATTTGAGACTGGTATTAAATGTTGTCTTCCTGAGGCATGTGGTAAACAACCAGTATGCCCCCCCTTCCACTGATGTGGATCCATATTAATCTGCTATTGCACTATTGTATGATGAATTGTGTTTTATCTTGAACTAGAAGCAATATTAAATGAATGTATAAAGTAGCTATCTAGCCTTTAAAGCGAATACTTTTATTATAATTTGGTCATATAGGGCATTTTATAAGCAGGAGTCATTTTTCTAGAGTTACAGCAATATTTAAGATGCAGTTGATTCTGTACTTGTCTGACATCATCATTCACAAAGATTTAATGTGCAGGGATTAAAGTAATGCCAAAACATCAAAATAGTTTTGGATGACATTAACAACAAAAGACAGTTTCTTTGAAGACGTCCTGCTGGGTGACTGATATCCACTAAGATTTCTGGAGTTGTTTTTTATATATATATAAAAAACAACCCCAGAAATCTTATATAATCTATATATTTTTTTTTACTAAAGCTGAGCTTAGCCATGAATACAGTAAATGGCGTCACATAAACATAAAGCTATAATTCAACCGTCAGTCTCGTCCATTTAAATGTGACATACTCATATTTGAAAGGAGCTTGGGTTTTTCCCAGGAGGGAGACTTCCATGAAGAGGTTGGATTAAGAATTACTGAAGCTGATTTTGACATTGCTGTACTAAAAGAGTTGACAAAAGTGCTCTGAAGCCGCTCAGCTCTTAACTTTAGAAACTCTCACATTTGCTGCGCTCACACTCCATTGTGAAGGTTTTGACAGTCAAGCCTCCCACGGGCAGGGACCAGCTAACCCCAAACTGTGCCAGACTGCAGTTCCAAATAGTCAAAGGAGATGAATGCTTTTTCAGGCAGCACACTTCCTCGTCAAGTTCACTGTTGATGTGGCTTTCCGTTGTTGATGATATGTTCGATGGTGAAGAAATTCGCCGTTGAGACTGACTTGCTTTTCAACAAAATGATTTATTAACAAGTTGCAGAATCACTGAACACGTCTGCCCAGGAGAGTCAAGAAGCCAATAATGATCTCTCTCGAACATACATTGAGAGTGCTATTTATACATAATGTCACAGGACACTTGAGGACATCTGTTTTCTGTCCTTGGGTATCTCTCTGGCCTTGTTTACCTTCCACTGTGGAAGATCCTTATCTTAGATTTAGGCATTCCCTGGCAAGTCATCACGCATCCTGCCAACAACACCTCTGGGCAAACAGTCAACTGGAAGGGGACTCCTCTTATCAGATACAAATTCTTTCCAGATGTGTGCAGTATACAACTTAAAGAACAGTATAATATCTCTGTCCTAGATATTTAAGACACTTCACTGTAAAATGTATTTTCTCTGCTTTTTTTTGTTGTCTAGTGGATGAGCTCTTCAAAGAGGCACACATCAAGTCAAACGGGGTTATCAAGTACGAGGAGTTCACGCAGATGGTGACGCTGCCACCTGTTGATTACTGAAACTCATGGATATAAAAACAGCTGCAATGATGGAGAACTGACCTGAAATACACTGAGCACACACATGATAGAAAAACTGTGACGCACTGCTATTAAACTATAATAAAACAAACACTATATGGTATGGTTGAGCACCTTATGTGAAAGCCTGAACATCCACCATAATGCATTATTTAGATAGAATATCCTGTTTGATCTTTAATGCATGGACTTCTCATCTGTTGAACTATAAAAAAAAAAACCTTCATGCTGCTTCTTCGTATGGCGCTCTCAACTTTCCACTCATCAGTATTTAGTTGAATCTGTCCTAAACTGTGAGCATGGAGTTTTATTAATTTTATTACCTGACTAGAAATCACATTTTTTAACACCCTTTTCAAATCCCTCAACCATATCTTTTTAGTATATTGAGAGACAAAGCATTCACAATTTTCATGTATTTTCACATCTGTTCAAATTGAACTACATAGGCGCCTTACATTTTGCAAGATTTACAAGTTTAGTTCCAAAGTAAAAAGCACAGTATATAAATATCATGTGATGACACATAAATGAGAAAGAAATGTATAACACACAACATATATCATCACTGATAAAGAAATGAGCAACACTTTATCAATATGTCATTTTTTTTGTGGTTTATGAACAGTTCATTTAGATAACATTTTCAATGGGGGTTTGTTTGTGTAGAGATTGAAATAATGCATCCCTGTGAAGATATCAGCAACAACCTTAATCTATTTCAGAAACCCAATCTAGTGTATTTCAGTATTATTATAATAGAATCGGCTAATAAAAAGACTCTTGATATTGTGCTTGAATCTTTAAATGAAAAAATGTAACTTTTGCTGCTTTGCTAAAGTGCTCATGATGGATCAAGTCGGGTTTTTGTAGCATAACAAAGAGTAAGGTCTTTTTACCTGCTCTTTTGTAATATTAAAAAACAAAGAGTAAGGTCTTTTAACTTTTGCTTTTTGGAAAGTGTCTCGAGATAACACTTGTTATGAGTTGACGCAAAAAATAAAAAGATTGATTGAATGATTGAATCAGTTTCCATAATTCCGCTACAAAGCCCTCCATAACCTGGCTCC
The DNA here is from genome assembly GCF_963930695.1 of Labrus bergylta. Classification (NCBI taxonomy): domain Eukaryota; kingdom Metazoa; phylum Chordata; class Actinopteri; order Labriformes; family Labridae; genus Labrus; species Labrus bergylta. The sequence continues at coordinate 13,537,675 of NC_089197.1, forward strand.
TCATCCACCAGCACACTCCCACCCATACTCTCAGACCTCCTGTCCCCCCCCTCATCTTAGTTATATTTCAAAGTGTGCATAATCCCTTCTGTCAAAAATCATCAGACTTTCTGTGTGGGAATAAGTTCATTAATTAAAAGTGAATGCATCATCCAATTACCGTGCAATAGCAATCAATTATAGCCCTGCCGGCTAGGACTGGCACACTGATTGTGTAAGCTGGTCTCAGATTCTCCTTCAAAAGGTCCCCCTTTCCCCCGGGAGTTCATTAGTGAGACATTTTCCAAACTCACCCGTGTAATGCTGCTGTTGCCCATGCAGCTTGTATGCAGACTCTTTGTCTGGCACCTTAATTTAGCCTCAGTCTTTCTTGCTTGTTAATGGAGAAGAGTTAGCATGACAGCTCAGCTCAATCTGTGACCTCATCATTCAGTCACATCATATTTCCTTGTCCTCTAACCGCGGAGCAAAAGCAATTAGTGCTTTTATATCTGTCATCCCGCAGCAGTTCTTTAAATACACTGGCATGGTGTAACTGTTTTTTTTCCCCCCTAATATGATCAAATCTTTGCCTGAAAGCAACATCTGAAATCCCAAGCTGTGCAACCACTTTCTGCTGGATCAAAAATGAAATCTGTTGTGCACTCGTTCCAGCTGTAGGAGAAGTTCAGTCCAGCTACAAATTAACTGGAGACCCCACAATACAGAACATATCACAATAACAAAGCTATTTCTGAATAATTGGATTTTTGTTTTCTTATTATAAATTCGCCCACTATTATGAGAAAATAAATTATGGTTGTAGAATAACAAAATAATTACCTTGTTACCTTGAGATAATTTATTTAACAATACCAATTTTAATCATGGCCTCTCTCAACCTCTCATGTGGAAAGACACTTATTTTCTTCTTCTGTGAGCAGAAGGACATCTGCAGGTAGTACCTGTTGCTGGATAACAGGTGAAGCGGGCCTTTTTCTGATTTATACCAGTATAACCGCGCCAAGCATACTGCAAAATAACCGACAACTGGCAGTCATACTACATACTACTGTTGAACTCAGTATGCAGTATGCAGTTTATCTAATGCATACTGATTTAGATAGTAGTATGTAGTAGGCGGTTTCGAAAACATCCAATGTGTTCAAATCGTCAATGTGAGTGCAGAGTGCAAAGGTCACACATACAGCTTGTGTGTAGCTAAGGAAACTTAAAAGAAGTTAGTCATATTATTATATTATGTATCCGTCAATCAAAAATAGAGAAGGAAGAGGATACATATGATGTATAGCTGCATTAAAGCAAATCACACAGAACAGCATGGACACTACATCATCATCTATTAATGCGTGGAAGTTCACAGTTGAAGCACTTAATGAAATGGAGATAAACACTTATAGGTTGAGCGACAGAGAAAAGGAATTCAGAAGAAATTAGAGTAAATGGGTCAAGAAAATAGAAGTAGTGAAAAAGCAAAATGTAAATTAATTTAAATGAAGAAAGTACAGTAGGATCTCTTTCATAAAAATCTATTAACAAGGCAGGATGAACATGAGTGATGAAATCAGATGATGTGTAATGTCAATACCTGCAATAAAGTAACCAAAAAAAAAGGTTGGTTATATGCCGAGTGATAATGATCCATTCCTGGAACCAAGAAAAGCCTTTTGAAAGCTGCAGAGAGGATTCAAAATGTCTTTTCATGGGAGCTTCTTTTGACTGTACTGTAAGTCTTATCACAGCACTTATTACAGTAATAGTAAATTGACATTGACAGACATTGATTTTTCAAAATAAAGCATGACGCGTCAGTAAGAGTTCAGTTTATCACAAAGCAAGATTACAGCAACTAAAAACTCCAGTTGCAAAAGTATAAAATACAACAAATACTTCATTCCTTAATACACCATACAAAGCCGAATGTGGTTTTTGCATATTTTTCAAAATGTCCCTCTTTTTGAATAATTTCACAAAAAATATTCTATGTTGAATTTAACTCAACATTCCAAATAAAGTGGTTAAAATAAAACAAAGACATCAAATTACCCAATATTCAAGTAGATAAGGCACTGGGCCTGCCAATCCCTGACCTGAAAAGTTTGGAGCCTGTGAGGCTTGTAGCACCAAGTACTTTCCTGCAGCTCCATGTTGAGCATATACACACATTACTCTGTGGCTTAAAAAAACATGTGTAGTAAAGTCAAAGAGTGACACATCATGACAGAGCAATATTGAGACAACTACTTCCAAAAGCTTTTGACAAGCTGCAGACGTTAAACTTTGCAACAGACCACTTGCTTAACCCGGCCCCTGAGGTGTTTCAGTCCAATCACAGCTTGGCTTTCCTTAGCAGGAAACTCAGGCTGGTCTAGCTGTGGACTTCTCCACATTTAATGTGTTACAACAACATTTCTCAGCATGTAAGAAGTGTGTATGGTTTTACTTTTCCCCACCTTTATGAAACCAAAATCTGCTGTAATGTAACTTTAGCATGCCTATCTAACTGCAGCAACCTACAGTAACCCAGCATCACATAGAAGTAAGCCCATCATTGAAGTTATTACACTATTGTCTATTACGATTCCGGATGATCTAGTAACCCCATGATATACATGTTTTTTGTATTTGGCGAAACAAATTGGTTTAGCTATTATTTAAGCTCAACTTTCAAACTATCATTTTTAAAGTAAACACAGTCAGATCTCACAGGTTTCTTATTGTGTCTTTTAAACTGGGTCTTCCTAGCTTTCCACTGTAATATCACAACGTTTGTTTTCCATATCAACAGAATAATTAACATAAAAGGATGGCCTGTTAGCATTAGCTTTAGCTGCAAGCTCTAGCCTCAGTGTTAATACGCACAATATTTAGCCAAGTACTTTTTAAAGACCTCCTTCACAGGCAAAAGCCAGAAATATTAAAGGCGAACCTGGGATACTTGTATCAGCTCATGGAGCTAATGCTAGCTTAGCTAGTTAGCTACATTGGATAAAGGTAATTGCAGCCTGCTGCTCTGAACTAATTTTGTTTAAAAACAGCCACTATTTAAAAAAATATGAATAAGTATTGATCTTAAAACACAGTGTAAACTGAACTGTGTCCAGATCAAAAAGGGACAGGCTTAGCTAAAGTGGCTAAGACGGGCTTAGCAAAGAGTCAAATACTCATAAATGTCACATTTGACTTGTACCACATCGTCTGTAAAACCGCAATCAGATTGTTTTTCCTGTATTTTTAAAATGTCTTATTCTGCTGCTGACATAAAAATGAAAGCATTGTACCAACCATGAGGTTTATAAGTGGTTTATCTACACGTGTAATAATACCTTATTAAGCTATACATTGACAAGGGACCCCGAACGTAGCATTGTTTCTATTACAAGGACATCTTGAAATATAAAAGTCCTCCTGGTCAAACTGTATAAGATAAAAAGAGCAAAATTATAAACATCTTCATGGTTTTGAAAGAGGTTATGCTTTTTTAACATTTACAACTCATGTCAGCCTTATATTACAGTTTCACCAGGACAAACATGCAAAGTTTTGTAGTGGGTATAATCCCTTTTTATTAAACTGTAGTGGTGAGGAAAACAGCCTCGCATTGCTCATTTGGAACCCGTGTTTCTGTTGGTGAGACCTGTGAACGGTCACTTTGTTGCACCTCAGCGGCGAGACGCACTGACGGAGCGGGAACGCTGGCTGCAGGATTTGCAGCACTGTGCTCTTACATTGGGCAAGTGACAACGGCCGAGCCAGCGGAGAGTCTGACAGAACCGAGACGTTAGCCGATCACGAAGACACACTGCTCCTGTAAGGGGGACAGAGAAAGAGATGGGGGTCACACACAGAGGTTGGATAACACTTTTACTTTACTTTGAACAAATAAGTAATGTCGTAAGATGAGCAGATTTGAAGAAGTGCTGCATAGAAAAATGTAACCCAAATGTGTTGCTTTTTCTGGCAAGGTTTTACCCATAACATTTTGTTGATGCATCATGCCTACTTTTATGTTAATATTTACTTCTTTTTTTTGTTTATGTACTGTAAAAAAAAGAAATTCCACTTTAGGGAATTGCCTTGCTAAAAATAATTTAAGTTTGGATACAAATTTTTGGTTTGTCAATCTTAGAGAGTGGAAGCTGCTACTTAGCTTGACTTTGTGAAATTATTTTGTCACAGAAATATTTTTTCTCCCATCTGTCACATTGATACTAATTATGATTTTTTTGTTTGTTGTTGTGAGGCTAGTACGGACCAAAAACTTCCATGCACAAGTAGGCAGTAAGTGTTGTTTTAAAATCAGCTTGAAAAAAATCTGAGGCTGACATTTAAACTGCAATTTAGACCTGCTATCTCAGTGTCCTCAGAGCATGAAGTTCCTGACTTGTTCTCTCATACATGATGGATAAAATGGCTTCACGTTATGTGCAATGCGATGACAAGAAAATTAGACATTTAATCTCACCATTTGACGTGTTAGAGTGCAACCAACTATGACAGCCGAACAAAACATAAACACATGTTTGTGGACACAGTTTGAATCTGTCAACCAGAGCAAACATGATGACCCTCTGCTGTCTGCCCTCACAGCTGTTACAGAGTAGATATATGAAATTGAAAATCCAGGCCAGACAGCAATCAGAGCGTAGGCCATGTATTAAATCATAACACTTCATCAGACACTCGCTCATTCATGGTCTTGTATTGTTCTTCTATTTCACCTACAGTCCTTCAGGAATCCAGTTCGTTTAACAATCTGTCCAAAGATTCCACACAGACTATCTGGAGAAGAGAAAGAAAAATACAACCCACACTTTCCTGCTGGATTCTCAATTCAGGTGATGTATTTCTGTGAGGCGAAGTGAAACTGCTGATGGCTTTAACAGACAACTTGAGAATCTAAAAAAAAAAAAAGTACTATTATGTGCTATGTCATGCCTCAAAGCCACTCAGGGACATGAACATTTTATTTCCTAAATCTTTCTGAACAATCCTGCAAAGACTCATCTCCTAGTCCTTCTAATCAAGTTGAATGTTTTTCAATCGAGGTCCTTCAAAGTCTGCAACTGAAGTGTGACATTATGATTATCGGTTTAGATTAGGTTTAAATGCTTTTGTATGTAGAACAGGAGGTTAGTACGGACTGCAGATGGTCTCTGTTGAAGGCAAAATGTTGATGGTTTTAAAAAGAGAGGGGAGACTTTTACAGGTGATGAAATAAAAAAAAAAAGCAGAGAGAACTCCCATAATTCCCCGCTGGCCTCTATGTGATCTTTTGTTTTTGTGGTATTGATTGAGAGCCCCCTGGCGGCAGAATCTACATATTGTACGTTTAAGTGTTGGACAGAGACATTTAGTTAAATATAAATAAACCACTACAAGGTGATAGATTAGGTTTCTTTTGGTGTTATGAAACACATTATATGACATACTGAGCATTCAATCAGTTTGTCCTCCTGCCCTGAACTCACTACTCATTATAGCCTCTACAACTGAACCCACTGCTCTTTAACCGTTCATAAAAGTCCAATGTGAGACATTTCTGATGTCACCCACCATAGAGAAACTCTATGACGTCAGAAGGGTTCAAGTGTCACAGCAGCAACTCATCACACGTGTTCTCCTGATCTCTTTTACATCTCCTTTATTTAACCAGTCAGCAGTGTGCCCCACATATGATTGTAGACAACATGTTTGTTTTTCATCATTTGAGATAACACAGCTTTTGATTGGGTCCTATTGAACCCCCCCCCCCCCCCCCTCCCATGTGTAATCATCATCAGTGGATGAGTCTTTGCATGTGTTTGTTCTTTAGGGTCAATGATGTTTAAATACAGCTTCATAAAAGTAAGGATCAACGAACAAACAAGCTGAGGGTGGAAAATGTTGAGAGGCTGTTGAATGACCTACATCAGCAGTTCTCAAACTATGGTAGGCGGGTTCCCTGTGGTGGTACGCAAAGAAATCTCCACAATATTAAAAAAAAACCTGTTCAGCATAAAACAACTTTTTTTTTTTGACATACTCTTATCTTATCTGTCTTGTATCTATTGAGTTGTATTTATATCAAATGTGTTTTCCCCTCTAAATTAATCTAGTTTTTTGCAACAAACAACTTTAATATGCCCAAAATTGTTTGTCCTCAGAAGCACACAAATAATGCATTTGTTTTTGATGAAGTTAAATACAACTTACTTTTATCTACAAACCAAATAGACTATCAGCATAAGGCAGGATTTGTAACCTTTTAAATGTCGCATGTCAATTTACAATATCTGTCGGCTTTTTTAGTGCGCCGTTTTTTTTTACTGCTGCTCCACGTCTCCCGTTGCTAAAAGACATTCTACAAAAATGAAACATACATAACTTTTAGTCTATTATATTGTTGGATATATTAGGCTATGCATTTTAATAAAAACACTGCAAAAAAAAAAAGAGATAAACACAGATGCTCCTCCTCCTCTCTGCAACTGCGTTTGTTTCCCAGACATAAAGGAAATCATTGATCAACACACGCACGCCAAAAACAACAACAACAAAAACACGGCTATCTACGGCTATCTATGACAAACTATATAGCCTAGAAAATGAACTGCAGAAATCCATAACAGATGCAGCGGCGAACAAACAAACAGATGAACAAATGAACGATCGGCACCTTGGACAGCGCGTAAGGCACATACCTGCAGCAAAAGTGTTCAACCTTCACGGTGCACTTCCCCCTCACAGGGCGCCTGCACCCCTTGCAGGAGACAATGGTCATATTTTTCTTGCAGTGCGTGTTTGTCTGACACTGCCTCCTTCTCAGCTCTTGTGGATGCTGTGGCTCTGTGAGCACCAACGTCAGACACGCAGGTGTTCCTCTCTCTGTTCCTTTGCCGGCTCAAGAATGAGCATGTATCTATCTGTCTATGGTCTCTATCTATCTATCTGTCACTCTTTGTTAAATTCCTGCGCATATATATGAAGTCTATAAATAGAAACAATAACTAATAAAAATTAAAACGACGAAATCAATCCAGGGACATGTATCATTTTAAACTGCCGTCAATATGAAGGCGGCGGCGGTTAGAGGAATAAATGCTCAGAAATCTTGTGTGTTTTATTTTAGTTACACATAGGCCTCAGAAAACATACAGGACACATATTTAAAAAGAGTCATAGGATGAGAGGCTCGTAGTTTTTATTTAAAAAAAAAAAAAATATATATATATATATATATATATATATGTATATATATAAAAATATATATATGTATTATAAAAACCCAAACTGTCCGTCACACGGTCTTGGCGGTTCTAGTGTTAACGCTCCTCAGGAGTCGAGAGGGATTTTTTTTTTTTTTTTAAAAAGGCAGTTTTGCCATGTTGAACGCAGAGACTTATAATACAGCAGCTCTGATTGCACGGAGCATGCAGAGTGCGCGCCTGCACGCTCTCTCTCTCCCCCGCTCCCTCTCGCTCTCTCAGGCACGTAGCAATTTTATGAATAAATAAACAAGAATAGGTGGGATATATACTTGGGCCCAGGTATCGTGTTTGTGTGGGAAACACTGGAGATTAAATATTCTCAAACAGGTTGTTGGTATAAAGTTTACATTTTTATTGTGCTGCACTTTTTTTTGGATTTGGGCCAATGTCAGTGTTGTTTGGAGTTTAAGTGCCAGTTCTAGCGCTAGCCCTTAGTAGTCCTATAGTGTGGCTGCCAACAGTCAATAATAAATAACCTCCTGCGTAAAATGTGTGTAGAAATAGGCCTACAGTGTATTTTAACATCTACCATAATGGTGGTACTTGGAGAGCCAAATATTTTCGGAGGTGGTACGCAGTCTAAAAAGTTTGAGAACCACTGACCTACATGAAACAAATGTAAATGACCATCTTGACCCAAATCAACCTTGACCTGTGTATATGAATAATATATGCAGGATGACCACAAATGCATTTAAAGGTAGACATCTGTTTGAATGTCATTAAAAACATTTTATTTGGGCTGCCGCTTTGAGGACTGAAGCCTCTGTACATGGGGCGCGCAAACTACCCACTAGTCCACCGCGGCCCACTTAAATGTCAACTATTAGGTAATAGTGCCCTACAAATGGATAAATATAAATTAACAGCATCTGTTTTTGTAATTTAAACATGGAGTAGAAGTGTTTTGCCACTAGAGGGCAGTGTGAAAAGTTCCAAATATGACATTGAGTCATTCAATTTTAGTTTTAAAGTACATTTTTTTTAATTCAAGCTGTTACAAAAGGTCAATGAAAAAACATCTTTAGTCATGGTTTTGGTCAGCAAACACATCAATATTTTCTTAATCCCCTCTGCCAAATGCAGCTGCATGTTGAAGCCAAAAATGACCATAAATAAGCAAAAGTTACAAAGACAGAGAATCAGACGTTATTGTTTTTGGTCAGACAGCTACAAAAATTAGCCTCAACTTGATTTAAAATGAAGCAAGCTGCAGATACAGGTACTAAGTCTCTTTGGTTTAACACCACAAACAAGTCTTCTCACATTGCTTTCATATATATGGATTTCAGCCACTGTAAGGTGTGAGACTTGGAGCTCTTCTGCCGGAAGTGAAGGAGGTGAAATCCCATCACCATCTGTTGAGTTTAGTTTTTGGTTTATTTCATGTAACAGCTCCTGGAGAAGAGCTTAGCCTCGCCCCTGAAACCCTCAACGGATGAATAGTGTAACAGATGCAGTTAAGTATTTTGCCCCCCAGGGGGGAATGTGGGCTGGTGGTCTGCAATGGAAAAGGGGGCTGAGTCCAACTAAACTCACTTTTCTGACATCTCTATCCTGTCTGTGATTTTGATGCATCATTAGAGCGATGTAGATTTCAAATTCTAATGACAATAAAACTTAATGTTTTGGAAAAGACAGATAATTACGTCCAATTAAGACATTCAGTAACATACCACTTTTAACGAATAATAACTACATTTCACTTATTATCTGAAATTTGATGTGAGGATTATTGATAAGTGATTTGCACTGAAAACACAACAAACAACAGAACACATTACATTTCTGGAAAAACATCAAATTAATTTCATTATTATGTCAAGAACTTTTGAGTTTGTTTTTTAAAATTAATAATCATGAATGACAACATAATTAGTGAATACATTGAAAGTGCTATCCTGTCATTACGGTTAATTTAAATGCACTGGTGTTGAAGTCCTTCAATTTATTATATGTCTGTTTTGATGATAAAATACTTTAAAGCATCTGGTTTTACATTTTGAAAACATTTCAGAAAAAAACTGAACATGTTTGGGAGAAGTCATCTTTTCAAATGTATTCCTAAACCAAACTAAGCCCATTAACAGCCACACCTCTACCTCAAAAGAAGGTCATATAAAACCCACAATGCAGCTCTGTAGCTCCAGACAGCGGCTATATGCTCCGGGAATCTTAAGTGAGCAGAGAATTCGTCAAACCTTGTAGAAATCTACTTTTCCCACACAACATGACCTCTGACAACAGACAACAACATGTATACTCTGTAAGACACTTCACAACGCCCACATGAAGTGACCATGAAATAAGGAAAAGTTCTAAAGGCGGAATCAGTGGTATAAATAAAATGATATCTTTATAATAAAGGGTTAAGTTTGATGACATGAATAGGAATAAAGCTCTATGTACAAAACAACCAGTCAGGTATTTTGAAGACATTAATGTGTCTCAAGTATCTCCAGTACAATTTTCCACTTTTTGAGTTCACATTGAAAATTGAGATTTTCTCCAAAGATGGTTTCCTGTGAGCATAAAAACTGTCCTGTGTTGTATGCTATCATACCTGTCATTTTTATTATCATTATGATAAATGTTAAAGTGAATCTTAGAGAAAACCAGTCCTCCCCTTTTTCTTATCATTAAAGTTGCTAATGTTAATATTACACTGATCCGCCTGTTATCATACTTTCATACCATTCTTCGTTGTTGCTGCTTGTTTGTCTGTTCATCATGAGTCTGGTTTTGCCTGTTAAAACAAGTTTTCATTTTTTTGCTGTAACTTTGCTAAATGTTGCTGAGTGCTGTGCTCATGATGGATTCGTGTTGGGTCTTGGGTCATGTTGGGTCTAAAAAAAAGTGAGTAAGGTCTAGACCTTCTCTTTTTGTGAAGGGGTCTTGAGATAACATCTGATGTAATAAATAAAAATGATTGATTGATAGATTTATTTACCATTAGGAGACTTCACTCTTATGTGTATGAACTTGTTTTGGAGCGAGGTGATCCTCCTGAATTTATCCCCAAATACACTTAAATGTTGTCTACCATAACCTTGTAAAGATTGAAACCATTTATCACCAAGATGCTGAAATGACTTTGAAACAACTGAGAGGCTATATTGGATTCATTGAAAAACATTAATTAATTGGGAAAGTCAATTTGAACACCTGCTCAAGTCAGAACTAAATTTTGGATTAATATGGAAACCAACTAGCTTAGGTTAGGATCATGAGTTACAATCAGTCTGAAGATGGATCATATATCCAGGCTTTATATTTGTTTTTAATGACTTGTTAATTTGAATAAGATTTATCTTGAAAAATGTTAAGCCTGTACATAAAAAACAAGATTTGCATTAGTTCTGAGCTTTGTGTCTTACTCAGATATTCCACTATATTTAACCTACAACTGATACTAATGGAAACGTGTTTGCATCAACTCAGGAGCCAGCCTTTGAGATCTAATGTTTCAGTTAAGGTAATAGAGGTTTGTATTGCAGTGTGAAGAGCTTCAGTAATAAATCATCTGAATGAAAACGCCACATACTGTACAGCAGATTATGCCAAGTGGTTTCTTGTCCCCCATTAATATACAGTATTCTATTATTTAAAAGACCATTTACTGTCCATGTGAAAGATGAACTCACACTAACATCACATTATCCTCCTGCTGATGAACAACAATGTGATCCAGGTGTGATGTGGAGTACCTGCAGCTCACATACTCTTGAAGCCTGTCTCACACAGCGACACACGTGTTTCTAACACATGTCTCGTGTTACTGCATGACTTCGTGTGCTGGTAGTTGGACCAGGTTGTGCCTGACAGGCTGAGAAAACTTCTAATATAGCCATTGATAAGTCCTGTATATAATATTGTGTCACAGTGGCAGGGTAGAATACTGACACCAGACCAGCCTTTTATTAATGTCAGATGATATGTAACCGACTCAGATCTAATAAACCTCCCTTTCATATATTTTATGAAATGTATAAAATGATTGTCTGATCCATCACTGTACATGCATATCTCATCTCATCTCCTGAGATGATTCTGAACTGGATCCCATTAAAGGCTCGAGCTCTGTTTAAATGCATCACGTGTAAGTGGCTCTGAATAAATATCTGCCAATAAAACCTGGACGGAGGGTCACTTGACCCAAAGGCTGCTTTAGATCAGGAGAATCAGGCTCTCATTTAAATGCATTCATTCGTCTGTTTACATTCAATATATATTTTGATTCATTTTGCAGACCTGACTTACAGATCAGGTTTAATCCAAGCTGCCTCAAATCAGATCCTCCACACTTAGTTCCACCTGACAGATATAACACAAGGGTTGCAGGTAGAGTCGTGTTTTATCCTTTATTTCAACAGTTAAATGTGGGCCTTACAGTAGATGTTTTTGTGTAACAGTGGTATTTTACGCTTCAGCCAGGGGTGAAGTGCAGGGTACACGCAGGTATATGTATACCTACTTAGTTTTCAGTCTCCATAGGGTATAACCACTTCTAAATCCCCTCTCATTCACACCAATGATTGAATGACAATATCTGTGGTATGCTGCATTTTTTTCCCCCTAGGATGGTGAAGTGATGACCCTCCCTCATCCCTGCTTGGTCTCTAATTGGCTCATACGCTCTTACTAAATATTCAAAAGGCGTTACATGTCACTGTTTATAACAGAGGCACATTATCCTCTGCCGGGAGGGCCACATAAAAAAAGAGAGTATACCCACTTCTTTAGGCACCACTACGCCACTGGCATCAGCCCGGTTGACCCCATTGATAGGTGTGACACATTATTTCAAAAGCTATGATTGGTTGATCAGTAAAAAAGGATTTAAATAAAAATCTCTCCTAGTGATGATGGGAGCAGACCGACAGTGAAATCAAACTGCTTATTCATTAAAATCTTGCCAGACATTGATATGATCATCTCTATTTACCGTAATCAATTTCTAAGCCATTTTTTAAAAGTATAAAGTCCACTAAATGTTAGAAAACGCTGTGCCTAAAGCCTCTTCACGTCACCTTGAGAGCTCTCTCCAGGGCTAAGGTGCTTTCATCTTTACCAGGGTCTAGTCTTATCTTTATGATTCTGAGAACCTTCTTGGTTTCTCTGAGAAACCCTTTGTGCGAGGAAGCTTTTTGAATGCGGCTGCTGGCCTTTTTTCATTAGACTTGGTGACAGGGTGCAGTATGTGCAAAGAAGAGCTCGGATCTGTAATCTGACTCAGGAATAAATCCCGAGAGGAGGTCTGAGCTCTGTGAATGCCCTTTATGTTTCTGTAAATTATTGCTCACCATAAACTCACATAACTCTTGAATATTGGTTCAACAAACTTTAAGAGGGCAAAGAATTGAGTGCATTTTGGTTTTGCATCATCAGCATATTAGCAGATTAGGAATGAGAAGCATTAAATATTTAAGTAGCATAACTTGATCTATTAGTAGATGTTTACTGTATAAATTTAACAGATAGTGACTGGAAGCATTTTCTTAATTTAACCATTGGCAAAGGCTATCTTTTTAAAAAATATATATTGTATTTGGCCTTTTTATACTTTTATTGTAGAGATAGGACAGTGGATAGAGACTGAAATCAGGGAGAGAGGGAGTGGGGAATGACATGCAGGAAAGAGGCCACAGGTTGGATTCAAAACCAGGCCGTCCGCTTGGAGGACCATAGCCTCCATACATGGGTCATTCCCCACTCTCTCCACACATTACCTGTCACGCTGTATCAATCTATCAATCAATTCTTATTTTTATAGTGCCAATTCATAACAAATGTTATCTCAAGACAATTTACAAAAAGCGGGTAAAGGACCTTACTCTTTGTTTTATTATCTACAAAGACCCAACATGAATCCACCCTGAGTACTAAGCAACATTTAGCAAAGTTACAGGGGGAAGAAAAAACTTATTTCTGTGAAAAACCAGACTTATGATGAACAGCCATCTGCTGAACCTGCACTGGGCTTGAAAAATAGGATAGAGGGAGATGCAGGAAGATAGATAGAGACAAACAGAGCAGCAGCAACAACAACAATGAATAAGATATATCTGTACTACCCAGAAAAAGACCAAAAAAGACCCAAAATTAATCTTGAAAAATGTAAACTCACAAGACAAATGCACTTATTTTACTGCCTTTTGACCTAACTACCTGACCTTATTGCATTAGGGATCAACGTGGTTGAACCTAGTCACTGATACATTCTGGTGTTGTGATGTACAGATAATATTTTATGTTGTCAATAAAACTACAATCAGAGGTGCTGCTTGTCAGCAGGCAAAGCAGGAGACTGCGTGGGACTCCAGGCCAGTAGGGGGCCCCCCCGAGGGCTGACAAACTTTAAACCATAGAAGTGACTTAAAATGTGCAAATTGCAATGACAGTAGGAAACCTCCCTAAGGTGGACCCATCTGACAGCACTCACTCTGGTTGCCCTGCTAAGCGTCAAATGCAATATTTCTGTGAAAACCAAAGTTTGTCAGTGAAAGTCATAGAATGGAAATTAATAAGAATTATCAGTCAAGTCAATTATCGGGGGAAAAAAGAAGAAGAGGGGTTTGCGCTGGGACAACTGGGAGACATAATAATTATTTGCTGGAGGGGCCACAAAATAGGTTTTAACTAGGGCCCCAACAGAAGCCAAAATCGCCACTGACTACAATCATTGAATTACTCCTGTGGATGTTATTATGTGTCAGTATCCAGCCTTCAGTACTGTAACACACCATGTTCTTTTATGAACTGAGTTTGTATGCTCCTCACATGAACCTGATGAAGCATTAGTCAGCCATACATTCTCTGAAATTTATTTCAGGAAGATTTAATTCAACAGTCCTGACAAACGGCACTGTTCATTAAGCTCATTACATTCAAACTGCTGGTTCCTTTGTCTTCTTAATCAGTGGGATTCATGTTAAACTTGTACCAGAATTAATTCATTACATGTACACACATGTACACAACACAACATACATTTCATGAGCTTCATGTTTAAGGCTGATCGTACAGCTTGTACTTGGAATTTAAAGAAGCTTCTGAGCTTGAACATTTGCAATCATCAGACTGCCTCATTGAATTAAAAAAAACACCAACATCAACAAAACAAGAAATCCTTGACTGAGATGGAGGGACACACAGAGAGCTTACATGGCCAGCTGTTTGCTGTCACTGTGTCCTATGCTTCAGATATGTACTATAACACTGTGTATGCCTCTATGCATTAAAAATGTCAGCGAGGCTGCCGTTCAGACTCTTAATAGGCCTCCCTCTACTGTGATTACTTGTGCGATAAAACAATCACTAGACTGAACCGCTGTGACCTGTATCAGGAAATTAAATACAACTGTTCAAATAATGTCATTAAAATGACAGAAGGTGAACTCGGCTGTCAAAGATGGAAATGTTGAGCCATGAAAATGAAGCCTCTCAAGCAGGAGAGGGGTTGAAAAGATTCTTTGACTGCAGAAGTATTTTACTATTCTATCAGAGTTTTGAAAAAAAAGTAGCAATTCTTCTTCTGCATGCCTGTTTAACAAAGGAGATCTTTGAGGCTGCTGTACTGAGCTTTTTCCACTGGTCTTGTGAAGCGGCTTCATTAGAGGAAGAAGCGGTGAATTCCCAGAGATAGAAACGCTGCTTTCACCAAGTATGTGAAAAATGTTGAATAGGAAAATGTTCATAAAGATGAAGCATCAGACAGTTAAATATTGAATATCCCTGACTATATATACAGTATACATAATCTATTTTATTAAGGACACCTGCATGATAGAAATAGACACTTCTATATCTTCTTCTATAACATCTTATTGCTTCATTTGTACCAACTTGCTCTGGTGTGGTTATGTACTGTAGGATTACAGAAATCAGTGTGAAAATAAGGCTGTGTTTTAGTTGCTGTGTATTTTGTACATCCTGAGACAGTACAGACTGTCTGAAAATAAAGCCCTACCAATCAATCAATAAACTGTTTGGGGACTTCTTTACTGAATGCTCAAAAATCTTTATCGTAATGTTAAAGGCTTAATTTATCTCGTTTGACATTTACCTCAATATCTCCATTGACTGGGTAAACAATCGCTGTCCAATCACCACCAGTATGAACGTCTCACACCAAGACCGTTATCAGTGGAAGTAGAAATGGTAATCATGGTTTATTGCTTTAAGGTCAAACAGTTTCTCCTGTTTTAATTGGATTTTCAGGTGACCTATATTCAGAGTCCGGCTGTTATAACATGGCGTGGGCCAGCCGTTTAAACTGCTGTCAAACCAACAACACATTTCAGTGTACTAGAGGGATACTTTGGATGTTTAGTAAAGAGAAATAATGAATATAAAGACCTGCATACGAAGTGAAGCACATGTTTTGTGCAAGGCAGGGCTCTTGATGTGAACCACCCATGAACAACAGTGAGCCCCTTTTTAACACATACACATGACGTGTCGTCATCGTCATGTCTCATCTCAACCAACCCTGTATTCAGAGTATTTTTAAGCACAGTAATATCATTAGAATATAATGGTGTGTAATATTCTCCCTCAGATTTTAGAATTCTCCAGGGTATCTACCTTTTTTTTTAAATAAACCGGAGTAGGAATATTCTTTGGGTTTACTTAAAGATCAGTTTGAAAATTAAGTTAGCTCCATGTGTGAGCCACTGACCGAGGAATTCAAACTGAAGTGAGAGGAGAGACTCAGCCTCTGAAGCATCCACTGATTAAAACTGGACTCCACAGTTTGTTGTTTTCAAGGTCAGACAAACATTTTTTCTTAAAGATTCAAATGTTCTTATTTTGCAGTCGGACATTGCAGTGACTCTCATTTTCAATATCTGTAAGTGCTCCTGCACATACTGTATATACCAGGTGAGATGCTAAACTGCGTTTAGTTGATCAGTATTTTTACTTCCATCTGTTATCTATACCGCTGGAGCCGATCCCAGCCGTCATTGGGTGAGAGGCGGGGTACACCCTGGACTTTTCGCCAGTCAATCACAGGGCTGACATATAGAGACAGACAACCAGCCAGTCCCACATTCACACCTACGGGCAATGTAGAGTCCCCAATTAAACAAACAAGCATGTCTTTGGACTGTGGGAGGGAGTTGGAGTACCCGGAGAGAACCCACGCATGCACAAGGAAAACATGCTTACTACACACAGAGAGGTCCGACGGGGATTCTAACCAGGAACCTCCTTGCTTTGAGGCAACAGCGCTAACTACTGTACCACCGTGCAGCACTTATCTAATCTGAATTTATTTTAATCTAATCCTTACAACAATATCATCAGTAATGTATTCATGTATATCAATAATGTAGCAGCTCGCAGTTTATGGATCTCATTGAATTTCTGCTACTCAGGCTTTAACAGTTTATAAAAATAAAAATAAAACAGTAATACACCTTCATGTCTTCACCGAGTTACATTTTAAACTGATTAATCTGAATTTAATCTTCAAAGTAACGTATAACTTGAGTTCAGTCAACTTAATTCATGAAGTTGACTGAAATGTACTATATGAAACACGGTGGAGTCTTAGGATAAAGCATAATAGAAACACTCCAGTAAAATAAAAGGACCTATTAAAGACACAGTGTTTATCAGTGCATAAAAATGTGTGTTTAAACAGGAATGATGTTTTGGAGCGACTCACCTGAGGGGGCGCTCACACACTCCTGTGAGTTGCACTTGCGGGTGGTCTCGGGCTGCGGCTCGTGGTCACATTCAGCTTGATCCACTTCCTCGTTTGTCTCACCCTTCGTGTTGACACATTTGATGAGTCGACGTTGAACTCCACCGCCGCAGGAGGCCGAACACTGTTCGATAAATGTTTTAAACATATCTCATTTGAATGGAAACGTGCTGTTAAATGAAATGTCATGACTTCCATTACAGTCTACAGTAGTTCCATAGTGTCAGATCATTCTTTGGCTGGTTTTCATGATATTTGCATAAATATGAGTGTTTTCTCATCTCTTTTTTTCACACTTGTTGCAGGGGACCCTGACAAAGAGACCTCAGTCTCAGTGGGTCTGCCCTGCTAAACTAAAGGATAAATAAAAATAAAGTATTTTAGTGGACACTGACAGACCACTGAGCACAAAAGGCTCAACATTCAGTGACTGATGTCTTGTCCAAATTTGATTTGAAGTGTCTGGTTTGCGTAAGAGTAAGAGTTTATATATCAGGCGTCTTTTGGACAGAAGCCATTTATTTTTCATCTTGCACTTTTATCAGTCATTGAACACAACAGGGAGGATCTAAGGATGGGCTGGGTTGCTTGTCTGATGAAAGCCTCTCGAGGGGTTGTTTTGACAAAGCCGATGTGGTTCAGGGATTTTAAAAGATTTATTCTGTCCCTTTTTTGTGGACAGGAGTAATGTGCATGACTCAACAGGAGGTAGTGACATTGGAATAGCAGCCCTAAATCCCTCTGTGGGTCGGATCATTACGTGATTTATGCCTGCAGCTTTTTCCCCCTGTATACACCACATGGATCATTATCCAAAATGTGTTCTTCAGGAGGTAGAAATGCTTCATATGGACAAGATATATGATGTCATTGGTGTGTTTTTACAGCAGTGCTTCTGCTTAATCAGTAAGAAGAAGATGAAAATATCACTAGAGGTTCTAGTAACGATTAATCCAAGTAGTTGATACTAATTTGAAATGCAAATCACGTCTCAACAAAAGTGGTGACCAGACGTACCAGATGTATTTATCTTTGTTTACATCATGGTTTTACTCTTTGTCTCAAATATTGTATCACAAATTAATTCTGTTGCATTTCCAGATCCGACAAACATGTTTCTTCTTCGTCTCACCGGTAAACAAACACCTTGGCACCACAATCCATAACAAACTCACATTCAAAGCTAACTGAAAACATCCCCACATGTCTGAAAAGCCTTGACATCTTGAGAAAATCTGTAAAATGCATGTCCATTGATCAATGCAAAAAGCTTTTTACAGGTGCGTTGTAGTCGCCATCCTCCCTTTCAACACAACACCTGGTTCCATAAATCAACCCTCTCAACAAACTCATGAGAATGAGCAGTAAAATGATTCGACTGGAACCACTTGGCAGCATCTAACAGCAGATGTTCCTCAAAGAAAGAACTACAAGTAGCCCCCCTTCCCTCACCCTACTCACACTCCACAACCAATAAAGCCACTTATCTTCATCGAGTTACTGGTCTCTCCCCTCAAGGCCAATCATTCCATGTCAAGCTTAGTGCTCACTTCCATTGGACCTAATCACGCCTGAGCTGGTGAAATGTGAAAGTGTTTTTTGAAGCTGCACTGGTCATACTCTTTGTTCTTAGACTGTCTAAAGGCTTCGTTTTGTGTTTGCACTGATGCTTTAATACTACTTAAGTTCCTAAGAAAGTCAATTAAGTTCTCTAAATCAAATTGGTGAACCCAGAATCCTTTGCATTATCTCTGTATATCTCCACGGGTTAGGGTTAGTTCTTCATCCTCCCTGTCATTGAATGTGCAAAGCCTTAGACCAACAGTCCTATGATCACCAAACTCCAGTGATGCTGCTACTCTTTTGTTTGGACAATGAATGAAATTTCAAGGGTTTTAATAAGAAGTGAATAATTCACAGATCCTTTGCCCCCATGGTTATAAAACCACAGCCATTTTGAATCTCTGACCTGCATTCATCAGTTTATGAATCATCAATCATGTTGAATTATTTAAACTATTCTGAAATCAAGTAAAGTGTGTGTGTGTGTGTGTGTGTGTGTGTGTGTGTGTGATGTACCTGTCCCCATGATCCAGTCAGCCACTGAGCACAGGGCTGGGTGTTACATGACTGGAAATTGCTGGGCTGAAGCTCGGTGTCGCATCGATCCTCCTCTGGACAGGCAACGATTCTCTGCTGCTCTCCTCCTCCACAGACCTCAGAGCACTGAACAGTGCACACAACCACAGTAAAAAAATATATGAATATATGAACACGCACACACAGTACATACATGGCTTTAATGCATGTTATTTACTCAAGTCTATTCACAATTAAAGGATCATAAAAGTAGTTTTAAACAACCCTGTTGCAGTGCAAATTGTGTTGTATATATAAATGATATGACTGCATGCATGCATGCAACAATGAACCATGATGGACAGAACATGTGTGTGTTATGATGTTGTATGTTCTAAAGAATCAGCTTTGCTTCATTTTCATTTGAAAGCAGAAGAAGGATGTTCTCGATAAAAATGCCATTGAGGAGAAGTTCTGATGAAACAACAAACAACAAATTATCATTCATTAAAACACCCCTGTGAAAACGTCCTCAGCATGTTGTTACATACACATATAGATATGCATTTCTATCCTACTTGAAGAACACCACACTACCTGTGCATGTTTTGACACTGTCTGTAATTGGATAGGATAGGATAGTGCTTTATTGATCCCCTGAGGGGAAATTCGGGCGTTGCAGCAGCACAGACAAGTAAGGTCAAAAGAACTTAGTAATTGACCCTTGCGTATGACTCACCTCACCCCAGGAGGAGGCGTACCAGTCGAGGCATAGCTGGGTGTTGCAGTGCATGTGGCTCTGTGGCCTGGAGGACATGGCCCTGCAGTGGAAGGGTCGTAGAGGTCTTTGATCCCGCATGTCAAAGCACTGAACCTCTCGGGATTTAAAGCCGCCTTCACAGTTCTTGGAGCACTGGGAATGGACGTGACATGATAGTTACCTAACACAGCCTTTGACTTTCACCAGTGAATCTGAGGAGAGTGGGTCTGTTGTTTGACAGTCCTCTAAGAAACCTCATTAAAATAAGCTGAAGTGATGCATGAGTAACAAACTTAGCAGCAGCCTCAGATGCTCTTTTCTTAGAATCTTTGATCTGAATGAGTCATAACAGTAAATATTTATAATATGACAAAATCCACAAGGACTTTTATACAAAAACACTTCTCTCTATTTGACCAGCTCAACTGTGAAAGGAAGTTAATCTCTTCATTGTAAGTTTGATACAAATAAACAAGACAGTGTTTATTTTTATTAGCTACCAGATTCTGCAGTTAGTTATTTCAGCACATCTTTGAGGCTGTATGAAGACACAGAGATACTTTGATACTTTGAGGTGATGAACATCACATGAACATGTGTCAATGTCAATAAAAAATAATGGTTACCATGTTCTTTTTTGCACATTCTTAGACAAATTGTTATTTGACCTGACGGTGGTGCTCGAGGACAGCCTACATGATAGTACTAGGCAATTAATCCAGTTTCATTTCAATCATGATTTTGTCTTCCCAGCATCATGAAAACAAGATAGTCAAGATTAAACGTTTTATTTTGGCGACAAGCGAAAACCACCACTACCTCAAAAACATCTCACATTTATTTTGATGTATTAATTCTTATTATTTATATATTTTCTTTACTTATGTATTTTCATTTATTGCTTGTTTTGTGTTCTGCGCGTTGTAGCGTTAAGAGTGTTGAAGTTTGATAAATAAATGTGATGCAGATGTTATAACATCAGTAAGTAATCAAGTGTAATAATATTGATCTCAATGTCAAGTTAATATAATAATGATTGATATTTATGAACATAATCGAGCAGCCCTACTACAGGATCATCAAAGTTATTCGAATTCTTCCTAATTCGTCCTCTAGATGGCACACAGACCACCATAAATGTCTCCAAAAGTTGACAAAATATTCCACTTAAAACAATAAAACCCCAAATATCAACCTCATGGTGCTGCTGGGTAAGTCAGGGGATAACTAATGTTGGGAAACTTCTCCTCTGTGCACCATGACTTCACTGCAATCCATCTGATTATTGTACAAATATATTTCCGTCTGGACCAAAGTGGTGGAAAAACTCAAAATTTGTATTCCCCTGCTAGCCTGCAGAATCCATGTTCAGAAAAGATCAATAAACACTTTTTGAGACTAAACCAGCATCTAGCATCCCTGCACTGCCCCCCCCCCCCTTCACTTTAGAATTCCCTTACAAAATGCTTCTTGTTTGTGTGTACAGCTCTTCAAATCTTCGCTTCAAGTTACATGACAGAAACAATTACAGAACAACTAAGCCCCTTACATTGTCTGACAAAGAACTATTAACCACACCTCCATATAGTCAAAAAATTGTGCTTTCACCACAGCCACACAGAGCCTCGGAAATATCTGACATCAAAAATCAAAACCTGCTTGTTTTTAAAGGTCCCTATAAATACATTTAACCATCGTCATATAAACTATCTGTTGTTCAGGTTAAACAATTTACAATGACACATTAACTATTATCATCTTTGTTAAAAAAATATCACATAAAGTCTTACCTTAGTCCATTCTTCCACTTTCCACATGGAGCAGGGGCGGAGGTAACATCTCTGGGCTGGTGCTGGCCTCTTTGCCGGGTCACAGTCAGAGTCTGATCCAGTACTGCAGGCCAAAGTCCTCCAGATGGCACCCAGACCACAAGTGGTGGAGCACTGCCTCAGGAATGTAGCAACACACGAGTACATGACTCACATTTGTATGGTTTCTCCATTCTTCACAAAATCTATCACTGATAATAATGCAAATAGTACAAGTCTGAGCCTTTTTTTTTTTTAATATGTCTAAAATGCTAAACTTTTAAAAGTTATAACACAGCACAGGCGATGGTCTCTTTCCACTGCTATGTTAATGCTTTGACTTTGGCTGAGTTTAATCCGGGACATATGGTATCCTCAAAGGGACTAAAACTAGACACGGCAGAGTAAGTAAAGAAGCAGATTGTGTGTAATATAATGCAGACTCACAGCACTCCAGTTGCCGGTGACCCAGTAAGCAGGGATAGTGACTTGTGTGGAGGCTGAAGTTTGGACCGACGTGAGCGCTGGAAGAGTCCACAGAGCCGGTGGATTTGTTGGCAAAACGGGATCAGCCGGTGATAGCAATTCCATGTGAGGTTTTACGTGTGTTACACTCTGTTGGTTATCAGCTGCTGTGTATGTTGTAGGCTGGTACGAAGGGTCAGGATCACTGCTGCTGCTCATCACTAGAGCTGGAATAACTATTTCATTAAAGTCAAAATCAGCAGAGTCAACGGGCCGCGCTAGGGATGTGGATTCTGTTCCAGTTCTTTCAGCGGAGGCAGGTTCTGTCGGTATGTGTTTCATAGCTGGCAGGAAATCCGCTGGAGGAGGATGAGCTCCTTCTTCCAGGTTTGTAGGAGGTATGAGTTCTGTTCCAGTTATTGATGTAGAGTCATCCGAGGCCTCTTGGTTACCTGAGGTTAGCAGAGAGCCGGGAATGTAGACAGGAGTGGATTCTTCAGAGGCAGAAAGTGATGTTGTACCGAGATCAACATCAGTATCCCATGAATATTGACTAGTGGTATAATCTGTTTTAAGATTAGTCTGATCCAAGCCCAAGTCCTCCAAAGCAGAGAAAGTTTGAAATATTGATGGCTGCCTGGTTGTTTGAGGTATTTTGGAAGCATTTTCCTCCCGTTGAGCTTCAGTTTCAACCTGCAATCTGGTTTCCGGCATTGGTGAGCCTAAACTTTCTGCACTCTCTACATCTTCTTTCTTAGGTCTGCCTGCAGAAATAGGCAGACCTAATGTGCTTTTTTCATTGTACTCATAATTATCAGGTACACCCCATGTTGTCGGGACAACAATATCAATAGTGGTTTGATGGCCTGGAGTTGGAGGAGCGTGTTTTGAATTCACAGTGACCTCCTTCATGGAGTCTTCCTCCTCAGAGAAATTGTCATAGTTATTTTCAGCCTCCTCACCGTACTGCCCCCATTTCACATCCTGTGTGGGCTCATTTGGAGGGAAAACCGGAATGGGCATTGTGCTCGTGTTTTCAGGCCACAACAGAATGTCATGTCCCTGTTTTTGTGTTGGTGAATGCTGTGTGGGAGATGGAGGTGGAGAGTGAGTGGTAGACACAGGCAGAAGAAATTCTTCAGAGAGAAAGTCATCCCAGTTTTCAGAACTCGTGTGTACAGACTCTTTTGTTGTTGCATTTTCATAAGCCTTTATACCGTCTGGTTTTGTGTTCTGTGGCTCTTCAGTCTTCAAAAAGTTGGGTTTTGTAATTGTGGAAAAGTCTGAAGAGGCTGTGGGAGCATGTGTGGTTTCCATGTGAGCGTCGTCTTTCACACTGTGTGTTGGTTTGGCCTTGTGTGGGGCATCACTTCTTTCACTGTCCTCTGAATCCTTTCCATCGCTTTCAAAGTCATCGGCCAAGTCCTCGTGGAAGTTGATAAAGTTATAATCATAGTAAA
Source organism: Labrus bergylta (assembly GCF_963930695.1). Classification (NCBI taxonomy): domain Eukaryota; kingdom Metazoa; phylum Chordata; class Actinopteri; order Labriformes; family Labridae; genus Labrus; species Labrus bergylta. Next base: position 13,561,209 of record NC_089197.1, read on the forward strand.
AATCATCAACTTGGACACTCTTCTCTGCAGCCGGATCAATATTTTCAATATTATTGTGGTAGTGAAAATCTCCCTCGATATCGTTATTAAGGTCGTTGTGCGTTCTGGGCTGGGCTCTGGTGGTGCTGTATTTTGGAGGAGGTTTGACTTCAGGTATGGAGTTGATTTCATTGAGCACTTCTTCGCTCGACCAGCCGCTTCCAGACCAGTCGACACCTTCAAAATTGTCTGGTGCATGTGGACAGTCCTGGATGTCGCAGGTAGTGACAGCAAGGGGCTTCCTCTGGGGGTCACAGTCAACGCCCGTGTTTCTGGAGCAGGTCACATTACGGCGACGCACCCCACTTCCACAAGTTAGGGAACACTGCAAGAAGAAAAATGAAATAAACAGATAATGATCAGGCCAAATTTAGACTTTTTCTAAAAAATCAGGCGTATAACCAAAATTACATTAAAGGAGCAAAATGTAAGATATTTACTGAATTAAATTACAACATGACATTACTATATCATCAGACATTAAGGAAACATGCTGTGTAGAAGTGCTGGTTTCCTCCTCCTGCTGCGGATTGTTGTTGTTTCTTTGGTCAGGGAAGTAGGCCACACCCTCAAATGGCCATTTTGCCCATCGGCTTGCCTGGCAAACGGCAAACCAACAGGTTTTGCAGCGATGAAAGCAGGTAAGCTAACTGGATCAGATAGAAAAGCCTTTGCATTTTTGTAATAAGCTTCAGAACCAGAATCAGGTAAAACTAGATAAATATTGGAGGCGCTTTTGAAAAATGGAGAGAGGTAAGAACTCAAAGGTTTCAAGAACCAATGCAGGGCTGATTAAACACTGAAGCTACTGTGTCCGCGACAAGGAAACCTGTGTGCACATCGACTATAGGGAGGAGGGGGTGGGGCGCAGACAGCTCTCTCCACTGTTTTGAATTTGGACTGCAGTACCCATTTTAAACGCTAGGTGTCAGAAGTACAAATTGGTCCTTTTAAGTACAACCGGCAAGCAAATCATTTTATCAAGTTATCAAAATGTAATCCAGACTCTGGAAGCCTCAGCTCTGAGTGCTACTGTAACTGTGGACAGAAAAACAGCTACCTGGGAAAAGCCCAACACCTTCAAAAGACACAATCTGGTTGAACCAGGTTGAATTTCTTCTTTTAAACGCCGGCACAAATGTCCTTATAACACCTGTTCATCACACTTTAGTTTATAGGAGACATCTTAAAGGGCCATTCATTTATGTTAGACGAGTTGTATTCCATGTGTGAGAAAAAAAATTGGATATGGAAAAAACACACAAGAGACATGACCCCGGTAACAGAAGACGTGAAAATCTGAGGCAATCTGATGGCAAACAGCAATGTTTGTCCTGAATGAGCACCAATTAAATGTCTTCTTTTTAAAATATTTTTTAAATGCATCATATGTGAAGCATTCTGCCAAAATGAAGCACATCAAATTCACATATCAATATCAATACTGTAGGTATTTCATAGAATATTCTATTGTGTTTTCCTTTTATACTGTATGATTCTCCTATATTGTTATTCTATTTTTATGTATTTGTGTTACAATACCAGAAAGACATATTCCATGAATGTGTAAACCTTGACACTAAACCCTGATTCAGATTTTTTTTTTTAATTCAAAGATAAGAGCTTCTTCCATAATCACGATGGAAACCTAATTTAACTTCATCCATCACAGAAATATATCCTTTGAAGAGGAACTGAAGGTAGCTTTAGGAGCTTCTGGGGACTTTAGGAACATTTTTAATTTCCTTAAGAAAAAAGCAGACTCAGACTCACCTTCGACCAGCTGCCTGTGGTCCAGTCTGCGGGACAGGGGATGTGTGTGTTGCAGGAGGACAGGGCTGCCGGTTTGAGCATGTGTTCACATTCAGAGGGCTGCAGAGCTTCCTGCTCCTCAGCACTCACTGACTGAATGCACAGCACAGTTCTTTTAGTCAGACCTGAACTGCCACAGCTTGCTGAACACTTCTGCCACTCCCCGGACCACCAGCTACACACAAAGACACAAAAGATGACATGGTCAAAAGTAATAGTAAGAAGACTTTTGTTGGAAAAATATTTCACTGCTGTGCAAAGGAGCACTGTTAGGTTATGTCATGCAATGAAGAAGAAGAACACACCGTCCTTATTGTGTTTTCAGGTTGTAAGCAGAGCTAGGTGCTTCACTTTTTGTCCGTCAAAACATGCAGTTTACTTGGCATGAGAGTGTTCCAGACAAAGCTTGACTTTTTCTTAAAGTTTGTGTTTGTATTTTTAGGATGCTGTTTTTGTTGTTGTAGATTTTGTTTCTCTTATTTATGAAAGTTTGTTATGTCACGATCACATTTTCACTGAGTTGCTACAAGTTTGAATTTTCATGTCATGGAGTGAGGCTTTCTGCTTGCTGGTTTGTGAGAGTTGATGAAGTGATTTGTTGTTCTACATTTCCTATTTGAGTTGATCGACTTCTACAGAGCATTTTAAATCTTACACTATAAATATATATCTCATTTAATAGCATTCAAACGCAAAAGCATAGTAGTGGTCCATCAGTAGCAGTAAAAATTATACAGCAGAATATAACTCTTTGTTTAATCCCAAACAAACAGATATTTAGGCACACCCAAAATAGTTCAAAAAACAAATTCACACTAAGAACTTGCGCGTGAAATTACTGATTTCTAGAAGTTCTAATGAGTATTATCTTGCTGCTTTTTTAAGCCGTGCACTAAGACTTATGCACACATTGTTTCCTGGCGAGTTCCTGTTTGTGGTTTGGTTTTTTGTCAAGTCTTCGTGGGAAAGGTACGCTGATGGCTTTTCAAAACAGAAAAATCCTTTTCACATCTATTACACAGGACAGGTGTGTAATTTAGGAGAGTAATGTGTCCATCAAAAACTTAAAGGTATACTCCAGCACAACGTCTAACATGCAAGCAAACATGTATTGGCAATGTTTCGACATTAGACCTTCATCAGGCAAACAGTGTTGTTGGCTGTATTTGAGTTAGTTCACATTTCGACACCCTTAAGAATAACTAAAAGATTGATCATTTTTCCAAACAACTACCACTGAATGAAATTGTTAACATACATCATGCAAATGACTTTGAACAATACAAGTATTGTCCTTTTGCCAATAATTGTAAAATCGCAAAAAGTTTTGGATAATAGCTCAATTGTGTTGCATTGTTATGCAGCGAGATTCTTTGTAGCAGTAGAAGTGTTACTGATCAGTGTAAAACATGTTTCGTCTGAAAGGTGTCTCGGCTGTTTCGACCTGTAATGACATGTGTGGGAGGGAAACTGCCCGACAAGAAGTGATTCTTCCATCTCAGTAGAGTAGCATGCCAGCTGTGTCCAGAAGCCTATTTTCATCTGTCTTCACTCACAATCAAAGGGCTTAAGTGCAGAAGTAGTGCTTTTTAAAAGACTTGTTCCATGCACAGGTAGGTGAGAAAAAAATATATTAAGAAGCGGAGGCGTAAGTATCACACACACACACACACACACACACACACACACACACACACACACACACACACACACACACACACACACACACACACACACACACACACACACACACACACACACACACACACACACACAGGAGGGTTTCAACAATAACCTCTTCATGTTGTCTTTTATAGAAAAGCTGCGATAACACTAGTCATAAATGTATCATTTGATGTTACTCTGTTATCCATTAACAAATATAACATCTCTTTCCTGCTGCTAAACCTGTGACTGTATCAGTTAATTTACTTTCAGTTGGTGATCATGGTTTCTTTGCTTCCATGCACACAACCAGAGTAATTGTTTTCCCCTTCAAGAGTTAGAAAAAAAGCCCCTCCCTGTGTGTTTGATGATTGCTGCTGGTGCCGTCTTGTAAATGATGTGTGGCAGGTGAACTCACATGGCTGGACATGGATCTTTGTTACAGCTGGTTTGGTTGTTGTGAGGTCGGGTTAAAGGGTCACAGAAGTGCTCCTCCACGATCCCCGTAGTCTTCTCCACACAGTGAACAATCTGCCTCTGAACACCTGGAACACGAGCCAGAGGAGAGAAAAGCTTTTGTCAAGACTAGCTCCCAGACGACGGAGCAAACAAGACCCCCGGGGAGAAAGTTGATTACTTCACTCTGTAAAGTAATTTTCCATGTCTGTAAACACTGCTACAGACAGGTGTCAGAAGAAGTGCTTAACACCACTTTTTTACATTTTCCACAGAAAATAATCGAGATGACTCGTACCTATGACTGTTAAAAGAAAAGCAGTCTGAGAAGTTTGGTCAAAAAAAACAAAAAACTTTTACATGTAAAGAACAAAACTAGCAAAGCAGAAGAGGTACCACTTTGTTGCCATGGTGAACCAAATCATAAAAAAAACTAAATGTTCCCGACTCCTTACAGAAGCTCTAATGATAATGATTATGATAATGATAGTAGCGTTCAGCACATAGAGGGCACTTGGTAGGCCACCAGTATGTGATTCAAAACTAAGACCTAACCAGAAATAAAAAGTGAAATACAGGACGACACATTTCTTAGTCATTAATGGACGAAGGATGCAAAAGAGCACACCTTTCAAAGTCATTAATATGAAACTTGATGGATTATTTTTAATGAGCAAACTATTCATTCTCACCATATGTTTGGCGACTGTTAGATCTGATTCAAAGCAACACTGTCAACTGTAAGGAAAAAGGTCGATTTAACTTTCATTGCTGTCAACGTATTATCACTTTCAGCTACAGCACAGACAAAAAAAAGTCTTCAAACTTCCATGTAAAATAGAAAGGGTTGGACAGCAATACGTATCTTTCATAGCAGTTCATAGAGGGATGTGTTTCGTAAAGATGTGCTAGATTCATCTCCTCCTGTTATTCCTCCTCCTTCATTACTCTCGCTCTCCTGAGGGGATTTAACCTCCATCAGAGCCGGTGACACCTCTCCCCTCTCCCCTCTCCTTGCACTTTGCTCAGGTCCGACTGAGAGCCACAACAAGTGCCAGATATCCAATTTACACCTCAGAGACATCACTTGAAGGAGAAGACAGCTATGTTTGATTGAAAGCCAGATAGAGACAAAAAGGGAAAAGGTTGAAAAGTGAATGTAAACACTCTAAGCCAAGTTGATTACATGGCCTTACATCAGCTATTATTCAAATACAACTTGAACAAACGCTATGCTTTGATCTAGCACTGTGGGAGATATTTCTGTTTAATTTACTTTATATGACGGTAAAACCCTCTTCCTGGCACCTGGGAACAAAATAAGCATTGTCTTGTGATGTGAATATGTGGGAAAGTGGATTTTCTTTTGGACACATATCCTCATCTTTGTTTACTTACAGGTTGATTTGAAATCTCTGAAAGGCTGTTTGCAAAACACTTCCTCATAAGGAAAAGGTGAGACAAGCTATTTCTACTAGGACCGACCGATACAGGATTTTGGTATCGATATTGGGGAGAGAAACATTCTGTTACCGATATATCGGCCTATCTTTCCTAGATCTCTCTCTGATCTGTAGAGATAGATAGATAGATAGATAGATATAGAAATAGATAGATAGAAAATTAGCCAATACTGATAGTCATGATATGTTAATCTTGGTCAATATCATCAGCTGGCCGATTAATCGGTCGGGCTTTAATTTCTGCTACAGCAACAGATAAGTAGATACTTAGGTTAAAAACATATATCTGGCTCTACTTGCACATCTTTACACTGCAATATGGTCAACAGGCAGATCTACCATAAAGCTTCAAATGAAAGCCCATCTCAATTTAAGTCAGAGTCCCTTTTACAAGCCTGGTGTTGCTGCGGGCTCTGACAGATAAAGGCAAGTCTCAATTAGAGACCCTTAACTATTTAGTGTTGAAATAGTCTGCAGATTGAAAAAATAAGGAGAAATAGCAGGAAGACACAAAACATAAAGATGAACTTCAACATCTGTCCAAGAGAGACGGAATAATGTTAGTACTTGTACCAGGCAGAGAAGGAAGGTTAAAGGTCAGCTGCAGATTCATATGTGTGTTTGTGTGCAGCCACAGAATGTGAGTGCTGCCTCTCATCAGTCCTTTGCATGATGATCTGGATAAAGACTAAACACATTTTAACCTCAGTAGTGAGTGAAGGGAGCGACAGGGACAACTCTGACACTGGTGTTGGTTTTAGAGATGGAAAAAAATGACATTCTGATCTGTTTGTTCAGGTCAAAAGGGCGACATTGCAAATGTTTGCAGATGTTCTGAGCATTCTTACTTAAGTTAGACCTTTGTAGATTGTGTTTGAATATTATTAATATTAATAATATTATTTCTTTGCGTATTGTATTTCTTGCTTTTGGTTCTGTCTTCAACTCTGAACATCGATGGTCACTCAAAGGATGTCAAACACTCTTTCTAGACACGTTGTGAATTATTGTTCGAATAAGTGGAGGGAGCATGATTGAACTAGAGGTGAAAATGTCAACAGTTCTTTGAGTTTTGTGTTCAAGCGACGCCATTTTGTGGAGCAGTCTGACTTCCCATTATTGAAAAGGTTTGAAAAAATGTTGCCACATCTGATAGAAATATTCTTCACACCTCAATAACAATTTGATACTTATGTCTGTGAAAAGCACTTTATAAATAATTTATTGCCCACTTAATAACTTACTTAAAGCTATTTTTTATTACACTGCAGAATACGTATTTATCAGTCATCAGCAGCTAACAAGCAAAATACAGGGAAAGAAACACCAAAGAATCCTGTCAAATGTTTGAAATACTTCAGCAAGCGATGACATGATCACATCCACCATCACTGTCTTTTTAAGCTATGTCAGTATCAAGAGAGGTTTATCCTTGAGTCCCACAGGATAGAAGAGGCTTTCACATCATATCAAGCTAACCGAGCTAAGGCTCTGCATGCTTTTCTTTCATTAACACTACAAAGCCACATATTGATCTTGAATGTACATCAAACAGGTCAGAATCACTGACCCCTCTGGTCGGTCTGAGATGACAGACATCACACTGAGGGACTCCTGGAGGATGTTGCCCTGATAAACACAGTTGTAGACACCACAAATGTACGGCGTTGACTTTTTTTGCACAGTACTGTTTGTACTATAGACGTATGCACTGCATGAGCAAATGTATAGGGAGACTTTTTGTCCTCTAACAAAAAACAACAAACAATGTAAGTCTGTGTAAATAAAAAAGACATATAAGACACACTGATGTTTATCTGTTGCATGTGCTCTGAGGATTCAAGTTTTGTTGATTGCTCTTTATTTATACACCTGTTTTTAACCTGCTAGGTTTTATTCTATATAAATGTAACAGAAAGCTAGAGGCCACTTATTGGCATGTCTCTGAATGGTAGTTGAAGAGAGTATTCTGTACAAAATGATAAAGGTTAAGCTTTTGACACATCTCAAACTGCTTCCTCACATGAAGTACCGAATGACTGAGAAATAATGAGGCCAAACATTTCAATACAAGACTCAGGGCCAACATAAACATAGTACATATAGCCCAATGTTCCTGCTTGTGTTTTTATTTCAGCTGCCTCTAAAAGGGTTGAACATGTTTTAATAGCTCTAATGAATCCAACCAACTCATTGTTTGAGACATTCAGAGGTTTTTATTCAAGGGTTTTTCTGCAGACTACTACAGCACCTAAAGCTACAGGAGAAAATATTTACTGCACTCACTGGCACTTTCTCGGTCGTTCTCTCTTCCTTTCTGGATTGGAAGAAGCTACATGTTTCAAAGCTTGCAGTCTTTTGCTCTTACCTGTTCCACAGGTGACGCTGCATTCAGTCCATGAACCATATTTCCAGAAGAAAACGGATGAAGGGATTTCATTGTCCTCTGAGACATTTCGATTGATGGTGAACTCGTAACGCACTCCTGGATTTGTCTCTTGAAAGAGAAGCTGTAACACAAAAGACAGTGTGTCAAAATACTGGCCAAGTGCAGAAACATGTAAATAAACCTCTTATAAAAAACAAAAACAGTCCAGTATCAGAAATATCTGTCAGGCTCTATTTCTGAAGGTAATCCCCCCTCCCACACACATACCACCTCCACCACCATTAGCACCTTGGGTATCACTGTTCAATCAATCAATCAATCAATCAATCAATCAATCAATCAATTCTTATTTGTATAGCATCAATTCACAACATAAATGATCGTTAAGGTAAAAGACCTTACTCATCGTTATATTATCTACAAAGACCCAACATGAATCCATCATGAGCGCTCAACAACATTTAGCAAAGTTACAGTGGAAAGAAAAAACTGCCTTGAAGAGGCATGAACCTCGAGCAGAACCAGACTCATGATGAACAGACAGCTGCAGGAACTGTGCCGGGCTTGAGAAGTGGGATGGAGACAGACAGAGCAGCAACAATGAATAAGGTAGATTTATAGCTACAATGCCGATAATAATGGTAAAAGTATGTGTAGCATTAGCAGTAACAGCTAAGTGTGATAATAGACTGATCAGTCTTGTATTAACATCAGTAACTTTAATGATGAGGAACAGGGAGGACTGATTATGTTCAGCTCTAAGATTCACTTTAATATCAATATTAATGATAAAAGGTGTAAGGCTGATATTAAAGGCTGATAATCCCTGAAGTGAATAAAGTCCATAAAGAAAAACTAGACCAATATGCGAGTCACCAGCTCCAGCATTCATCTAAAAGTTTACTTTATCATTTATTTTTTCTTGCTCATTTCTGTAACTCAATTTCACAGTCAATTTCATTTTTATAACAAATGTGTACATTGCAGCCTTGGTTATCTCCTATCATTGTCTTGTCAGTCATCCTATGAATCCTGTGATCTGTGGACCGTAAGGAGTACGTAGTGAAAAAGTATGAAAGGGTGCTTGAAAGTTTCATTGATTGATTTGTTTCCCGCACTGTTCCTCGTTTTGTTTTCATGCTGTTAAGCTGAAAGAACTTCCCCTCTTTCTGCAGGTGGCTGGAGTATTGATTGAGACCACAAAGACAGACAAACATATGACAACATAGCATTCATCTGCTAATCCTACCTGAATCCACAGCGGCTCCATGGTCGGCCCAGGTGACGTCAGGTTCTCCAGCTGTCCCGTCCTCTCGTAAGTGAAGACCGTCCCAGCTGCTTTGTAATCTCCGTTCCACTGGATTGTCCAGCCACCGTTCAGGAAGTATTTGTTTGGGATGTCACTTCTTAGTGCCAAGAAATTCCCGGCTTCAGCCACCTCCTCGATGCGGATGTCCCTGGCTCCCTCTGGGATCAGCCCGATGTCTACATAGCCTGTAACACATCGTTGTGATTGTCGATGAATTTGAACCACAAACTCTCCTGATACTCATTCAATAAATACAGAGGACAGATCTGAACAATTCCACCTGGAGAACGACGTTTGGATTAAATGCACAAGTCTTCATTTGTTTGTTTTCACTCTAACATATATATTTAGAATTTAAAATAATAATTTATTTTCACCTATGCTGAGGATGACTAACTGAATGGACTATTCCAGTGGCTTTATACAACAGCTTACAATGAAAAACAAGTTATTAATAAGTCATATTTGTGGCCTTAATATGCTTTAAACACACAGTGTATACCTGGAAATGTTTTGTCTGCCATAAGTTCCAATATGATCATTTTATTATATATTATATATCTACCTACTTCATATAGTTTTTGAGAGCTACTGCAACAAACCCCCCTCCCATTCCCTTCAAATGTTCTTTCTTCTACGCATCTTTCCCACACCTCCCTGCTCTGAAGAGTTTAGACCCAAAGTAAAGAAGGGAATCTTGTTAAAACACGGAAATCTTGAGAGAATTTAGCCATCGTTCATTATGTTATTTTTTTTCCTGTGCTGTGCCTACTGCTGGACCAGAGTTTAAGAAAAAAAAACATACCAAGTCCTTCACTCTCCTCAAACGTCCTCCTCACAGTGGTACACGTGGAGCCGTTGCCATGACAAACCCCACAGCGATCCTCCACAGCACTGGACTCGATCACATAGTCACAGCCGACATTCTGTCAAAGACATGCAAAGACATATAAATAATACATTATCTGAACTAAACCTGGCTTGAGATTACAGTGATGTAGAAGGCATTATGATCATGTCCTCTTTTGTGTTGCTGCTACTCACATCTAGTGCAAGTAAAGGAGCACAATGATTACATAATACAGGGGAAGTTCAAGATGTGCACAGATCATCTACTTAGAGATGGAAATTGAAGTATTAAGATGCAGGAAATGGAAAGTACACAAGTACTAGTAGCTCAAGATTACACATAGATTTAAGTCCGACCCTTTTTGTAACTAGACCGTGATAAACTTTCAAAAAGGCTCACGATAACTTAATCCCCCAAGCCATCAGAATCCTCATTCAAACACACACACTGCCGCGCACGCAAGCACGCACACAATAGTAGAATTAATAATAATTACATTTTCTATCCATCCATTTATCTTCTACGTAAGGTTTTTTCACTGCAATATATATACACTATGTGTGCAGTGTATAATATGTTTTAGCTGCATGATAAATGTACTGGGTATACCAGTACTGCTACTGTTTTATACTACTGTTTTTCTTTCTACAGTATATGTACTTAAATGTTTCTCCCTCTTTTATTTTGAACCATTAATCAATCAATCAATCTTTATTTATATAGCACCAATTTATAACAAATGCTATCTCAAGACACAGAGCCGGTAAAAGACCTTACTCGTTGTTTTATGATCTACAAAGACCCAACCTCAAGCCATCACAGCACTAAGCAGCTTCTAGCAAAGTTACAGTGGCAAGGAAAAACTAAGCAGAACCAGACTCTTCACTTTTTGGCATCTTGGTCCTGGAGGAAGAACATTTCATCCAACTGTGTTTATGGTTGAAAGAAAATATAGAAGGTCGAGCTAACTCTAAGGATGATAAATTGGAAGCAGAGACAATCAAAAGTCAAACTCCTTGATTAAATATAGAGAGTACTACATTGACTATTGGTCTAAAATATTAGAGCAGATTTTCTAAACAATGGAAGGAGAGGCATAGGGAGAGAAAAAAAAGCTGGTTTCCTGACCAAAATGTCACAAAATGTCATGAAGCCAGAGCACTAAGACTGTGATTGATGTCCACTCCATACACAAACAGTGTCTGTATCAGTGACTGACATTCTTTTGCCCAGGGTGATAGGCGAAAAGCAGAGAGATAAGAACCACAGCGTTTTTCTATTATTAAGTCATTTTCATGCAGAATGTCAACTAGGCTACATAACACCCGTCTGCAGAGAAAACAGGGTGAGGGTCAACTCAAGATACTGCACGATTGGCAGCACGGCAGTGACACAACACAGAAATAGAACAAATCAAAGAGCATTTGAATAAATCCAGACCTGAGTCATATCTTCTGTGAAATGCAAATCTGCAAATGCAACAACTCATGACTGGATGTTTTTTTGATTTTGTAAGAATATCAAAAATAATTATTTTCTAGCTGAGGAGTTACCTTACCAGCTGTGCATTTGTGAAGAACTTCTACATTAGACATAGAAACACCAGAAAACACTTCATCATGTACATAGGTTTGTACAAGTACGAGTAAATTGTACTTAAATAGGGGCGACAGTAGTTCAGTCTGTAGGGACTGGGGTTGGTAACTTAATTCTCCACTGGACCAAAACACACCCTCCCATCAAGTTTAGTGAAAATCAGGCCAGTAGCATTTCTATAATAATGATGATATACAGAAAAAACTCCTCAGTGTAGGAAGTTATTGATGAATAATTGATATTGTCAATCAGATAATATGTGAATAAGAATGTACAATGTGGATACCTTACAGATGCCATTGATGCACATATCTCTACTTTTGTTGCCCTCGTAGCACGGCGTCCCGTCTATGACAGCGTCCCGCAACTTTTCAGAAAAGTCTTCATTGAGAGGACGGCAGTTCAGCTCACAGGGGTTCACTGGAGGAGTTTAGAGGAAAATCGTACAGAACAAAGGGGGTCAACATTATGCAATAACAGCCAAATGTGTGTTTTTTTAAAAGATGCTATCCCAGCTTGAATCAGGTTTGACATGCTCACTTCTATTAATGACTGCTTCCCACTTGTGAAATCTTCCCTTGTAGGGTATGCTGTTGAAATGAGAGCACTGGATGCTTCTGAAACTCGTCAGATCAGGAGGACATGGCGGGGTGTTACAGGTCTTGTACCGCCGTCGCTCTCCCAGGCAGTATTTCCCTCTGTGTGCAGGTCTGTCGGACATTCAAAGAGGTTAGTGTGGAGTTATTGACTTTTATCCCTGACACCTGATTTGGTGGAAAACTGTTGTAAAGATGAAACTCTTTTGCCATGTATTTAAGAAGAAGATATACTTAATTCAGCGAGGGGAAATTCAGTTTACACTCTGTTATTGAGACACGCTACACACACATAGGCAGAAATACACACACATGCACAAACAGGATCCTATGGACATGCACTAATGGAACTAGTGAGGGGACTGCCCACAGCGATACTGGTTAAACACACACATACTCACACTGGGTTATCACAGTCTCTATGGGCACTCTGGACTCCGGCTCCACACGTCCTGGAGCATGCCGACCACTCGCTCCACGATGCCCAGCCTCCATTCACACTTTCTGGTTCATATCCAACTGCTACACACTCCCCTCTGATACACCACTGTAAAAAACCAGCAAAGTTTTCATGAACAATCGTACAAACAAATACTTTAAGTTTCATCCTAACCTCATCATATTATTTCTTGTATTTTCATTTTTGTCAGAAATACAGATATAACCGGCCCCACTTAATCTCTCTATTAGACTTAGTAATGTTTTTCTTTGCACTGTCCTTTTAATCTTAAATAGCCCTTTGAGTTGTCAAACGATTTCATTTCTTTTAATAGTTGTTGAGTTTTCTCCTGAGAGCTGGCTTGTTAATTATTCAAACTAGGTATCTAACTATTTAATGAAGGTACGAAAGTCCTTCATTCTGCCACATGACTGTCAAAATTCAATATGATTATTACCAATACATTCACTGTTTTAGTTTTTTAAGGTATTTGGAGTCCTCTCTTCACACTTTGAAATTGACCACAATAGTTAAAAGACTATAAAAAATGCTGTGTTAAGAAATCAAACACTGGTGATTGTTAAAAACAAAATCAGCATTTTCATCAAGCTCTCCATTCTCATATTTCAGTTCTCATGAGATGAAGACTCACCTTGTCCTCTCCACAGCTGGTCCCGTCTACAGCTCCATCCAGCTTTGAGTGGCAGGTCGTTCCCACAGTGCACCAGAGTGTGCCACACACGTTCTAGGAAAACAGAGGGAGACCAGCGTCTTAGCTCAACAAGCTGTTTACCTTTCAAACATGATTTTTCTAGGATTTCAATTTCTAAAGTTCTTCAATGTAAACAAACAGATATATAGCATAAAAATAATAAATGGTTTTGTAAATAAAACAATAATTAACAGTATTTTATGAAAGAGGGTTAACCACTATATTGGATGTGAAGTGAAAAATGGAAGGACAAAGAATGCTTCATATATTATTACATTATATTTATCTATAACAATGTTAAGTGCCCTACAGTGAGTTAAAGAGGTCATATTACGCCCTTTTTGGGGTTCGTATATTTAATCTATGTACCTACTAAAGTATGTTCACAATAGCTAAAGTAAAAAAAAAAAGTGTCTGTTTTCATGTACTGCCGCTCCATGCACCGACTCTATCTAAGGCTCTGAAGTGCCCACGTTCAGAGTCCCCACGTGTGCCAAGTCTGATCTGATTGGCCGGCCTGTCAGCTCTGCCGTAATTGGTCAGTCGCTCAGCCACTTTGGCTCAGAGGAGAGCAAAAACATTAGCACCTTAGCACTACTGTGCTACCACAGGCTGCGGCATATCGTGGGCGTGCTACAGAAGTTAACGGGCGTGCAACATGAGCTGCTGGGCTTGCCACAACGAGCCAATGGGCTTAAATCACTGATCTCACACTGACAAGACGTCACACTGGCAAAAAAATTTCGAGGGGGGCTAGAACCGAGCATTACATGCAGTTAATGTTGCAGCAGCAGGAGGACGTAGGAGAAGCCGCGTTTCTGTGGATTTTGAATTTTTGCAAATAGATGTGCCTAAACATGCACAGGACACATGGAAAACACACTAAAGAGCATATAAAACCAGAAAAAGCAGAATATGACCCCTTTAATATGGGGACTGGCATTTCATGCAGTAAATGTTCTTCAAGGACCGGCACCATACAGCTTGCATTTGAATATTATTCTCCTGTTTCTATACAAGCCATTTCCCAAGGCTTATTTGCAATACTTGTCTAATTAAATTGAATTCAGCAGTAATGCCGGGAGAGGAGGAGGTCAGCAACACTGATGGATGAAGAACACGCTCACCCGCAAAGCCGATTGTTTGTTCAGGCTCTGTATGAAAAACATGTCGTCTCTTTAGTTACAGCCCTTCAGATAAGGTTTACAGGATGGAGCGATCCACCAAGGACTACTGTGTACATCCCCATCTATAAATCTTCACTGTATGAATGTTATATATAAAATAATATGCTCTAACAGTATGTACTGAAAAGCTAATCCTGCTATCCAGTGAACATTCATTCCTACATAATGTTGGACTTTGGTCATTTTCAAAACCATTTCTTATAAATGAAATGTGCAGGTAAATCATTGAAACTGTATTTGGTTGGAGGGCAACTACAACTCATATATATCTCAACTAAATATGAGGATAAAACTAGAAGCCCATTAGCTTCAGTTTATTTAGAAACCAAGGGACACACTGGCTCTGTCTGAAGGTAAAGAGAAAATAAAAATCCGCCTTCAGATTCAGAACTCATTGAGAATGTGAGGGCTTTAACAGACAACAGCCTTATTGATTATGAAACCATGTTTACTTTGATTTTACAGCAGTCAAATCTGTGTGTTTTTAGTGTGTGACAGTGTGTGTGCATGCATGTGTGTGTGTAAAGTCTGATACCACCAAAAGGTCGGCTGTATCCTTGATTGATCATTAACCTTCTGGATTTTTGAAATGGTCTTTTTCCATTATTTTAACTCTTGCTTGACATTTGTAATGCATATGCGAAAAATATATAATATTTTACCATGAACTGTACATTTAGATAATTTTTGAGTTGTGAGGACTGACTTTATGCATTTTTAAGAATTTTATAATTTACTCTGAACACTGAGCAGGTTCAGCATACCTCTTCTTTTTCCTAACATTAACCTGCAACTTCTGTCACTGACGACACCAAGAGAGGGGCTCAAAAGAAATACAGTATTGATTCTCAGTGTAGAGATTTACTTCCAAAGAAGAATGGGAAAGGTCACAATGATGCACTGGTCCCAGAAGCATTGGTCTGTTATATTTCACGTGGAGTGTGACATTCAAACACATCTGTAGAGCTGACAACCTGACTCTGATCTCCCTGACCACCTGCTGTTCCACCCCTGTTAGGAGATTTCTTGGGAATTGTCCCTTTCAGCTTCCTCTGGATGTGGCTCATTTCAGAACAAATTACAAATAAATAGAGGAACCTCTCAGATCCCCAATCTGAAAGAGTATCACCCAACTTCACCACAGCCAAGAACAAAAATAATCAGATACATCTCTGACTCCTTTTCATAAAACTGAAGCCCTCCTCCTCCTCCTACTACGATAATCCCTGGGTTGTGTTTGCCGTGACGACTATGTATATTTTATATCTTATACTGTATATAATGTGTCTATGCTCATGTGTTTGGGGGTTGAGGTGTTTTCTTTAATGTTACAAAGCAGAAAGGTTATTTTTACAGCGTGTAGAGGACATGTAACGACTTCACAATGCTGTGATTATTAAATCCTTTTGAGTTTTTGTTCATGGCATCATGGAGCTTCATGAGCAAGTCCCTTTGTTGCATGTCGTGTCTAAAATAACGAGCACATGACGACTCATAATTATTGTTTTTCATCTAGAATGAGGCTAATCAGTCCCATGTTGCTGTTGACTGTAGGGAACGCAAAGGTGAACAAAGAGGCCTTTGTTTGCTGCCCAAGATACAGACAAAACCTTTGTATACATTTTAGTTTGATAATATTTGTTAAATAAATACTGTACCTTCAACTCTGAACAGTTGTTGAACATGCTAAAAAAGCAGACACGAGCATTCATGTCTTAGTTAAAACAAAAGGAAGATGGTGTTTTAGAGGTGTAAGTATCCCACAGCCGTTTCCCATCCCGTGTGTACTATTAATACATACACACACTGTGAAAATTTGTGTTAATAGGCATATCATGCTGCTAATTTCAGGAAATGCATTGCTTGTGAAAAAATGGATGTGTGTGGTCTCTGTCTGGCAGCTGTTGTTGCTAAATTATTTATAGTTTCTCCTGTCCATGATAAAGAGACATTTTAAAACTTTAAATTAACAGCTTTAGATGAATTAATCAAATGTGAAATGCAAATGCTGAGGCACAAAAATCCCAGCGCAAAACTTCCTTCCTGTAAAAGCCTCAATCTTTTAAAAAGCTGTCAAAAAGTTGAGAAGGGAAACACTGTCAACATGCTCTCTTGCTCTTTTTTTATTCTTGACACAACTTTTTCTGTCACTTTTCATGTAAACAACAAGAGAAACTCTTTGTACGCTTTCAAAGACAGCCAAACGGTATAATTTCTTCTCCCTCTGCAAGACAGCTGGCTCTTCACTCTGCCTCTGAGAGTGGCTGTTTGGGACAGCTGTCAACAACGTGCCTTCATCGAGATCAGAGAACATGTCATATCGCTAAAACTAGTTCTTATTAATTGTAACACTTTTTTTTTTTCAAAGGCAATGTTGTGCTTCATTTACTAACATTTTCAGAATTATAAAAACACAGTACTGTTATCTATAATCTTTATTTATTCATGCCAAAAACACATTTTTAAAATAATACAAACCCCCCAATTTATGAGAAAAGTTCATCCTCCTCCGTCTTTTGCCTGCTCCACTTTTCAGAAAATGTGTGCTCAAACAGGCTGTTGGGATATTTTCCCTTCATGACATCACAAAGGGTAGTAACCCCTCCCCCAGGTGGGTGACACTCCCACAGCTAGGAGTTTGTGCTGCCCTCTAAGTCCACCTTCTCACTGTGAACAATACGACATGGTGCAAAAAAGCCCAAGCCTCATACCCTTTCAGAAAGGGGCGTGGTCAAACACAGCGCATTTACGTTTAAAGCTACAGACACAGAAACAGCCTGTTATGATTTGCTATTTGAGGTGACATTTCTGCAGCCCTACTTTGTTGTTAAAGATTATTGAAGCTGCGGACAAATGATTTAAAGTAAGTTCAGTTCATTAACAATAGAAGCTCAGGGGAAGTTTGAACATTTACAGTGCTGACATCATGATAAGCTCTGGGAACATTGGAGGAAGTTGTGGTGATAAAAAGAAACATGTTATGATATAAAAGAAGCAATGCAAGTCCAATTAAGAATAGCGAGAGGTGGTGTGAAGGATAAGTGGCACATTCTGTTCAATCAGTTGTACATGTCTTTGTGTGGATTTGCTATATCATGAAGTACTTGTTAAATAGAGACTTACGTCCATGTCATCGCAGAGCACTGACCCAGATCCATACTGCAGCCGGCACTGATGAGCGGCGCTGTACAGAACCCCAGGAAGCACTGAGTTCAGAGACAGCTTATCCTTCACTGGGGCATCATCAAGGCACCAGCCCCAGCCGCGACTGTCAGGGGGGAGAATCTGGTTAAGTCTCTTGATATACACATAGATGAAATCAACATCAGAGATGCTTTTCTACAAGCAGAAACTGAAGGAGCTTTGAGAATTAAGGGTAACAAGATTCTGTCCAAATTGACAGAGCATGTTAATACCTACACCTGCACAGAATAAGTAATTACCCTTTACATCAAGTGCAGTGATGTTACATTTGTGAATTAAACACGCTCAGCTGAAGCACTCGTTTTCAAACAGATCATCTTCAGGTCACTCCTTAAAGGATTTTTTCATCCAGCAGATGTCGCCCTTGAGCACCAGCATGAAACCAAAACAACTCGCGGTGCATTGCTGTGTTAGCATGTGAATGCTAGTGATCTTTATTATGCTTGTATCTTCACACTGCATGTAAATTTACCTGAAATGACAGTGATCTAGAAATGCAGTTAAGCAGTGAGTACAGTATATTATTCTTCTTTTCTCTAGTCCCTCAATTAAACAACTTTAATACACGAGGGGATGAGCAATAAAAGATCCTTAATTATACTGTAATGCCTGAAAGGTTTGCAATTCTGTCTACATTGACGTTATCCCCCTTTTTTTTTAATATGCAGCCTAATCTGGAACCTGATTTATTTACTGTATATGTATGTGGGTGGGTAGGTCAGCTTTTTTCTGCTGTATGTTGTCCATATTTTTTTCCATCATATATGTTATTTATTTTATATTGAAAGCCTTTTTGAGGGACAGATATTGGACATCAGTATTATCTATAAATGCTGTGGTGCAGTGCATTGTAAAATTGTTGTTCAGTTCTCCATGTGTACTGCATCTGTCCCTGCCAAATAAAGTTTTTTTTCATAGATATTCATAGGTGACACAGTCATTAGTTCTGCAGGAGTGTTAAAGTGAAAATAGTTTAACAGACAGTGGAAGCATGGGTAGTTGGACTGACACGGTCTGAAATTGGTTTTGACATTAGCTTCAGGAAAAATGTCAAGAATTACCATTTAAGCGACCTCCAGTTCATGGAGTACAGCAAAGAGCATCATTTCATTCTTTATTAAGTGTCTCATTACGTCCTTCCATTAGCATGGCCAGTTACACTTAACTCCATCAGTCACGATGGTTCTGAATGCAGCACAAAAATAATGTGCTCCTTACAGGTTTATCACCACTGTATTACCTCAAAGAGACCGGAGAAGTCAAGGGAAATAACTCAGTTTAATGAACACAGATTCGCAAAGTGCATGTTTTATGAAAGCAGATGAGAAAAAATGTCCTCTGGAAAGTCGCTGATGTATCAGTTCATACAGGTGACAAAACGGCAAGGCAGCAGTGAAATCAACAAAGAAAGAGAATACACTTAGAAAGATGCCTTCATCTCCTGTTGTCAAATGTCTCAAAATGTGAAATATTGAATTTGTCATAAACAGGAATCAAATCTTTGACCTAGAGATTAATCATTTGATTGTTTCATGCTGGCGTCTAAATCTCAATAAAGTGAATTTTGATGAGATCATGATGAGCCTTTCAACATGTAATAAATGTATTCTTTATGATATGAATTTCAAACGCATATGTAACCCTACTGTATCCGTCCAAGTTGTCACAGAGTGGCATGCTCAGAGTTGAAATGTGGAAAGTTGTTCATTTTTTTAAAGTCAAAAATACAATATATTGGAGATGAAATTGACAGTCCTCAGTGACGTGATGAAGACAAATGAGCAGACATGGTTACCATGTTAGTCTTATATTATCAGGAAAAATTGAGGTTTAATGAGTCTGAGTGAAGCGGACATGTGCAAAGAGCCGCCGATTGACATTCTGCCCTGAGAACCTGAGAGGAAAAATGGGCACAGATATAATGGAGAATAACCTCAATGTGTAGATGGCTTTTGCACTAAATTAACATAGAGATAGCACCATCAATGTGAGGTCTGTCAGTGATGCGGCTACGATTAAATAACTCTATACTGTGACAAGAAAAGAAAATAGAAAAAAAAATCATGTGGGCTTTGCAGCTGTTAACAAGATGTAAATATTTTGCTCAGGATGTTTACCTTATGTGTTTCCTGTGGTAAAAAAAATAGCATTGGATTAAAAAAAGACATTGCATACAAAATGTGCGATCTCATAACTTCTCCATCTAGAGGTATGCAAAACATTGTAAATCCACTACCGTACAGCCTGCACTGGATTTTCTATTGCCTGGTCTTTGCCTTTTAGAGGCAGAACAACAAGCTGTAGAAATAACGTTATGTCATCATACAAAGCAGATTTGAATAAATGCATATGTTAAAGGTACGTTTCAGTCCTCTTTACGCTGCTTGGTTATGGATAGGTACTGTACTGTGAGTTTATAAGAGTAGTTTTATTAAAAACAACGGTAAGAGTGAGCCAAACAGTCAAGAGGTTTGCAAACCAAAACAACAATCTGAAAGATGCTCAAACGGGAAGAAAAATCTGCAGAAGTGATGCAAACTGCAGTCAGGTGATGATCTTTTGTTCAGTGAGATAGGGTTTGCTTATTGTGACAAAAACACAAGTAAAGTAGTAAGTAAATTCATCCATTGTAGCTATGAAATAACAGAAGTAGCTTCAATTTCTTTGTGATTTTTAAATCACACGTTATTAAATGTTGAGCAAAGTCTTTCCAATGCAAAAAATCTGTTTTACTTTTAACTATTTTAACCTTACACTCTCCAGTACATTTCGTCATGTTCAAATGTTTAACTCCCATGTGCGACCTTTACAATTGTTAATACAGACACATCAGTTCAAATGATTCACAGGATGATTGTTTCAGACTCAACAACACAATGATTGATCTGAGGTCACCTCACACCGACAACAGAACAGCAGCAATTAAAATGTTCTCCATGAGTGCCTCTGTACTGAAAAGCAGCTCTGAGTTCCTACAGCCTTTGTTGAAGCCAGCTTTCCTGGAAATGTGTATGCATATCAATTGACTGTTTCCAGAATCCTTTAACATCAAAGCAAACATACCATCAATGTATGAATTGGGATCATCCATGTTATGTGTGAGATATCGTCAGGCTCTAGCTTTTTGCACAAATTAAAGGAAAATTATTTTATATTTCTCCAACTCGGCCTCTTTAGCCTCACCAGAATTTGCATCTGAAGAGGAAAAAGTGATTGTGTTTTCTGAGTGTTTCATCTATGTGATAATATCTTCACCACTTAGCTGGATGACCTTCTACATTCCACATAAAATAACACCTACAGAGAAAACCTTCTGAAGCAGCGTGAGCCGCAGAGGCTGGCGGGACAGCATACACAATAGACGCCTTGTCCTGCGGCCAGAGAACAAGGTAAAACAGAGGAAGTGGATTACAGCGCTGGCATTTAGAAGACAGATATAGATACATATCAGCAGTCAAGTCTCTTGTGAAGAAAATGATCAGAGCAGAGTCAGTGGTTTTGGATTGACTGGCTGTAAGTGGAGGACGCTGGTGGGCAGAACACATATTAACTTGATATCTCTTCCTTAAAAATATCATCTCTTCCAAATTAAATGTGATTTATTTCAACCTTAATACATGAAGAATTATTTCTGACCACAATCTGATAAACTCGAGTTTATGAGGGCAGATTTAGACATTTAAATTGAGTCAAGCTTTTTGTTTAATGTGGGACTCCAGGAGACAAATGAGCTGTATAATATTCATAAATGCACCAGGACACAAGACTAGCAGTCACCAGCCTTGTTGTGGATTTACTTCTGTTGAATGCTGACATGCTGATGTTTAGCATGTTTTACATCTTTCTTTTACAAATCAACATGTCTTCAACTGCATATTGCATTATCCCATACACAGAGAACAGTGAGGGGGACCAACTCTTGGGAATATCAGCGACTGAGCTTTCTGAACTACATTTAATGGCAATGAGTCAAATACTGTCCAAAAGGTTCTACTTGGACTCACAACTGTTAGCTATAAGAGATTAAAGATGAGTTAAGAGACAATATAATAAGAGCCTGACCGACTAATCGGCAGCATGTGACTTGACTATTGGTATTGGCTAATTTTAGCTCCGATACGTGCCAATATAACTAGGTTTAGTCAACTGAAGGTTATTGTTTATTGTTTATTTCCAGTACATATATGTATTTTTTTGTTATAACTGTTCATTTCTAAGTGAAACTAGTCTTTCAAAGCACTGTTTTTATTCTGGCCAATAAAGAATTTTGTTCAACTGTAAAAAAAAAAAAAACCTGTCTTTTTTATAATTATATATCTTTTCCCTAAGTGTCTGTAACATCATTTGAGGGAACAACTCAATAAATGTGTGTATACCCTATATATCTGTATGTATCTTTATCACATATCGGCCCCAAAAATCCCAAATCGATCAGGCCCTAATTATATTCCATACATTTATCAAATAACACTAAGTATCTTAAAGCTAACTGCATTTCTTTTACTTGATTTTGACAAGTGACAAATATGCTTATGGGAATATTTCACACTATTGTAGATAGTTAATATCGTAAAATCATCACATGCCAAGCTGGCAGTCCTGTCTCTGTCTGTCTGTAGCCCCTTCTGTCCTAAACTTGTGTGAAACTTTTCAACTATTTTTTAATTAAGCCAAAAAATCTGGACCTGGCCTTTTGAGTTGCCTAGAGGAATACTGACGACAGAGAAATCTGATTAAAATCTTATCAATGTATACTTTGAAAGCCACGCCAAGCAAAAAATCTATCAATAAGTCCTCGTTAGTGCAATCAGGCAGGGTCCTTTTGATACAACCTTACTTAGAAATGCGTACAAAATGGTGTATGTGCTGAGGTATTTTTCTCTGTATCCTTTATTAATTACAGACACTGAAACACACATACACAGAACCACACACAGTCCCAAACACACACACAAACCAGGAGCCTTTGTGAAGCGTACTCCCACCAGTGTAAATACCGCCCCTTCGGCCCTTGTTTTTCTGACAGTGAAGTCAGGAAGCTACAATGCTGTCGAGGAGCTGAACACCCACTAAATGGATTCCAGATGCTTGGCACTGAGAAACTGGGGCAACTACAGTGAACTATTTCAGACATTCAACACACGTCATGTTGAAGCCAGAAACACAGTGCACGCCTTTGACAGCAGCAGCTGACTGTATAGATGACAGACACTCACACGCTTTGCTGCAGATAGATATAGACAAATATTCAGACATGTAGTATTTTTATCTAACTGAGGCATCAATACAGTAAGTGAGAAAGACATGTAGACTACTTAAGCTGTTTAAAATGAATGACACTTTAATTAAAAATGAATTATCGTATTTGCTTTTTGTATTGCTTCCATTACATCAATTCAAAAGAGTTTAAACGCATGGGGCTGCTTCTCTCTGAAGTCTGGTGGAGTACTTCTAACTGCTTAACCATTAGTTTAAAGCAGTGGTTCCCAACCTTTTCACCTTGGAGCCCCCCTTCTTGTATGCAAAAAAAGCTAGGACCCCCACCCACCCAGCACCCACACAAAAAAGTGAAACATTGCTGTAAATAAGGTTTATAGCTGTTTCAATTGTTTTCATGGATCGTATCCCAACAGAATAAACCTTCTCACAGTTGTTGCTGTTAACAAACGACCTTCGTCTAAACATCTAGTAAGGGTGTTATCATGATTTTGTTTGTAAAAAAATCTAATTTGGACAACCTCTGTGCCTGACCAATCAGAGACATTCAGCGCTGCATACCCTGGCCCCCAAAGTCCCTGGACCTTTAGAAAGTACTACCCTCCTAACAGGGTCTTTTTTTAAGGGGTAGGTCTTTTACCCCAGAACTAAATTATATGTAGACCCTGGTTCCTGTGGTTGAAATGCACTTAGCTCCTCGAAAAATCTCTAGTTCTGGGGGAAAGTTCATGCGGTCGAAAAGGGGCTTTGGCCTCTGACTTGGTTCAGCTTGGTGACCGTCTTGCACAGAGAGCGATGGTTTTGAGTTTTTGCCTAATGTCGGCGGAGAGCCTGGTCTATATCAGGAGAAAAGTATTTGCCTGATGCATGCCTAGCTATAAATCATGAAACATCAAATTTGTCTTGCACGATGCACATCCTATGTCAATTATACAAACACTTAATTGTGACCTGAACTGATATTTTGTAAGCCTCAGTATGAAAAGCTTTCATCACTGCTTGATTAATAAGGCGATCAGACCACATTGATATCAAGCCTTAAGGCCCTCCCCATCTCCGCAACACATCTGACTCAGAGAGTCACACTAACACACCAATCAGGGTTTTTTTTCTTGCAAACTAAAAATATGTTTTGAATAAAGTACTGTTTGCACATTCTTGCACTAAACTGGCCATCTGTTGTATTTTATAAAGTGATTTTGTTTTCTTGTCTTTACTTGTTTTATTCAGTATTCTTTCCTTACAGTGATTTTTTTAAATTCATTTGATCACTTTTTTGCCCGTTTCTTTGTTAAGGGTTATGCAACAATTTCTCAGGGCAAATTCCTTGTTTGAGAAAAACTTACTTGTGAACTATCGTGCTTCTGATAAGACAGGTTTTTTATTAGGTCTACATGACCAACTGTGAGAATGAAGGCATTTTAATCATGTAAGAAAAGGATGCCTTGGAGATTTTCTTGTGATTCATGACCATGATCCAATAGAGTGCCCCAAACTAAAATGTTTTTTGAGTCAAGGACACATTCCTACAAAGATCTTCTTACTGAATAGAATTCATCAATTGAAAACCTCCCAACATTGTCTGCTCCTTTATACAGTATACATGTGAAGAAAGTGCATTTCAAAAAGTTGTAGGAGCAGTAAACTTGAATCTAAAAAACACAAACTGAGTCAGTGTCACAAACTGAAAGCAGTGTATTTGTGCATCATGTGTGGCACTCACTCCAGAAAGCGGGTGATGTACTGGCGGCTGCAGCGTGACCACCTGGGCAGTGAGGTGCCGTACAGGAGCTGTGGAGACATGACGAAAGGGCGTTTCCCAATGGGTTCACAGTCATTACCGTTGCCATCATGCTGAATCCCAAAGCTGTGACATAAAAGCACATCCCACACACAGAGAGAGAGATGAAAGTGAGTGGGCACAACATGGTTAAAAGGGAACAAAACAAATACATTGGTCTGCACAGCATGTACAGTACATTCTTAAAAAGCATTTGAATGAATCTATTCTGATGTGTGTGCAGCAGTGTTGATCTACGATGTGAAGGCAACCTGTGCACAGCAGCGATAAAGGTACACAAAGTCAACGCTGTCAATCGCTTATGAACTTATGAGCAATTCCCTGCTAATTACACACTGCTTATGTCCTCAAATCATGGAACACATGATGCACTTCAAACGCTGCGAGCTCAGCAAGGATAACAGCTGCAGGGGAAAGCAGTCACCTTCAGAACATTTCTACAAATGGCAGCTAAATGCTGATTACAAATAAGCCAATCCCCCGGTACAGTGAATAGTGCTTTTCATCATGGATTTAAAAAAAAAAAAGAAAGAAATGAAAAAACATCAGTCCCCTATTTAAAAAATAGAGTTTGCATATCATATTTCAAAAACAAACCTGATGGATTTGGGGATGAGAAGAGAGTTGAGCAAACTAATCTGACACTTAAAACTCAAGGGGGCAGAAGGTCAAATTCATGATTGAAGCCTAAGTAAATTTCATTCATGTGACCTCTTCTTATTATAAGATTTGAGGGTCAACATGTCCACTATTTACTGTGCTTTTTTTTTTCAAACTAAAAAAAGGTTACGTCTGATCAAATAACTTGAAACTCTATGCTCAGTCAAAGTTTGTTTCACAGTGTAAAAAAAAAAAATACACTTGCTCTCCTAAGCCCAGCATCACCAGTTTTAGTAAATCAATGAGTTCATCAACAATACAAGCTGCAAGGTTTGTCATAGAATAGCTCTATGACATCGCTTTAAGAACAAAAACAAAAAACAGTTTGAGCAGCTCATGTCAGTGGCAGCACATATAGACAGACAGGAATAATGATAATGTCAAGACAAAAATTAAAATCACATCTTAAAAACATACTTTCAATGTTTATCTTTAGTCGTAAATCAAGAGGAGACATTCTGTATGATTCATGCAGCAACTATTCAAAGGATAAAAACAAGGGCCTGAACTAAACAAGGTAACAAAACGTCACACACCCCCTACCTGAACTGTTACACTTGAATGCTAATGATGTCAATCCACCGTTGCAGCTACAATAAAATGTGTTTTTCTTTAAAGGGAGTACTGCTTGGAAGCCTATATACACAAGAGACTCCTGTCAATCCAGCTCATGTTTATGCATTAAGCTATAGTTGAAAGAACCATGAACATAAAGTGTCAGAAAGGGCGAGCTGCCATCCACACAGAGGTGCTGTAGAATAAAGTAAAAGGAGGATTGAAAGGAACTTTTGAAGGGCCACAACAGCAATTAAGCTATTAATAAACACGCTATAATAAATTGATTGATGTCCAGTTGAGTTATTCTGAGGCGGATGTTATTCTAAATGCAAAAGGCATGTTGATATAAACGGGTCGATGAAGTATAGGAGCCTCAGACATCACTGACAAAGCTACGTAATTCCCTCGGTCGACCATTCTCATGTTCAAGGCCTGTCCCCATGTATAAGACCTCTTCTGGTCAGTCTGCCTTCTCCGCAAAGTGGGTAAAACTTCTACCTACCAGCTTAAAACTGGAGAGCAACAGTAACGCTTTCAACAGAGGACGCAAACAATGGCTCAAATCAGAACAACAGTGTTCAAGTGATAGCTTACAACTGGCTTATTGTCGGATCATGTTGCCTTTGTTTTATTCCTGTATTGTTTTATAGCTCACACATGTATGTCATTCATGAATACATTGCTCCTCTTTTGTCATTGTATTCTTAATGTATTCTCTCATTATTTATCTTTCTATTATCATTTTAATTATCTTTATTTTTACTTTAAAGGCAGGTTTGGTAATTTTCTCTGGATACATTTTTTAAGATTTTGGTTTCAACTGTCTTTAGGTCCTGAGAGAAATGAATAACTCATGTGCTCTGAAAAAGGAACAAAGAAAATCTGTAATCTGTAGCATGTAAAGACTTCGACCAATGTCTGCCATGAGGTACCAATCTGATGAACCAATCAGGGCTCCCTGCTCGTTCTTCACCCCATGAAGAGCCCACACTCAAAACATGAGCCGAGGTCTGCTTCTGGACTAATGGCGTTTGTGCAGGTAAGTGAGGGGTGTGGCTTTTGAGGGAGCACAGAGGGGAGGGGGTGGGTGTAGACGGAGCACTGAGAGAATGCTACTTTCGAAATCATGCTAGTTTTTTTTAAATTACCAACCCTGCCTTTAAGTGTTTCTCTCAAAAGCCTCCTGTGGGTGTGTTGAGAATTCAAATAAAAATGTTGAGTCAGCTGCAATGAAAAACAAAACAGGGAGTGTGAAAAAGTTCTAGTGCATTTTCTCCGACATTATGAAAGAGATTTATGGTTTGGAATAAAAGTTAAAATATTGAAGACTCCCAGAGAAGAGCAACTTGCTTTGACAGTCAAAATAATAATAATCAAAGGAATATTTCAACATGACATTTTAATCTGAGAACATTCAAACTGTGATGAAACACATGGGAGTGTAGAAGTGCTTCATATTTTACACAATCTGCTCGTAAAATGCTCAAGATAACTTCTGCTATCACATTGTGGCAGATGCAGTCCATCAAAAATGAGGCGAGAGATCAATGTGACAGAATGATTGCTCTCTGTATTAACCCTTATTACCCCACTGACGACGATAACAAGCATGACAATTGCTGATTTTTTTTTTTTCACTTTCCAAATTCACCTCCATTCTTTCATACTTGCAAGAATTAAATTATCTTTGGAATATTATATCTATTCTGAGAAAGCATTTCTGTTTCTGTTCATTCAAATTGCCTAGGTTTCCTTGTGGTTATTTATCCTAGTGTTGCTTGTTTCCCTTGTGTGTTTTCGTCTTAATGTTTCATAGTTTAGTCTTTAGTGTTTCCTGTTGTATTTGGTCATTTCTTCTCCCAGTGTTCTATGTTCTAGTGTATTGTTTACGGTGACTTCTCTGTGTCTTCAGTGTTTCGTGATGTATTTTGTATTGTCCTCAGTGTTTCTTCTCTTGTGTTTTCTCCCTGCCTGTGGAGGGTTTCCCTCCAGCCTTGATTGCCCTGATTGTCCTCACCTGTGTTTGATTACCCCCGTCCTCTCAGTGTTCCTTTCCCTCTCGTTGTCAGTTCATTGTAGTTATGTCGGTGTGTTTGTCAGAGTATCCTTGTGGTCGTTCGTTGTCTTTCCCTTGTGGCTCTGTATTCCAAGTTTTGGACTTTGTTTCTATATTGAGTTTTTGTTTTGCCTTTTTGATTTAAATAAATAATTCTTCTTTATATCCGCAATTGGGTCCACCTCCTAGTTTTTTCCAGCACGTGGCACAAATACTATTTCTCCTTTTGATTACCAAGTCTTATAATTCACAAAAAAAAAAACACTTAAGCACTAATTGTTGAATTACTTATTAAAAGGCTGAAAGAATGATTGTTAAAGAGGGTGGCCTGCTAATTATAAGGAGACTGTGCCAACACCTTTGAAGGGAGTTCTTCGATAAAGAAGTTCAATGAATACGTTACTGCAGATTAAAAAATGTCAATGTCGAAATCTTGATGGACAGACGGGGAAATCAGAACAACAACGTGATAAATTTAACTCTTTGATACAGAAAGTCTATTTTCCTCTGTTTACAGCAACAACCGCATTCCCTCTTTTGCTGTGATGGAGTTTCACACCCACAGAGAAGATAAGAGGAGAAGTCTTTGAACAAGTAGACCCGGCAAATTGAAAAAAAGTGACAATACACAAAAAGAAGAAGAAACAAAACTGTCCATTGTCTACAGT
Source organism: Labrus bergylta (assembly GCF_963930695.1). Classification (NCBI taxonomy): domain Eukaryota; kingdom Metazoa; phylum Chordata; class Actinopteri; order Labriformes; family Labridae; genus Labrus; species Labrus bergylta. The sequence continues at coordinate 13,589,886 of NC_089197.1, forward strand.
GAAGTTATTTAAAAGCCAATCCCAAATGAACTGAAGAATGCTGTGTCAAAAGAAAAGTGGGCCTGTGCTCTAATAAAACTAAGAGCTGAATAAAAGCAACTCTCAATTCAGTCAGAAAAAAAACACACTTTCCTCTTAAGAAAGAAAAAGGTTTAATTTTGTTTTGTTTTGTCCTATATCAAGGTAAAGTATGACAACTTAGCAAAGTCGGTCTTTGAGATGTGAACTGCATTTGTGCCTTGCAGAAACAAGTAAACACCAGTCTAAGTTAAAGGCTGCTGCTTTAGTAAATCTCAAGTGTTTAACCCTGAATGTCTCCTCCTGACTGTCTGAACATGTGAAGTGTGCAGTGAAAGCTTACTTGTGTCCTAGCTCATGGGCTACAGTGAAGGCCAAAGGGAGGCCGGTGTCCTCACTAATGCTGCAGCTGCGATGTGACTGACACATGCCCGCTATATGTGACAGACCCAGAGTCTCACAGGGAATGTTGATGGATGCACAGATGTCCTTCCTGTGAAAAGAGAAAGTAGGGCAACATAATCAACAATTGACAAGCTGAAGAAAAGAAGTGATCGATTAAATGTAGCGGTAGTGTCTGGGGGGGGGGAGGGGTGTGGGGGTGGTAAGCAACAGCATAAACACAGAAACACTCACATAATATGTAATATTGGTTCATCATTCATCTTACTAATGTGAATTCTAGCCTGCATTTATATTTCTAAATCTAACAGTTAATGTTAAGTGATTTATAAATATCTGAATTTCTACATTTTTTCACATTTGAAAGGGAAACAATTTGATACATGTATTCTCATATGTAAATATAATTTATTACACAGCTGTGTTAAAATACTTGAATCTAATTGGTCAATTAGGCATCTGCTATCCCTCAACACAACACTGTTGTTAAGAAGAATAAACCGTTACTAAGAGAAGCTGATGGTTGCTAGGGAAGTCCAGTTAATTCTATGGGGTCTTTTTACTGAAGGGAGAAGAGAAAGGGAGACAAAAACAGAAGAGGAAAGAGGATAAAAGACGTCAAATCTAAACGTGACTTTGAGCAGGTTCATAAAGGATTCAGAAGAATTAGGTTTTTATTTACCTTGTGAGGAGAACAGCCACGTCATGGTGCAGCGAGTGTTCGTCTCCTTTCATGTTGAGTTTCTTCTGCCACTTACAGAAGCTGTTCAAGCTGTTGTCAGCGTGGTGTGTGATCTTTAAGTCATCCTATTCACCAAAAGTTGACAAATCAAAGTGAAAGCACAGATGATATGTGATGGAGAATGTAATAAAAGAACTACTCTATGTTCAGATGTTTTTTTTCCTGATCTGTTTTTTTTTTTTTTTTTTTTTTACCCGGTAATGGCCTTTAAGTCATCGCTCATTACATATTCAAGAATAGTTGTTTTGGGGCGCTGGATTGGTTAGTGCACGCGCCCCATGTAAGGAGGCTATGGTCCTCCAAGCGGGCAGCCCAGGTTCGAATCCGACCTGTGGCTCCTTTCCTGTATGTCATTCCCCACTCTCTCTCTCTCCCTGATTTCTGACTCTATCCGCTGTCCTATCTCTACAATAAAAAGGCACAAAACGGCCAAATATAAATCTTTAAAAAAAAGAACAGTTGTTTTTGCACGCAGATTTAAAGGAAGAATGTGCAACTTTTTCATTCAGTAGATGTCGCCCTTGAGCACCAGCATTGAACAAAAACAAACTTTGGTTTGGCGACACCTCCGCCATACTAAAACCTCCCATCTCCTGTAGCGACACACCTCCAACTCCCCTCCCCTCGCATTCGCACGAAGGAGTCAAGTGCAAGCAGTGGACCAAACTGTCCTCGGCTTGAGCTGCATTAGCCTTTTGCCTGCATTGTTGTGTTAGCATGCTAATGTTAGCACATGTAGTTAGCTTGTAGCTTCACATTGCACGTAAATTGACACAGAATGCTTATGTGACACCTAAATAAGCAGAGTATGTCATTCTTCTTTCCTTAGGCCTTGACTAAAACAACTTTTATATCTATCCCATCCATGTAAATTAGGCTCTGACAACAACACAGTAAGTGGGACTCACTTTTCTCATTCATTGTAAACATGAACTCAGAGAGACATTTTCATAAGGTATACTTGATGTGTAAAAAGTCGCACATTTTCCTTTATCTTTGTCAACATAATGATCAGAAGTTCAACAATTTCTCGACAGGCAGTTGGAAGTCAACAATCCAAAGAAGTTTAATTCAGACTATTATTTATATCTTAATGGTTTATAATGATTTAGCATCAAAATACCCAAAATGTAATGTAATTAACATGTCTCAGCCAAATACGTACTCATTTGAGGAGTACAGTTTTTGTCTGAGAGAGGATTCAGGTTTACACCAGACATTTTTACCTCGTCCTTCTCCAGCAGGATGAGTCGAACAACCACAATGTTGATTGCGTTTCCAATACTGGCATCACTGAACAAACTCGCCACCTGTAAAAAGAAAAAAATGAATCCATTAAATAGTTACAGGTAATATGGTCACCACCTACTGTGAAACAAGAGACAGTAGATAAAGTAATTCTAATAGTTTATATGTGCTGATGTACAATTTCTCCATATAATTAGTTTTCTTTACAGTTCTTTAGTCACTGATGAAGGACCCAGAAATAGCACGAGGCTGTCATTCATCATCCATTCGGATATATCAGAAAAAGTTTCCACAAAAGAATATGAGTTAAAAAGAAAAGAAATGTATTCGACAACTTCCAAATCTTTACATTCAGACTTGGTATCTTTGCCTTTCTATTTCAAAAAGAAAGACTTTTGTATTAAAGCAACGTCAGTCATTCCCTGACATCTAACTTCTTAATCTGACTCTTTGATTTCCACTTCAAGGCAAATGCATAAACTTAAAAACATTTATGATTGTGTTCAAAACAAAACAATGAAGAAACCTTTTGACATTTCACTCCTCTATTCTGTTTGGACATTTTATTTCTTTTTCATTATTTCTTTTAAGCATCAATCGAGATGAAGCGAGTCATTCAAAAAGGTAAACAAAGACACGAATAGCAGCTGTATTCAGTATTTTATCAACAACCTTGACATTTTCTTATCAAAGCTTTAAGAGCATTTCATTCAACACATTCTCAGAGTTTTACCAAAACCAAGCCAAGAAAACAAAAAGGTTGACGCTCTTACAGCTTGTTGTAACAACATCACCTTAAGTCCTTGCATGTTCATGGTGAAAAAACTGGCAATCTGAGGCAGTATACAAATGTTTTACTCATCAGGGATGTATAGAGATATGTGTTTCGGCTACACTGAGTCATCATCAGGACATGATAGACAATAAGACCCAGGTGTTTTAATACAATTTGAGTGTAATCTGAAATGATATAAACCACATAACATGAAGACAATCCAAACAAATCACAGACGACAACAGGTTACCTCAGATTTTCAATTCAGACTGCCAATTTTTCACCATAAACTTTGTTTGCAAATAAACTGGAAAGTCATTTATGTATTTGCAATTTCACGTCTTTCCCGTATCCTTGAAGAGCGCCTGATTCCTTCATGTAATTTTTCTATATTTTTTTTTTACCTGTGCAGCACTCATTCTATTTGAAACTAAGCATAAACCAAATTAAAAAAGTCTTCTCTTAGTCATCTGCAGCTCTGAGCTCCTCGTACTGTAGGTGCTCAATTAATGTCAATGATTTAAAAACCACAATTAGTCCTCTTTCTAAAATGTGATTATTGCTTTAATATGTTCTTCCATTGGTTAATTAACACACAAAGTATGACACATAAAAACAAACTGTGTAAATAACTGAACATTTTAAATATGTGCATGGCTTTGACACTGACTCGTAGTCTTGAGCAGAGATGAGAAATCAGAGAACTGATTCATGAAGGAGGACAGGAGGTATTTCGGGGTTGTTTGTTGAAGAACAGAAAAAAGATTGACAAAACAGAAGTGACAACCATTAACCCTCTCAAACTGAACAGTAACAAAGCAGAGCTCATGCCTGTGGCTGTTAAGGCGCTGCTTTGGAAGGTTGGAGATCTTCTCTTTGAAGTCAGAAACCTGGGTGTCATTCAGGTCTCCACCCCTCTCACTCAAAGTCACACATCCAATCCATCAACAAATCTGTTTTCTACCATCTTAAAAACATCTCCAGACTCCCAACATAAATCATAGACACTGTGGCAGAAACACAATACACACACTACACACATCCTCCTTCACTGGCTCCCGGTCAAGTCTTGTGTCATATATAAATCCTTCTCCTCGCCTACAAATCACTAGTACCCAGTACCCTTAAGCTTCCACTCATATTTCTTCACTACTTGGCAAAACATCTACACGTTCAACCTTTTGTGCAAGCTGTCAGACTGAACTTCAGAAAAAAAAAAAACACCCAAGACTTCATTTATCAAAACTACGTCCGTTCTCTCACAAATGTGCTCATTCACAGATATTTGTGGGGAACATCATCTGGCTGAATGAACTCAGTAACATTTCTTTTTAAAGTCCATCAGGAACAATACATATGGTTCCGGTCTCTTTTTTAAACGTTTGTTTTTGTGAGTAAAAATAGAGCTCAAACTATTTAGAGCTAATTTTCTACAACACAGTACTTTTGATTTACTGTTTCCTCCATGCTGCACATCTACAGTACACAAAGTGTTCGAGGGTAAAAAAGTATTTTTTTAGATCAGTTTTTTCCTTTTCTTGTTTGTCCTGTTTGTTTTTAAGCATGTAGTTATTATAAATACCCTGAAGAAAAATGGATAACTAACCATAAGATCACCATGTGAAAGGAAGTTGCAAGCTATTTTTATGCATAGGCTTCTGAGATTGGCTGTCAGAGCTGTGTGTGTGTGTGTGTGTGTGTGTGTGTGTGTGTGTGTGTGTGTGTGTGTGTGTGTGTGTGTGTGTGTGTGTGTGTGTGTGTGTGTGTGTGTGTGTGTGTGTGTGTGTGTGTGAATCATACTACTGGCTGAAAACAGTATCTCAGAATATAAAAATATGACCTCGTGTGACGTTGATGTCTTAAAGGCGTTTGAATTCAGACAATGGAACAGCTGCTGGCTGAGGAAGATGTTCCATTACTTATTGTTTGGACAAGGGTTTAGAGGTTGTTTCCCTTGATGCTTTGCAAGATTGTTTTTACAAAACTTAAACATTTTGGGCTTTCAAGTTCAAAGCCCAGAGTGTAAAGGACTCCCAAAAAGGAGCACGACAGGATGTGTGGAAGAATGGCTGCTTCCCCTGTGTATTATTGTTGGATAAGTCCGTTAATCTGAGAGCTTCTCTGTCAGTGAATTCCATGTCCTGATAGTCGGTCCTCTGATGGAGCTCTCAGAAGCTGGCCTTTGAGCCCACATTAGTATATTTTGGGGGAACAAATGGTTATGTGTTAATGAATAACAGACAAGGAGTCAGTGTACTTAACCTCTAACTGGGAGGTAGTAAAAACACGGGAATCTGAAGAGTCGTGTTTTAAAAAAAAAAAGTAGATGAAAAGAGCTTAATCCAGTCAATCAGTGTTACTTGACACAAGGATGGGAAAAGCTGCATCATTCAAAACATCTTGGGAGAGGTTCAAACACAGTGAAACTTTGTTTTGATAATATTTAGTTAAAAAAAAAGTATAAAGAGGGATCTATGAAACTATTATTTTATTTAACAGTAAACACTTTAAATTAGGATTCATGTTTATGCTCTAGTAAGTAAAATGCTAAAACTAAAGAAAATCTACAGAGCTAAACAGACATAAGTAACATGATACTCTACACTTTCACAGAAATCACACACTCAGATTTGTTGGTCTGTTTCAGGTGTTCACCCAAATCCTATGTCACATTTTGTCTCAGTTCCACAGATTTTCATTTTCATTAGTGTCTTTCTGTAACTCTGGTGTTTTTGTCAAATGTGTGAATGTGTTTCTCAGTTGGCTTGTATTTTGTTAACGTACAGGTCTGTTAATAAGGCAACATATGTTTTGTCAAAGCGATGGAGACACTGACCTATGTGGCCACTGTAGAATCCCCTAACCCTCATCCTACTTTCAGGTGTTTTTTGTTCAGTTAGACTCACCTGATCCTCAGCCCAAAAAGCAACATTAAAAACTAAATCTGAATGCTGGTTCTGGATCAAAATTGTTGGATTAGTTGATAAAAGTTCAACAACACCAACATTGATTTTGATGCTTGTAGACGTTGAACACTTACAATGTTCATGACAGCGAGGATGTAACTCTCCACAGCTTTGCTCCCATGATGCTCCACCATTTTCGGGTCAGCCACCACCAGAGTTTCCACCCACTTCTCTTTGCTGACAGACCGTTGACGAATTCTCTTTCTTCTCCTCTGCTGACGATGCTCCCATCGCTCCCGCTCTCTCTCAATGTCTTCAACACTTTGATGGGAATAAGCTGATTGGGGACAGAAAAGGATATTAAGATGCATGAGATGAACTCAAGGTTTGACTTTCAATTTGCCAAACACACACATTTGTGTTTGGTCCTTTTTTCTTGCACCAAGGCCTTTACCTCATCATGCCCTCAATCCTTTTAGTATTCTAACTGTTCTTAACTAAATAGTTGCAACAGTGTTTTGTGTTTAAATGATAGAATAAAACAATGATTTAACTTACCTCATAATGTATCTAAAATCTGTGCTAGGGATTTTAGCCCACTCTCTAGTACAACGAAGACCTGAGTTTTTTCATTTTTTGTCTTTCTATGAAGCAGTTACACTCCAATTAACTTACTTTATTTTAGCTTACAGCCATTATCAATAACCCCTATCTAAATACAGATTTACATATATAACATAATACCTGTTCTCTACCTGTCTTTGAGTGCATGTGATGATACTGTTCCTCATCCGATGACTGTCATTATTAAATATAATGATAATTAAATTTGTTTTATTTGCCATTAAAGATGTGAAAGAAGATGTGTGCTAAGATAGGAATAGGACATATAAGGGTCAGTGTGGGCAAATATTGCAGACAAATGTGGACTTAAAATGTGACATTTCCCTTAATTAGACGGGGGTAATTGTTTGTCTGGTATTTTTTTCCTTAAATAACATTTGAACACACATACCCATCAGGTGATTCTGACATATACTTTTGATTTTACAGAAATTGAGCTACAGTTGTTCACAAAAACTGATGTTGCAATATTAAAGTATAAATGCATTACATGTTTTTTTTAAATCAATATTGCCAACTTGTATGCTCAGCCAGCTGAACATGCTGAATAAAAAGATTCGCTGTTTCTTGTCCAAGTGTGGCGACATTATCAGTCGTCTTGATTTTTCATTACATTGGTTGAAAAATGTATTACAACCGGAATCTGAGCATTTGTAATCTAGTTTGTCCCGATCCTATTTGTTAGAGTGTATACTGGATTCTGAAAAGTAAGAGTGGAAAGGGCCAAACTTGTAAAAAGCCCAAAGGCACCTGCCTTTATTAGAAAGGTAAAATGCCTTCTTTCTACTGTATAAGTGCCATGGTTTAAAAAACTGTTTCTTCAACGCGTTACAGGAAGTTGTAACTTCCTGAAGAAGGCTGGACGACAAAACATTTGGAAAAAACAGTTTTGTCAACATGTTCTACCTTTTTTCTAAAGATGAGTGCTTTGTTTTTTTCAAGTGTTTTTACATCATCAGATCACATGCGGATGATGGTAAAGAAAAAACAAAATATAAACCTCCTAGCCTCTGAAGAGCATTCTAATCACACAGAGGCCCTCCAACTGAGTCACATTATTTCAATTCAAGGATCCTGTTTCGAGTGTTTAAAAGCATCTGCATTCGTGGAGTTTCTCCATTATTCGGTTTCAGCCTGAATATGGTCACCCATATGTGAACGTCCAAACATTTCTTTGCACTCCTTAAGGTGCACGCTGGTTTTGTGATCATCTATACTGTACAGAACCATCTACCAATCAATGTACACAGTTCTTAATGACTCATACTACAGGAGCTGAGCTGATACTTTGTACTCTGCATCAGCAAAGTGTCCACAAGAAAACAAAGATCTAATACCGGAGTGTGAAGGATTCTCTCAAATGTGTTTAAAGGTGCACTGTGTAGATTTGGTTGTGAAATTTGAAAGTTGGAGAAATTAAACAATTCTATGCTACATTTTCAGAACTGAATTACAATTACAATTACTCAAAGAAAAAAATGGGTCTCTGGAGCACTGTTTGGAGCTAAAAAGCTACCAGTAAAGTTACGGTGTCCGGGCTCACCACCATAAATTCTCGTGTAGCATTTTATTTCAAACAGTGTTCCAGGGACCAAATTTTCCTCTGAGGACAGTTTGTGTAGAGAGTTATGAACATATGCCAAATAATCTGTACATTTCTCCAACTTTCAAATTTCTCTACCAAAACTACATAGTGCACCTTTAATGTACAGACATGTTGAGAAAACCAACACTGCACTGAAGTCTTTTTATTTTGCAGCAACTTTAGTTTCATCAGTCGGTCTCAGCATATTAATGCAGCATTCTTATTTATTCTCAGATAAACTATCTAACTGAATGTTATTACCCAGTGTCAAGAAATAAATAACAAAACGCTCAGTGTCAAGTTTTGCCAGAGTTCTAAAGTGAATATTGTGAGAAAAGAAAGACTTACTTTGGACTCCACAGGTACCATTAACAGCTTGTTTCCCTGAGCTGGGTGGTGTGCCTGGACTCAAGGATGGAGGGGACGCGTGGCGTTTGTAGATGGCGTGAGCCTGAGGTGCTGAGGTCTTCGTGTTCGTCTTCTCCAGAGGCTGAATAAAAAACTCGTCATCGGACAACTTGAACAATCCTGTCTGATAAAGAAACAAGGGCTTACAGTCAGGTTTCTGTCTTTGAACTTTTAATAAAGATTAACACAGAAGACTCTTTCTAAAGACTTTACCTTAAAATAAAACTATTTACTGATCTGTAAAAAGTGATCATGTTTTTAAAGAAGAGCTGCAACCATATTCCATTTAAACAAATAGGAGATCAAAGGAACATTTACAATTTCAATTAAATCAGCAATAATGCACCAACATGTGATGGTTTAGCTTCTTATGTGTGAGAATTAGCATCTCTTCTCAGTCTTTATAGTCAAAACACTGGTTGATAGGACAACAACACACAGAATATAGCGTTCCCTTTTTTCCACTGAAATAACTGTGTTTGAGTATTTTCTAACCATTTTGATGCTTTATAGGCCAGTTAGTGTATCAGCCATATACAGTACTACTATCTGATGCTACAGGTGCAATAACATGTTCAAATTGAGTTATTTCCTCATAACTAAATGTACAGACTACATTTGTTACAATGCAGCTTAATTTTTGGCTCCTCAACTATTCTGATCTATAATTTTTTTTTTTTTTTGATTGTGCACTGTGTGCTCTTTTTGGCTCTCCTTGCTCTTTGATGCTGTAACACTTTAAATGATTCTGTTGTGTAATAAATAAAGGTTTATTTTATCTTAACTTATTGAACCAAGAAAATGTGTTAATATTAATTGTAAATACAAATAATCTTAAGGTACATCCATTCATTACCAATATAAACTCAAACAGGCGGAGTGACATGACATCATCACTGTGCTCAAAAAACAAGTGCAATCATTTTCTGTATTTTCTAATATCTCTTCCTTGTTCCATTCAAAGAAAACCACAGAAGCATCCCCAGATTGAAAGATCTGTCCACTATTTGTGCTGGGGAGGTTTTGTTGGGTTTCTCTGATAATTTAAGAAGTGATGTTTTTATACAGGTAAGGAGTTCAGTTTGGTCTTTTGTGCCTTTCTACACATTTTTAAAGGACATTCCGGTGAAGAGCAGTAAAATGATCAGCAAAACATGCAAATATAAAACCAGTGTTTACAGTTTAAACAGCCTGATATATTTCACTTGCTGTACGGGGTACAACTGAGAAAGGGGAAAGAGCACATGTCACATAAATTACTGCATCATATACCACGCTGGCTCTGAGCCAAAACCAAATTCCAGCAGCCCCCTCCCCTCATCTTTTTCTGTTGCCCATCCTTGTCCTATATTTGATTCCTGTCCACCAACTCTCCCTTCAGCTGTCACACAGTCACAGGATCTCCCTGCAGGCTAAACATGAGGGCTGCTGCACATACAGTACAGTACCACATGGGAAAAGTCAAGCAGGAGAAAAGGAATTCTTACACTTCTATCTTCCATCTTCACAAACAGAAACAAAGTGAGAGCCACTTCAGAGAGGAGATGTCACGAAAAATGTCATGAAATGATTCAACTGGAACAAAAAGCATCAAGTCTCATTTTTTTCAGACGTTAATGTGAAGTGAGCTTGAAAATGACAGATGGATAGTTAGATGTTCAGTCTGCCATCAAAATTTTTCTCATTTTAATTATCACCACTGACTGAATTAATGTAAGGACATCCAGGTTATATCACATAGGAGGTTCTCCATCACGTGAAATCATACCTTTGTATTTCCATGATTTCACAACATCTACATAAGTGTACTGTAGTGCGATATCATGTGTGTTTTTACTCATTCACAACAGATGACTCATGTTTGAGCATTAATACACAAGGAGGGTGCAAGTAATACATTCATTTCTGATACACGCTACACTGGTCTTTTTTTCTTCACTACTGAGATGCTAACAGAGCCTTCCATTATGTTCCACTCGACTGTGTAAATAGCTGTCAGTCTTGTGCTCTGAAATGTTAAAGCTGTAAATCTTTGTAAATGTCAAGTTTTCTCTGCATCACTCTCACCAACCTGCAAATCTCTGCAGCTTTTACATAACCAGTGACTCCACAATCATTCAAGTTTTGTTTGTTTTTCTCTCCTGTTGCAGACCTGGTGGCACCTCTTCAACAAAAACATTCTTCCAAAACATGCATGTTTTTAAAACAGCTGCCACCTGCAGAAGTTCTCCGATGACACAGCCATCGTGGGGTGTGTGTCTAAGGGGAGCGAACAGGAGTACAGGCAGGTCATCATGGACTTTGTCGACTGGATTGAGCTCAACCACCTTCAGCTCAACGCCAGCAAGACAAAAGAGATGTTGATTGATTTCTGCAGGAAGTCACCCCAGACTGCACCGGTGTACATCCAGGGCTTGGACATCGAGAGGGTGGAGACGTACAAATACCTGGGTGTTCACCTCAACAATAAACTGGACTGGTCACACAACACCGACGTCCTGTACAAGAAGGGCCAATGTCGACTGCACCTGCTGAGGCAACTGAGGTCCTTTGGAGTGTGCAGGACTCTGCTACGGACTTTTTATGACACTGTGGTGGTGTCTGCACTTTTCTATGCAGTGGTCTGCTGGGGAGGAGGGAGCACGGAGAGAGAGACAGGAAGAGACTGAACAGACTGGACAGGAGGGGCCAGTTCTGTCTTGGACTGTCCTCTGGACTCTGAAGAGGAGGTGGGTGAGAGGAGGATGTTAGTGAAGCTGACATCCATCATGGACAACCCCTCTCACCCCCTACATGACACTGTGGGGTCCCTGAGCAGCTCCTTCAGCAGCAGACTCAGACACCCACCCTGCAAGACAGAGCGCTACCGCAGGTCTTTCATTCCATCTGCCGTCAGACTGTTTAATCAGACTCTTTGACAGCATCACCAACATGACTCATTTCAATAATGCTACACATTGTGTGTGTTTTTTTTAATAACAATAACTCTTTCCAGTGTAGTTACTGTGTAATTTTCCATTATTGTATTTTTTTATTTAACTGATGTAAATATGTTTGATTTGATTTTTAACTTCTATTTTTATTTCTAATAATTATTTCCCGTCCCCTGTTTTCTTGAGCTGCTGTAATGCACAAATTTCCCCCATGGGGGATCAATAAAGTTGATCTTTATCTTTATCTTTAAGACATTCTGTTTTAAGTTTTTATGTTTTAACCCATTATGCCTTTAAAGATAAGGCAGACTGAGATTAGCACTAATCCTTCAGAACAATAATTCGCAGCCTCCTTTATCAAATCCACCTGCTCATAAAACAGCCTCTCACTCAAAATAAAACTGCATGTTTGAGGCAGAAACTCTGATATTCAAATGGAGAGTCTGGAACTTGTCATTCTTTCAAAAACTCCTGAAACAGCAGGAAAGAAGAATCATCCACAAAAGCACAGAGCTCTATCCACTGTCCTATCTATCCATTAAAGGCATAAAAAAAGACCAAAACTAAATCTTTAAAAAATAAAAAAATAAAAAAGCACAGACAGACTTCAATCTATGAAAAAGCATCTTGTCTTCTCATCTGTAAGTATTTATTTACACACATCTTTTTAATGTCATTAACTGCAGAATAAAAAAAACATGGTCATCATACATTTTCTAAGAAGCTTTGTAGAGCTTGTAGAGCTAAGAAGCTTCAGGAATATTGGAGAATTCTTCTACAATCTCTTGGTATTGTCACAGTGATGTATTCTTCATACTGCTTGTTGTATTCTCCAGGACATTGGATTTGAAATGAAAGAATGGCTATGACAGTGTTTTGAAAGCAGAGCTATAGTGAAGGTGCAAACAGACTGGATGAAACCTTATGCATCAAGTCGACATTCTTGTCCTTTGTTTGGGAGAGCAGGGGACCCAGCTGCGCGGCGCACGATGGATGTGCCAAAGACAGTTAACAGAATGTTCGGTCAACTCTACTTGTGAATTTGCAACATCCAGCAGGATACAAACTTTAGAGGAAAAAACAAGCCCAGCTCAACACATACGGCTTTGACAACTCAAATCTAACTGTCAAGATTTGAAATGCTGATTAAATCTGAATGTAGACTCAAAATGAGGGATTGTAAAGTTAAAGTTTTATTGTTCAAACTCATTTTTATCCTTCAACATGGTCAAGAAAACCTGAGCATTTTCCAACAAGCAAGGCATCATCTGCATCAGCAGGAGTGTGTAAGAGGATTCAGAGCCAAGCAGCAACCTACATAATGATGAAAAGATTTTTAAAAAAGCAATACGGACGTGCGGAAAAGGGCAGTTCTTGGGTTTACACTTGAGGCCGGCTGCAAAAACAAGGAATTCCCATTAGGTTATGTTAAAATGTCAATTTTTAGAGCAAAAATGAACAAAGTTATACATAAATGTGCTTACATATGTAGCTGAGATAACAGACAGATGTGCCAGTTGTTGCAGTTTGCCAGAGGTCCACCTTAAAAGTTAGGTGGAGTCAGCATTTCAATGGCAGCCATCGTTAGGCTTCAAAATGCCTTTTCAGAAACCAATGGCTGACATCACTGAGACTACGTCCAAGTAGGAATGCAAAGCAGTGAAGCAACTTTATTGACTGTATTGAAACAACTTCTCCATAATACGATGACAACCAACACTCTTCTGAGCAACAACAGGAAGCAGCATCATAATTAAAAAACAAAAAAGGTTTTCTTCACTGCATAAACATTTATGTAAACTTTATAGAAGTGAACAGTCAATTTGTTCCACAATTATTCTCAGTGAGCTTTGTAGGACTTGGCAAACCTTTGATTCAACGTCCTGGAGAATAAATGGCCTTAACTGGCCATGTCAGTCACCTCACCTGACATCAATCTAGACGATCTTGTGTTTAATTTATAATCAACCAGACTTATGGCAAAACAATGTCAATGCAGCCAGGAGCAGAGCTGGCTGCTGCAGAGGCCTGGCAGAGAACCATCAATGTGGATACCATGTGTCTGTGAGTATGTGAGGATTCAAGACTTCAGAGAGATTGTCTGTAAGGCATTAACCATTCATTATTAAATAAAATGCTTTTTCAACTTTACTTTCAGGTCAAGTAACTTTTGTCCTCCTTCAAATTTGAGACATGATTAAAATGTTTATGCTTTGGAGTTAGATTTTCCCAAAGGTTTCCTTAACAATTTTTGATCTCTAGTTGACTTTAGAGCACTTTTTAATGTATGTACATCTCCTGCACACGTGTACATGCATTAGTGCGAGGCCCTGCCAAAATCAGTCTAATGCACAGGTGGCCCCAAGGGGCAATCTCTGGTGTTGAAATATGAAGCCAATGCAGCAGTGCAAAACAGTGCTGTTCATCCATTGTCCACCTGAGGCTGCGTCTAAAAGCCCTAGAGTCACATAAATACTATTTGACAGCAGGAATAAACATTTTTACAATCTAGTACGAAAAATGACTTGAATCTATTTTAGTTTATGAAGGATAATAGTTATGCATAATTAGGGGCGGGGCTAATATGGCTACAAGTAGGTGCATAGTAGCAGTTTTTGATTAAGCTCAAAAGCCAGCCTCAGCTCCAGCTCTTCAGCTGCGAGCTGAAAGTTAGCTGGAGAGCATTTTCACTGAGGCAACCACAGTGGGCTTCAAAGGTTCACTTTAGAAACCAATGGTGACATCACTGAGATGACATCCATGTTTTATACAGTCTACTGTGTATCAGTGTTCCAAAGGCAATCAGGAAGATATTTCATAAAGAAAATGTACTCAACATTTCTGTTTGAGTCCAACGATACACAACACGATTTGCAGAGTAACAAATTGAATGTAAACACAGCTTTTGTTTGTTTACAAGAAGACTCCACTAAGCACCTTTAGGCAAACCTGCCTTGTACAAAAGCCAATTAGCCTGATGAATCATGCAGCTGCACATTAATGTATTCAGACAGCAAACTGGCAAGGTCGGTAATCTCTCAGACTCTCGCTGCACGTCAACAAGGTACAAATTAGTGCAAACTTGATTTATTTTAAGAATCAGCCTTTGTTTTCAGATCCGTGTGAGATAAGCATTTTTTTGTTAAAGAAGGATGCTGTAGAAACAACTTGGCATCATTGTGTCTGTTGCTGGATAACAAGGCCACCGTATTTTACCGGAGAAGCATAAGTGGTCTTTTGCATCAGTTTTTTTATTTTTGTACATAAATTCATGTTGCACAATGTTGTTGATTGTGTAAGCTGTGTAAGAGATAGTCATGTGGCCTTAGAATTTCTGTACTTATTGTAAGAAACTTAACATACCATGAAGGTTAAGAAGCATATATGCTCATTGTATTTTGAAAATGTTCAGTAATACCAGCCTTGTTTTAACTTTGTTTGTGCAATGTTTTTTTTGTTTTATTTAGGACGATCCTGCTTTTCTTCAAGACGGTTCATGCTGAGTGTGGATCAAAACATTGTACATGACAACATCCCCTTCTTCGTGTCTGCCCTGTGCATGCTGTTTGGGAGCTATTATTGCTTTAATATCCATTACCCGTCAGCGCTGGCATCAACCCTGGAGTTTCTGCAGAGGTATGTCCTTTTTGATTTGACTTGTTTTACTCATGTGAACTAATATACTGTATGAATCGTAAGTTACTGCAGTAGTAACTCGGGTTTGGATGACTTGTTTTATTAAAAGTTGTCTGTTTTTCTCTTCTTTTCATAGATGTTTTTTCTCCATCAACCCAGAGAAGGGCACCAAAGTGGAGAAGACGAGCACATCCCGTCTTCATGTGAAGCTCGTCTCAAGTCATCACCTTGATTCAGGAACTTTCAGGTCATGAGTGGCGTGATGTCTGAACATGGACTTAACTGAGTAAGATTTGTGGCACGTCATGTGCCCCACTGACAGTTTGAAGGTTTGCTTTGCCTCTTTGTTGTTATAGAGTTTAGAGTTTGTATTTTTCTTGTTCGTGTCATTTACAAGCCTTTCTTACTCAATGTGAAGGAACTAGTTTGAGGATACTAGAAAATACATGCTAATGAGGAAATGATTTAACCTTTAAGAGTTAAAATAATTACAGAGAGCCATAAAAATAAAACCCAAGCAAAAACAAGACAACTTGATTGTCCTTTAGACATTTAATAAGAGGAGTCTTTTTCCTCTTCTTGCTTTCTCTATGTTTCAGTTCCAATAAGATTATCCCAAATCTGTCGCACGCTCTGTATCTTAATATTTGTAAGGTACTTGTTGAAAAAATGTGATGTCTTATGAATATGGACAGATTAATTTGTTCACTGCTTTGAGGATAATATTTTTGTTGAAAAAAGCAAGGTTTCTAGATTTTCTTGTCTTAATACAGTAACTGTTAAGGTATGTCTTGCGCTGACTTTACATTTTCAAATGCTTAACCTGTGCACTCTTGGTTAAATTTTGTACATTTTTGGTAAACTCTGTTAAAAGGCCTTAGAGTTCACATGAAATGGCCCAAGAAGTGTTCAATCTGTCTTGAATGTAAAGAAACAGCTGAGAAATAATAGTAGCAAGCAAATATTTTTTGTGTGTGGCATTTCTACTGATTATTTGAAATTTTAAAGTCATAAAACAATGACGACTTAATGATGATGACTTATAGTGTTAACAATGACATTTTCAAATACGTACATTTGAGAGTAAACTCATGCTCCTTTATTGTCCTTAAGACATTTATGGAGGAAGGTTCACTTACCTGTCATACTCGGTTCAAATGTTTGTAAGATAATATGATATGTATCTTGAGTAAGGACAGATTATTTTGTTCACTGCTTGAAGTTAATAAACTTCTGTAGAGACATGTCATTTTTGTTTTTTTTATCTCAGCACAGTGACTCAAAGGGTATAACTTGCTTTTGATATCAGATAAACTTAACAGAAGATGGATTTTATGCTTTTTAAAATGTAATGGATTCATTTAAAGGAAATTCAGTGATGATATAAAGCTGTTGCTTTCACTGTAAAATATACACTATACTTGAATCAATATTTGAGTTAAATATGCAGAAAAATTCAGTTAAATTACATTTTTATTCAGATTTTTTTTACATCGAAACAATGTTGTTTATTTAGTATTTTTCAGTAAAGTTGAATGAGATTTGATGTACAGTTAACGTCAATTCAATTAAATAGCTGCATATTTATGCTAATTCAGCAGAAAATGGCTGTTGGATTTCCTAGTTTAAATTGTATTTTTTTGTAAATCATAACAGTTTAAAACTGTATAATTTACAGGTTGTCCTGTAAAATAGGTTACATTTTGACTGTATTTTTTACTGAATTATTCTGGCAACCACAGCTGCCAGTTTTTTTCTCGTAAAAATAACATAATTTTTTTTTACAGTGGATGTGTTACAAAAGTGGTGAGCACAAATGGAATATCTGCACACACACTGAATAACCTTGGAGCATGGAGGATTAAGCAGCAGGAGATTGTGCCTTGAGAAAGGGTGACAACGGATACTGTCCCCGTTTTTTCTATGAGCCTTTTTTGAAGTGTAGTGAGTGTGGGAAGAATAGGTCTTATACAACATGAATCCAAGGACAGCATTAACATCTTTCTGTTTGAGTTTACGAATTATTTTTAAGATGTATAAAGTAACTCTACTCCGATCATCTTATTACAGACCAGTGATCTTTCTCTCTCAGCACAGTTTCCAGGATGTATTCGCTGGTTAAATTTGCAAGAAGTTCATGATGCTTTAAAGAATGCATGATCCAAAATCTCCAATGTGTTTTCCAGCATATTGCTGGAGTCAAAACTCAAACCATGCAGGTTGTTTGTGCATGGAATTGCAGAGCAGACCTTAATTGTACAATTCCTTCTTATGTGCCTCAGTCAATGTTTGTTTACTTCAAGTGCAGTGGGCCATTAAGCCATTTGATAAATTACCCACAGGACTCAAGTATGCAGGTGAGTTAAGTGTGCAACCTGATTTTGAGCTAAAACATTGAAGGGGGATTTTCTCTCTGGGAATTTGATCCACTTACTTGAAATAGCTTGCCTAACAAAACATTTCATTTTCAAAATAACTGAACGTTATAAACATCAAACAGATTCATGCATTGATATTGCATTTTATCCTAGTGGAGACTGTAAGTACTCTGAATGTGATTTCAACCTTGGAAGCACCTCTGAGGGAAACATTTGAAAGTGTGTTTACAGGTGTTGGCTCCTTGTCTCTGGGGGGGGGGGGGGGGCTACAGCTGCAGGCTACAAATGCTGCCACTTATATAAAACACCAGAATCTCAAAAATAACCATCAGTATTCAGGTTGCATTGTGGGTTAGAGAACTGGCCCTTTCAACTAAAAGAACTCATATTCTAAATAATCTGAACTTTTAAAGCTTCTTCCAAATGTCTCCTCCTTTGCAAATGGATGTTTCCTCTACCTCAACTGTCCACAGGAGACAGAAAGTGTTCTCTGTCCTCAACAGTCTATGTGAAATGAGGGTAATGCTAAAAGTATAGCTCCCAATTAAAGCTTGTAGAAATCTGACTTGAAAAGGTTAAATGTATTAACAAAATCTGGATGAAAAGAGCTTCATGACCAATAGAAAACACAGTTCTAAAAATCTGATGTTGATGATGTGTAAACCATTTCTGAGGTCTGTATGTGTGTGTGTGTGTGTGTGTGTGTGTGTGTGTGTGTGTGTGTGTGTGTGTGTGTGTGTGAGACAACTTTTGACTGACATCGCCATCATTTTAATTACAGCTCAGGCTCCACAAACAGAAAAGTGGACAGAAACAGCATTTCTACGTTTTTTTATATGTCTGAGTTGATCCAGAATCAGAAGATGAAGCACAATATCTGTCATAAAAAAATGATTCATTTCAAAATGGTCACTGAGTTTCACAACGCTTTGATATCGATATCATAAATGGCTTCTAACCATCACAGGCAAGTGCTTTTAATTATAACAACACACCTAAATAAGGTGTTGGGTTCGAGGATATGAGGAACAGTCAAGAACATCTTACACATCTGACCTATTTATCAGGATTACTTCTGCTTAATACATTTGAAGTGCACAGGACAATTCTAGATAGTTATGGGACCCAATATGGGGCAGTATTAAGATGAGTCTGTGACAAACTAAAAAGGTTTCAGGTGGAATATCTCTCAATCTCCTAACATATCCTTTGGCATTCTAAAGTTTGAAAGCTAAAACCAACCATCTGAAAGAGTAAGCAGAGAATGGACTCCGGGCTGCATTTTGAAACCAACAGTGTTTAAATAATGAATACGTAGATCCTAGCCTGAAGTTGGATACCTGCTGTGAGCATGCCAGTGCACTGAGAGGAATACCACTTTGCTCTTCAGCTTAACAGGTACAGGATTCAAAGAAAGTGGAACAAATGTTTACTGCAAAGCCTAAAGATGGTATTGAACATGTGTTGAATGTGTGTGAATCCAGTGAAGGCAGCTGTGGCTCAGCGGTATAGTTGTTGTCTCTAAATCAAAAGGTTGGCGCGACGTCTGAGTAGATTCTCAGTCATCCAGGTCATGATAAATTTGATGCTCTCAGGAGAGGAGAAACATCTCCAAGATCTTCAAACAAGTCCAGTTGCCTTCGCATCGAGCTTCAACCAACAGGTTGGCGGTTTGCTGCCTGACTCCACATATCGAGGGTCCTCAGGCAAGACACTGAACACCCAAAATTGCGCCTTGGCGGCATAGCCAGCAGTGTGTGAATGTGTAAGAATGGGATAATTAGTACTGACTGTGAATGAAGGGGTGAAAAGACTAGAGCAGTGCTATACCAGTACAGTCCATAAATGTGATTCATTTCTTGGAAGTGAAGTCTTTTCTTGAAACATACTTTTATCATAGAGCTTTTTCCTTGATTTAACTTGAGTTTGTTGACCTCCCTATTGTTAGTGAAGCTCTGATTAAACAGGATTTACTGATTTCACCTGTTTTAGTTGGCTTGTTTTAATGATTGCCTGTCTTCTGGTCTTTGCTCTATGTGCTACATTTCATTTGAGTGACGCACTTTTGTAACATAAGGTTAGAAAAACAGCTTGATAAATAAAAGGTTATTATTAGCATAAATATAAATACAAAAAGGGAAAGTTTGTGTTTTCAACAAAATGTCACACTGTAAACATCTTCTTTTGTAGAAAATCTTCTCAGGTTGTGCAGCTCTACAGCACCAGTAAGTTTTCAGATAAAACTGAACGTCTTTTTACACAACATCCATATTCCTCAGCTCTAAATACCATGCTACTGCTTTTCCAGATCATAGGAAATTAAGGAGTATTATTTTAATCTTCAGCATTTGACACATCTGCTTTTACAACTACATTTATTTTAGAACATTTTCCAATGAAATCAAGCTTTAAAAAAAAAGGTACTCACCAGTCCATCACAGGTGCTTATTGCAGCCCTCCCTCTAACAGATCCCTCATCCGACACTTCACCTAAGTAATGGCACTGCGAGGATCCAGGAGGACTGATCTTTGCGCCCTCCAGGCCACCGTACCTCCTCTCCGTCAGGAAGCCAGGAGCCAGCAGGTTTGGGTTGAGGGTGAGGTTAAAGTGTAAACTGCTGCCGCCATGCCGCAGCTGGTAGAAGACTCGATCCAAGTCCGCCGGTCCCTCGGGGGCTTCCCGGCGCTGAACGCGGCGAACATGGTGAGACAGGAAGTTGGACAGGAAGTGGCCTCTTGCATCCACTCGAGTGGGGTGAACGACTTCGTACTGAGGAGCATCCTGCAGATATCTCTCTGTCAACGCCAAGCGGAGGACGAGAAGATGAATGACGAGAAGGGTTAGTAAATCATTGGATAGCAGAGGGTGATTAAATAATTATGTGGCTATAAAGTCATAAACAAACTGAGGACGCTCTAAACAAACCCATGTGTGTGTCACATATCTGTCATTTTTATGATTGAATGTAAATGTACAGTATGGATCACCTCAAACTGGTTCCTGTACAATATTCTTATATCATGTTTAACTCTCAGCAGCTCTGATAAAGTCTGTGAAATCATCCCTCAGATTAAAATAATGCTTCTTAATATCCAATGAAATGGAAGAGTTGACTCAGCAGCACGAAAGGAAGTGTGGCAGAGAACTCGGTTTGTGAGCAAGGGTGAAGAAAATGTTCCTTCAGAGGGGGGATTCCCCACAGTCTGCTCTTTAATTCTATACATAGTGAAGCCTTGATGTGGCTGACTTATTGACACAGCATTGCTAATGACTGTGGAGCACATTTGTCCCAGAACATGAATGAGTTGCATCATTGCAGCTTTTAAATTTAGTCCATCTCACTGAATTAGTCATATTCATGTAAAGTGTGCATTTTTACAACACAAACACAGTTTTTAAGGAGGTGCGTAGGATGACCAAATGTCACTGGAAAAGAAGGAAATCCCGCACACTACTCTTGCTAAGCATCACCAGTTTATTAGAAAAAAAATCCCAATGTTTCAGTCCTTCTGAACCTTTGTCAAGTGTGTTCAACTTATTTTACATTTCCCTCTGTGTTTAAATCTTACTGCCTGAAATGTCTCACATTGCGTCGTTTTTAATTGTGATAATTTGTCAGATCATATCAGCAATACTGTGACACCTTGATTTATTTATAACTAGAAACATCAGCATAGCACAGCTCAAGGCTGAAATGTCACACTGCTGCCATCTCCTCTGTGGATCAGCTTAGTCTTTATGGAAGGAGAAAGTGTTGAAGTATAGTTTTGGACATAGAGCAGAAAGACGCAACACACTGAAATCATTCAGTCGAGTACAGAGGAGCTACAAGAACTCTCCACCAATAACTAGACTACGAAGATCCGGAATATTACTTATTAAATATTAAATATACCCATCACTACTACTTACAGTATGATGGCTATTTGTATCTGCAAGAGCATAACAATTCATCAAAATAAAAACTGGTGTCACAACACTATGGTCACGTTAATTAGTTCACGGTAGAAAAAGAAATCCCTCGTTGAATTTTAAATGTAGATTTCTGTCTCAGAACAGCGACCTTTTCAAACCCTAAATATGACATCATCAGTTGATTCTCATTAGGAGAAAGGAGAAGATTTTGGGGCGCAGATGGCCTAGCAGGTAGGTTGGGCCTTAAAGCGGGCGGCCAGGGTTCAAGTCCGGCCTGTGGCTCCTTTCCCACTCTCTCTCCCTGGTTTCTGTCTCTATCCACTGTCCTATTGAATAAAGGCAAAGAGCTCCCAAAAAGAAATCTTAAAAAAAGAGAAAGGAGCAGATTTCAAACAAGGACTTCAAACAGCGTTGAGACATAACAATATAAGGTCTTGCTGCATTCTAAAATGATTGTCCCACATACTTTCGGTAGCACATCAGTGCAGTGAGATATGAGATGGAGGTTTGCTTGGAATGTCTCCTTGAATGAAAGGCAACTCAATGATTTTACAACATGCACACTGCTGTATCCCTGAATGCCTTCAATATTTCAGCGACATCTCAGGAATCACTTTAAATTCAAATCAACTTATAACTATGCAAAATACGAGGAACTATTTCATTAATATGGCTGCCACCAGTCAATCAGGACGGCTGTCTTTCATTTAATGTTTTCGATGTTGATCTGGATCCACATGGGAATTCAAAATATTTACTCATTATATATGGATAGGCCCACATCTCCTTGATGGAGTTCAGCTCTCTCCTCTGAGTGATTTGTAGTTTCATGTGTGAGGATTCTGTGACTTTGAAAATCATGAGGGATTTTCTCCACCCGCAATAATTACATGCAGCATCTTCACTAATAAATTACACAAAGATGATGGTTCTAATTCCAAGAGATCTGAGTCCAGCTTTTCATCAAGCAACTGTTCCATAAACAGTTTACAGCCTGCAAACTATTTTTTTTTTCCATGAGAATACAAAGGAAGTGAAATTTCATTTAAAATCTAACTTGAAAGGCTTAAAGGGGGGTTTACATGTGGTGTCAAGGTCCACCATGGTCGCTGCAGTGGCTGCTCAGACGAATGAGCTTGACTGATCACGGTAATATTATGCACTCTAAGTGAATTCAAATGTTGATTTCCCTTCTTTCTACATACTGTTAGTTCATTAACAATAATGAACATATTGTAGTATTTTGGGACCAAATATGACAGAACAATTGAGCAATTTAAAACCCTTATATACATTCTTTTAAATTAAAATGTATATATATAACAGCTGCGGCTCAGTTGGCAGTCAGTCGTCCCATGAGTCCTTGGGCAAGACACTCAACCCCAAGTGGCTCCCGCTGCTTTGGCGACAGTGAATGAATGTGTATGGATGGACGAGTTGATACTGATGGACACTTTACATAGCAGCCTCTGCCGTCACGTGAGTAAATGGGTTTGAATGTGTAGGTGTGACCTGCGGTGTAAAAGCGTTTATAGACGTCAGAAGACTAGAAAAGTGCAATACAAGCTCAAGTCCATTTACAAGAGACACAGCTAAGATCTTTTCGATTTGGGGTTCTCAGACACCGGACAATAAATGTTAGAGTTTCTTGTGCCAACACTTATCACCTGAAATCATTTCTGTTTGGCAACAGCCTCCCCTCTTCGGCACAAACTTGTTTATAAAGGCCAACAGGCAGCACTACGCTTTTTCTCCGAGGGGACCACGGCTGACAGGAGGAGACAGAGCGGGTCCTGTTATTTTTACAGTCTATGGTCCTGACTCCTTTTCTGTTCCTATCTGTTACCTCAAGAGAGGTCTGACTTTTAACACCTAAAGCACGAGGTGCAGGGAGAGGAGGGAAGTGAGGTGCATCCTGCAAGACAGGAAATTCTCTGATGGGATGAAAATGTATGCAATCTGCAGTAGAGTAGAAACGGTTGGGATCAGAGGTCAGTGTCAGCTCAGATTCTTCATTTTGGCCCAAGGCCAGGCTAAGCAGATGTTTGCCTTTAAAGATTAAATGCAAAGCAGTGCTCTCTCCACAGCTAGCAGACTAAACTGCAAACATGGGTTTAATTGCTATTGGTCAGCCCAAACCTTTGTAAACACAAGTCACAGCTGTCCTATATCCTGCACTCTGGGGACTGCTGGCCTCATTCTGCTCCATTAGATGCACTCTGAAACTGGTGTGCACGAGAAAACAATACCAGAGGACGAGGCTTTATCATGGAGTTTTTGTCTTTGACTAACCTGGTTCATGTGATAATCCCAACGCTTTGCAGTTTCCCAGCAGAAGTGCGATGAAGAAGGGAATGAAGGAGAGTCCTTGTCCGGAGGCGTGAAGCCCGCAGTCCAAACGGGTCATCTTGTCAGGACGGTGGCCTGGATTTGAGAAGCATTTAATGACTTTCTAACACAGCGGCGATTGTCAATTCAAATCATTTCCATCTGGGCAGGAGGAACATTTGGCTTTTGTTGCGGCCATGTACTCAAACTGTGACAACTCCCAGCAAACTTCTCAGTTAGGCCTGAACATGGTCAGTTTCCACGGGGCGTTTTCGTTGCATTTTAACTCTGCTTTTTGACTTCTTCGTGTGTCGATTTTAGCGTCTGTGCTGCCTCTGTCCTCCATCAGTCTCCTTCCCACAGTCAGTGACAGCTTCTACATTTCTTCTGCAAACTTTCGCAAAGCCACCCCCACAGATGGGTGGACTTAAGACAATGGGCTATCTTTCAGCTGGGCTGCAGGCTTAAAGGGGAATGCTACTCCAAGAAAGTGGATACGGAGCTTCTGTCCAAACTGGCTGTAGCTCCCAAAAGTGAGGTCCTTCGAGTTTGCACTGGGTCAGATGAGGACCTCTGAACATATGGGCGCATTCGCGTGTAGTCAGAGAAACGAGTACAGATATGTGGTTTCAGTCTGAGGGTTTTTTTTTTTTTTTTTAATTCCAATGTGCGTAAAAAATAAAATAAACAAAGGAGTCCTCTGCAGGAGAAAATGTGGTGGGAATCTGGAAATGCTACAGGCCTAATCATTGAGTTCACTGAGGTTCCTGTATGAAAAATAATCAGTTAGAAAGTTTGTACCAACACACAGTCAAGTAAAAACATTTGATGAAAAATATGACCCTTTTTCTCCAATAAGGAAATTGTGTGTGTGTGTGTGTGTGTGTGTGTGTGTGTGTGCGTGTGTGTGTGTGTGTGTGTGTGTGTGTGTGTGGGGGGGGGGGGGGTGAAATCAATTGATCAAGTCTACAATGAAGTCCACACGGTCACTAAACTTCATTGTTTTTACATTATTAGTCTTGATTAGTCTGAGCTTAGCGCGCCCTCTATTGGATATATAAGACACTTAAGAGCAATGATGCAGCTGTAATGATAGGCTACTTTAAAAGTTTCAGAAACTTTCTCAACACATCTGCGTTTAATTTATTTTATCTGATTTGAAACAAAATGGTAAATAAAGCGAAGCCTAAGTAGAAGTAGGAAATGTTCTTTAGAAGATTTGGCCTGTAGAGATCTCTGAAACGTGATTTAAATTTTACTTTTACGGTTTGTTTATCAATATTTCTTTCTTCCTCTATTGGTAAATATCCATCGCTGACATTTAACAGAACATTTGTCAGGTCTAAATTCTTGAAAACTACTTGAATCCCCATCTTAAAAGTTGTTTTCTTCTTAGATAACTCCTGTTGGGAGCATTTTACGCACGTTCATCACGGACCCAATAAGCTGACAGATATATTTTGATACCTGTATGGAGATCCAACAGTGAACCAGTCACATTGTATTTGGAATGCGTTAGTCTCGTTTCTATGACCGTCTGCTTCTCTGCCGCATCTCGATCGACCAATCGTGGCTCAGCATAGAAATGACACACCTGCATAAAAACAGACTCCAGCTCACTGAGTGTGGACCCACGGCTGACCGAGACACTTTGGCATGGAGCATCCCTGTTCTGTTTCCGTCTAGCCTGCTGTGCGCTCAGTTGAACCCCAGCTGTGCGCACAGGCTCCTCATTTTAAAGATGGAAGAATTACTTAACTACAGCGGAGCGATGAACAGAAGTAGGTCTGGTTATGACAAATTTAGTTTTGAAGACATCGATGTGAGCGCAGACGGCGCCTTCATCCTGAGGATCCTCATCTCCGTGGTTTACTCAGTGGTTTGCGCGGTGGGCTTGGTGGGGAATCTGCTCGTGTTTTTCCTCATGAGGTTACGACAAGGTCGAAAAAAGTCCAGCCTCAACTTCTTTATCATAAACTTGGCAGTGACGGACTTTCAGT